>NC_037291.2:9368313-9986198 GCF_000002775.5 Populus trichocarpa | reverse complement strand
TTCTTCTCCATTTCTCTTCTCCTCTCGGTTTATATTTAGCTTTTAGAAGGGATTTTATTGTTTTGGTGGTAGTTTTAAAAGGTATGTATTCTTTTTTCTTTATCTTTGTATTTTTTTTATTTTAATTATGATTATTTTTTTTGGTGTTCTTTGTTTTGTGTAATGTTTGTAGATAAAATCTTAAATTCAACACACTATTAAGGTAAGCATTTTTTATTCCCAAATTTATTTTGAATTGATATAGTGTTTTTTAGTTTTGTGTATTGTTTGTTTTGTGTTTATGTTGTTTTGTGTAGTGTTTTTTAGTTTTTTAATTTTATTTATTAATTTTATGATATTATTGTTTGTATTGCTATAATTGTTATTGTTGAATTTATGTTAAAAATGTTAATTTATATATATAGAATTACATTTAATTAGTTTATCTTAATTTAGGATATTATTGTTTGTATTGCTATAATTGTTATTGTTGAATTTATGTTAAAAATGTTAATTTATATATATAGAATTACATTTAATTAGTTTATCTTAATTTAGGATATTATTGTTTACATGTCATTGTTATTGCTTGTTATTACATTTTTATATTTATGTGTACACGTTAATTTCTATTTTGAGGTCCATTAGGGTCGATCGTGTTAGGAATGATATTGATTTAGTTACCTTTTGCTTTTGACCATGTAATTATTTATAAATTAAGAGTCTTGTCTCCTAAAACATGAAATGTAATATTAATCCGTAAATTTGAATGTATGACTTTAATCTAATGTTTGTAACTCTAAGTACCAATTTAACAATGAATGTTCATAGTTGAAATTGATTCTTTTACTTGAATATCATTATATGATGTTATTGAATAAAATGTTGTGTTGACGATGATGAGTTGGGTTGAGATCCAGGATGATTGGATCGGGATGTGAAATAAAATTGGAAGTGTAATATGATTTTGTCGATAACTTGGGACCCCCCAGTATAGGGAAAACTCTGTTGAATTTTTTTTAAAATAATCGAAGTTAATTATGTAATTATTCATATAAATTTATGTAGATGCGTAGAATGAAATCTATAGCACGTCGTCAGAAGATGGTTGCAGCTAGTTCTTCTAGCAGCGAGGAGGACGTATCCTTAGGTGCTGATCACGGCGAGGAATCTACGCCAACTTGTGATGCTGCCTCTTCTAGCGCGGTTTCACAGCGCAGAAGCAGTGTGCCTTCACAGCGAGGTCAATTCACCCGCAAGTATCAGGCACAATGGAAGGATGACCTCTCAATGTAAGTTTTTTTAGGTTTTAGTTTTTTTATATATATACTTATAACATAATTTATGAACAACTAATTAATATTACTACTTTTATTTAATTTCAGGTTCACAAACATTGAGGCTGCAAGGACTATAACATTGGTGTTTAAATCGTCAATGGAGCCAGGTTTCCAGACATCCTGAGTGGAAACCTAATATCGATGCATGGTTTAAGCGATTTCAGGTCGGTGTTAATTTTTAATTTCCAGCTTATTTTTAATAAATGATTTTTATAATTTTATATCTTGTACTATTTTTATTTTATATGAATTATTTATATACACAGAACAAATTTGAGTGGGATAGGGCGGACAACAATGTTGTGAGGAGGGTATGGGAGAATCACGCGACAACTAGGTAACATCGAAAATAATATTTATTTTTGTTTTATAATTTTATGTTTTAAATTCTAATTTGTTACTATGGAAGTAGGTTGCGTGATTTTTGGTATGACACCCAAAAAAAATCAAAAAGACATGCGAGGGATAACGATCTTGAAGAATGGAATGAGGTGGCGGTTTGGCAGGAATTCAAACCGCCATTCATCTCGGGGGAAATATGGATGGCATATATTGAGCACGTGACCTCAGAGCGGTTCTCACGGCGCTCACAGTCCGGCGTCGACAACCGAAACCGGCAAATTCATGGTTCGGTGACCATGCACACTGGCGGATCCGTCCCATTCAGCGCACATGCAAAGCGGATGGTAAGATTAATTTTAATGAAATATATCGTTAATTAATTTGTCGTTCCTTATAATATATTTAACTTTCAACCTATTTTTTCCTTACAGGTTGCGTCTCTTGGACGTGAACCGAGTCCAATGGAGCTGTTTGTAGAGACGCATGTGCGGAGTCAAGACCGCCAAAAGGGGGTGCAGCAGTTCGTGGACAACCGTGCTCAGCACTTCGTGGTATGTTCGTTCATTCATTTTATTTTGTAAGTTATTATTTTCTTGAATTGCATCTTGAATTGCATTTGATGATTTTTTTACCGACGGAATTTTGAGGAGACCTATAATAGCCGGTTGAGGGAGAGATATGGAGACAATCCGTTGACCCATCCAGATTTCGATCCAGATTTGTGGATGGAGGCGGGATCATCTGGTGGACCCGATAAAAATCGGGTCTACAGGCTCTCCAACACTACGGCTGAAAACTTGCGTTCGGCTCGTAGTGTCTCAACTGTTGAAAGCTCTCCATCAGTATCGAACACCTAGTCTGAGGAGTTCATTGCATTGAAACAACAATATCAACAACTCTCGACGAATTATGATGAGCTCCGTCAAATAGTCATGGAGATGAGATCAAAGATGGGTGACGATACTTGTGCAGCTTCTTTTTGGCCGTATGGTCTCGGGAACAACCAGCATCCTCCTCCTCCTCCTCCTCAAGCTCCGCCGCTATTCTAGTTTAATTTTGTTTTTTAAACACATTAAATTTGTAATGAATATTATTTAACATTACTTTTATATTTTTAATGTTTAATCCATTTTTATTTGTTTATTAAGGTTTTTTACTATTAATAAATTATTTTTTATATATATTTTAAATACATACCGACGGCTTTACCGACAGATAATTTCCGTCGGTATTTCACAGAGAGTTGCCAAACAATTACCAGCCATGCCATAATTACCGACGAAATATATCCGTCGGTGATTCAATACAGACGGATTTACCGACAGATAATATCCGTCGGTATTTCACAGAGGGTTGGCAAACAATTACCAGCCATGCCATAATTACCGACAGATATGCCGTCGGTAATTACCATTGAAATTGCAGATGGATTTATTCCGTCGGTAATGTTCCCGCGGGAAACTTTTTTTTTGGCGCGCGCGTATCCGTCTGTAAGACCGTCGGTGTTCCGTTGGTGAGTGTTTTTTTTATTTGCGACAGACTTAGCGACGGAAATGGGAGTTACCGACGACTGGTATACCGACGGACGTGGTCCGTCGGTGAGGCCGTCGGTAATTATTTCACCGACGGATTTCATTCCTGTCACCGACGAAATTAGTCCGTCGGTAAAACTGTTTAATGGTGTAGTGTTAGATCTTATATTGAAAAATGTTATTTGTTAAATGGTATTTATAAGTTAAGTATAATGTCTTTTTCTAATACTGCTTTGTATTTCTCATCTTCATCTATTACAAATGATGAATGTTATGATTCATGACATGATAGGCTTCGTCATGTTAACTTTAACATTATTAAAACAATGATGCATTTAAATTTGGTTTCTAAGTCACATATTAATAAAGAAGAAAAATGTGTGAATACAGGCTAATTAAAGAACCTAGAAATGCTTTTAATATAGTAGAAAATAAAATAAATATATTGGAGTTAATACATAGTGATATTTGTGATACTAATAATGTCTTGACTCATGGTGGTAAAAGATACTTTACAACTTTTATCTTTTCAAGATATTGTTATATTTATTTGACTAACTCTAAAAGTTAATTGTTTGATAAGTTTAAAATTTTTAAAGCAGATGTACAAAATCAATTAGAAAGAAGGATAAAAGTCTCATGATCTGAAGATGTGGTGAGTATACTTCCAATTAACTGAATAATTTTTTTTAATTGCATGGTATTATATACCAAGTAATACCTCTTTATTCACCATATTTTAATTAGTTAACGGAAAGAAAAAATAGAACTTTAATGGATATGGTTAATCCAATGTTAAATAGTTTTGGTTTGTCTAATAATAACTTATGGGGTTAATGTGATGTTTTGAAAATAAAAGAGAATAGGAAAAGGCAGTAAAGCCCTTGTATTGTGGTAATTGAATAAAACATAATAAGTATAAGCATAAAAAAAAGAAAAAGAAAGAGGGATCTGAAATTTGAGGGTGAGAATCGACAGGAGAGAAGAAAAGGGAAAGAAAAAGAATAGAAAAGAGGGAAAAACAAAGGAAGGAGAAGGAGTTAGATAAAATAAGTTTAAAAGGTAAGATTTATGATTTGATGTGTATAAATGTGTTATTTAGCTTTGATTTTATATTTTGTTGAAGATTAGGGTTTTGAAGAATTTTTTTTTTTTTGGGTTTGATTGATGAATTAATTTGAATATTATGAGTTAATTGTTATGGGTAATAAGTTATTTAGTTAATTTTGAAAGATTGTAGGTAAGGATGATGATTTTGAGTTATGGTTGGTTTGAATGATGAATTTGAGTTAGATGTTTTGGGAAATCAGTAGGTGATATGTGAAAAAAATCTGAGTTTGAGGTTGAAGATGATGAAATTTCAATTTGGTCCCTTAATTTGTGAAAATTTCAGTTTGGTCCTCGAACTTTGGAAAAATTACATGTTGGTCTCTGGAGCATAATTCGAGATTCTAGAGAGAATTGAGGAGAATTATGGGCAAATTTCTAGTATAGTTATGAATTTATGACATTTTCAGTTTGGTCCTTCAATTTGACCCTAAAAATTTGATAAAATTCCAGAATGGTCCCTAGAATATAATTTGAGATTCTGGACAGAACTGAGGATGAATTATGGCCAAAATTCCAGTATAGTCATGAATTTATGTCTTCTTTGTATTCAAATAATCCTGGTATATCTACTTGTGAGACATCAGTAGGATTTCCTTCGGTATCTGCTTTCGAATTTTGTTTGTTTTTGAGTCAGGTGAATGGATAATTTTTCATATGCATGAGAAATAGTATAAATATTTGAATTGTTAATACGAATTGGATCATGCTTCTTGATAATATATATGCTGATTATTGTTCTTGTTACGATAAAGCATGATCCATTGTTGAATTTGAATTCTTGATTTGAGCTAATATATACTTTTGAATTGACTTATGAATTAATAACTATTTGATTGATGTCATGAGTTGAGCCTTGGGATATGAATCTGTCTGTTTGATTATGATATGAATCTATGGTATGCCAGTCAGAATACCCATGCTAATAAGGTAATGTTAGTCTTTGTGCACATGGTATCTAAACTCTAGTTGGTCGGGGGAGTCACCAACCTATGTGGACCGATCTTCCTACAGTACGGAGCCTCATTCTCATTGCATTTTGATTTCCTGACGAGCTTTACCTTATGATATTTTTGTTTTGACATATTTGAGAAACCTTCCTATAAGAACCTAAAGCCATAATTGTATATATATTCTTTATTGTTATATTACCTCGTGGATGTATATTGAACGTTAACTACTCACTGAGTTGTTGAACCTACCCTTTCATTATTTATCTTTTTCAGGTTTATAGGTTGTTAGCAGGTCACTGTTATTGGATCTTGAGAACTTTTTTTTTTTGTTGTAATTTGTACTTTTTTTTATCAAATGTAAAAAAATTATATAGATAAAAAAAAAAACAAAGCTGAAAACATCAAATTAAAAATATATACAAATACAATAATAGAAACGGAACAGGCTTCCTTGTACATAGGAAAAACAAACACCCCAATGGCTACAAATAACCGAAGCCAAAAGAACTAGAAACTAATCTAGAAACAGGAGCCCAGCTTGTCTGCAGCGGACGAGCCAGTGACACAAGCTAACTCATCAACAAAGACAGAGGAAGCAGCATAATCAGCCAAAAGCACCCAAGCAGCAGCAAGAAGCACCCGGCCAGCAACACCCAAGAGAACAAGCAGGCAAAGCACGTGAACAAAGAACCCAACGGGAGCTTGAACAAATGAAAAGCCTGAAAGAAATAAACAGCATCGGCAACCCTCTCGATCCACAGAGAGGAACAGACAGCAGCTAACCAACCAAGGGAGGCAGCCAGATTTGCCAACAAACCAGCAAGCTGACTACCAGCATACCAGCCCAACCCCAAATCTCGCTGACCATCCACAACTAGAACAACACCTTGACCCCAGAAAAGGAGGCTCAAAAACAGCAAACAGCAGAGCACAACCAAACAGCACAAAGCAAACCAGGAACACCAGAGGCATCCAGCACAGGAACTGGAGAGCAACGTAAATTGCTTCAGCCAATAGGAGGGCTGCCCCAACCACAACCACCTCCACCAGACCACAGCAGGGCTCACCAGGCTACAGCATAGCCAAACAACCAAGCAACCAAAACTGAAGACGAAACATCAGAAAGAACCAACAGCAAAACCCAAAACACAACCTGCCCAAGCTCTGCATCAAGGGAGGACTACACCACCAACTTCAAATCCAAACGCAGGAACAGCAAAGCAAACGACCAAGAGCTAGCAACCAACAGTACCACATCAAGACAAATTCACAAGGACCTCCTACAGAAATAGAGAGCAACACCAACCACAAAACTAACAGCAAAAATAATTTGTATTTTTTTTTAATACCTAGTTACTATTCTACAATTATGAATTTGTATTAACTCTTGTATTAAAATAATCAAATTATATTATAAAGTTAGTTTTGTTATTACTATTGCGTTGAATTCTGATTAAGTTATTTAAAGTGAAGTTCGTTTGTGAGTTTGGAATTTGCATAGGTATGAAATCTTAGAAGGAGACCTTGTTTATATGCCGGCCATAGATCCAGAAATCGGATCGTAACAATAAAGATTTATGTTCTGCTTGTCATATTAAAAATATTTTTAATAGAGTTCCTTATAAAAAAAAATGTATAGAATGCCATATGAATTTTGAAATAATAAAAAATATTTTTTAAAATATTTTAAAGTATGAGATTGTCGAGTAAAGGTAAATATTTCAATTACTAAAAAAGAAAAGAAAAATAGATCCTAAAATTATAAATTATGCATTTGTTGGATATTCTTTTAATAGTACTATTTATAGATTTTTACTTTTTAATTTTGAAATTAAAAATAATATAATTATTGAATCGTAATATTTTTTGAAAATATTTTTGTCTAAAAGTTTTCTACAAAAGTAGATGTTATTGATAATCATGCTTTTAATGAAATTACGAAGAGTAAAAATAAATAAAAGAGCAAAATAGTTTGGTGCTAATTTTTATATTTTCTTTATTTGGAAATGAACCTAAAACATATATTGAAGCCGTGGTATCTATCTAGTGAAACTCCTTTTTAGAATTAAGCGATCACAGATTTATTTTCTAACAAGACTTGCTTTTTATTGATTTGCCACACAATAGGCTGTAAATGGTTTTTAGAGATAAATTGAGTGCTGATAGATCAGTGCTCTTGTCATTTCCCAACTGTTTGATTTCCAGGCAGAGAAGTCTTCTACCCTTTCCCTCTCTTCTTTCTTGCTGTAGTCAGCTTTGTGCTACGCTTGAAAGAAGACATTTTTTAAGTTAAATACTTCCATTGACAAAGTGAGAAATGAAGGCAGCTGATGTGGATATGATATGGCAGTTGCCTTTCCTCAAACGTGAAGGCAATACATATAAAGGTAAAAATTGTATAGAATGCCATATGAATTTTGAAATAATAAAAAATATTACAGTCAAAGAAATACATTATCCACTCACTAACACCTCAGCATTCAAGAGTAGAGGTAGGTAAGAAGAATGGAGAAAAAGAATCCATTCCCGATAAGAACAAGCTAGAGAGGAGTCTTATTCCATTTGATCAATTCACTTTTCCTTTGCTGGTTTTTTAGGGTTTTTCTTATCCTTGCAAGTCATCAACTTCCACGATCAAAGAAAAAGTGGCAGCCCATCTTGGTCGTCTGATGTTACAATTGACATGCTATCCAACAGCTTTTAAGATTGTAGTGGCCACCTTACAATTTGGTTGATCCAAGACAAATGACATGTCTTTTTAGTTATAATAAAAAAGAGAGGGATGGCATCAGAAAGCTATCATTCCAGCTCAAAAAGCTTTATTGGCATACCCCCACACAGTCAGCATATTGAAGGAAAGAAGCCATATGGTGCTTGTCGGGATTTGTGACTAAGAAATGTCCCAACTAATCAGGAGAATTTTCTTTATTTCCTTCGTCCCACTTGAAAAAGACGAAAGATTTTCCAAATATTTCAAAGGAATATATTCTGTGGAAGCAAACTAATTAAGCAAAACAGGAAGAGACCTTTCACCTCCCTGAAACCAGTTTATTCATGAGTTTAATTTACATGTTCTGTGAATAGTTCTGTCATTTTTAATGATACTGTAACAGAATGATCCCATTCCCAGTTTATTGTAGAAGAAAACGCCTTGATCCATGATCAGCTAGCATATTTGAAAAATGGATTTCAGGAAATTTAAAATTTGACAGTCAAAAATATATTGTTATAGTTACTCAATAGAAAATCAAAATTAGGACCCCACGATATCTTTTCTTAAAGCAATCGAACATGCCATCATTTCTCCATCTTCCCTTAAAATATATATATATTTATTTATGAGCCCATTTGTATGCCATAGTCCTTGTCGATCATGAGCCATAGGTGAGTCATGCAACCAAAAAGTTAAAAGGTTCACCAACTATTGACACCTCTTTATATACACTTGCGGAATGCTAGATTTGATCAATCTAAGCATCCTCTACATATCTCACAGCGAAATACACTAGTCTGCAGAAGTTTGCAGCTGCACCGAAAAGACAGTTCGAGTCATTAAGTCCAGAAGTTATCAAATCTTCCCTGCGCATAAATTATGAAGACTTCACAGAAACAAGTTATTGGAATTCCAATCAGAACAGCATCATATGCAGTTGAGAAGATGCCGAGACTGTTACTTGAAAATGCTGAGCAGCGCTATATTCCAAGTCCTGCAAATAAAGCTCTCGCATGCAAGCAAAGTATATCATTCTTTTCCTCCTTTCCTCTCTTTCTCAACCATAAATGACATAAGGTTGTTTTACTAATCAGCTAGTCTAATTTGCAGATAAAATAGATTCGATGCTTAAAAGGATGAACAAGCTAGGGAAAAAAGCTGACAAATTTGCTCATGGAATCCGAGAGCATAGTAAGTTATTCAAATTTGATTTGTGATTAAGAAACATCAAATTTATTCTCAATCAACGCTGGAAGGATGCTAAATTCATCTCAATTTTTATAACTGCAGTGAGGCTGGGGACCAAGATCACTGAAACTCTTGTAGGGAAGCTGAGCTTGGGGGCTAGGATCCTTCAAGTAGGAGGGGTGAAGAAAGTTTTTAGGCAGTTATTTAGTGTTAGTGAAGGAGAAAGATTGTTGAGAGTTTGTCAATGTTATTTGTCAACCACAGCTGGTCCTATTGCAGGCCTCCTCTTTATCTCTACTGAAAAGCTTGCCTTCTGCAGTGAGAGATCAATTAAGTTGTCTTCTCCAGAAGGAAAATTGGTCAGAATTCATTATAAGGTAACAAACAAAATAACATGACGTCTCTCTCTCCTTCCCCTCCCTCTCTGGCATCTCTGATCTCTAAATAATATCAATCTATGCAGGTAGTTGTCCCATTAAGAAAGATAAAGACAGCCAACCAGAGTGAGAATGCGAAGAAGCCATCAGAGAAGTACATAGAAATAGTTACTGTAGATGATTTTGATTTCTGGTTTATGGGTTTCTTCAGCTACCAGAAAGCTTTCAAGTCTCTTCAGCAGGCAGTAACTCAAGCTCAGATGAATACAAGTCATTCAACTCTGATGTAAACATAAGTTTTTCCCTCTTTTCTTTCATCAAATGTAAATTAATGACATGAAGAGGGGTCAACATCATCAGTTGATCAAAGTACCTGTAGCTAGAAAGCTCCTATAAATATGAGAATTAATGGTTATTGATTTTTCAACTTTCTGGGCTTTAAACATTGCACATGGTCATTGGCCAAATGACAACACGTCTACCAAGCTAGTCCTCATATGGTGATTAGTCACACTTAATGCTTTCTGATGTGTAATAAGCACCATCAGCTTAGCCCTGCAACTCTGTACATCAGTTGATACTTGACTGGTGCAAGCTTCTTCTTTTTTCCTTTTTGTGGATTCACTGGTAGAGCATTACATGGAAGGAAGATCCTTTACCAAACAATCAAGTTTAGTGACATCTTCAGTGAACTTATCCTGTTATCTGAGGTTGAAATTAAATTCCAGTAACAACTTTTGGCAGCTGGGTTACTTAGGTGACGCAGCTTGATATTGAAAAAAAACTGTTTTGGACCAGAGCAAGAGTTAAGATTGCATCTACTCCTAAGCTGTTTGACAAGTTCAGAAGAACTGGTTAAGAGTGTGTGTGTCACCTCATCGAAGACCTAACTAAGTGGTCCATTGGATCCTCAAGTTGCAATATTTATGGCTATTGACTTCATAAGAAATATATTTGAAGGGCTATAATGCCCTTAGGCCTTAACTGTGGATCATTGGACAAGTCCTCCTAGTCCTAAGATGACATTCCAGCAGGATTAAGCAACTTTGCTGGAAGTGGTTTCTCAAGCCATTAATTAGTCCTAGATCCACAAAGTACCTGTCTGGTAAAGTATGCAAGGCAATGAAAAAGCAGGGGTTTTTTTTTTTTTTTTTTGTGGTAATAAAAATGGGTATGAAGATGGGTTGACCCTATACCCGGCAGGGAACATTGCGCACAGAACCCCACACACATCTGGAGAGATCTCACCGCACCCATGTCGGGCCGAAGCTAAGGGTACCTCCGCGAGCACGGCTGTGGGACGTAGATATACCACCTCATCAAAGACCGGTGAAAATGACTCGAACCCAAGACCTCGTCGAGGATGAACGAGCACCTTAACCACCTAAACCCACCTTCGGGGGCATGCAAAAGCAGGTTGAGTACACTAGTCCTAAATGAATCCTTAATCTTGAGGTTAAGTTGGTACTACCACGAGAGCCAAAGGACAAAATGGTTCCGATTTCTTTTATGGTCGTTTCCACGATCAAGAGCAGACCATGACACCTTTTAATTTTTTTCACATGGCAGGCATAAACACTACTGGCATTGTAATCTCTTACAAACTCCAACATTAGGACCCACACATTCCATCATGGCTGCAAATCACTGTAAATCTGCAAACTACGGAAGCTACTAAAAGAAGATCCAAGAAAGTGGAAGCGGACATTCCAGGAAATAAATCAGATGGGATCTTGCATAAGCAGCTAGGCAACGCCCATGATACACAGCATTGCCTCAAAAATCATTTTGTTGACAAACATTATTTGATTTTCCCAACACGAGATAATTTAAGGTATGACCATGACTGTTATCAACTATTAATTTAAACTAAACAAACCAACTGATTCATGTCCTACATTCAGTAACTTCCACCGAGTCCACCCAAGCTTGAGTTTTATATCATGACAAACTTATTTAAACTTCCAAACCCTCAACCTTCAGTTCAGTTCATCTTAAAAGCAAAGGAAAAACAAATGAAAAACGAAAAAAGATTCCATGGAAATTCCCACACAACACACGCGGAACTTCATAGTTGCAGTCATTTCAAAAGCAAAGAGATCTCCAATATTTAGCATCAGGATAGAGAGGATTGTGGGATCGACAAATACAGAATCTTATAATCATATCAGAATCCATAATTCTGGAGAGTAGGAAACATCATACAACAGCCATCTTAAACAGCCAGAAGAAGGGAAAGAGAAAACAAGAGGATAAGGACACACTAACAATCGAAGAAACGTGTGCATGCATGCAATCATTCTGGCGAAGATCGTATAAGGGTCTTCATTCTTGTATCCTAACTAAACTGTGTAGGAGAGCATTCATTATATAGGAGTTATCGCGGAATGAATATCCACAGAATTCTAAACTGTTGAAATCGAGGATCCCATAGTAGAACATCTGGCTCATTTAGACTTCCTGTGTAATTCACTTTACAGCAATCAGGGAACTGCAATCCAGCTTCATCACAACCTGACTTGGTAATGTATGGACAGGACCTTACATCAAGATATTCCGAAGAGTTTCATTTATCCAAAACCATGCCTATCCCAGTCACTGTGATCTTTGGACAGTTACTGATCTTCAAAACCTTCAGCCTCATTTTGGTTCCCATAGTCCTAGCCCATGAAAGGCAGCATCTGTAACCTCCTCACAGCACCCAATATCAGGAGCCTCCAGGTTTCTGCACTCAGCAAGGACACAGCTTAATGAAGAGTTCGAGACATTTCAACACCAGTCCATTTGCAAGTTCTTCAAACGGCTTCCAAAGTGGCCAAGGATTTTATAAACTCGTCAGAGATGTCTCGGCAACCACCAATGATAAAGGTTTCCAGATTTTTGCAAAACCTGGCCAAAGATAAAATAGACTCATCCCCAACTCTAAAGCAATCCAACAACTTTAGTGTCTTCAGGGAAGATGAGCATGCCTCTGAAACATTGGAAATCCCACTGTCCCCCACATTACTGCATTTATTGATATCTAAGAAGTGGATCCACCGACATCCACTCACAAGAACTGCAAGTCCACAGTCAGTCACACTGGTGCAACCTTGCAGGCCCAACTCTTGTAGATTTGGACAGTTCTTAGAAAGAGCTTTTAGTACTTTATCGGTAACAAATTTGCATCCATCAAGATGCAGGATCAATAACTATTTGCAGATCTTGACAGCCCTCAGCAACAGCTGACAATCCCTTGTCTGTTAGCTTTCTGCAATATTATGCATTCAAGGACAGCAGAGATGAAAGACCACCTCCAATTGACATCACCCCCTTATCTGAAATACCTGTATCACAATGATTAAACAGCTTAGCCAGTATGCAGAATGAGCATGCATGGCTAGAAAGAAGCTATTGTGAGATACTAATTGGAAAGATAATCCAAGGCTAAATGGTACGCTTAACACTGCAATTAGTATTACAGCATACTGAAGATGCAGCAAAGGGCAGAATAACACCATATGAGTGAGACTGCCACCAAATGGGAACTTTTATATTCCCAGTACTAGTCAATGCCTTGCAAGATTTCACAAACAAAACATTACAATAACTCAGCAAACATAAGATTAACTGAATTTTCAGCTTTCCATATTGTAAACTCAATCTCTAACTGTTACATCCATTACATGAAAGCCAAAACAATGCAGGCTATCAAGAGAAAAGGCAAAGTCAACAGTGCTCCAGATTTGGCCAAATTTAGTCTTTATCTCACAATTTGGGCAGTAAACCCATCATGGGAATCTAAATTATCATTGCAATGTGCATATTAAGCATCTTCAAACAATCTAAAGAATTTTCAATCAGATCACCATGTTAAAAGATATACCAAAAGAATAACTTCAAAGTTTCTCACAATATGATATTTTCCATCAAACATAATAATATATAACCACCTAAACCCTCTAATTATATCTCAAAAATTACCCAAACAATTGACTTTACCCTCACAGTTCTGCAGTTCAATTCAGTAACACAAAACCCTCTTTTCATCATAACCAAATTTTCATACATAAAAACCCACAAAAGCACCATAGTTTCTCCACGACTCCATGGCATCGAAATAAACGAACCCTTTTTATATCCAATTGTAAAAAACAAAAAAAAATTGCTTTTACCTTTACAATGCTGCAAATTAAGGACTCTTAAGCATCTAAAACCAGCAATAACAGCAATCAGAATCAGTAACACCAGGATAAAAAGACCTTGAAATAGAATGAGACAAAGTCCAATTCGATCAATCTAGAAAACCTAGCAGCCATCTTTTGAAGCATGTGAGGTCCAGCTCTAGCAGCAAGTTTCTTCCTTTCTGTACTCTGCAACCTTAGCCATCTCTTGGAAACCAACCCAAATATCTCCTTGTCCTTATCATTCTCTAGCTTTGATAATATTTGTCTCAGCTCGCCCAGGGATGGAGGTACCGTAGTGACAATTCGAACACCTCCTTGGAAGCCACCGTTTGGCGGCCGCATCTTCCCTAAATGAGCATAGTTTTGAAACCTGGTTCGGCCGGCGGATCCATCCGGAACCCGGCCGATCTGATGTTGGAACCAGACCGGGTTGAAGAAAAAACAGGAGAAGAAAAAATTTGGCTGACCTGGCTGGTTGATCAGGCGATCCGGTTGACCCGTTAAGATCCGGTTACAACCCTGTTGACTTTTATTTTTTTTTACTAAAACGACATCATTTTAATTTAAAAAAAAAACTGACCCGGCCGACCCAGTGACCCGATCAAAATCCAGAACCCGGGTCTTGAACCAAACCAGATCTTAAAACTATGTTCATGAGTCATTCTAATGGCATAACCACGGCCCACGTGTTAAGTATTTTTTTAAATAATATTTTATATTATTTAATAATTAAAATTTTCCTTTATTAAAGTAATTATAATAAAAAAAATCATCCTGAAAAGATAAAAAAATTAAATGATACTCGTTAAAAAAAATTTATTTTTAAAAATAAATTAATTATTTTAATATATTTTAAAATAATAAAGAACCTTGTTAATATGTTTAACTTGAAAATAATAAATAATCATGTAAAAAAAACTATATTATCCTCTACAACAAGTTTAATGATATTTTTTTAAAAAAATCATTTTATTATTTTAATTTATAATAATTATATCTTAATGTATATTAGAAAATTAATTACTTGTAGGTTTTGTTAATATAATATTAACTTATGGACGGAGCTTATAAACATTTTAGATATTCAAAGATTTGAATAATTATAAGTTATTAAAATTTATTTGTTACAGATCACACGTTATTTTATAAATTATTTGGCTTTCATGCTTCTACTAATATCCTCGTATTAAATTAAAACAAAAAACTAATAGATGTGTTAGTTTTTTTATGTTGTTCACTATTCAATGTGAGAGATAATATTATGGATTTCAATAGTATGTTCATTTTTTTATTTTTATTTCTTTGTTCTTTATGTTTTTTTAACTTTCGTCATCGAACTTTCTATTATTAAATTTTATCTTTCAATATTATATTGATTGAGATTTTAATTTAATAATTTGTTTCAATTCGCCTTATACAAAATTGATGGTGGTGTCAAAAAACTTTTTCAATATGGGGTTGATTCTTGATTTTGCAAAAAAAAAAAAAAAAACACTTTTATTGCTTGTGAAAAAATAAAAATACAGGGATCAAAATTGAGAGTTAGGAAAAAATGAAGGCTTTTTTTTTTCAAACAATGTTCCTGGGGTGCCATTATAAAATATTTGGCTAAAAAATTTTCTTTTTGGTCTTTTTAGTTTAAATTTTTACATTTTAGTTCAAAACTTCATTTAGTTCACGTTTTATTCCCTAAGTTTGAGATAGGAGAGAGAGAGACCAAAAAATAATGGAGGAGAGAGAAAGAGGTTAGTTGCTCAAATTTTGTTAATAAAAAAAAGCTAAATTTGATGTAAATGTGCTCCTTTTGATGAAAAGTGTAAACTTCCGGCTTAAAATTACAAAATAGCGTTAAATAGGAAAATCTCCAATTGAAAAATAATAAATTAAGATGGAAATTTTATTGTTAGGGATTTAAAGGAAAAGGTAGATTTGTGAGAGAATTTGCTTTCTAACTCATTAAGTGAGTTTGATTGTTGATAAAATATATTATTTTACTTCATTTAATTGAGTTTTATTGAAAAGGTAAAGAAAACTCCAATTTTTAGAATTTTAGGGTTTGTTGATGTTTATAAAAATTAAATATTGTGGGATGAAATTGTGGTTGAAAACTGAACCGAACCGAAAATGATCGCTCCTATTACCTAAATGCCAATAGAATTGTGGTTGAAGAAATGAATGGCATGTATGGAAGTTAAGATTTTTGTTGTTTAAAAGGTATAAATGATGATTAAGATTTGATTGTGTATGTGGTGTTTCAGTAGGATTTGGTATTGAATAAATGCACTTGAAAAATAAAAGTAAGAGAGGTATGAAAAATTTAAGGGTGTCAACAAAAGTAGTCAGATGGTTAGTTAAAGAATTTTGGAAGAAAATTAGAAAGATAACCTTGATAAATTGGTTAAATTGTATTGTTTCAATAATTTATGTGTGGATGGGGATTGAATGAGATTTTTAGTATGATGTGTGATTTTCATGTTAGGTTTACATCATGGAAAGTATAAGAAATGAACTTTAGGACATTAATGTGAAAATATGGATTTAACAAGATAGAGATAAGGGTTAAATTGTGTTAACAATAAAGAAAACTGATAAAATGAAGCAAAAATTGGAAGAAGGACATAGGGTTTCATGATTTATAAGTGGTCAGTTATTTAAGAAAATTAGGGATTTTTTTTCATTTTGGTGATCAATTGTCGATATGGTTTGTATTTTATATTTTTTGAACTTTAGACATTAATGTGTAAATATAGATTTAACAAGATAGAGATAAGGGTTAAATTGTGTTAACAATAATGGAAACTGATAAAATGAAGCAAAAATTGAAAGAATGATATAGGGTTTCATGATTTATAAGTGCTCAATTATTTATGGAAATTAGGGATTTTTTTTCATTTTGGTGATCAATTGTTGATATGGTTTGTATATTATATTTTTTTAACTTTAGACATTAATGTGTAAGTATGGATTTAACAAGATAGAGATAATGGTTAAATTGTGTTAACAATAAAGGAAACTGATGAAATGAAGCAAAAATTGAAAGAAGGACATAGGGTTTCATGATTTATAAGTGCTCAATTATTTATGGAAATTAGGGATTTTTTTTTTCATTTTGGTGATCAATTGTTGATATGGTTTGTATATTATATTTTTTGAACTTTAGACATTAATGTGTAAATATGAATTTAACAAGATAGAGATAAGGGTTAAATTGTGTTAACAATAAAGAAAATTGATGAAATGAAGCAAAAATTGAAAGAAGGACATAGGGTTTCATGATTTATAAGTGCTCGGTCATTTATGGAAATTAGAGATTTTTTTTTCATTTTAGTGATCAATTGTTGAGATGGTTTGTGTGTTATATTTTTTTCCATTGAAAATTAATATGTTCAAGTAATAAATTAGGGGTAGATATGACAAATTATGAGTTTTGCTAAAATTAGTCAAATTTCTAATTTAGTGAATTTAGGAAGATTTAAAAAGATAACCATGGTTAATTGATTACAATGGCATTGTCTTAAATGTTTGATATATGATGGTAATTACGAATGTGATTCAGTTAAATTAAGCATGCAAGTTAAAGAAATTACATGTCAAGTTGATTGATTGTGTTAAAGTTTGAAATTGGAGTGTTAGGAATTATAGAATGTTGAATATGGATGATATTGTTTGCATGGTTATAAATTCATGGAATGAGTTTGCTAGTATAATGAAAGGATACCTATCGTTAATGAGGAGATGCATTTGTAGCTAGAACTTTTGTACAAGAAGCTCGCGTGATCGGAATACCAGGTAGATGTTCGACACCTTACTTCTTTAATTCAAGGCATCTAATTTTTGCTAATTGCCCTTCTCCTCCACTCATATATAAAATTGCTATAAGATATTAAATTAAAAATAAAATTACTCTAGAGACTCTAAGGTTTGTACTCTATAATACTTTCCTTGTGTTGTTTCATAAATTACAACTTACATATCTAGTTAACATTAAATTTAATATCAAATAAGGATGAAAAAAATACTCTCTTATATAATATCACCTTAAACAACAAATTAATATATCATTTCACAGATTTTATATAAAATCTTGAAGGTATTAAAATAAAAAAAAATTACTTTGAGCTTTTCAATATTCGCATTATAAATACTTTCACTCCATAATTTCACATACCTAATTAATCTAAAATTTAAAATCAGATAAAATCACAAAATATTTTTTTAAATAATATCACACAATTACCCAAACAACAAATCAATCTATCATTTCACAAATTTCAATTTTCTTCTCTACTTCTCTACTAACAAAAATCAAACACAAATAAAAGCAAAATCAAAACTGAAACCATCAAGAAGTAAGATGACTAAAACAATCACTGGTTCATCTTTTTAGATAAACATTGTCATTTGTAGATCTGGACAAGACCCAATCTTATGATGAAATTTATAAAGCTCAAGTGATATGGAACTCAGGTAGGAGATTCAGTTACTAAAGTGCTTTCTGTTAAAAGAAAAGTAATTACACAATTTGATTAAGAGTGATTATAGCTTCTAAAATTGCCAACTCTTGGAATATAGTGATTATGGGATGTAAATGTAATTAGTTTTATTTTAAGATTTGTTTAATTAGAATAGCACATAAGTTCTGTATAAATTCTTATTTATGTACCAATATTCAATATAATACAATATCTAAATTTTCAATTCAAGTTGGTATCAAAGTACCGATCTTGGTGACTTTATCACACTTCCACCACCATAACCATTGTAGTCCTCCCATAACCACCACAAATCTCTCACAAACATCATGATAGAACCAACTAAAAACATGAAACCAAATAAGAATTCCATGGAATTCTCATATCCATATGTCATACACCACTCGTATCATACTAGACTTATCATAGCTTCCAAATCATTTGATGGGAACAAACATCATGATAGAACCAACTAAAAACATGAAACCAAATAAGAATTCCATGGAATTCTCATATCCATATGTCATACACCACTCGTATCATACTAGACTTATCATAGCTTCCAAATCATTTGATGGGAACAAACATCATGATAGAACCAACTAAAAACATGAAACCAAATAAGAATTCCATGGAATTCTCATATCCATATGTCATACACCACTTGGATCATACTAGACTTATCATAGCTTTCAAATCATTTGATGGGAACAATTATGGGCAATTGAGTTATGCCATGTGCATGGGTCTCAATGCAAATAACAAGATTGGGTTCATTGATGGAACCATTACAACTTCATCACTCCTGGACGTAAAATATACAGCTTGGAAAAGATGCAACGATATGGTAACACTGTGGATTGTGAACTCATTCCACTTAAACATTGCTAGCAACATCATGTACACTGAATTTGCTGCTACAATTTGGAATGATATCAAGGACATATTTTCACAAAGCAGTGACTCAAGGATCTACCAGATTCGATAAGAAATCGTCGAAAATCATCAAGGGTAGCTTTTGGTTTCTTCCTATTACACCTAAATGAAAGCCCTATGGGTTAAGTTAGCATTTTTCCATAACCCACTTACTTGCACTTATGCAGGCTTGAGAGGACTGGCTGAATAGGAAGAAAAGGAAAGAACTATGCAATTTTTTTATGGGATTGAACAACTCATACCTGACTATACGAAGCTCGATTCTGATGATGAGTCTGTTCCTTGACACACAATGAGTTCATATTCTCCAACATTAAAGGCAGATAGATGTGGCTAGCCACCGAGGTATGGGGACAAACTCTCACACAATACAAGTGCAGCAAACCCCAATGCTGCTGTCATTCAACAAGCAGCCCTCCAACATATCTTCATGTAAGTCACTTAAATGTACCTACTGCGATGGAAATGGACACTTGGTGGACCATTGCTACTACATTATTGGGTTTCCAGAAGCACATAAATGGTATGGCAAGAACATGAAGCCCAAGAATAAGAGATCGGTAGTCAACAATGTTGAGGCTATCAACTTTGCTACAACCACCAAGCCTCATGCTTCTAACTGTTCTATGTTCACTACCAAGAAGTATAATCATATCATTGTCATGCTCTGCAATGGTAATATATAACCACTTGCAAATGCAACAGGTATCTTCTTGCCTACATACAATATAGCATAAACAAATCCACACTCAACTTTATATTGGATTGTTGAAAGCAAAGCAACTAACCATATATCGCATTAACCACCAACACACAATATCATTGATGCTTAGTATAACTCCGTTGGTTTACCAAATGGGGGCAAACAGAAATAAAAAATATTGGCTCTATAAAATTGTCATATGATCTATCTCTTGATAAAGTTTTTTATGTACCAAAGTTTCGTGTTAATTTGTTATCTATTAGTAAATTGACAAGAGCTTTGCGTTGTATGTTGACATTTTATCCGGATTTTCATGGATACAAGGAGGGTGATTGGCCTAAGAAAGCATTTTGATGGGCTCTACTATCTTACACCAAAACAAAACCCTCACCTCACCAACCACATCCATCATACCACTAGCTTATGACATCGGCACCTTAGGCACCCATCATCTGTATTTTTTACTTTCATTAGCCAAGAATAATGTTGAAATAATGTTTGATTCCAAACACATTTGTGACATTTACTCTTTAGCAAAACAAACTCGTTTACCCTTTCATCATAGTGAAATTAAAACTTCCACACCATTTAACTTAATCCATTGTGATATTTGGGGACCTCATAGGAACTAAATACATTATGTGGCACGATATTTTCTTACTATTATGGATGATTTCACTCGTTTTACTTGGGTGCATTTTATGAATTTCAAATCTGACACACAAATAATTTTGAAATCCTTTTTCTCTTGGGTCGAAACACAATTTCAATGTGATATTAAAACTCTTCGTGCGGATAATGGTAGTGAATTTCTTTCCATGCGTCCTTACTTAGACTAATATGAAACCTCCTTCCTACATTCTTGTCCTTACACACCACAACAAAACGGGGTGGTTGAACGTAAACATAGGCACCTTTTAAATATTGGTCGTGCTCTCAGGTTTCAGGCCAACTTACCTTTTAAATTTTAAGGGGAAAGTATCCATACTGCATGTTATCTCATCAATCGTCTACCTACACCCTTGCTCTCTCATAAATCTTCATACATGATGTTCATGCTCATCATTGTGTTTTCTTTGGTTATCCTTTTGGCCAGAAAGGTTATAAGGTATATGATCTAGCCACACATAAATTTTTTACCTTATGTGATGACATATTTCATGAGCATATCTTTCCTTACACTTCCTCACCAACTATAGACCAAACTGACATGCATATTATTTATCCAACATGCGACTCCAACTTTCATGACCACATCAACTCCAATCTTAGTCCACATCAAATGGTGCTTGATTTACCACACACAATGGTCCCCATTTCTCCTATTTTCGAGCCTTCCTCACACACCTCCAGCCTTCCCATCGCACCTGTCATCACCAACACACCGCCTGAACCTGTCATTTCTAACACCTCTCTTCCTCAACCATCTGCACCACCCATTTCTCATCAATCCCTACTCCACCATTCTACTCATTGCACCAAACCACCTTCTCACTTTAAAGATTATGTGGCTTATCACTCCACCTTACTCATGCCTATGAAGGCCCTCTCGCGGGCCATGTTCAGCATACGCCATCCACTATATTAATATGTTTTTTATTCATGCTTATCTTTTGGATATCAACATTTTATTTCTCATATCTTTTTTTTTTGTGGAGCCTACTACCTATGAGTAGGCCTGTCAAAATTCCTACTGGATTGCCGTGATGCAGGCCAAAATCATGGTCCTAGCAGAAAATAAAACCTGGAGTTTTGTTCCTCTTCCGCCTAGATAATGACCTATCGGCTACACATGGGTTTTCAAACTTAAGTACAGATTCGATGGCACTCTTGAATGCTACAAAACATGTCTCATTACCAAAGGTTTCACCCCAACATAAAGGTATTGACTATAAGGAGATCTTCGCACCAGTGGCCAAACTCATTACTGTGCATTGCCTATTGACTGTGGTTGCTATCCGCAATTGACCCTTACATCAAATGGACGTCCAAAATGTTTTTCTTTATGGAAAACTTCAAGAGGAAGTTTATATGTTGCCTCCCCTGGGTTGTCGTCGACGGGGGAGAATATCATGTGTCAACTCCATAAATCTTCATATGTCTTAAATAGATGTCCAGAAGTTAATTTTGAGAGTTCTCTTGAGCAATACATACCATTAGTTTCTGCCAATCTAAGGCAGATTACTCTTTGTTCACTCAAGTCTAAGGCACTTCACTCATAAGTATTGTTATATGTTGATGACATGGTGATTACAGATAATAATGAGGTAGAAATTAAGAATCTAAAGGCTTTCTTTAGCAGTCAATTTCAAATTAAAAATCTCGGACCTTTGAAGTATTTTCTTGGAGTCGAGGTCACACGTTCAAAAGTTGGAATCATAATTTGCCAACAAAAATATACATTGGACATATTAGAGGAGACTGGATTATTTGGTGTTAAACCCACAAAGATTCCAATTGAGGCAGATTTGGTACCAACACTTGCAGGTAACAGTTCACTTCACGAACTTGTGAGGTATAGACATTTAGTTGGAAAATTGATCTATTTGACCATCATAAGACCATAAATAACATATATTGTCAACACATTGAGTCAGTTCATGCAAGATTCACAACGACATCATCTTGATGCAGCGTATCGGCTTCTTCGATACCTCAAAGGAGCTCTTGGGCAAGGTTTGATGTTTACTTCCCAAAGTGAATTACATTTAATTGGTTACTGTGACACAGATTGGGCTCATTGCCCTATCACACGTCGATCAGTGACTGATTATTATATCTTCCTTGGAAACTCGTTGGTGTCCTGGAAAAGCAAGAAGCAAGTTACAGTAGCTCGTTCATCCGCAGAAGCGAATTATCGATCTATGGCCGCAACTACTTGTGAGTTAACTAATGGCTAAAGAAAAAGAAAAAGAAAAAGAAAAAGAAAGAGGACTGAAATTGACACCCTATTTTTTAAAAGGCATGCCGTCATTTCTTTGTTTCATTGTGGTCCTCTCACTTTTAACTCCTAAAATAAAAACAAAATTGAGCTCTTTTTTGAGAAATCGAGCACCAACCCAATATTAATATATATATTTTTTCCAAGTCTGCCCCAACAATAGAAAATGTTAATAAAAAATAATTAACCCCAAATACCAATCAACACAACATTAAATGATGAAATTGAAGGAATTTTTTTGATAACCAAATTGAAAAAAAGAGAGATAAAACATTGTGTGATTTCATTGTGTTCTCGTTCATAAGACATAATGTGTCTATTGTGTAACACGAGACCCTTTTAGTTTTCGGTGTAATTTGTTAGGTTTGGATGACTGAATTTCAGCAAGGAAAAAATGATCACGGTGATGACAATGTTTTTTATTTTTTTAATTAGTTGGAAAAATTATAATATATAAGAGTTTTTTTAGTTATTAATTCAATTTTAATGGCAATTATAATTTTTTTCAAATTATTCTGTTAATTGTTTCCGCTTTGGAGGTTAGAGTAATTTTTACAAAATTAGATGACCAATTTAATTTGACGTTATAAGTAGAGGTTATGAGAGAATTAAAAAAACTTTGCACCAATCTAGCTGTAGATGCCATCTGACATCCTACTCAGAAGAATTTAGTGAAGAAAATAAAAATGAAAAACAATCCAAGAATACCTTATGGTATTAGAAGGGAAGCATGGGCTGGTACCTTCAAAACAAATTATTTTAAGGGTAATTTGATATTGAGGTTGAATTGAATTTTTGTTAAAAAATGATTTTTTTATTTTAAATGATTTTTTAAATATTTTTAAATTATTTTGATGTATTAATATAAAAAATAAATTTTATAAATAAAAAATATTATTATTTTAATATATTTTTAAATAAAAAATACTTTAAAATACATGTATTATTCAAGAAGTACCAAACACACTTCATCATATTGTAATTTGTATTGTTAAGAAGATAAAAAGAAAGCACCAAGCCGAAGTTATTTCCTTTTCTTCACTTAAAACCTTGATAATGTTAGCTAGTAGTGGCTCTCGTATTTCACAGCACTTGGCAAATTGTCACTACAATCAGAAAACCCATTTAGGGTTAGGGTTTTGCAACACAAAAATTCACAAAATTTCCTACCTTTCTTTCTCTCTTTTCATGTTGAAACCTCCCTCTTTTGTAACGATATTTGGTGGTGATAATTATAGGCATAATAATTATAGTCATTGTAAGCATGGGTTTGTTTCTTTATCAAGTCTTCAATCAAAATCATCCTCAGGAGAAACTCCCATTCTTTCTGATTGTGTAAGGTTTGTAATTCTGTTCTTTAAAGTTCTCATTTTCCGGGTTCTCATTGGTTTCTAGGAAAGAAAGTGAAAATACTGTAAAGTTTTGTGCTTTTTGTTTATATGGGTTTTGTTTGTGTTTTAGGATCATGCATGAATGAAAGTTCAGCGGAAGCTTAATTATACAATTCGTGCAATTTCAATCCTTTTGGTTGCTAAGAGTTTAATGTTTGCTGGTTAATTACTTGCTAAGTGATTGGTTTAGGTGAAAATTTCAGAGATTTCACGAAAAAGATCAAAATTCTTGTGAATTCTTATGATTGGAACGCTTAATTTAATCGGGTTCAGTTATTTACTCTCTTATTGGAACCAGATGTTTGATTGATGTAATGTACATATCAACACTTTTTTTATAATGTTAAAAATTCAGATGAACTAATATTTGTTTGTCATTCAATATGTGTGTCTAATACATCTCATTTTTGTTCAATTAGCTGATGAGTTTTTCTTTGTGCAAAAGCCAGCGAGATAACGATTGTGAGCTTCCCTCTGAAGGATTGGCCTCAGTAGCAGGTTTCTTTGCCTGTCCTTTATTAGATTTGATGCTGAATACATCAAAAAATTTATTTTTAGACTGCCTTACGTGCTTGTTGATTATTGATTGCTTTTTCATGATTTTTGCAGGAGGAATAGTAGCACTAGGAAAGTTTGACGCCCTTCACATTGGCCATCGAGAACTTGCAATTCAAGCATCAAAGGTTGGAGCCCCAAGTCTTCTATCATTTGTGGGAATGGCAGAAATACTTGGTTGGGAGCCTAGGTAACAGTTTATTCTTTTGTTTGAGTGCACATTTACTTGTGTGTTTGGATATATGGAAACTTTTCCAATCCTTTCAATTTTGCATCCATCTACCTGTTGAGTTCGAGAGGCTTTCTCTTTATTTTTGTGCCTTGTGAATTAAGTTGGTTGCTTTTTTACAAGGAATTCTATTTGCTTTTTCCAAAGCATTACAGTTCTTTGACAGTTTGAAGGTTGCAATCTTCATCATGGCTGTCTTGTTTGTACTGTAGAATGAATCTTATGGAGCCAACAACATGTCTCCTTCCTGTACTCTGTACTTTTTTAATCTTATTAGGATATGCTTGGTGTCTTAAATTTCTCCATCTTTAAAGAAGTCTAGGATAATTTGAAGCAAAGCAAGTTTGAGTTAAAACTAAGTCTAAAGTGAAGCTCATAAATAGTTTATGAATTAGTGTCCAATATGCACATGATGTACCATGGTGTTCTGGGGTGAATTTTTTGCCACATGTTGCTTGGAATCAATGTACTAGTGAAGGAGAGAGTATTGGTAAACTTTGCTGAAACATGCATAAGCTGGAGGATTTTATGAAAAATGATGGTTGGTAACTCATTGTGCAGATGTGTTATTGACTTGTCTTATTGTGGTTAAGAGAATTATTCTCTTGCAGAATGAAGATCAGTTGCTTACATGTGAAATTGACATATTTTCATAAGTCTGCCAGCTATATACATATTACAATTCTTCTTTCTCAGATGTCTCAACTTTTTGAGAATAAACTTCACCACTTCTGTTGCAGAAGAAATTTTCAATGGTGTTCGATCAGTTGAAGACACGTTGTTTTTTCTGATTTAAGTGACAATTTTCACTTTCCTGGACAGGGCTCCCATAGTTGCCAAATGTGACCGAAGTAGAGTTCTTTCTTCTTGGGCCCCATACTGTGGCAATCTGGTCCCAGAAGAGGTCCAAATTGAATTTTCATGCGTTCGACATCTCACCCCACGACAATTTGTTGAGAAGTTATCTAAGGAGCTTGGAGTAATTGGGGTTGTGGCAGGTAAACTAAAATCAATTTGCTGCCCATCTTTTTTTTTTTTCCTGTCACTGATGTAAATTCCTGCATTTGATTTTTATGGAATTGAAGTCTCAAATCTTAATGACTGACTCTGTCAGGGGAAAACTACAGATTTGGATATAAAGCTGCTGGTGATGCCTCCGAGCTGGTGAGACTGTGCAAGGAGCATGGTATGGGGGCTTACATTATAAGTTCTGTGATGGACAACAATCAAGATTACAGAAGCATGAACTCAAATGATCTAAAAGATAGAGGACAAGTCTCATCTACCCGTGTTCGTCAAGCTTTAGCTGTAGGGGATATGAAATATGTGTCAGAACTTCTAGGTCGTCATCATCGTCTCATATTGATGTTGAAAGACCAGGAAGAACGTGCTAAAACTAGCAGTGGATGGAGGGTCTCAGCTCCAAAGTCTTATCTATTGAATCTACCCCCAAAGGATGGTTTCTACGAGAACTGTTCTCTCCTATTCGGTAATAAGAATCCAGTAACATGTAGAGTATTCATGGATACAACGCATATCCATTTAGAAACGGACGAGGCAGATCCTTTTGATTTCGAGACCGATCAAGAGCAGCATCTCTTGGGCATTGAATTTGGTGATTCCAGACCTGATAAAGATTAAGCATATCAGTCCTCGCATTAGTTTTTGTTCATTGAAGTAGTTTCATCCAATCGAGTTGGAGCCCTTTGTAACTATTCATTAGTTCACATTTGCTTAATAATTTACATATACATACATAATGTTAATTCCATTCTTTAGCTAAAAACTGGAATTCTATTTGCTGATTCCAGGACATGGCTAAGAGGATTTTGAGTGATGATATTGCTTTTTAAAAAATTATTTTTAATATCAGTATATATTCGAATAATAATATGAAAATATTAAAAAATATCAATTTAAAATAAAAAAGATAATTTTTAAAATATAAAAACAAACATGTTTTAAGATATTTGTTTTATTTTTAAATGTCGAAAGAAATTATTGAAATTTTAAATTTTATATTAATTTTAGAAATTTTATATTAATTTTAGAAGTGATTGAGAATGTAGTAATGATTATTTTTTAAAATATTTATTTTTAAATATAATAAAATAATATTTTTTTATTTTTTAAAAATTATTTTTGATATTAATATATTAAAATATAAAAAAATATTTTTAATTTTTTTAAAAACACAAAAATATATGGTTGTTGAAAGGTAGAAGAGTAATAAAATTTATTGTCATCCGACTCCTACAAGACAGGAAGGAATGGATTCCAAGAAATTAATGGGAACTAATAAAAAGGCAAAAAAGAAAAGAACCTTCTCCTCCTTTCATATTCCAATTCATCTTTCCATTCAGAATCTTTTGTTGGAATATCCAATTTGGATATTCTATGGACCATTCCCATCTTACAAGCCTCCACCCACCTCAAAGCATCCAATAAAAACATATTTAAAGCAAAGCCACCAACATCCCCATAAATCAAAAACATCTGGAAAAATAAAAACAAGAAATCTCTCACGGAAGGGCACTCGTTCCTCTCTTCTCTCCCTTTTATATAAAACAAGAAGGAAACTAAATTGCCGTTCGTATTGCCTCTCTCAGGTCAGTTTTCTCTCTCTATACTATTTCTTTCTTTTATTTTTCTTGTTTGTGTTGATTGGTTTTTTTTTTTTGAATGTTTGGATCTTTATTAAAATTTGAGCAAAATTTAGCAAATCCAACGAAGAAAACTAACATTTCAATCTGTTTTCGTATTTTTTTTAAAAAATTAATCATCACTTTCAATGGCCCTGCATTGGCTTTTGATTTTAGCAAAAGAACTAAAGTTTTTTATTTATTTATTGTATTTCCAATTGGGTTTTTATTGTTTTCTTTAATTGAAAGAAAGTTCCGTTTTAAACAAGAATTCTGAGTTCGTTTTAAACAAGAATTCTGAGTTATTCATCCGAGTCAGGCCGAGTTGACTTGCTTTCAATTACGCTAATTAAGGGCAAAAGAGTCGTTTTCATGTTCTGGTCTCTTTGTCTTCTGAGTCTTGACCTGTCATTTTATATGGCATCCTCGTGTTCCTTAGCGCCTTTTAGGTCCACCGGCGGAAGTTAATTCATTTTCCAATCCTACCCCAGACGCATCACCCTTATTACCTCTCACCCTCCCCTTCTCCGATTCTTATAGAGATAAAAATATATCTTACAAAGTTTATGAGCAGTTAATTTGAAATTATATTAAAATAATATATATTTTTAATTTTTAAAAATTATTTTTAATATTACTGTATTAAAATAATTTTAAAAAAATAAATTTAATTTGTTTTAAAATTTTAATGAAATACCATTTAAAATGTAATTTCAAATAATGCCCTAATCATTCTCATCATTCTCATTTTGGTGCACATATTGGAGAGTTAACATACAAAATAAAAAATAATAATGAATTAACACAGTAACAAATTATTTTGGTAAAATATTATATTTTTGAATTTCGTTGTTCTAAATCCTGATATTAATTACATTTAGGACTATCCAATTAACTGTTTCGTAATAATTAATTAAACTGGTTTATCAATTAAAAATAATAAAAAAAATTATAAAATTGTCAAAATGGTGATATTTTTGAAATCTAAAGATTTGATGGTTGTAGTAATTTCATAGTTATTATAAATAAAACGGCGTCTGACCTCCAGAAACTTAAATTTGAGAGTAATTCAACGGTTACATAAAAAATTATGATATTTTTTAGTTATAATTTTAGTATGACACAATTAGATCTTCTCTTGGATTTAAATATGTTCCATTAGTTTATAAATACATCTGTTAAATATCCATGTAATATATCTGGATAGATTTTCATCTAGTTATAACAAATTTATATCTGATTATTCAAAATCATCCGTTATCGCAACTCTGACTATATCTTTGTCACTCATAAAATATATATATATATTTGGATTTGGATATGAAATGGTGAATTGATTTATATAATTAAATTAACTAACTAATCGGTTGAGTCAGATGTGACAGTGAGGTTACAAGTTTAAATATTAGTATTCTGAAATACAATAATTATATCCTGTTGCATTTAAAAATAGTGGTTTTTAATAATTTTTTTTTCAAATATAACTATTTTACTGAATTTTTTAACTTACTGTTATAATTTTTTTTAAAATCCCTGGTCTCATAGACCACCGGAAGGAATCTATCACTACTTATCTATCAATCACCATCTCTGCAAAAAGACACGATGTAGTACCTCGTGGCATGCTCTTATTGGTCTGTCCAAATTTGGAAACATAGTTTAGTCCCATCTGGTCATGCTGTCACTTATTAGTGTTTTGCTAATTGGTTTAAGGTAATAATTAACATGTTGAAATTGTCTATTTTGTGCTAGCAGGAACGCGTTTTGTATTGGTAAAGGAAGCTTCTTGGCTGGTGTCTAACGTTTGATCTTTCGGGCTGTCAAAAGAGAACAATTTTTGACAGCCCGAGAAAAAAATTCAAAGACCCTTTACAAAGAATAAGGTAAACAACATAGAATATTCCATCTTTGTCTGCTTCCATGTTTTTCTCGTGAATTTGAATGTGGATATTTATATCTGTGTTCGGTATTGTTGGTTTTGGTTTTCATTGAATTGCTCTAAGTATTGTGCAGGTGATTGATTGTTTAACATTCTATGTTTGGTTATCTGGGTTGTGACCAAAATTGAAATTCAGTTCCTTAACTGAATTCCTGGCCTTGTTTTGTTTAGATCGTTGTGATATAGGATTGTTTGTTTACGAGAGATTTTCTTCTTGTGTATTCAGTATGGGCTCCTTGTCTGGAATCATTCAAAGACCAGTGATCGCAGCAGCTGTGGCAGCTTTAGCTTCTGTTTCTGTTGAATTTTCCGATGAACTCCAATCTTTTAGATCATCTGATACTTGTTCTACCTCCGAACAGTCAAGTTCTTTATTGTCTAATTCAGTTCAGGATTCAAAATTTTCTTGGGTTTCTCACATTTCAGTTTCTAAGCTTGCAAATTTGTCATTCGTAACTAGGAATCGGGTGCCTGTTCCTAATGTTAGCTTCCCAGTTCTGGATGTGAGCCAAAATTTTGTTCCCAATACTTTAGGCTCTTCTGTTGCTTCCTCTCCTTTTCTTGTTAATTTGTATCGGTCTGCGGAGTTGGCCAAAGGGCCAAAATCAAGTGCATTTAAAACCACCACTATTCCTCCATCCTCTCCTGATATATTATATAGATGGCATTTGCCCGAGCTGAGTACTATTGATGTTTCTGGATCATCTGATTGTTCATCAGAAAAGTCTAGGACAGTGGTAGTTTTGCTAGGGTGGTTAGGATCAAAGCAGAAACATCTAAATAAATATGCTGAGTGGTATACTTCGAGGGGATTCCATGTCATTACTTTTACTTTTCCACTGGCCGAGATTCTTAGTTACCAAGTTGGTGGGAAAACAGAACAGGACATTGACTTGCTTGCGACCCACCTGGCTGATTGGTTGGAAGAGGATGGAAAGAACTTAGTTTTCCACACTTTCAGCAATACTGGATGGTTAACGTAAAGCTCTCTCTCTCAGGCTTCTGCACTAACCATTTTGTTTTCTTTGTTCCTTGTGAAACCATTTGGCTTGACATGCTTGGTGTGATGCACTTTTTTGCAGTTATGGAGCTATACTTGAGAAGTTTCAGAAGCAGGATCTTTCTTTAATGGGAAGGATCAGGGGCTGCATCGTGGATTCTGCCCCTGTTGCTGCCCCTGACCCTCAGGTAAATGCTGGTTGCAGTTGTCTTTGTTGTTTTTGACAGTAACAAGAACATATTATTGGTATCAGGAAGGGGATGGAATTCTTATTTTTATCCTCTCTGCATGTCTTGTATTATTTCAAGCATGTTTAGCTGCGCTTAATGAAACTGTTGGCTGTGATTATGGTTGTTGTAGCTGGCAAACCTTTGAAAACCTTGAATCGTTTCTTTTTACTCATTAAGTTCATGAATTAACTGTCATTTTACACTTTACAGCCATGCTACCGATAATCACACGCTCTGTACCACCTCCATCTTTGCTTTGTGGGTAGGAGATGGTGTTTTGATTTGCAGACTAATTTATCAGTAGCCTTTTTGTATAGTTATTGAACTATCATTTGGCTGATTATATATTATCTGCAGGGTCTGTGCTTTCCTTCATGTGACCATGTTATTGGTGATCAAAATTCAAATATATGATGAAAATGTTATTCATGTTCAGTTTAAATCATTATTTGGGATACTCTCTTTCTCCTTCTGTAGTCTTCCGGGTCTGAGTCCATAAGGTTTTTTTCCCCTTTGTTTAGGTTTGGGCATCAGGTTTCTCTGCAGCTTTTCTGAAAAAGCATAGTGTTGCTACGAAAGTGCATGCAAGCTCAAAAGAGTCAGATATGGAGGTATTAGTTGGCAGCAAAACATTCATGGAACCCAAGCCTGCCATAGCTGAATCAGCTTTATTAGCTGTTCTGGAGAAGTTCTTTGATGTGATTTTGAACATTCCTATGGTGAACAGGTTATACCCTCTCACCAAAAAAAGAAACATCTGAAACCATACGTTGATAAATGCTTAATAATGTAATTCTTATCATTATTACCATTGATAGATTCTCCATGACTGGAAGCTTATATAACTTTTCATTATTACATTGCAGGAGGCTCTCGGATGTGCTAAGCTTATTATCATCAGGACAACCAAGCTGTCCACAGTTGTATATATATAGCTCTGCAGATAGAGTCATTCCTGCAGGGTCTGTGGAATCATTTATAGAGAAGCAGCGAAGAGCTGGGCATGAGGTTAGGGCCTGCAACTTTGTGTTCACACCTCATGTTGATCATTTCAGAAATGATCCAAAACTGTATACTACTCAGCTCAGCCAGTTTTTAGATGACTATGTGCTTACTCATTGCAAGCATTCTTAACTGAAACCATGGAGGCAATTATTTTAGCCCAGCTTATTTTTCTCCATGAATCACATTATACAGCTCATAGAATTAATTCATTTTTATTCAATAGATGTCAAATACAGCCGGAAAATAGTTACTTTCATTTTTTCATCTGTACTTGTTCTTTACATACAATCAATGTTATACAAACTGTTAAAAAAGGTTATTCAATACTAAATACAAGTTTGCTTTCTGGTTTTGGTCTGAATGGAAGTTTTTGCTGCTTCACTTTTCACATTTTCTATGATCTCGTTTCTTACAATATAGAATTGGTTACAAGCGACAATTCAACATCTTGTTATAGTACACCACTAAGCTACAACTTTTACAGAGATCAAATTGTCTTCTATATGCTGTTTTGGTAGCTAGTCCATCTTCATTTCATTCTGGCAAATTATGTACAAGATTTAAGAATTTCATTATGCTTGCTTAGGTGTATATCAATGCAAGTCTTGTTTGTCTGTATGGTTTAGGATTTTCAATTATTTGTTTGTTATTTATGGAAGTGCAAGTTTGTAGAACAAAGTGAAAAAGGTAGAGAATGTAAAGGATGGTTCCCTTGAAGAAATTATGCTAAGACATAAAATCAGATAGTTTTCATGTATATGTTACACAGTAACAATATCATATACAGACTCGTTATTAGCATCGGAGGCTTCTACGAGTTCTTTCTGAGATAGTACATAGCCAAAGGAGAAATTACAGGGAGCAAGCATACACGTTATAATTCATGGTAGAAATAGCCATCAACAGCAGTAGACGACACATGTGTTTAGATATTGGAACATCTGATCAGGCAGTGGGGTAAGAGGCTTGCATAGCTATGCCACATAGTCCTTCCTTTGCAGATATATCTTTCTGCATTCGTATGTATCCCTCTTCCCCCCATTGTGCACCCCATGAGTTCTTCACTAGCCAATACTTTGATCCATCGCTGACTCCATATCCAACAGCAGTGACACCATGGTCTAGTTGAGTGTCGCAACTTCCTGTAAAGATGCCACTCGAGTAGAATTGGAAATCAGATCCACCAGCGTCAATAGCAACAGAAACTGGTTGCTTGGCAACAGCCTTCATCAGTGCAGCTTCACTGTTTGCTGGCACATCTTCAAACCCGGTAATCTTTGCTGCGTGGATGGCTGCCTTGTTAGTGTTGCAAGTCCCATCTGTTCCCTTGTATGGGTAGTTAGCTTCAGTTGTTAGACCCTTGTTTTGTTCAATGAATTTGAAGGCATCATCCATCAAACCACCGTTGCAGCCTTGATCCTCACCCTTAGTGTCACAATCAACAACCTCTTGCTCTGAAAGGGAGATCAATTTACCAGTTGTAAGCTTATTGATTCCTTCCATGGCTGCCACTGCCGAAAATGCCCAACAACAACCTACGTTTTGATTCAGCACAAACAAAACAAAGGTTAGAAAAGTATCCCTCTGTAAGATCTCATTCTTATAAACACAAGGATAGGCACTTACCACACTGTCCTTGGTCCTTGACAGGGGTTACAGCTCCTTCCTTTCTCCAGTCCATGGTAGAAGGCACTGCAGAAACGTTTTCATATCTGAAAGGACCTGCTTGTGGAGAGCACATATGGCCCTTGAACCTATTGCGTGAAGCTTTGAACTCTTCATTTGTAAGATCTGCAAATTGATTGACACCAAGTTTGTAAGATTTGCCGGTTTGACTGTTAAAAGCATCTATGCGTGCAACATTTTCCTTGAATATGCTGTAACGGGTCGCCCTCTCGGTGTCATCCTTGTATACACGCCCATACTGAGTCATCCATTGCTCATGCCTCTCATACATGGGTGCATCCAGGAGGGTTCGAGCTGTGGATTTAGAAGGCCAAGCTCCCAAAATGAAGAGCAAGGCCAAACAACCAAATTGGAATTGTTTAGTGAATCTCATGGCAGCCTTTGGTATTAGTAGCAGGTATATTAGGGAAGCAATGAGTAAGCTGGTAGGCATACTATCTTCACGCACCCTTTGAGGTTTTTATAGGGACTCTGCTCCTGTCAATACGTATGCTCCACAAGACAGGCCTTCCAACTATGCGTGCCCTTCAAAATGTTCTAATTTTGACCCCTATGATTAACTGATTTTAATTGACATAGTGTTGTGTTTTTTAGCCAGCATGAATTCAGACAGTTCAAACTTTCCCTTCATGAGTATATTTTCTAATGGCTGATGAGTATTGTATTTAGTAAGCTAATAAATGGTTTTCGTGCAGTGATTTTAGTCCCATCTTATGGCATCAGATGCCCTATAATTTTAGAAGCAGACAGAAATACTCTTGCCGTGCCGTTAGATTCACAAAGTGAATAGTTTGCATACGTTAAATAAACTTTCAGATTGTAACAAGAGTCGGCCTAATACTGCATCGGAGAAAAAACTAAAAAAATGGTAGTCTGATGCCATTGGAAATAAAAAAAATTAAATGTTAAATAAAAAAATTAAAAAAATTGAATGTGTTTCCAAAAAAATATTAAATTAGCACAATGACGGAGCTGGAGGAAGAGGAGGCTGGTTGTTCCCGGGACCATACAACCAAAAAGGGGTCGCACATGTATCACCACTCTGTGATGTTATGATCATGACCATTTAGCAAAGTTGTTCATAATTCGCTGAGAGTTGCTCATATTTCTCGGTGAGATGAGCTGTGTGAGCTATGTTATGTTCATAATTCGCCAATAGTTGCTTGTATTTTTCGGTGAGATGAGCTGTGTGTTGCTGCAAAGCCACGAACTCCTTTGATAAATTGCTCGATACTGATTGGGAGCTCCCAACGGCTGAGACACTACGAGTCGCCCGCAAGTTCTCGGCCGTAGTGTTGGAGAGCCCGTACAACCGAATTTTATCGGGTCCACCAGATGATCCTACCTCCATCCACAAATCCGGATCGAAATCCGGATGGGTCGAAGGATCATATCCCCATATCTCTCCCTCAACTGACTATTATAGGTCTCCTGAAAATGAAAAAAGAAATCATCATATTTAATTCAATAAAAATAATAACTTACGAAATAAAATGGTTGAACGAACATACCACAAAGTGTTGAGCGCGGTTGTCAACAAACTGTTGCACCCACTTTTGGCAGTTTTGACTTCGCACGTGCGTCTCTACAAACAGCTCCATTGGGCTCGACTCACATCCAAGAGACGTAGCCTGTAAGAAAAAAAATTAATTAAGTAACAAAAAATTAAATGATATATTTCATTTAAATTAATCTTACCATCCGCTTTGCATGTGCAGCAAACGGAACGAAGCTGCCGGTGTGCATTGTCACCAAACCATGAATTTGCCGGTTCCGGTTGCCAGCACCGAACTGTGAGCATCGTGTGAACCGCTCAAACATCACGTGCTCAATATATTGTGGCCATATATCTCCCAGGATGTCTAGCAGTTTGAAATCCCTCCAAACCGCCACGTCGTTTTAGCCTTGGAGATCGTTATTTCTATCGTTTTTTTTTTTGCCTTTTTTTGTACTTCATACCAAAAATCACGCAACCTACTTCCATAGTGACAAATTAGATTTTAAAACATAATTTTTTAAAAAAACAATATCGTATTGTTTTCGATGTTACCAAGTTGTCGCGTGATTTTCCCACACCCTCCTCACAACATTGTCAAACGCGTTATCCCACTCGAATTTGTGTTATGTATAAATAATTTATTTAAAATAAAAATAATAATTTATTTACTATTATATTAATAATTTATTAAAAATAAGCTGGAAATTAGAAATTAACACCAACCTCAAATTTGTCAAACCATGCGTCGATATTCGGTATCCATTCATGATATCTGGATACCTGACTCCATTGAAATAATGAAATCTCCATCGATGATTTAAACGCCGATGATAGTACTCGGGCGGCCTCAATGTTTGTGAACATGAAAATAAATTAAATTAATGAAATATTGATTAGTTGTTCATAAATTATGTTATAATTAAAAAAAAAACTAAAACCGAAACAAACTTACATTGAAAGGTCATCCTTCCACTGTGCCTCGTACTTGCGGGTGAATTGATTCCGCTGTGAAGGCACACCACCTTTGCACTATGAAACCGTGCTGGAAGAGGCAGCATCAGTAGGCGGCGCAGGTACCTCTTCTTGATTGACACCTAAGGACATGTTATCCTCGTTGCTAGAAGAACTAGCTGCGACCATATGTGAGCGACGAGCTGTTGATTTCGTTCTACGCATCTACACATTTTTATACGAATAATTATATAATTAAATTCGATTGTTAAAAAAATTTTTAGCAGCACCTCCCCTATACTAGAGACTATCCAAAGTTTTCAAACCTGCAAATATTAACAATAGCCACAACCACTTGACCCCATTCAAAAATCTTGTATATAACCTAACATCTATACAAATAACAATTAAAATTAATGGAAATAATTAAGCACATATCATGCAATAATAGAGTAAAATTGAGATAAAATAATTAAATTTATTCCTATATATTCAATTACTAATTACAAGGTAAATTCAACAATAACAATTAAAATTCAAAAAAGTATTCAATTATTATGGCAATACAAACAATAAAATATATTGAACAAATTAAAAAAAAAACCTTTAAACTTTAGTAATGAAAAATGCTTACCTTAATAATGTGTTTATTTCAAGACTTTATCTACATTATAAAAATACACCAAAACAAAAAACACAACAAAAATAACAATAGCTAAAACAAAGAAATATAAAAAAATAAAATCAACAATAACAATTGAAATTCAAAAAGTATTCAATTATGATGGCAATACAAACAATAAAATATATTGAACAAATTAAAAAAAAAAACTATAGACTTTAGGAATGAAAAATGCTTACCTTAATAATGTGTTTATTTTAAGACTTTATCTACATTATAAAAATACACCAAAATAAAAAACACAACAAAAATAACAATAGCTAAAACAAAGAAAATATAAAAAAATAAAATCATTAAGCATATTAAATGGAAATACATACCTTTTAATTTGCTGAAGATTCAAGTAGAGATTACAAGCTAAAAAAACAAAAGATTTGAAGGAAATGAGAGGAAAACAAAAATGAAAAGTAAAGCTTTGAAACGAAGGAGATGAAAAAATAAACTGAAGGGGCGGTCGTTGGGATTTATAGCGCAGTTTTCCCGACGGATTCACCGATGGACATTTAAATAATATTAATTTGAATTATTCCGTCGGTGATTTTTCGAAAATCTTTCGGTAAAGTTTGAATTTCGCACCAGAATTTTTTAATTACCCTCCATATTTTTCGCAGTCCGTTGGTAATTCCATCGGCAAGTGCACGAGGATAGAGATGCATTAATGTCCGCCCTTTAGAATTCACACCATCCATCGGTAATTTTGGACCGCTGAAAAATACCGATGGACTGTATCCGTCGGTATCAACGTCAGTGATGCATTTCCAGTAAATATTTTTGAAACTCTCTGTGAAATGCCGACGAACTGTATCTGTTTGTAGAGTCGTCGGTGATTGTGGCATTTCCAGTAAATGCAACTCTCTATGAAATGCCGACAGACTTCATCCGTTGGTAGTGTCATCGATGATTGTGACATTTCCAGTAAATATTTTTCAACTCTCTATGAAGTGCCGACGGACATGTAATCCGTCGGTATGGACGTCGATGATCGTGCTCTGTGCATGAAAGATTATGTTTGTATTGCCTATTTACCTTTCTCTAAACACTTAAATTACAAACTGTTTATCGCAAAAAACAATAAAAACAATTAACAAATAAATTAAATATTTCATGTTACAAAATATCATCCATAATATATATTACATGAAAAAAAAGCTTTACACATTGCTTCATTATGATAGTTAGTCAGAATTTTCTTCTTCTTCGTCGTCAATTGAATAGTCATCAACTTCATCGCAATCTTCAATATAGATATCATCTTCATCGACATTTGCTTGTCCGCTAGAGCTCAAAACAACATTCAACTCCTCTGTGTTAACATCAACAAGACTATCATCGAAAACATGAAAATTTGAATTTTCTTCCAAGTCAATCGAAGGAGCAACTGTGCTACGGCCATTTGATAATTTTGTCATAACCGGTCTCACTCAACCCGTGATTTGACTTGATGGTGAACACCTGTGCTACAACCGATAATTTACTGTGGTTCGTGCAACAATCCTATAATGGTTCGTCAAAATCTTTCAACAGATCAAAAAACCTAGCTGCATCTGCATTAGGTTCTTCTTCTTCGATTGGACATTGACTGACATTACCTTGATTCATTGTCATTGCATCCATAACCATATTCCTGTAATGATTACTGTTGTCATTTGCAACTCCATGCACGTTGCTAGCACTAGAAGTTGACCCAACCACCCTTTCTCCCATACTATTATTACGAGCAAATAGTTCTCCGTGTGCATACCAACACATGTAATTCTCCATAAACCCTTTGTGTAGAAGATGCATCATTACAACATTTGGATGCAAATACTTTTTATTTTGACACTTCCTGCATGGACACCTAATACTGCCTCCAGTAAAATTTCTGGGAATAGATGTTGCGAAATTAATAAAACCCTGAACTCCGTTACAATAATCCATCCTCCGCAATCCTTAGGGTGAATCTCGTTACATCCATGAACGATCATCCATGACTTCTATTGAACCTCTATAAAATTATGATGACAACATGTATTAATTAACTATGTTAGGTAAATAAATTTGCAAAAATATTGGTTTACCTCGAGATTATCCAACAAGCTAATTACAACTTCTCATAAATATTCATTATCAATTATCAACATCCATACAAATTTATACATATAAATTTATAGAAATTACAACTCCGCAATAACATTGATAAAAATTAAAACGAACTCGTTAAACAAACTATTAATTATTTCACCACAACACATGTAATTCGGTAATTCAACAAAGTTTCAACAAGTTACAAACAAATACAATTTTACAAAATCTAAAACAAACCATAACAAGTACAAAATTATACATTCATACTACAAGTTTGTTTGAGAAATAACAATAAACATGTACATACACTAACAAAATACATATACTAAAAAAAACAATAAAATTGACATTTAAATGTTAAAATTAAAAAAGATAGATTTACTTACAGAAAATGATAAAATCCATAATAAATCAAAATACGGATGCTGTGACCACAAAACTTAAAGAAATATACCTTGTGTTGAGAAGAGAGGGATTTTTTTTTTGGGGGTGGTTGTTTGCAGTTTGGGATGGGAGAGTTGGGACGGGGAAGAAGAAGGAGAAATTGGAGAGGAGAGAGTCGGCTAAGTGGTGATATATTCACTTTTGTAGATGGAATCACTGACGGACTATTTCTGTCGGTGATTCCATCGACAATTCTGATGGAGAATTGGTCACGTCACTGCATGGAGATTCAGGTTTGAATCCCTCAGTGATTCCATTGGTAAAATCGCCTGTAAAAAGTTCCACGCGAACCGCCTTTTTTTTTTTAAATTCTGAATATTTTGTCTGTAATTCCATCGGATATATTGACCGCAGTATTCCGTCGGTATATACCGACTGAATTATGAACGGAATAGTGTCCATCGGTAATTATCACAGCAAGTTACCGACAGAATTATTCTGTCGATAATTCTATTGGTGTTAAGCGAATTTCTGGTAGTGTAAGATTATGAGTTGATTTGGAGATCTGTCATTTAGAGGATGGTGATCGGGTATCTAGAATCCCAATGAACTGGTCGACCATTTGGTTTATCTGATTTTGGTCCACCGGTTAGGTAGAACTTGTAGAGCAGTTGGTGTGTTGTATTTTGGTAGACACTTTATCCTGGATGATTTTGGTTGACGGGTTGGGTTGAACCAATAGACCGGTTAGATAATTCTTTTAGGCTGAATCAATTTAGGTTATGTTTGGGATCAATCGGGTAGACTAATTCCAATTTATAATTACGTTTTATTCCTAAATGTAAAAGTTAAGTATATTAAATAGATTGTACATTCCTTTCGAGTCATTTTTGAATATGTCATCTTTTGTATTCAAATAATCTTGATATTTTACATGCGAGACATTAGTAGGTTTCCTTTGAACATCTGCTTTTGAGATCTTTCATTTTTGAGTCAGGTGAGTGGATAATTTTTCATATACTAGAGAATTAATATAAATACTTGAATTATTATAATATGGAATTGATTGTGCTTCTTAGTAATTCTTATATTGTTATTTATTTCTTATTTATGATTAAACATGTTAACTTATTGAAACTAAATCTTTGATATGAACTATTATGTACATTTCAATTGATAGCTCTTATTTATTGATGTCACGAGTTAAGTCTTGAGATATGAATCTGTCTGTTTGATTATGATATGAATCTATGGTATTCCAGTCAGAATTCCTATGATAACATGGTAGTGTTAGTCTTTATGCACATCATATTTGAAACCCTAGTTGGTCGGGGGAGTCACCAATCTGTGTGAACTGATCATCCCACAGTATGGAGCCTCATACTCATTGCATTTTGATTTTTTGACGAGCTTTACCTTATGATATTCTTGTTACGGGTCTATTTGAGAAACTTTTCTATAAGAACCTAAAGCCATATTTGTATATATATTCCTCATTGTTGTGTTACCTCGTGTATGTATATTGAACTTATCATCTCGTTTTTTTTTCCAGGTTTATAGCTTGTTAGTAGGTCATTTTTGTTGGATCTTTAGAATTTGTTTTTTTGTTGTAATTAACATTATTATGTTATGTCTAGTTAATGCTCCATAATTACAGAGGTTTGTATTAACTCTTGTATCAAGACAATCAAATTATATTATGAAGTTAATTTTGTTATTAGTGTTGTGTTGAACTCTAATTGAATTATTTAAAGAATAAGTTCGTATATAAATTTGAATTCGCATAGGTATGAAATCCTGAATGGGGAATGTATCCTTGGTTAAACTAGATTAGAGTTTCTTCGGCAATTAAAAAAAAAAAAAACCCAGTTTGAAAAATTTAGGAATCCTTGTAGCTGCATCTTTTAGTCCTGCTTTCTAGCTCATAAATTATGAAATTAATGATATCTCCCAGTCAGGAACTTTCTTTGCTTTCGTTTCGTAAGCTGAAGTATAATTTGCATGCCACAAACTAAAAGTCTAAAAGTGCTGCTTCTGCAACTGCAACAATAAACATAGCTGCTTCAACTGCTTTAATATCACCATCTTCCGCTTCGAGTACCGGTCCTTAGGAATTCCTGGAACATACTGTGTTTTCAAAGTAGCATACAGTTCATTGAAAGCTGCAGTCTTTTTAATACTCTACTTAAGCTTGAATCTTGACCTTCTTAAATCTTGCATTACATTGTATGGAGGTAATATTGGCAACATATATTATTCGGATCAAAAGCAAATGTGATCTCTCTCCTAAGATTCTGATTATATACAAATCTCTCGAGTCTAGAGCGACATTGCATCATAGTATAATGGTGATCCCTTGATAGAAGCTAGGATAAGCATTATGCAAGTTTCTGGAACAATGCGAGAAAGTTATATTATAACATAAATAGACACCATGTACAGAATTACAGACTCGTTTGAGATGCTATTATGAGTTCTTCCTGGGATATTTTGCAAAAAAAGAAGAAAATGTGGAAAACAAGCATACACGTTTGATAGGTGATAGAAATAACCAACAGCAGGTGATGGCATGTTTTGAGATATGGAAACTTCAGGAAGTAGGGTAAGAGGCTTGTATGGCCATGCCACGAAGTCCTTCCCTGGCAGATACATCACACTGCATTCGGATGTATCCCTCTCCGCCTATTTTACACCCTACGAGTTCATCAGCAACAAATACCTTATTCGCTCGCTAACTCCATGACCAACGACTGTAACACCATGGTCAAGTTGAGTGCCACGTTCTCAGTAAAGATGCCACTTAAGTAGAATTGGCACTCAAAATCCCCCAGCATGAATGGAAACGGAAACTTGTTGTTTAGCAAAAGCCTTCACAATGCAGCTTCACCGTTTGCAGTCACATCTTCAAACCGGGTTATCTTTGCTGCATGGCTAGCTTCCATGTTGGCGTGGCAAGTGCTATCCGTTCCCTTGTTTGGGTAGTTGGCCTCAGCAGTTAGGCCATTGTTTTTCTCAATGAATTTAAAAGCCTAATCAATCAAAACTGTTGGGGATTCCGATCGGTGATGTTCTGATATTTGCCCATTAGAGGCTAAGCACACTGACACAATATTTAACGTGGTTCGGCAAACCGCCTACATCCACGGGAGAAGCCATTTGATTATATAGGGAGAGAACAAGATTTACAACAATAGAGGAGGAGGAATTATCCCCTCTTTAGCAACTCTCAACCTCACTCTATTTCTCTCTTCTCAGTGCTGCAATGGCAGCTACTGCTGGCTGCCTTGGCAGCCCACTCTCTCCTACATCTCTCACATCTTTGGCTCTACTTTCCTTCTCTTAACTCTCTCATTTTGCTCTCAACCGTATGCCTCTATTTATAGGCATCCATGGTGCTGCTCCACTTGTTCTTTGGTCAATAATGGTGGCCACCGTCTCCAGCTCATTCAACAATGGTGGCTGCCAATAGTCAATGGTTGGTGCCAACCATTTGCTGCACATGCAATGGCAACAACCCAACAATCACCCCCTTTGCCATTCATGTGGGGCAACTGTCCTCTTGCTTCTTCAGCACAGGCTTGCATTCTGCAGCTCTTCCAAGCTTACCATTCCGAGAGCGTCTTTGGCCAAGTTTCCAGGTACTTGCCAAACCTTTCAATCACCAGAGTCATCCAAGCACCCCTTTGCTCACTCCAAAGGATCACTTCAACCAGATGGTTTGTCATATCTCATCTGAAGAGTGTTTAACGCTTGTCTCTGGAACAACATCCCCCTTCAAGCATATCAACCATGCTTGGCCCGGAATGATTTATCAAGCCTTACACCAAGGCTTACAACACCCCCTCAAACGGATATTTCCAAGTGCGACAGTCATTGAATATTTTAATGTGATCACGAGCTCACCACTCTTCCAAGAGTCTACTCATCCCGGAGTTGCGTCTGCCCTTTGTTCCTCCCTAGGAACCACGCCTTACTTTTCCGTGAGTCTCCCGCTCTTAGTCTCAAGAGTCCAGGTGGCTCTCCCTTTCAACCATGGGGACAACCCATTAAAGGTTGATCCATCTCTATCTTCATACTCTGAGTATTACAATGTCATTACTGAGCTCACCACCTTGACAAGAGTCAACTTGTTCCTGGAACCTGCGCATGCCCTCTGCTCCTTCATAGCAGTCGCGACTTAATGTTCCACAAGTCATCCACTTATTGTCCAAGGCAAATGTCTTCTAGCTCATTGATCTTTAGCATGGGGGCAATATCCATGAAAGTCAATCCTGCATTTGTCTCCATACTTATCATAGCCTCTTCATTGGCTATACACTTGTCTACTTATATCCAGCCATCACATCGGTCTTTAGGGCGTTCTGAAATTGGGCTCCTATCATGACCCTCACACCTTCTCCTGAGGTGTCTCTGCCTGTCGTCATGAGACGGTCTGAACTTGGACTCATATCATGGTCCTCACACCTTCCATCCGAGGTGTCTCCGCCTGTCGTCATGAGACGGTCTGAACTTGGACTCATATCATGGTCCTCACACCTTCCATCCGAGGTGTCTCCGCCTGTTGATGTTGAGGTGAAAACCACTTCCATTACAGGTGAGAACCACGCCTGTTGATGTTGGACAAGTCCTCCTAGTCCTATTGACCATTACAGCCTTGATTTTCACCTTTGATGTTGCAATCAACAAGCTCTTGCTCTAAGAGGGAGAACAATATACCAGTTATTAGCTGAGAGATTCCTTCCATCATGGCTGCCACTTCTGAAAGTGCAAAGAAAAACCTATATTTTGATTACAAATGAGGAGCTGAATGACTTGTATTCGTCTGAGTTTGCGTTATTGCCTGCTGAAGAGACTTGAAAGCTTTCTGGTAGCTGAAGAAACCCATAAACCAGAAATCAAAATCATCTACAGTAACTATTTCTATGTACTTCTCTGATGGCTTCTTCGCATTCTCACTCTGGTTGGCTGTCCTTATCTTTCTTAATGGGACAACTACCTGCATAAATTGATATTATTTAGAGATCAGAGATGCCAGAGAGGGAGGGGAAGGAGAGAGAGACGTCATGTTATTTTGTTTGTTACCTTATAATGAATTCTGACCAATTTTCCTTCTGGAGAAGACAACTTAATTGATCTCTCACTGCAGAAGGCAAGCTTTTCAGTAGAGATAAAGAGGAGGCCTGCAATAGGACCAGCTGTGGTTGACAAATAACATTGACAAACTCTCAACAATCTTTCTCCTTCACTAACACTAAATAACTGCCTAAAAACTTTCTTCACCCCTCCTACTTGAAGGATCCTAGCCCCCAAGCTCAGCTTCCCTACAAGAGTTTCAGTGATCTTGGTCCCCAACCTCACTGCAGTTACAAAAATTGAGATGAATTTAGCATCCTTCCAGCGTTGATTGAGAAGAAATTTGACGTTTCTTAATCACAAATCAAACTTTGAATAACTTACTATGCTCTCGGATTCCATGAGCAAATTTGTCAGCTTTTTTCCCTAGCTTGTTCATCCTTTTAAGCATCGAATCTATTTTATCTGCAAATTAGACTAGCTGATTAGTAAAACAACCTCATGTCATTTATGGTTGAGAAAGAGTGGAAAGGAGGAAAAGAATGATATACTTTGCTTGCATGCGAGAGCTTTATTTGCAGGACTTGGAATATAGCGCTGCTCAGCATTTTCAAGTAACAGTCTCGGCATCTTCTCAACTGCATATGATGCTGTTCTGATTGGAATTCCAATAACTTGTTTCTGTGAAGTCTTCATAATTTATGCGCAGGGAAGATTTGATAACTTCTGGACTTAATGACTCGAACTGTCTTTTCGGTGCAGCTGCAAACTTCTGCAGACTAGTGTATTTCGCTGTGAGATATGTAGAGGATGCTTAGATTGATCAAATCTAGCATTCCGCAAGTGTATATAAAGAGGTGTCAATAGTTGGTGAACCTTTTAACTTTTTGGTTGCATGACTCACCTATGGCTCATGATCGACAAGGACTATGGCATACAAATGGGCTCATAAATAAATATATATATATATATATATATATTTTAAGGGAAGATGGAGAAATGATGGCATGTTCGATTGCTTTAAGAAAAGATATCGTGGGGTCCTAATTTTGATTTTCTGTTGAGTAACTATAACAATATATTTTTGACTGTCAAATTTTAAATTTCCTGAAATCCATTTTTCAAATATGCTAGCTGATCATGGATCAAGGCGTTTTCTTCTACAATAAACTGGGAATGGGATCATTCTGTTACAGTATCATTAAAAATGACAGAACTATTCACAGAACATGTAAATTAAACTCATGAATAAACTGGTTTCAGGGAGGTGAAAGGTCTCTTCCTGTTTTGCTTAATTAGTTTGCTTCCACAGAATATATTCCTTTGAAATATTTGGAAAATCTTTCGTCTTTTTCAAGTGGGACGAAGGAAATAAAGAAAATTCTCCTGATTAGTTGGGACATTTCTTAGTCACAAATCCCGACAAGCACCATATGGCTTCTTTCCTTCAATATGCTGACTGTGTGTGGGTATGCCAATAAAGCTTTTTGAGATGGAATGATAGCTTTCTGATGCCATCCCTCTCTTTTTTATTATAACTAAAAAGACATGTCATTTGTCTTGGATCAACCAAATTGTAAGGTGGTCACTACAATCTTAAAAGCTGTTGGATAGCATGTCAATTGTAACATCAGACGACCAAGATGGGCTGCCACTTTTTCTTTGATCGTGGAAGTTGATGACTTGCAAGGATAAGAAAAACCCTAAAAAACCAGCAAAGGAAAAGTGAATTGATCAAATGGAATAAGACTCCTCTCTAGCTTGTTCTTATCGGGAATGGATTCTTTTTCTCCATTCTTCTTACCTACCTCTACTCTTGAATGCTGAGGTGTTAGTGAGTGGATAATGTATTTCTTTGACTGTAATATTTTTTATTATTTCAAAATTCATATGGCATTCTATACAATTTTTACCTTTATATGTATTGCCTTCACGTTTGAGGAAAGGCAACTGCCATATCATATCCACATCAGCTGCCTTCATTTCTCACTTTGTCAATGGAAGTATTTAACTTAAAAAATGTCTTCTTTCAAGCGTAGCACAAAGCTGACTACAGCAAGAAAGAAGAGAGGGAAAGGGTAGAAGACTTCTCTGCCTGGAAATCAAACAGTTGGGAAATGACAAGAGCACAGATCCATCAGCACTTTATTTATCTCTAAAAACCATTTACAGCCTTTTGTGTGGCAAATCAATCAAAAAGCAGGTCTTTTTAGAAAATAAATCTTTGATCGCTTAATTCTAAAAAGGAGTTTCACTAGATAGATACCACGGCTTCAGTATATATTTAAGGTTTATTTTCAACTAATATATATATAAAAATTAGCACCAAATTATTTTGCTCTTTCAATTTTTTTTTTTTTTTATAATTTCATTAGAAGCATGATTATCAACAATGTCTACTACTTTAGAAGAAAAACTTTCATTAATAGGTTTAGACAACTTATTTTTTATCAGAAAAATATTTTTTAAAAAAATTACATACACGACTCAATAATTATATTATTTGTAATTTCAAAAATTTTAGAATTTGAAAATAAAAATCTATAAATAGTACTATTAAAAGAATATCCAACAAATGTATAATTTATAGTTTTAGGATCTATTTTTTTTTTAGTAATTAGAATATTTACCTTCGCTGGATACTTTCACACTTTGAAATATTTTAAAGAATATTTTTTATTATTTCAAAATTCATATGGCATTCTATCTAAATTTTTATATGGAATTCTATTAAGAATATAACAAGCAGAATACAAATCTTCATCGCATAAGTTATTATAAAACAAACCAAAACTAATTAAGATTGGATTATCCATTAAAGTACTAAAACATGGTGAATAAGGAGGTGTTACTTGATATATAATATGATACAATTAAAGTTCATTTCATTAAAAGTATACTCACCATCTCTTTGCATCGTAAGTCTTTTATCCTTCTTTCTAATTGATTTTGTACTTTTGCTTTAAAAATTTTAAACTTATCATATACAATTAATTCACTTTTAGAGTTGGTCAAATAAACATAACAATATCTTGAAAAGTCATCAATAAAAGTTGTAAAGTATATTTTATCACCATAAATATCACTATGTATTAACTCCAATAAATTTGTTTTTTTTTTTACCAAATTAAAAGCATTTCTAGGTTCTCTAGCCTGTATATAAATTACACAAGTTTTTCTTCTTTATTAATATGTATTAAGGAAAGAGGCCCTATATATGTAAATACCTTATATAAAAATAGTTATCATGTGTATACAACCCTAAAAGTATAAATACAAAGGGATGGTTGGCCTTATTGACAACCATCACAATTATACAAAAGAATATCTCTCAATAGATTTTAACTATATGTGACTTAGAAAATAAATTTAAATGCATAAGTTTTTTAAATGCATATCATGCCATAAATCACAACATTCAACATTTGTAACATATGAAGATGAGAAATACAGAGTAGTATTAGAAAAATGTATTATACTTAAGTTATAAAGATCATTAATCAATAAATAACTTTTTCCAATATAAGATCTAATTATTTTATTAGATCCTAGAACAAGAGTAAAACCATTTTGATTCAATAAAAATGCATAAAGTAAGTTTTTTAACATTAGGAACATAAAGAACTTCATCCAAAGAAAGATTTTTTTCCAAACAATAATTATAACTTGACTTCACCTTATACTAAGACTTAAGCTAGACTCTCATTCCTTATACTCATAGTTTATATGCTTATACCTGATAATAAGATGAAAATAATTTTTTATTAGCACATACATTAATATTATCTCTAGAATCCAACCACCAATTATTTGAGTTAAAAATCATATATAATAAAGTATCCGTGAGTTGGGAAGCCAGTACATTATTGTGAGCTAGCCCTCACAATCACTACATTGACTTATAATTTAAGACTCTTGAGATCCTGAAGCTTTAGATGCTTGGCAAGCCAAGTACATTATAACAATTCTTAGTAATATGATTGTATTTGTCATAAAACCAACATTGCACACCTTTATTAACTCATATTTAGGTTGTTTGGATTCTTTGAAATTGAATTCAATTAATTTGGAATCCTTTTAAGAGTATTGATTTGAATTCCATATGAAATTTAAATGCTAAAAAATAATCAAAAGCAAATCAAAGTGGAGACCCTTTAATTTAATACAATAATTCCTCTTAGAATTGACGTTAAAAATAATATTCTAAAAATACCCTTAACAACACAAACCCTATTTCTTACAATCCTCCCACTGTCTTTTTCCTTCTCCTTTTTTAACCCCCACTATGTCTTTCACCTCACTACCACAAAATCGATAAATACAAATGAAAATATCGAGGGAATATTTTCATCGGTAAATTTTCGAGGGATTTACCAATGGAAATATTCCCTCAGTATATACCGAGGAAATTACAGTGGGAAAAAAATTAAAACAAAGCAAAAAAAATGGTGACGTGTCATTTTTAACAACAGAATTACTGACGGAATAAATTCTGTCGGTAAAATCCATCGGTAAATTCATTGGTAAACTATGAACACTATTTATCATGTCAATTACAAAGGGAATCACCGACGGAATTTTCGTCGGTATTTTCCAGAGAGCTTCAGAACTGTTCACTTTCCAATTGCACTGTTAATTGTTGTTCTTTGTGGACAAAATCACCGAGGGATTGAAAAGTCGTCGGTGTTATTTGGCGGTTTTCTGAAAAAATTCAATTAATTTAAAATTTTCATTTAAATATTACAGACGGAATCACCAACGGATTGAAAAATCGTCGAGATTGTTGGCGGTTTCTGAAAACTTTTTATGAAATTGAAAATTTAAATTAAATATTACAAATGGAATAATTAAAAATATTAATATTTAATTATCTATTGGTAAAACTATCGCTAATGCGCCCCAATAAAAATATTAATATTTACAAACTGAATCCCCTTATTTAACAAGAGACAGACTCATTTCTTATTCTTTTTCTTCTTCTACTTCTTCTTTTTCTTCTTCTTTTTCATTATATGTAAAAAACATCAATATCTATTTCTTTCTCTTATCTTCTCTTCTCATCTCCTTCTCTTTTCCTCCATGCCCAGGTATGTCTTCTTCTTCTTTCTTCTTTTATCCTTTTAGTTTTTTTTTTTAATTAATATGCTTTATGAATTTTTTTTCTCTCCTTAGCTTCACTTGCAACTACATTAAGGTAAGATTTTTCTTTTTTCTTCTTTTTTCATGATTTTTTTCACTATATTTGTTTTTTATTTTATTTTTAATTGTTTTTGTTCTTAATAATTATATAAATGTTGTTGTAAGATTTTTTTTCATATGAGATCAATTTTTAGTTGATTTATTTATAGGATTTTTAAATTTTTAGCAATTGCATCTTCATTGTTTTCATATGAATTTTTTTAGTTGAATTTATTTTTTTGTTTTATTTATTTGTTGCAAATTTGTTTGAGTTCATTTTCTTATTCTTTTTTCCAAGCATTTTGAGTATATATTATAGAGTGTTGATTTATGTTAATTCAATTATTTTATAATTTTATAAAATGAATTTTTTAAAATGTTTTTAAATAATTACCGACGGAATTACTGATTGTATTTTTTGAGGGATATACCAACGGAATAAAGGGGATAATTTTTTTTTACGCGTCTGTTCTATCAGTAATAATATTTTTTTATTATTAACGTATTTACCGACAGACAAAAACTTAACTCTTTTTTATTCCTTCAATGGCTGCCACTGCCGAGAATGCCCACCAAAAACCTACATTTTGATTCAACAACAAGGAAAAAAAAAGTGTTAGAAAGTATGTCTTTATATATAAGCTTTCAGTATTATTTTCACTAGGATGAGTACTTTCCACACCGGCCTTGGCCCTTGACAAGGGCAACAGCTCCTTTCTTTCTGCAATCAACTGAAGCTGGCACTGCAGAAACGTTTTCATACCTGGAAGGACCTGCTTGTGGAGAGCACATATGGCCCTTGAATCTATTTCGTGATGCTTTCAACTCTTCATTTGTAAGATCTGCAAATTGATTGACACCGAGTTTGTAAGATTTGCCGGATTGACTGTTAAAAGCATCTATGCGTGCAACATTTTCCTTGAAAATGTTGTAACGTGTGGCCTTCTCAGCATCGTTTCTGTATACATGCCACTCATACATTGATGCATCCTGGAGGGTTCGTGCAATCGATCTAGAACGCCAAGCTCCTAAAGTGAAGAGCAAAGGCAAAAAAATTAATTGGAATTGGTTGGTGAACCTAATGGTAGGACTTGGAAGCGATGCAGTCACGCTGGCTATCCACACCCTTCGAGGTTTTATATGGTGATATGCTCCTTCATTTGTATTTTTGATATTTCAAGGCATGCCTTCCAAATCTATTCGTATTTAGCGTAATCTATTCGTATATTCGTATTTAGATTACATATAAATGTTATTTTGTGTTGTATGTTTATATAATTTTACGTTTTGTTTGTATTGATTTGCTGATATTATTTAATTTAATTGCACAAAGAGGAAAGAAAATTAGAATTTAGGAACTTTGAAATTGATTAAATTGGTGACTTAATCCCACAACCTTTTTGAAGTTGCAAAATACATGTTATGTCGATTTCCAAAGAGATTAAATTAATCTTTCTGCAACTTATTTCTTGCACCTCAATATTCTATTAAAACTAGTAATGCATGAAGGCACCGATACTTTTAGTCCTTTTCCTCACGATGTAGTAACTTTGTAATAGCAATAACAGATATAATGTACAGAATTACAGACTCGTTCTCGTATGATATGCTTGTACGAGTTCTTTCTGAGATAGTACATAGCCAAAGGAGAAATTACAGAGAGCAAGCATACACGTTATAATTCATGGTAGAAATAGCCATCAACAGCAGTAGACGACACATGTGTTTAGATATTGGAACATCTGATCAGGCAGTGGGGTAAGAGGCTTGCATAGCTATGCCACATAGTCCTTCCTTTGCAGATATATCTTTCTGCATTCGTATGTATCCCTCTTCCCCCCATTGTGCACCCCATGAGTTCTTCACTAGCCAATACTTTGATCCATCGCTGACTCCATATCCAACAGCAGTGACACCATGGTCTAGTTGAGTGTCGCAACTTCCTGTAAAGATGCCACTCGAGTAGAATTGGAAATCAGATCCACCAGCGTCAATAGCAACAGAAACTGGTTGCTTGGCAACAGCCTTCATCAGTGCAGCTTCACTGTTTGCTGGCACATCTTCAAACCCGGTAATCTTTGCTGCGTGGATGGCTGCCTTGTTAGTGTTGCAAGTGCCATCTGTTCCCTTGTATGGGTAGTTAGCTTCAGTTGTTAGACCCTTGTTTTGTTCAATGAATTTGAAGGATCATCCATCAAACCACCGTTGCAGCCTTGATCCTCACCCTTAGTGTCACAATCAACAACCTCTTGCTCTGAAAGGGAGATCAATTTACCAGTTGTAAGCTTATTGATTCCTTCCATGGCTGCCACTGCCGAAAATGCCCAACAACAACCTACGTTTTGATTCAGCACAAAAAAAACAAAGGTTAGAAAAGTATCCCTCTGTAAGATCTCATTCTTATAAAAACAAGGAAAGGCACTTACCACACTGTCCTTGGTCCTTGACAGGGGTTACAGCTCCTTCCTTTCTCCAGTCCACGGTAGAAGGCGCTGCGGAAACGTTTTCATATCTGAAAGGACCTGCTTGTGGAGAGCACATATGGCCCTTGAACCTATTGCGTGAAGCTTTGAACTCTTCATTTGTAAGATCTGCAAATTGATTGACACCAAGTTTGTAAGATTTGCCGGTTTGACTGTTAAAAGCATCTATGCGTGCAACATTTTCCTTGAATATGCTGTAACGGGTCGCCCTCTCGTTGTCATCCTTGTATACACGCCCATACTGAGTCATCCATTGCTCATGCCTCTCATACATGGGTGCATCCAGGAGGGTTCGAGCTGTGGATTTAGAAGGCCAAGCTCCCAAAATGAAGAGCAAGGCCAAAATTGGAATTGTTTAGTGAATCTCATGGCAGCCTATGGTATTAGTAGCTGGTATATTAGGGAAGCAATGAGCAAGCTGGTAGGCACACTATCTTCACGCACCCTTTGAGGTTTTTATAGGGACTCTGCTCCTGTCAATTCGTATGCTCCACAAGACAGGCCTTCCAACTATGCGTGCCCTTCAAAGTGTTCTAATTTTGACCCCTATGATTAACTAATTTAATTGACATAGTGTTGTGTTTTTTAGCCAGCATTAATTCAGACAGTTCAAACTTTCCCTTCAGGAGTATATTTTCTGATGGCTGATGAGTATTGTATTTAGTAAGCTAATAAATGGTTTTCGTGCAGTGATTTTAGTCCCATCTTTTGGCATCAGATGCCCTATAATTTTAGAAGCAGACATAAATACTCTTGCCGTGCCGTTTGATTCACAAAGTGAATATATAGTTTCAAGAAATTTTCAGATTGTAACAAGAGTCGGCCTACCTTTAAGTTACTGCATCGGAGTAAAAACTAGGAAAATCGTAGTCTCTCTGTAGCTATTAGTAAACGTGATGGTCTGTATTAGGACATGGATTTTGATGGGTTCTTGAGTTTAGATTCAAGAAGCCAACGTTTTGTTTTTGAACGAGGAATAAAATCTACAGAGTCCGCATAGTCAATGACCAGGTTAGGTTGTATGTGAAATAACATTACTATGCCGTGCAAGATTATTCTGTCAAAATCAATCTGTTGCTATCATGCATTGCCTTCTTGAAAGGTGGTTTTTACTTTGATAGATCAACGGGGGCTGTATCTTTAAGATACGTGGCTAGACTCTATAGCATGATACTAGCTAGGTAGAAACTAAAGTTGAGACTGGCTTTTTCAGAACACGAGTTTGTCTTACAATTTTGTCCAAAATTAAAATGTTGGAAGATGAATTTTTGATGAGTTTTATACTAAACTTAATGGCATTATGAATTCCAAGTTCAATTTAGAAGACAAAGTAGAGGATGCATGAATTGTAAGAAAAATCTTAAGATCCTTGCCTGAAAGATTTTAGCCAAAGGTAACATCCCTAGAAGAAAATAAGGATCTTGATACTATACGTGTTGAAGTAATGGTAGGTTCCTTACAAACAAATGAATCTGCATTGCCTCATCAAAGAAAAAGTAAGTCCATTGCATTTAAATCTTCTAGGGAAAAACATGCCTATTCTTCTAATGATAATCTTAATAATGAAGATATAACTCTCATAGCTAAGAAATTCAGAAAATTTATGTTTAAGAAGAAGAAAATTAATAAAGGTGAAAAGGTAAATGATTTTATCAAAAGAAATGAATCGGAAAATGAAAGTAAAATTAAGACTGAATCTAGGGAAATAGTTAAGTGTTTTGAATGTTTAGGATATGGTCACTTGAGAAATGATTGTCCTAATTTCAAAAGAAATAAAGGAAAAGCTCTTAATGTCACCTTAAGTGATGAATCTAACTCTGAAAATTTTAATTCATCATCTGATAATGAATTTGCTTTTGTTGCTCTCTCTGACACTTTTAACGGATTTATTGACATGAAACAAACTATTGAGATATCATGTGATTCTTACATAGATCAGATTGTCAGTAATTATAGTGATTTAGATATTACTCTTGTTATTGCCAATCATGAACTAAGCTTTTAGGAAGCTTATGATGACTTGTGGGAAGAATTGGTGAAGGTCAAGAAATTATTCAATAAACTGACAGATATGAAGAATGAGAAGAAAAAATTGGCAGAAGCCCTAAAGTTGTCAGAAGTAAAGATATCTAGATCTTTTAGGAAAGTCAAAGCATTTGAAAACAAGCTAACTATGTGCAAATAGTCATAAGAACCGTCAGCAATACAAAAACTTGATGAATTGTTGAAAGCTCAAATAGTAAGTATTGATCGTACAGGATTAAGATACATGACACATGAAATCTCCATCAACAATAAATTTGTATCTTTTTCCTCTAAAGGGATTATCTTTGTAAAGGGTAAGGAACCTTTCATACTAGAAGACAAATCAAAAAACTTCCAGAAAGGTAAGTTGAAAGGTAAGTTTATCCCTACTTATTAATTAGTGTTCTAGAATTGAAGGACATGTAAAAAGAAACTGTTTCGCAAGTAAAATTTAGAATACAAAGTTGACTTAATCTTAAATCAATTATATACTATAGAAAGGAAAATTGATAAGTCAGTAGGTTGTGAGAAATCTAATGAGACTGAAAGTTCTAACAAAACAAAATAAAAAATCAATAGGTAGTTAAGAAAAAGAAAATATGTTTAGTAGGACACACTGCACTAAAAATTAATTTGTGGTATTTAGATAGTGATTGTTCTAGACATATGTCAGGAGATAAAGGTTAATTTAAGAAATTTGAATTCACGAATGGTGATTCAGTGACCTTTAGAGATAGAAGCATAACTACCATTGAAGGTAAAATAAAAGTTGGAATTCATTGTTTACCTATTTTTCCTAATGTTTTATTTGTGAATGACCTTAAAGGTAACCTACTAAGCATAAGCCATTTTTGTGATGAGAATCATAATGTTAGTTTTTTAAGGATAAATACAACATCTACAATTGTCCTAGCAAGTGGATCATAAAAGGTGTCATAACCTATTTTTGAGTTATTCTCCAAATTCACTTTTTCTCTTAAAAAAATCAAAAAAATATATTTGGAATAAAAACAAAAAATCCAAAAAATAATAGTAGTAAAAAAAAGGATGCTAGAGCGCCTAGGAAATTACTAGAAATTGGTTGAGGAGGTTCAAAAATACAAAAATTGAAATTTAACAGTATATTTTTAACTGATGAGAGCCTTGTTGACAAAGAAAATTCAATTTGATGAAGAAAAGTCCAAAATCAGATGTTTAGGGACTCAATTAAATTTTATTGAAGGTTTAATTGAATTGATGAAGGGTTTGATTGCAAGAAAAAATTTATTTTTAAGTCAATATGGGCTTTAATTAGAAGAAATTAAAGTTCAGGGGTCAAATTACTATTTTTAAGAGTTGATTTGGTCAAATCAGGGGCTTAATTGCATGATATTGAAGTTTGATGGCCAATTAGGGACTTGATTGAAGAAATTCAGAACCAAGGACCAAACTGGACAAGACGCGTAAATAGAAGGGCTGAAATTATCTGAATCAGAGGCTAAATTGAAGAAATTAGAAGTTTATTAATCAATTAAAAGTCAAAATGCACAAATTCAAAACCAAGGACTAAAGTGAAAAAGGTAGCCAACTTCAAGGCCGACGATTGAATTTGGCAGGGATGCAATTGAATTGATTCTTAAAATCAAAATTGCAATTGAGGACTTGATTGGGCAAATCAACAATTAAGGATTGATTTGGAATTTGACATGTTTTGGTGTCATTTCCTTTTAAATGAAACAGCGTGTTTTGATAAAACAGTGTTGTTTCATGTACTGTTAAAAAAAGAGCACGAAATGGCGTGTTTTGTATAAAACAGTGCTGTTAAAAAAAGAGCACAAAAGGGTGTCATTTTAAATGGCACTGTGCTTTTTTTTTCCCGGGACGCACAATAGGGGAAGAAGTTTTGTTCCCCTACGTTTTCCCTCTATCTCTCTCCTCACTTGTCCAAACCCTAACACAACCACGCCCCACCTGCCACCATGATAAAGAGTAGATAGGGGACCCATACCTTGCGGGAGGCTAGGGAGTTTGCACAGAGGCCGCCCAAGCCACCCTACCCTGTCTCCATGACTGGACAGGGGTAGGGTAGCTCCCGCTCCCCCTGCTCCTATAAATACCCCGCTCAATAGGCAGTGCAACTGAAAAGAAGAGCAGAAAAGAAAGGGGGGGACAAAAATAAAGAGAAATATTTGAGAACAGAGGGCATGTTGGAGAACTAGAGAAATAAAACAGACAGGATGATTTGCAGTAGAGTTTTTTAGAGGACATTGAGGGGATTTTGAAAGGACTAGAGAGAGAAAGAATAAAGGAGATGAGAGAAACAGAGACAAAGGAGAAGAGAAAGAATAGAAAAGGAAAGTACACAGAGACAAAGAGAAGGAATCATCGGCTGACAAAAGTAGCTCCTTGTGCACAGTCGCCTCATTCACTAGAAGAACCATGACAACGCCACTGTCCGCAGTCCACAACACCGCCATCTTGAGGCACCGTCAACAATAGTAAAAACAGAACAAGAAATAGAGAAGCGGGAGAACAGAAACATGGAGAAGAAGAAACACAAAGAAAATATGCTTTAACATGCATTTTTAGAGGCACCGTCAACAATAGTAAAAACAGAACAAGAAACAGAGAAGCGGGAGAACAGAAACATGGAGAAGAAGAAACACAAAGAAAATATGCTTTAACATGCATTTTTAGCTGTAATAACTAGTTTATTAAAGCTATGAAAACTAGACAAATATGCAAAAATATTTTGTTTTATTTTAGTATATAGGATTACAAATTTATACGTAAAACATATTCTCAATATTAAAAAGGTAGTTCTTTTATATAGACATTAGAACGATTAGGCTTCACCCGATAAGATAAGGATTTCCTTACTGAGAAAGACTTTTCTTAAACCTTAGACAGACCAACAATTAGAAAATACAACAAGACCTTAGTTTTTTATCAGACAATTAAACAATGCATCTTACCTTAGGTAGGGCATAGTTGGGGTGCTAATACATTCTTTTTACGCAACCAGTCCCCGTACCCGGTCTCTGAGAACGGTTAGGGTTTCTAGTGACCAAAATACTAGGTGACGACTGTCATTCCCTCTTTACATTGTTAAAGGACAAGAATTCCTTATTTTTCCTATTTTTCCAGATACCAACCCGAGAGTGGACGTAATCGTCGCGATGCCGCACAGTGTAAATGTATCAGAACCTTTGACAATTGTTATGGAATTTCTACCTTGACTGCCTTTGGATGTCACAAGGCAACACTAGATGATCTTGATCTTTGACATACTATGCAACTTGAAGATTATCCTTATCCTTATCACATAAGGCATGTATATAAGGAAGTTCATGTCTAAAGAAAGTAGTGTGTGGTGTGCTTCAGAGGAGAGTTTCAAAACGTAAAAGCATTGATTATATTGAAGCAAATGTGCCAACCAGTTAAAGAGTTTACACAGAGTTTCACAACACATACTTTTGACACATGAGGAGTGTGTAGGAAATTCTCAAGGGGAATTGGTCCTTGAAGAGTTGGAGAGCCTATAGGCTCCTAGGAGGAATTCTTGTGTAAATTGTTATCAATTGAAGGTTCTAGTTAGGATGACAATAGTTTAAAGATCGTTAGATGTACTAGCAAGCTATTGTAGTAGGAGGCATAACATGGTTGACTGTTTTATCAAGTAAGGTAGTATAGACACAAAGAGTTGTGTTCAGAGATACTCCTTTTGTAATCGTTCAAACTAGTGAAAAAATTGACTATCATGGGTTTGGCTGCCCTAGATTTTTCTTTTAATCTTTTGAAGAGTTCTTCAAAATGTTTTCCCTTCATAACCAAATACCTTTTGCATTTAAGTTTTTTACATTCTTTATTTATTTGGTTATTGATCAATGTTTGAAAAATGTTATTAGATCATCTATTAACATGTGGTAAACAAGAAAAATGACTTTCACTTTTAATTACGTGACTTGTTATACATGCTTAAGTGCACATTTCTTCTTTTATATATACGTTAACCTTCGTCTTCTAAGTTTCTCTTAATTATCCAATTATCAGATAATTATCTTCTAGCTCTCTTTATTTATTTCCCTTAAAAGTTTATAGTTTAACACTTATCTGATACAACCATATTATTCTATAGTTTTACCCACATTTACCTAGCAATTTTGTTGATGTTTTATATATAAAATGCATTGATAATCTTTGTTTTATGTTTTGAAAGTATTTTTGGATGTAATATTTGAAAAGGAGTAAATTGGAGATAAAATTCAAACCATATTCCAAGCCGTGTTGAATATTGGCAGATTTGACCTCTGATCCATGTTTTATACAGAACATGAGTTGTAGAGAATCAAAACGAAGTGATTCTTGTGGAATTAGAATCTAACATCCATACCTTTTTATACATATATGGCAAGAAAAATTAAAAAAGAAAGGGCATGAAAATCGCAATCTTCAACCACTAGTCTTGCATTCTGCCAGTTTTGACCTTCAACCATTCCAACTTGAATATCTTGAGTTAGAGAAGTGCATTTGATGCAAAATCAATTTTTTTGGATTATTAGATCAAATACCTATCAACCTACCAAATTGCAACAGCAAAATAGCTAATATGAGAGAGATATGATTTTTCTAAGACAACCCATAAATTCTGCCAGTAGATAGGTTTTGTGAAAAAATAAATCCAACTTAATTCCAAAGCATCCAAAATGACATGGAAATTGTTTCTTCATATGGAAAAGGTCTTTATTTGGGCAAGTTAACTTCTCTAAGTCCAAAGTCAAAGCTTGAAGATTTTATGCAAGACTAGTTTTTCTTTTTAGAAAAATAGTTATTGTACTACTTAAATGTAGATTGTATACTTTGAAAATGACTATTTTTATTTTTTGGAGGATATAAATGGATTGGAGGGATGTGGGGATTAGGGTTTCCTATCAAATAAAAACAAAGAGAGAAAGAAATAGAAGGGGGGGTGGCAAAAAAAAAGAAGAAAACTCTCACCCTTTTCTACTATACCCGAAATTATGATTCCATCTTTTTTCTTTCTTAATTTTTTGATAGACATCCAAGGCTAAGTTATTTTTCTTGGTTGAAAGTATAAAGAAACCTTCAGATTTCAAAAACTATAAGATCTATTCTATCTTTTCTTTTTAGTTTGTATGATGAGTATGAATGCCTTCTTATGCTTATTTCATGTGATTGTTTAATTTGATTGTTAGAGTGGACTCTAAGTTATTATTCTAAACCAATTTGCTGTTAAGTTTGCTATCAAAACCGAAGTTGTGATATTTAAACTTGTGACATGACTAAATTTAATAATTATAGTGGATCTATGTTGTTAATTTTAGAGAAAAAATTTAATTAAATCAAACATAGATTGCAGATAGTTATGTTGTTTAGATTTATCAACATATCTAATTTTTAAGGCTGCCATTGAATTAAATTACTAGTGCGGACTCTATATTTGTTTAATGGTTAGGGTTAGTTACACTGTAAATCGGTTAACTGACTAATGTTAAGGAAAATAGATATTCTAAATATAAATTGATGTATCATTTCAATGATCAGTTTTGATTTCTGTAGGTGGACGTTTACTTAAGACCAAAGTTTTTCTCTTGATAAGTTTCAGATTTATTTAATTTAGCTTGATTATTTTATTTTATTTACCATATCATTTAACATAAAGACTTGAACTAGATCTTCCTTGTAAGATCGACCCTTTAGTGGCTCTATACTATCTTATTTATTTAAGATAGGGTAATTAATTTGTGTGACCATGACATTGCAACATTACCCCCCCTAAAAACAAATTACCCATTAGTGAATGCAAATTAATGAGTAATCTTAATTAATGGGTATGTTGAGATTTAAATTTTGAATTTTACATCAAATTTATCTCAACATTCATTTATATTTACCATATATAAATGACAGAATAATGATGGATATTTTTTCCAAAATGAATTTGAATTTGAATTTTAAGTTCAACTAACTCTTTTTTATTTACTTTTATTCATATATTTGCTTACTCGCCTTTGTTATTATCCCTTTTTTACTTTTTACCTTTTGTCTTTCTTATCATAGCAATCAACCACGACTAAACCCTAAATCAAGCACTCGCTCTCATCATGGACCATGTTCCTACTCTTTTGTCTCCACACGAGTGTTGTGACTACAAAAAATAAAAAAGGATGATTTGTTTTGAGAAGTGAGGATGTTCTGGGGGGTGGTTACTTGCAGTTTGGGAGGGGAGAGTTTGTTTAGATGCAAGGATGGGGAAGAAGAAGGAGAAATAGGGGAGGGGAGGGCCGACAATGTGGTGATATATTATTTTTTACCGATAAAACCATCAACAATTCTACCGATGAAAAGGACACGTCATTGTACGAAGATCTCGGTTTGAATCCCTCTGTAATTCAGTCAGTAAAATTGCCTGCAAAAACTTCTATGACATCATCGCACTGCTTTTTTTTCCTTCAAAATTCTATATATTCTGTTTGGAATTCCATTGGTATACATCGACCGGTTTACCGATCGATTTACATCCGTCGGTAAATATCACCGGAAATTATTGATAGAAAAATTTCGTTGGTAATTTCGTTGGTTTTAGTCGAATTTTTGCTAGTGATGCGAGTTAAGACTTTTTTGCTTCAAGTATATTTTTGTTTGCCTTAGGAGGCGTATGCACAAAAGCAGTATACGGTTTAACTGGGATTTTATTCTCATCTTTTGGCATCAAATTGCTCTATATATAATTAGAAGCAGATGAAATGTGCTCTCACCTGCCGTTTGATTCACCAAATGAGTGGTTCGTACCTATCAGTTTAACTAACTATATTATTAAGAACTCAGAAAGTTTTAGATTGTGAAATAAAGGCTTGATTGTTGATAGAGAAACTCGGTATTTTTAAATCACTGATCTGAGGTTGATCATTTACAGCTACTTTGCATGCCTGCTAATACAATGTTCTTTCAGGCCAGTAACAATATCTACAAATACAAAATTAGTACCAGGCCAACAGCTGAAGTGTACAAAGTTATCAACCTATGAGTAAACCTTGAAGGGTGTAAACAATCTTCAATGCAGAAAAATGGAAAAGCGAACAGGAATGAGTCGCCTTCTTGCGTGCAATTCATCTGTGTTTGAAGATAATGAATTTATTGCTTATGGTACAAGTTGAACTTAATGCAGTTCATAGCACATGTAGAGTTTATGTAGGAACAATATTTTAGGTGAAAATCTTGGCAGATTTTCTTCATTGCAAGGGCGAAGGATAAAAGGGAATGGGAATCAAGTTGAGTTGATGTTTCCTTCTAACCGTGCCCCCAAAAACTTCATTCATGTCGAGATCTTCTAAAAGGTCTCCGTTTGGAAGTTTCCAATCGAAATGGTATAGCAGCTGCGCAAGTGGAAGCTCGACAGTAGCTATACCAAATAAAATGCCAGGACACATCCTCTTCCCAGCACCAAATGGGATGAAGTCAAAATTAGTACCCTTATAATCAATCGAACTATCTAGGAATCTCTCTGGATAGAATTTCTCAGCTTCAGTCCAATGATCAGAATCTCTTCCAATAGCCCACGCATTGATCATTACTCTACTTTTAGCCTGTATGACATATCCATTAATCTCGCACGTCTTGTTGCATTCTCTTGGAATAAAAGGAACTGGAGGATGTAGTCTCAGAGTTTCTTTGATAATCAGCTTCAAGAATTCCAAATTGTGAAGACATGTTTCATCAACATTCTCAGTATTACTAAAGACTTGCCTCACTTCCTCTTGTGCCTTTCGCATTACCCTCGGATTTCTAAACATTTCGGACATTGTCCATTCCATTAATGTTGATGATGTATCACTCCCACCGGCGAATAGTTCCTGCAACAAGATTACAGAGTTAGGGAAGTGCTAATCATATCTTTCTTACATATATTGATCCAACTCGTAGAAGAGAACTTTTGTCTTGATTATGGAGCTCCAATTGTTTGACATTGGGATTGGTATTTAGTTTAATTAATGTGTGCTTTCTCTAGTGTCTTTGAAGGCCTTCAAAATGCGCTAGTACTTCCACGTGGTCTGGCGCGGCCAGTGAGTCATGACGGATGCCTCTAAAATCCGGTCACCTCTATGGCCAGATCCGGCCATGTCTCTGGCCGTTGAAATTCACTGTTTCAAAACATCTGGTTCAACGATGGACCGTTGACTTTGGATGTGTCTTCAAAAACTTTGCAGAAGGTGCCTTATAAGCTTAGAATATATATATATATATATAGAAAGTAGATCAAATGTTCTTGATCAGCACTCCTGGTAGAACATTAATTGTGAAGCATATATACTCACCAGGATGGTTGCTTTGATGCTGTCTGTTGTCAAAGGGAATCCAAGGTCCCCGTGATTCTGGAGATTCAAAAGAACATCCAGAAGATCCTCCGCTTCACTCTCTTCATCAGTCTTTGCCACTTCCCTGCGGACTCTATGTTCATATATAATGTTTTCTAGGATCACATCAGCGTCTTGATGCGACCTTTCGAGCCTAGACCTAAACCTACTGATCATGTACAACAGCTTAGAGGAAGGGAATACATCTGCAATATTCGTACCTCCTACTGCCTCTATCACTTGCTCAATAATCGGTAAGAATGCTTCTTGGTGCTTGTATTTCTTACCAACACTTGCTCTTGCAGTGATGCCATTTAATAAATCAAACATCATTTTGCTAAGGTTGATTGGCGAACCTGCTCTTGAATAAATGGCTCTAATAAAATTTGATACCTCTTCTTCCCTGATTGATCTGAATGATTTTACACGTTTCGCGCTAAGTAGCTCCAATACGCAAACCTTTTTCATTTGTCTCCAATAGTCTCCATATGGGGCAAAGCCAATGTCCTTGCTATTGTAATACATGACTTTTGCAACAAGGAGACAAGGTCTGTCGACAAAGTTGATCTCCTGGGTTTTCATTGCTTCTTTTGCTGCTTCTGGTGATGAGATAATGACAGTGGGAACTTCTCCAATTTGAAGTTGCATGACTGGTCCATATTTATTGGCCATGTCTCTTAGGACTTGATGGGGTAGAGAGCCAAGTAGCTGGTGAAGGTTTCCAATTAAGGGTAATTTCCATGGTCCAGGAGGTGGAGGTGGAGGTGGAGGTGGAGTTGATGAGTTGTTACCTTGTGATTTCTTCCACAATCTCAGAACTGTGAAGATTAAGAGGAGGAAAGGTACAAGGATCTGGATAAACTGGAATACTTGCTCCATAATTAAAATGGTTAGGATTGACTAAGCTGCAAAAACTGGTTAAATTGAGTAGTGTGGCTAATTCGACTACTTGATGTCTATTATTATTGGATATTTATCTTATTGAATAGGATTTGGATGTGATCAAATGTCCAAAAATTTCAATAATTGATGGAACGACAAGTCATGTCCAAACAAGTAACAAGAAGAAAAATCAATGGAGTCCTCGCCACTCCACCTATTGATGGCTGATGGTTTTCGCCGATCCTTCTGAATTTATGTTTATTAAAACTTGAATATTATTTTTATATATTTATTTCAACTAAGTATATCCTTACATTATAATGGGTAGCCCAGGACAAAACTGTAATTTTCTAATGGAGCCACTGTTAAAGACTTAATGGACAAACTTGACTATTGGAGATAAATGTTTCTTACAGGTATCTCTGATTTCGGTATTGATCAAAGGAAATGCGTATTCCACGTAATTATAACCAAAATAAAGATAGTTAAAACTTTTAACATAGATTTTTCATAATAAACTTTAACCGAAATTGCAGAAAAATATATGCTTTGATATCCCCATCATCGTTTTTTTTTACATGTAACAAAGTGATAATACTATATATTGGTGTAGTTTGTAAAAAAAATAAAAAATAAAAAAAACAATATCTCACATTGAAAAGAAACACTCCCTCCTAAGTGTTTATAAGTGTGGATTTTTATTGTGTAGTAAATTAAGTAAAAACCATTGTGAATGAGCTCTTCTATTGTGTTTTCTAATGCTATTATATATATATATATATATATATATATATATATATATATATATATATATATATATATATGAAACTTTTTGGTGGGATTCAGGGACCCTCTAATAATAAAGTCATGTTTGTTCTTAGTTGTGTATGATAAATATTCTAAAAATAAAAGTATAAATACTTATAAAATAAAATAAAAAACCATGAACCTTTCACTTGGGTGGTTTAAAGTGAATAAATAGCATCTGAACTTCGTAATGTTGCTTGAATGGAGGGCCTACAAAGAAAACATTCAACCATATCACTGAATATGCTAAGCATGCATCTTTGAAACATGATTGGTGCATTACATAATCCAAAAAGCATCATTCGATATGCAAAAATACCAAATGGACATGTGAAAGTAGTTTTCTCTTGATCTTCAAATGCAATTTCAATTTGGTTGTAACCTGAATAACCATCTAGGAAACAATAAAATTCATGATCTGCAACTCTTTCTAAGATTTGATCCATAAAAAGTAAAGGAAAATGATATTTTCTAGTCATTGAATTAAGTTTTCTATAGTCAATACACATACGCCAACTAGTAATAGTCCTAGATGGAATTAACTTATTTTTCTCATTTGTTATCACAGTGACTCCAGACTTTTTAGGTACAAATTGGGTAGGACTTACCCATTTGCTGTCAAAAATAGGATAAATGATTCCATTGTTTAGAAGCTTAATGACTTCATTCCTTACTACTTCTTTCATACTAGGATTAAGCCTTCATTGCAATTCTCTAGAGGGTTTAGCATTTTTCTTCAAATAAATCATGTGTGTGCAAATCAAATGACTAATTCCTTTTTATGTGAGCTATGATCCATCCTTGTAAACCCCAAGTTGAAATTTATTAGGGAACAAAAAAAATTCAATATTTATGGAGTAAGTTCAGAATAAGTAAATAAATTATGATCTCAATCTAACTATTAAAGTGTGAGAATGAAAAATTACAAGATAGAGGATTAAAGTGTATAAAAAAAGAGGAAGAAATACTAGGAATTAATAGAACAATAGCCAAACAAAGCCTAGTCCCAATTAGAAAGGGGTATAAGTACATGTGAGAGAGTAAGATGGAGACTTTTCATCTTCATAAAGCTGGCGGAAACCATAGAGAATAATTGTAAGGTGAAAAAAGAGTGAAAAAAGAATAGTCCCCATTTCAATTTCAAACCAGAAATCCTTTGCATGTCTCCCTTACCAAGTGTAAGAGTGAAAAAAGAATAATTGTAAGGTGAAAAAACAAGAATTTGAAGTAGAGAAAGAGAGAGAGAACCGATTAAAACATTAACAAAAAAGAAGGAAAACCGAAAGGGAGGAGAAGAACATCACCCAAGTACTCTCTCAAGATTCTTCCAAATTCGTGAGGTAAGAGTAACCCTTTACCCTTGAAACTTGTTATGTGAGGTGTTAGGTTGTATAAGAAGAAAGCACCAAATGAAGTGATTTAGGATTCTTGAATTAAATTAGGGTAAATGAAAAATCAAAGCAAATACATACTCTAGAGCATAAATAGTCTAGGAACACAACATTTTTAACTAGGATTGAAGGAAACCCCCACCATTTGGCCAAAAGAAAAAAAAATATGAGGGGAGGGGGAGTCTTCAATGGTATTATACTAGTATAATGATGTTTTATGTTCAATGATAAGGATTGATGAAATGTGTAGTATGTGAAATCATTTTTAACTTCTTTTCATATCTCTTAATTTGCATTTATATGCTTTGTGTTGATGCTTGAAGTTGTGTGAATCATGTTATTATGAAAATAAAATAAAAAAATAATGATTTGATGTTTTGATAAGGAATGAACTTCAATTGTCGGTTCCTAATAGAGTTTATACATAATGGAATCCTATTATGTTAAAAAGATGCATTGAAAATGTTTGATTAGTGTCTAAATCCATGAATTCAAGTTTGGGCAGTTTGGTAATGAAAATCCCAACACAAATTTGACATAGAAGATGATAGAAATTGCTGTAATGTTTTATATAAAAGTTGTAGAGGAATGAGTTAGATAACATTTGACAGTGGTCTTGCCGCAATTGGAGTTATAGAACTCTAGATTTGGGCAAAATACCATTAAGAGGTCAAGTTGTTCATAACAGGACAGTTTGGTTATCAGAATTAAAACTATTGTTAGACATAGAAGTTGATAGAAATTGTTGTAACGTTTTATATAAAAGTTGTAGAGAATTAAGTTAACTAACATTTGGCACTGGTCTTGCTGCAATTGGAATTATAGAAATTTATATATAGGTAAAATACCATTGAGTGAACAAGTTGTTTGTAACAGGATAGATTTCACTACCTGACTTCTAACTAATTTTAGAATAGATGAATAGCTTAATTTTGGGCAAAGTTATACATGAAAGTTGTACTTAAGGATGTTAAATTTCAGTAGGATTTGGCCCCACCTAAATTGAAGCTCTAGAATTCCATTTAGAGACTCAAAACTATAGACTGGTCATGTTGTGAATTGATGGACAAATTTACATGTGTGTAGAAGACGAGTAATTTTGGGCATGCTAATGATTCATGTTGAAATTAATTCTTCCACATCGTGGGAGATGTATATGTCAACATTCAAAAGAAACATATAAAAGGGTCTAGACATAAATAGATGTTGAAATTTCGTTGACGCAAACCCAAGTCATAGATACTAAAATCTCATTGATGCAAAACTAAGTCGTGCGAACAATTGAACGTTGATATACTAACTCTAAAGAAATACACTTGATATGTATATGTACATTATGATGAGGAAATGACCATGCATAGAAAGTATCATATGTATAATGAATGAATATGGATTGCCTATAACATTTGGCTTGAAAGAATCATGACCAAAGACTTCTTTGTGATTTAGGAGGAGTGATTAGGATTGGATCTTCTACTAGAGAAAGTCATGAGACAGGCGGAGCAAGTGCGTGGTTTCCCTCTCCTTAATGCTTATGTAATTTAAAATCTCCTTGATGAATGCAATTACAATAATATTATATTCAATATAAATAAAGTCTGGTGTATTAATGAGATTAACTTCGGCTAATGACATTCATGATAAGGATGCCAGGAAATGAATTACAAGATTAGCTTCGACTAATGGCATCCATTACCAGATTAGTTTCGGCTAATGGCATCTGTGATAGGATTGCCAGGAAATGAATTATAAGAGTAGCTTTAACTAATGGCGTCCACGTTGGGACACCCGGGAATGATCTATAAGGCTTGATTCGTAAAGGGTATCCATATTTGGATGACTTGGAAAATTTGATAAGTATAATTGCCTAAAAATATCCAGGTTGGACTATGCAAACTTGAAGATCTAATAAAACAAATTAAACAAAGTTGCTAGGTTCATATAAGAGTAATAAATTAAGAATAAATAAATGATGTTTAATTGGTCTTTAAATGAGTTCCAAGATATTTATAAGTTGGTTATTAGAATCCTTAGGACACCAATAGAATTTTGCTTTATTTGTATTCATTACATGATCATTTATAATTCTGATGTCAATATAATTATATGTTTATTAAGTTGTTTTTGTAACATGTCCATCTAATACCCAGGGAGCTCATTAGTTTTTAGGATTCTGCTTTGTTAAGCTTATGTAAAAAAAAAAATAATTATCTCAAGCATAATAGCATTAGCTAGATCATGCAATATGTTTTTTTTTTTTTTTTTGTAAACTTTGATGCATATAAAAATGTTAGCTCAACATGTAGTATGTTAGTTATGTAAACTCTGATATTGTTTCAACTAGAACTCCTTAGTTATCCTTAATTAATCCTTTTGAAAGTTTTAAGAATACTTATGTTATATTTTAAATTCTCTCATTAAATGTTAGTGTCCCTTTTCCTTTTGACTTTATAATATGATTTGTGGGACATGTTTATATCGATCTTGTTTGTAAGACATATATATATATATATATATATATATATATATATATATATATATTGTGTGAATGGATTTTATGAGGTGTTGAGTATTGATGATGGAAATAAAGTCCAAAACCCTTGTACAATGTTGTGATGGATTGAACAGGTAAATTGAAAGTAGTCGATAACTTGGGACGTTCTATATACAAAGGAAACTCTACCGGAATTTCGGTAGAATTCTTTACAAAAAAAATTACCCTCACATTAAAAGCATATGTCAAGATCTTTTAGCATTTATAGAATAGAACAATCAGGACTGTTACAATCCTAATGTATTTTTGTGCATTTTCAGAGTTTGTAATAACTTACATTTTTATGTGCATTAAGTTTGGAAGAGATTATTATTGGAATTGTTTTATTTTCTCTCAAAAATGAGTGCTTGAGATCATATGGTAACTACTTTAAATCAGGTTTTGGTGGATGAACACTTGAAGATATGAACTCAATTGATCGTGGTGGCAATTCCTCAATTTTTGGTCTCCAACTACTTGCCTTTGATTCTTCCTGAAAATAAACTGTGTGCAAATCTTCAGATTCATTAAATTCAGTTTCACTAAAAGTAGTTTCAAATTGATCATAAACTAATTTTTTAATAAATTCTACTTCCTATAAATCATTATCATCTTCAGGTTGCTTGTAAATGTTAAAAAAATTCATTTTCAAAGTCATGTTTCCAAAAGATAACTTCATCACTTCATTCCTACAATTAATTAATGCATTAGAAGTTGCAAGAAATGGACGTCTTAAAGTAGAATTTGCAGAGATTTATTAAAGAAAATGAGACAAGATGGACTTTTTTCTTAAAATTAGCACAATTAATTAAAAATATTGATAGGATAACACAATTGAGAAAATAACTGATGAAATAACATAGTTTGTACTTGTCGTGATTGAGAAGAGAGGAAAGAAAGAAAGAAAAACCCTAAAGACACACTGAAGCTCCAATTACGATATCACTGGTATTATTGAAAAGATCTCGGTGAGACAAATCTAACGACACCTAAGAAGGTCATTAATGGTGACCCAATTAGTCCACATTGCCGCCTAAAGGTGGAGGGTGTCTCACTTGCCTTTGATGACAAGTGTGACCCACTCGGGTTGACTTTTCTTGGGGTCGTTGAACTTGTCTCATCGAAATCTTTTCGATGGTACTGGTGGTGTCATAATTGGAGCTTTAATGTGTCTCCAAAATCTTTTTTTTCCCTTTCTTTCTTTGTTTTTTCTTTCCGGCCCATTTAATAATTTCTTTTATTAGATATCGTTATTCTAAAAAGTTATAAAGATCATGTTTTCCAATCACGACAAGTATAAATTATACTATTTCGCTATTGTTTTCTTCAATTGTGTTATTTCAATAGTTTTTTTTTAATGTATATAAAACAAAAAATAGCGGACAGGATGCGACATAGATTTTATGGATTACTATGGATCATAAAACAAATTTAACAAACTCCCACACCATAGATCGCGTGGATTGGCCTCCTTTTCTTAAGACTTTTATAGAGGGGACCCATATATTATGCCGTCACGACATAAAAAACATATATGGCTTCTCAAGTATCAATATTTTATCAAAATAACCCCATGATATCATGAAATTATAGTTACATCCAAAATTATCAAGATATTACAAAAGTCTCATTTTATACTTAAAATATCCTTAAGGTTAATGAGAATGATTTTAAAACTAGTAAGGGTATTTTGGATACAAAAGTGGTTTTTTACAAATACTTATTTAAATATGATGGGCCATTTTTTTTACACTTTTAGATAATAAATATAATTTATCTCCGGATTTTTTTTTAATTTACCCTATTACTTTTTGTTAAATAGAACCTTTTTAATTTAAATTTATCCATGATTGAGTCCCTTTTATCCACTATTATAATTTTATGTCTACATAAGAAAAAAGGTGGAAGTCATCTAATGATCATGGGTTGAAAGGTGGCCTTAATAATTGGTAAATTAAAATTAGAGGACTCAATTTGATTGAAAAATTTAGGAGATTAATTAGATAAAAAAATTGATATTTGAGAGACAATGCGTGATTTTAACCACTAAAATTAACTTTATACATCTTGCATCTAAATTTAGCTGATTTCTAGCAATCCAAGAGGCATATAAATATTGTATAGTTGTACTAGATTTTAAATGAAATTATATATATGATATTTCTTTGGTTGAAATCAAATGACCAAAGCAATTGAATTGAAGAAAGGCATATGATTATCTCTTTCTTTGAAATTTTGATAGTGTCTGATTTATGGTATTAATTGTTTTTTAAAGTATTTTTTACTTAAAAAACTACATTAAAATACTTTTTTATTTTTATTTTTTAAAATTTATTTTTAATATCAGTAAATCAAAACAAATTAAAAATATAAAAAAATTATTTTTAATAATAATAATAAAAACACGGTTAGTCAAGCACCGTGTGGAAAGCTAACATGTTCATATCCATGTTTGGTTATTTTCAATGATAATTAATAGGACATGGTCTTGGATGTCACAAGTCTCATTTCATTGCATATGCTTTAGAATGGAATCTATTTATTTTCTCATAAGAGACAAAGTTTCTTTTTTTTTTTTTTTAAGTTTAACGTGGGTGTTCGGGCCAGCTTGCGCGCACCTCGATTAATTCAACGGGCCCTGAAGTTTATGAGAGCTGTACCCCCAATCTCTTTTAATTAATTAAGTCATGCAGAAATTTATGGCCCGTTCACATTGAAAAATAGAAAGAAGGTGCACTAAAGAATTAACCTAGGTATTTTGTTAGCATTTTCTCTCTGTAGCCTTCTAGCGTGCTCATAAAACATCCTGTTATTAGGTTTCCACCTGGGTAATTTGCTAATGGGAAAAGAGAGAAGGAAGAAAAAGCGTTGTGGGTAATTTGCTACACGCGCCACCTTTTCATCACAGGTATGTAGAGACAGTTTCAAGAACACCAAATACGATCGTCTTTAATAATATCACACCCAAAGCTCGCTGCCACCCTCCACATGTTGGTTCATGTTATTCACGCGCAATTCTTTTTTTTTTTTTCTTTTTACTTTAATCTTTGAATCCATTATAACTTTTCAATTGAGTCTCGGCTCTTATATGTTTTAGATTTTTCTGGATAACCTAAGAAGAAACCACTAGTTGTACTTAAATACTGATTCTTTTTATGTGTATTATAACTTCATACTTTTTCTACGTAACCCCAAACATACAAGTGTCTTAAACTAGGTTTCCTACTAGTCCATGGTTCATAAGATGTTTTTGAAACTACCTTACTAGGAACCCTACTTAACAAATACATAGTAGTTTTTAATGTATATCTAACTCCCTCATCTTTTATGACTATATTGAACATAAAACAACATCATAGGTTATTGAAAAATCCAAGATTTGTTTTTAACATAAACTGTTAGATGTATACATATAATCGTAGTTAGCTTCAATATCATATTTCAATCCTTGTTATATTATCAATATTCAATTATGTAGAGAAATAATATGTATGATGTGTCCAGTTTTTTTCAAATTAATAAAGTAAAGTTAATTGAGAATAATTAGAAGGCTTAACTTATTGGTTAGCCAACTCTTTCTATATATATGTGTAGGGCAATATACAATAGTAATGGTGGAGGTTACCACACAAGAGTATGACTAGAATATTTTCTATATAGGTACATTCTATAATATGCCCCCTCAAGCTGAGAGTGGATGATCAACCCGAAGCTTGAAATGAAAAGCAGTAAATGAAGCAGTAGGAAGTGGCTTAGTGAAGACATCTGCAAGTTAGTCCTGAGAGGAAATAAAACGAATCTGAATCTCCTTCTTCGCAACTCTATCTCAGACAAAATGATAATCAACCTCAACATGTTTTGTGCGAGCATTAAAAACATGATTCACAGACAAATAAGTGGCACCAAAGTTATCACACCAGATGATAGGAGCAGAAACAAACGGAATCTGTAGATCTGTTAATAAATATTGAAGCCAGATAACCTCAGCAGTGCCATCAGCCAAATCTTTGTACGCAGCTTCAGTAGAAAAGCGAGCATCTATATGTTGCTTACCTGATTTGTTGCAATGTCGCGGTCGCACAAATTAATTACCCTAACTTAAAACACAACACACAAGATAGTATAGAGTAAGCAAGAGGTCGATCCTACGAGGAAGGTTCAAGTCAGATTTTTATGTTAGATGATTTGCAATTTGGGGGGGTTTGGATGTTATCTTGGTTAAAGCAAAAGAAAACAGAAAACTATCAAGCGAAATTAAATAAAATCTGAAAATTATCAAGAGAACAAACATTGGTTTCAAGTAAACATCCACCTACGGAAATCAAAATTGATCATGAAAACGAAATATCAATTTATATTCTGAATATTTATCTCTTCTTAACATTGGTTGGTTAACGGATCTGCTGTATAACTAACCCTAACCATCAAACAACCACAATGTTCGCACTAGTAATTTAATTCAATGGCAGCCTTAAGAACTAGATAAGTTGATTAATCAATAAAACATAATTGTCTGCAGTCTATCTTTGATTGTATTGAATGTTCTCCCTAAGATTAATAACGTAGATCCGCCATAATTATTAAACTCAGTTGCTTCGCAAGTTCATATACCACAACTCCGGTTTTGATATCAAACTTAGCAATAGATTGTCTACAATAATAACTTAGAGTCCATTATAGAAATTAAAATAAACAATCATAGGAAAAATAAGCATTGTCGCACGTGTGCGGCGTCGCGACGATCTTCCACCCTCATAAGCATATATGTAAGTCTATATGGCAAATATAGAGAGACAAGGAATTATTGTCTCTTATCAGTAAAATATGGACTGGGAGTCGCCACCTAGTATTTTGGTCACTAGGAACCCTAACTGGTCTTAGAGATGGGGTACGGAGACTGGTTGCGTAAAGGGAATGAGGTATTAGCACCCCAAATATGCACTACCTAAGGTAAGCTGCATTGTTTTGTGGTCTGATAAACAAATCTAAGCAAAAAAAAAAAACTTTTTAATACTGAGAGTACGTTTTACGTATAAATTCGTTATCTCTGGTACTAAAAACCAAACAAAAATATTTTTTTATTTTTTTTGAAATATTGGTCAATGTTCTCTTGACTTTAATAAACTGGTTATTAAAGCCAAAATGCATGCTAAAACATTTTTTCTTGGTGTATGACAAAAAACACAATATGATTTTTTAACTTTGAGACACTTAGCCGTATGCACAAAAAAAACATTTTTTTATGTTTTTTTCTTTTTTTGGTTAATGAAAATCGGGTATTTTAGTACCAGATTTTTATTTTTTACGGTGTATTTAATTGGAATGGGCCAGCACGGCCCAACATAAAGAAAATGAAATGGGCCAGCACTGGCCCAAAAGATTATAATTGGCTGGTTACCACCAGCCAATTATTTTCATTTGCTGCAGAACGTGAATTGCTCACGTTCTGCATGTAAATGAAAGAAAATGGAAGACGGAGCAAGGAAGGAGAGAAGATTACCTAGCGTGAAGGGGGGTGGTTATTGTCGTCTGCAGTAGCAGAGATGGCGACTTGACCCGGTGGCGCTGCTTCTTCTCTCCGATGCTTCTCCCCTGTTTTTCTCTTTTCCTATGTTTTTGTTTCGCTCTTTCTTCTTCTTCTTCTTCTTCTTTCTTCTTTTCTCCTCCTCCTTTCAGTTTTCCTTCTCTTCTCTTCTTTCTCTCTATTCCTTTGTTTTCTTTTTTTCTTCCCTTCCCTATTTTTTTTCTTCTTTTTTTTCTGCTTTGTTTTTCTTCCTCTCTTTCTTTCTTCTTCCTTATTTTTTCTATTCTTTCTCTTCTTTTTCTCTTGTCCCCGCTGTCTCCTCTCTCCCCTGTATTTATAGGCAAAACAGGGGAGAAAAGGAGACCTACTACCCCTGCCCAGTCAATGGCGCAGGGGTAGGGTGGCGGGGGCAGCCACTGTTCAGCCGCCCCTCTACCACCCTAGGCACACCTCTCCTCCCTTTTCTCCAACACGTGGAAAGCTTTGGACAAGTAAGGGTCCTTGGTCGGCGTCTTTTTGGTCCTCAGGGGAGGAGAAGGCGGTGAGAAACAGGGGAACAAAACTTTCTTCTTCCCCTATTTTCTGCGCGTACAAGGTAAAAAAGAAAGGCTATAGTGTCATTCAAAACGGCATCGTTTTGGGCTTTTTTCTTTTTTCTTTTTCTTTTTGAACAGTGTATGAAACAGTGTCATTTTGGCCAAAACGTGCCATTTCATTTAAATGAAAAGGTGCCAAACTTATGTCAAAGTACAAATCAGTCCTCAATTTGTGATGTTTTCAATCGAGTCTTTAATTGAAAATTTTGATCAATTCAATCACATCCCTGCCAAGATTAACAGTCGGCCTTGAAGTTGGCCACCTTTTCCACTTTGGTCCTTGGTTTCTGATTTATGCAATTCGACCCTCAATTGATCAGTAACTTCCACTTTTCTTCAATTTGGCCCCTGATTCAGTCAATTTCAGCCCTATCATTTACTCGCCTTTTCCAGTTTAGTCCTTGGTTTCAGATTTCTTCAATTAAACCCCTAATTGGCTATCAAACTTTAATATTTATGCAATTAAGCCCCTGATTTGACCAAATTAACTCTTAACAATTATAATTTGACCCCAGAACTTTAATTTCTTCAATTTAAAGCCCAAATTGACTTCAAAATCATTTTTTCTTGCAATCAAACCCTCCATAAATTTAATTAAACCTTCAATAAAATATAATTGAGTCCATAAATATCTGATTTTAGACTTTTCTTTCTCAAATTGAATTTTCTTTGTCAACAGGGCTCTCATCAGTCAACAAAATACTGTCAAATTTCAATCTTTGTATTTTTGAACCTCTTCAACTAATTTTTAGTCATTTTCTGGGCGCTCCGACATCCTCTTTTCACTTCTATTATTTTTTTCTTCCGACCATATTTTTTTTATTTTTTTCTTTTGCATTGTTTTTTGTGCGGGGACCCAAAAATGGGTAACAACAGATGCCCCCTCTTTACAATACTTACGGAGCAAAGATTTTTTGTAGTAAGTTTTGTAAAAATAAACAAAACTAGTCTTCCGAAACTGGTCTTCTTGAAATTTGGTTGACCTGAAATTCTGTCTTTACAATAATCACCTTCAACCGGACGCATAGTCTTGTGCGTGGTTAGGCTAAACTGAGATCCGTTTCGCCGATCTTCTTTAACCAGAACCAAAGTCCGTATCTGGTGGGGCTAAACTAAGATCCCTTTCGCGGATCCCCTTTAACAAGAACCAAAGTCTGTTTGTGGTTGGGCTAAACTGAGATCCCTTTCGTCAATCCCCTTTAACCAGAACCAAAATTTGGTGTGTGGTTGGGCTAAACTGAGATTCCTTTCGCCAATCCTCTCTAACCAAAGGTCATTTGTGGTTGGGCTAAACTGAGATTCCTTTCACCGATCCCCTTTAGCCAGAACCAAAATCCGGTGTGTGGTTGGGCTAAACTGAGATTCCTTTCGCCAATCCCCTTTAACCAAAACCAAAATCCTATGTGGTTTGTAAACCACGATCAATAAAGACTATTCTTGTAAACAAGATTGCTCCCTTCTTTTTCCCTTCCCTGTTCAAAACTAATCTCTTTGTTACTCCTCTTTCAATGACTCCTTTTTTGTCCACAAACTCACTCGACTTCAACTTAGATATTTCCTAAAGCAAGTCAAAAATAAAACTATGTATGCAATACTCTGAAGTGGAATGATAATGCATGCACCCTTACCTGACTTGAAACATAAGTCCCCGAGGTTTTGTAAAACCCTTCCCTCGATATGAGCTTATTTCGTGTGTTTGCAGTCAAATGTTGACATATGTTTGTTTCATTGTCCTTCTTACCCATCATATTTCAATGAAGAAATCTCCACTTTTTCACTGGGTGCCCCCCTTTCTTGATTCTTCATTACCCTTTGTTTATCATGCTCTTGCCAATGCTTTTACTTGTCTTTCTCAATATGAAGGGCTTTTGGGTTTTTGTCTCAGCATAAAAAGAAAACGTACAGGTTTTCCAGGAAAACTTGAAATTGTTCATGACTACTAGAACTTTTAACATACACACTAAAGACTCGTTTAAACAATTCCCTTTATGGGTTTTCTTGGGTTTTGGAATACAGTTGTCTTTAAGTCAAGCTCTTCTTTTTTTCTTTCAAAGGTGACCTTTTGTTTAAACTTTTTAAAAGGTTTCAAGTATATACTTGAAAAGGCTGTATATAAAAAAATGATTGTCTCATACTAGCATTGTTCTTGCACGGACAACAGTAAATTATCATTCCTTTATCAGGTCCTGTGGATCATGAGACCAACATTTATCAAACCAAGTTACATGCGCTTGATTAGAAAGGACTTCTAAAGGCTTGTAATGTAGGTTATATTTATGAGCTTTGAAAGAAAGGAATTTTACAGTCTCAAAAGGTGTTTGAGGGTTTCAAAGACCTAGGATCAACTATTCATCAATCATCTTTCTCTTATTGTCTTTGTAGGGAACATACATATAACCTTATTAACCTTAACGATCAGAATTCTCTTAACATGGGTCATACTACAATAACCGATTTTTTGTTCTCTAATCTATGAAAGTCATTTGGAGATTCTATCCTTGATACCAAAGCCAAAGTTTGTAACCTTGTTTTTTTTTTCTTTTTTCTTTTTTTTTTCTTTTTCTTCTTTTTTTTAGAATGTCATCTTTGAAGCCTTTGTTGTGTACCAAATGAGACATAATCAATTCCAACATCTATCTTCACTGCTTTGTCTGGATGGTAATGAAAGCCTAAATATTACATGATCAATTCTAGCATTCATCTTCAATACTCTGTCTGGACGATAATGAAAGCCTAAATATTACATGATCAATTCTAGCATCCATCTTCAATGCTTTGTCTGGATGGTAAGGAAAGACTAGCATCAGTATTTTATGCCCCCTAGTCTATGTCTTTTTTTTTCTAGACATTTCACCATCGTTGGACTTTTTCTTAACCTTCCCCTTTCCTATTGATTCTATCAGTGTCTTCCAAATATCTCTCGTTTGCCCCCCAGTGTGGGGTGTGATCCTAGTTAGGGTTGTCATAAGGAAGAAACGCGATCTAGCTCAAATGGGGACCCTAAAGGATGAAATTTTTTAGAAAGTGAATGGATGACAAAGATGGTCTTTCCTCATTTAAAAATGCATGTTGCTAGGATTGATAAACCTTGTTCTTATCCCAAGAAAATGTGTGTGATTACAGAGATGATTACCTAACCATTTATCCATGTAATTTCAAAAAATGCTATCAAAGATAAGGTTTTATCTCAGAGTTAGCTTTGGGGTTTATTTTGGTTTGGTCACCTCTTTACCGGGAAATGCTTAAATTTCATCTTTGAGAGCTTTATGATGCATCTCTTGTAATCATGCACGAAATAAGTGTCGCGAGATTAATGCAATGAAAGGGTTTTTTACACAAAGAAATCATGGCCAAACTTTGCTTTATTGCTTTCGGGAGGAAACCTAGCACATTTAGACATAATATCTCTTTACAGAGTCAGAATTCACAAGTCTAGCTAGATCTTCTCCATCCATTCTAGACAATTTCAGAGCTCCTCCTGAGAAAGCCTTCTTTACTATATAAGGACCTTCATAATTTGGAGCCCATTTGTTGTGATCTTCTCCTGGTAGAGAAAATAGTTTCTTCAACACTAGATCTCCTTCTTGGAACATACAAGGTCAAACCTTCTTGTCATATGCCTTGGCCATTCTTTTCTAGTAAAGTTGATTATGAAAAATTGCGGCTATCCTCTTTTCACTGATCAGGTTTAACTGTTCATATCTCACTTTGGCCCATTCAACCTCTTCTAACTTTGAATCCATCAACACCTTTAATGAGGGGATTTCTACTTCCAAAGGCATCACCGCCTCCATTCCATATACCAAAGAATATGGCGTAGTTCATGTCGAGGTTCTTATTGTAGTGCGATATGCGTGGAGAGCAAATGGCAACATCTCATGCCAATCTTGGTAAGTGACTACCATTTTCTGAATAATTTTCTTGATATTCTTGTTGGCTGCTTCCACGACATCATTCATCTTTGGCCTGTATGGTGAGGAATTTGAATGCTTGATCTTTCATTTGGTACAGAGCTCCACTATCATTTTGTCATTGAAATTCTATGCATTATCGGTCACTATCTTTTTCTGGCGGACCATAGCGACAAATCAAGTCTTTCTTTATAAACCTCTTCACCACTTTCTGAGTCACATGGGCATATGAACAGGCTTCTACCCATTTCATGAAATAATCAATAGCTACAAGGATGAATCTATGCCCATTGCTGGCTTTTGGGTCAACTAGCATCTATTACATTCAAAAACCTCAACAAGGTTCCATTAAATGATCTTTTGTAAAGAATCTCTCCGTTTAGATAAAAACCCATAGCTAATCTCCTTAAGGTTTTCTTATCCATCTTCAAAACTCCTTCTAGATATTCCTTGGTTTGCCATTCTCCTTTCACCTGACAGATAATCAACATTGAGTCACCATATACATCCACCTTTCTAATCTTCATCTCTAATGCAGCTTCTAAACCGAGTATATAAGCTTCATATTCAGCTGTATTGTTGGTACATTCAAAGTGCAATTTAACTGAAACTGGATACAGCTTCTAATCAGGAGAGACTATCACTACACCGGCCCCGTTACCATATACATTCACTGCTCCGTCAAAAAAATAGTCCACCAATCTGTCTTTTCTTCTTCTTCCTCTATTGATAATAAATTTTCATCCGGAAAATCAAAATCCAATTGCTCATAATCTTCAACAACATTATCAACTAAGTGGTCAGCAATCACGCTCCCCTTCACAGCTTTCCTTGTCATGTGCACTATGTCATATTCTGACAACAAAACCTGTCACCTTGCAATTCAGCTGGAGAGATAGGGTTTGTTACATATGTACCTCAATGGATCCACTTTTGAAATCAACCAAGTGGTTTAATATAACATATAATGTCGTAATCTTTTTTCCGCTCATCCCAATGCACAACATAGTTTCTCTATCACCATGTATCTAGACTCACATTCAGTGAACTTCTTACTCAAGTAATAGATAGCCCTTTCTTTCCTCCTTGTTTCATCATGCTGTCCCAATACACATCCCATAGTTATTTCTGTCACTGTCAGATACAATATTAATGGCCTTCCTAACACAGGAGGAACAAGCAAAGGCGGACTTCGTAAATAGCGCTTGATTTTATTGAATGCCTCCTCACACTCCTCATTCCAAGTCCCGGGATTCTTCTTCCTCAATAGTCGGAAGATAAGTTCACATGTGGTAGTTAGTTGAGCTATAAATCGGGCAATATAGTTCAGCCTCCCCAAGAATCCCCTCACCTCTTTCTCTGTCTTTGGGGTTGGCATGGATTGGATGGCTTTTGCTTTATCAGGATCCACCTCTATACCTTTGCCACTAAATATAAATCCTAGCAGCTTGTCGGACTTAACCCCAAACAAACATTTTACAGGGTTGAGCCTTAGTTCATATTTTTCAATCTCTCAAATAACTTCCTCAACACCTTGACATGATCTTCTTCCCCTTTTGACTTAGCAATCATATCATCTACATACACCTCGATTTCCTTATGCATCATATCATGAAATAGAGTTACCATGGCTCTCTGATAGTGGCCCCTGTGTTCTTTAAACCAAACGGCATAACCTTGTAGCAGTAGTTCCCCTAAAGGATGACAAAAGTCATTTTTGCCTTGTCTTTTGGAGCCATCTTTATCTGGTTGTATCCTGAGAAACCATCCATAAAGAAATATGTGGAACTACGGGTAGCATTGCCAACTAAAATGTCTATGTGGGGCAATGGAAAATCATCTTTGAGGCTAGCTTTGTTCAAATTCTGGAAGTCCACGCAAACTTTAATCTTTCCTTCCTTCTTAGGTACGACAACAATGTTAGATACCCACTGCGGGTATTTAACAACTTCTAGGAATCCATCATTCCACTATTTCTCAAGTTTTGCTTTCACTTTGATCCATGTATCCAAGTGTGCTCTTCTCAATTTATGTTTGACTGCTTTACAACCTTCCTCTAATGGGATCTTGTGTACTATGATATTTGTGTTTAACCCAGGCATATCCTCGTGTAGTAGAGTAGTTAACTTCATCCTTTGCTAAGGCGTGATCAAGGTCCCTATTTTTAATTCTTTTTTAGACTGATCACTACCCACATTTATGGTTTCGAGTTCTTCGACAGCAAGTTCCCAGGTTTTTTTATGTTGCTATACTAGCTTTGTGAATTCTCTGATATTGCTTTCATCCCATTCTTTTTCTTCCATCATGATTACATGTTCGTTAAAGTTTGGCCATTCATTCTGGATGTTAAATGTGTGTGATGTTGTGGAAGATCCGCTTTCAGGATTCCTAAAAGCGAAAAATGTTTTATGTAAAAGCAAGAATAAAAAAAACAAATGAATGTAGAGAAAAACATGATCTCATTGATTATAATAAAATTGGGCTCAATGACAAAGACAAAATCTGGCTGACATCATGAGCCTTGATTGTCAACTGATTAGTACTTAAAAGTGTATTTTTATCAAGGTTTTATATCATCATTTTGCACTTGAAGTATCAATAACTCCTTAACTAAAGCATGTTTTATAATAACAAGTCTGATACCATAAGATACCTTTAATTTATGGTAAATGTTCATCTTAAATGCAGGCCTATCACATAAATGAAAGGATTGATTGATGAGTTTAAGTACTGAAATTGAAAGGACAAAGAGAGGGCCAAACTTAGAAAAGAGATGCTGGTTCAGTCCAAACTGGAACACTGTTCGGTCATCGGGTCATATCTGGAGCTGTAGATCTTGGATTTAGGTCTGCTTTATATGGATGGAAAGCTAAGACATAGGCCTAAAACTTTCATGGGAGTCCAAGATTTAAAAAGGTCGTTTTCAAGTCCAAATTGTAGCAACAACGGAGAAGTCTGAATCTGTCCTGCAGCCCAGACACTATTCAGTGTTCAGCCCATATCTTGAGTTCTAGAAGTCCAAATGACCTCAAGTTTTTTCCCTAGAAAGCTGAGACAATTTCCTAGAACTTTCATGATTCAAGTCTGTTTGAATTCTGACGTTAGCAATGACATTTTGTTCAGACAAGAAGATAAGGATTTTCACCAAGTCAAGAGTTGGCCACCCACTCAACAATTAGTCATCAAATTAATAGTTCCAAATTTTGGCCTATAAAAGGAGGCATTTGCCATGCATTTAGGAGTTTTTGGTTGTTCAGATCAAGATCTTGCTCTTGCTCTCTCTCTCTTTTTATATTTTTGTAATGCTTAAGTTTTGCTTTCTTTAATATCATGTTTATGCTTTTCATTTTCTTTCCTTTACTTAGTTAATTTGTATCTTATTTATGTTCTTATCTTGTTTATTTATGTTTCTTTTCTTTATTATGTTTAGCTAAGTTTATTATGTCAAGGTGAAAAGGTTACACTAATGGTGTAAGAATAAGTATAATGTAAACTCAATATGGACTTCAATGATTATATCCTAAACAACTTGCTATTAACATGTCTTATCATTTTTATCTTATTAATTCTTAATACCTTACTTGTTAAATGGTTAATCTAGATCTGTGTTGTATAACACTTGGTACAACAAATGCTTGGCACTTTCATACATAAGTTAGCATCATGAAGTCCTGACAATATTTAAAAGTTTGGTGTTACTTAAATAAGATAATTAATATGATCATGTTAACAATTTATAATGAGCTATTAATGACAAAGCATCCGATTGGAACCTCCTTTGTGTGTGGTTTCAAGTTGAGTAATAAAAAGAGTTTATACTATACTTGTTTGAAATACCATTATTATTATTTATAATTTATATAGTTAACCTCCTTTTGGTTCGACCCCGATCTTGACGGGTTATTTATTACTCCGACACTCCTACACTTGGGAGAAGACATCAATCTTTTAGCCGTGTCATCAACCAGAATGACAAAAGCAAATAAAACAATGACAGAGGCATATGAAGCAAACAAAGTGGGTTTACATTTTAAACACTACGGGAGCTTCTTGGGTCACCAGTTTTGAAACTTTTCACCCTCAGCCAGCTTTCGCACAAAAGTCTTGGTGGGGACTTCTTCTAGAATATGAACAGTCAGTTGTGGTAGCGCTTCATCTTCCCTTTCAACTACTATTTTCGTATCACTTCCTTCCACCTTATCTTTCTCCAAGGTGTTGATGCTCACAGTTACCAACCTTGGAACAACGTCTTCTGCTCCATTATCTGGTTGCATCATATATGTTGCCTTTGGGAAAGACACCATAAGGGGAGGGATTTCCAGTTTTTCTTCTTCAGGCTCTCTTCCCTCGATTCTAACCATTCTTCTTTCTCTTCATCTATTGGCAGCCCAACGATGATCCTCCTTTTTAGGCTTATATCCTAGCCCAAATCTTTGGTCAGCACATCTCATCTTGATCGGATTAATCCTTTTTGGTATTCTAGTGAAAAGGTCATACTAGAATGGGATTCCATATTCCAAGAAGCATTTAGCTGCCATCCTTGCTGCTTCTTAAATCCTTGGCTTTTTTAGCACTGTGCTTTTAGGTACCCACTCAGTGTTTACAATCTCAAAAGCATGGAGATTCTCATCCTTGCAATCCTCCGCCTCAATGAAAGGTATGACCATATTTTTTGCCATGGATATTATTTCCTCTGCTTTGATGGTTACCAACATCCGGTTCATGATTTATTTCAAACACTGGTGTAATGATGAAGTTACCGCCCCAGCTACATGAATCCAAGGCCTTCCCAGCAACATACTAAAGGAAGGGTGGATATCCATAACTTGGAGTGCCACTAAGAACATTTATGGTCCCACATACAGCTCTACCTCTAAAGTCCCAATGATGTGTCTAGGCGAGCCATCATATGCTCTTGCCATCATGGTACTAGGCTTCATATGAGATTTGTCGACTTGCATTTCTTTCAACATGTGTTTCGGCAAGACGTTAAGAGCCGAGCCGTTATCGACAAGTACCTTTCCAATAAGGCAATCTTTGCATTTAACGGTGATATACAAGGGTTTGTTATGTCCAGTTCCTTCAGCATCTAATTCATCAGCTGTGAAGTATAGGTAATTAGATGCGTGGATCCTCCCCACCAGGTGCTCCATGGTTTTCTGTTCAATATCCTGGGGTACATATGCCTCATTCAATACCTTTTGCAAGGCATTTCGATGCAGCTCAAAGCTGAGTATCAAGGACATGAGGGATATCCTAGCTGGAGTCCTTTTGAGTTGATCTACTATGCAGTACTCACTGTGCTTTATCAACTTCAGAAATTCATTTGACTCCTCTTTCGTTACTGGCTTATTCACCTCTATTTCTTTGTCAAGATTCACTACTTCCTTGCCTTTGGCTCTTTTCAACTCCTCAGGCGTAAAACAACGGCCACTCCACGTTAGCCCACTAATCTCAGTATGAAATAAAGGGAGGGGGGCTTCAATGTTCGAGGTATAACTATAATTGTATGGCATTGCATTGTGATCTCTTGTTGTAAATGAAGGTTTAGTCAGGATCAGCTTTGGTAACCCATTATCTGTAATTTGAACTCTACATACTTCTGACGATTTATCTCAGCCTTCCATCATACTCACCTCCTGGTTGCCTCCCATGGTTTCAATCCTCAATTCTCCCATGATTAGTGTCGTAGGTGTACGGCATTGCAGCGATCGCCCACCACCCTCATTAGGTGTGGAGTGTCTATCTTGGAAAATATGGGAAGACAAGGAATTATTGTCTCTTATCAGTGAAAAAATTGAATGGGAGTCGCCACCTAGTTTTTGGTTACTAGAAACCCTAACTGGTCTCAAAGATCAAGTACGGAGACTGGTTGCGTAAAGGGAAGGTATTAGCACCCCAAATGTGCCCTACCTAAGGTAAGCTGCATTGTTTAATTGTCTGATATATGCTAAGGTTTCATTGTATTTCTAATTGTTGGTCTATCTATGGTTTAAGAAAAGTCCTCCTCGGTGAGGAGGTCCTTATCTTATCGAGTAAAACCTAACCATTCTAATGTCTATAAAAGAACTACCTTTTTAATATCGGAAATACATTTTACGTAGAAATTCTTAATCCCAAACATTAAAACAAAATATATATATATTTTTTAATTTGTTTTTGAAATATTGACCAACTTCCCGTGACTTTAATAAACTGGTTACTAAAGCCAAAATGCATGCTAAAATATATTGTTTGAAGTTTTCTTTATTGTATGAAAATACAATATGATTTTTTTTTAGCTTTGAGAGACTGAGCCGTATGCACGAAACAAAAAAAAATATTTTTTTGACGAAAACCGAGTATTTTAATATTGGATTTGTGTTTTTACAGTATATAAAAAACAAACCGATATTAATTAAAATGGATAGAAAAATATGGGAGAAAATCATGGATGTTTTTGAAAATGTATTTTTTTTTGTAAATTTTTGAACGGGCTGGACCCGGAACAAAATTGGGTTGGGACCAACCCGAATAAAACACAAACTACTTTATATTGGGCTGGACTCAGCCCATCGGCGTGGACTGGGCTGATGATCCAACCCAGACTGGTTACTATGCCATGCACAGTAACCATGATCCAACTCGGGTTGGTTATTGTGCATGGCACAGTAACCAGCCAAATGTAATTATCTGGTTACTGTGCTCATGTAGAGTAACCGGGTAATTATTTTGCCTTGCATTGCAGAAACATGCACAGTGCACGTTCTGCATGCAAGGGAATGAAATAGGAAAATAGAGAAGAAAGGACGAGAATTACCTGGAATGGAGGAGCTCTGGTAGCTGAGCTGACGGTGGTTGGTGGTGACGGTGGTGTTGGTGCAATGGCAGACGATGGTTGCTGCAAAAAGAGGAAGAAAGGAGAAGAAATCTATAGAGGTTGGCGATGGTGACAGTCACGGTGGTTGATCCGCCTTCTATGAAGATCTAGGTTGGTGGATATGGAGGTGGACAGACCAGTGGTGGTGGTGGTTGTGGTAGGAGGCCGTGGTGGAGAGAGAAACAGAGAGGTTCTGCTGGCAGTAGAAACCGAGTTAGGGAGGCTAGTTCTTTTGCTGTCTTTGGACCCAAATTTCTCCGCCCTTGGAGCATGAAGATAAAATCTATTTATAGGCGGTGGAAGGGGACATTTTTTCTCTTTTAGTGCAAAATCTCAGCCCTTGGTTCGTCCCGAAAGCATCCCAACCATCGGCTCAAAGTAGCAATGATGAACTGTCAGTTTTGTGCAGGAAAATGGCTGGTCGGGTTGGCCAATTTGGGGCGGTGTCACCACCTTTGCAGCCTCAATCAGCCCAAACGGCTTACACTAGCGTGTAGTCAGGTATCGCAGGATCATTTGCGTGTACGTTTCATCCAATTTGGTGAAGAAACGAGGCGTCAAATGCCTTGGGAAGGTGGCCACCCAACCAGCCTCGCTGGAGAAGAAGATGAACGGTACCTTACGATTTAGTCCTTCAATTTGTGATTTATTTCTATCTACACCCCTGATTGGCTTCGAACTTTTAATTTTGTTTAATTTTACCCATGAAGAACTTCAATTTAAACCCCAGATTTCGGTGTGTTTTTCCCTTTGGTCCTTGGTTTTGGATTTATGCAATTTGACCCTTAATTGATCAATAAACTTCCAATTTCTTCAATTTGACCCCTGATTTGGTCAATTTCAGTCTCTTTATTTACGCGCCTTTTCCAATTTGGTCCTTGGTTTTGGATTTCTTCAATCAAGTCCCTAATTGGCCATCAAAGTTCAATATCTATGCAATTAAACCCCTGATTTGACAAAATCAACTCTTAGAAATTCTACTTTGACCCCAGAACTTTAATTTCTTCCAATTAAAGCCTAAATTAAATCAATTTTTCTTGTAATCAAACCCTATATAAATTCAATTAAACCTCTAATAAAATTTAATTGAGTCCATAAACATCTGATTTTGGACTTTTTTCCTCCAATTGAATTTTTATTTGTCAACAGGGCTCTTCATCTGTAAAAATATATTGTCAAATTTTAATCTTTGAATTTTTAAGCCTCCTCAACCAACTTCTAGCCATTTTCTGGGCGCTCTGACATCCTATTCTCACTGTTATTATTTTTTTGGAAGAGAAAAAGTGAATTTGGGGAATAACCCAAAAATGGGTTATGATAGTTGCCCCCTCTTTACAATGCTTGCGACATAAAATTTCATAAGAGATTTTAGATAGTAAGATTTGTAAAGAAGAAAAAGGAAAAGACAATAAACTCGCCATATCAAGAAATGATGAATTGTTTGAGGGCTGGAAAGCGCACTCGAAAGGAGGTAGCGTTAGAAAACGCACTACCTGAGAAGTGAGGGCTCAAAGGCGCACTCGAAATGAGGTAGGGTTAGAAAACGCGCTACCTAAAAGTTGATGGAGTAACACCAATCTGACAATATTAAAAGCAATGCATTATGATTTATATGCATGTATACTTACCTGAGAGATATAGTCCCAATTTCTTCATGGTGTCTTTCTTTTCTCAAAAGTTGGAGTGTTGGTAGTAAACTTCGATGGCTTCTTCGCTCTTGCTTACTCGAGTCATCTCTTGTGATCTTGACCTCTAGAAAGGACTTGATATCATCATACTTCTTTGTCCTCCACCTTTTATCTCAAAGGTTGCCAATTTTGCCCAGCATGTTTCTTAGAAAATGAATATTGGAGCCAGCCCTACCAGGAGTTTTTTATTGCCCCTCAGCTTGATCATGCCCCCCAAGTATTCAATTCAATTTTAGGGATGAGGCTATGTGAAGGAAGGTTTGAAAAGGAGTTGTTTTCATGCAGAAATTTTGGAATTTCAAAGCTATTCCAAACATAAAAATCATTTTGACATCGATTCAAAGCAAACTTGTTCTAAAGATATTCAAGTAATTCCTATGGAGAGGTTTTCAGAAGTGATGAAAACTTTTTGTTCTTCTTTTGGTGTAAAATATGAAGTGACACTTGGTTGGTCAAAAAGGTTTAAGATTTAATTTAAGGGTTTCAAAGAACCAGTGTTCAAAGCGTTCATTTTATCTGCATGAATAATGATTTGGTTTGCATGAGAAAGCACTACCTATCAATTCATATTGCTTGCCTTAGATCAGAAAGGGCTTGATTAGGCACATAATGTAGGCTTGGGTTTTTGGTTATAAAGAAAAGGATATTTGTAGGCTCAAAAGGTGTTTAAGAGATCTCAAAACTAAGGATCACTTATGCTTGTTTCCTGACCTTTTGTTTTTTTAAATTGTCTTTCCAAAAATGGTCTATCGTGCCCCTCAGTGTTGGGCTTGAACTCTTTCTCTTTCTCTTTATTTTCTTCATTTGGTTTTGAGCATCATTGTATTGGTTTTTTTTTTTTTTGTATGCTCAAAATTTTTGGATCCCTTGGATTTTTCTTCATGCCCCCAAGCTTTGTTTAGACACATTTAATAATTGAGAATTTTCTTTTATGCCCCCTAGTGTTGTTTGAGGCACTTTTCAGTATTGAGAATTTTTGTATTTCTCTCGCACTTGCCCCCTAGTGTGGAGTGTGATCCTAGCCAAGGTTATTTAAAAAAAAAATGTTACTAGGCTCAAAAGGGATCTGCAAAGGATATATTTTAGCATTGTGAAAGAATTATCAAAGAAGGTCTTTTCTCATTTCAAATGCATGCATTTAGGATCGGTAAGCCTTGCTTTCATGCGAGTATGCAAAGTGATTTCTCATTATTCATTCAAATAAAACTCAACTTTGGAGTCACCTCATGGTGATTTTGTTTTTGTTTTTGTTTTTTTGTTGTCGTGGTTGTTTTTTTTTTCATGTTTTCTAGATGTATGGTTACCTTTCTAAGGAATCGCTTGAATTTTCAGAACTTGTTTGTTTGGACAAACACCAATATGATTTCTGTCTCGTATCAAAAACTTTAAATTCCCAAAAAACTTTATGAACATGTGAGATCATGCATAATTTTGGAGGGAAACAGGGAAACACATCAGTGGTTTCGTGGGTAAAGGTTGTGCTTAGTGTGTTAATTGCATGAAATGGAAACAAAAATGAAGGTACGTCATGAACACAGGAAAACACATGATCTTATTTAACAAGAAAGGCTCATTTGATAGAGAAAGTCTTGTGGTATTATGAGCTAAATTACCAACAAGACTGAAACAAATTAAAACTGACATGATCAAACAAAAGACAATAATAGGGCGGGCTTCATCCTATCATTTCGGCAAATCCGCTCTTAGGCTAGCTTTCCCACAACAGCTCTTGTAGAGGACTCATTAACGATATGGACAAAAACTATGGTCGAAATTCGAGACCTTCAAAATTTATGCTGCCTTTTTCGCACCCTACCTAAATCATCTGTGCTTCCAGATTTCCGGGACATTCCATCGCTAGTGCATTTCTGATCTACCACTTCAAGCATGATTAGGTAGAAGGTTTGTGTTCACATTAGAAGTGTCTTCCAATTCTATCCACCCTACCTTGATTAATTGCAAAAGTTTTCTCTTGAAGGCGTTGCAAGTATGGATACTATGTCCAGCAACACCAGCATGGTATTCGCAAGTGAGCTCTGGTTTGTACCAGCAAGGGTAAGGTGGTTGCACCGGCGTCAGAGGTTCGGGAGTTACATGCCCGATACTTAATAACTTCTGGTACATTTTATTCAGGGGTAGCGGTAATAGAGGTAGTTGTTCTTGGACCCTTTGGTAATTTCCAATTTGGCTTTTGGCTTGAAAGGGCTCATGTTTTTTTATGTTGGCAATTTGGGATGGAGTGTTGTAGTTTTGGGATGAGTTTTTCCTACCTTTGTAGCCATCTTCAACATAGTTGACCTCCTTCCTTTCGAAGCCTCTTTTCTCGGTGGGTGCAGAAATTCTACCACTCTAGACGCCTTGTTCTATGCGTTCACACACTACCATAGCATCAGTGAATTGTTGAGCTGAACTACCCATCACATGCTCATAATATGGCGCTTTGAGTGTATCGGCAAATAAAGTGACCATCTCTTTGTCTAAAAGTGGAGGATGGACTTGAGTAGCTAATTCTCGCCATCTTTGACTATATTCCCTTATGCTTTCTTTGTCCTTTTTTCCTAGATTGGACAAGCTACTTTTATCGGGAGCAATGTCCATTTTGTACTTGTATTGCTTAACAAAAGCTACAAAATCTTTCCATCTCCGGATCTTTGTGTTGTCCAATCTCATGTACCAGCTCAATGCTGCCCCACTTAAGCTATCCTAAAAAAATGCATCAGTAGTTTTTCATCATGCACTACTTCTGCCATTTTATTGCAATAGGACTTGAGATGAGTCATGGGGCATTGTGTTCCACTATATTTGATGAACTCAGGAACACAAAACTTCTTCAGGGCAACCACATTTGGGACCAGACACATCTCTGCTGCCCGTACTAGATCATATAAGTCTACCCCTTCACTGACTTTGATTCTGGCTTCCAGCGCCACTATCTTTTCTTGATCAAGGCCATCAGATGACTTGGTATGGTGGGACTCGTTAGCAAATGCATCCATGACTTTCGGGGCTGGTGCAGGTGTCGTTGACTGCACAAATGCTGGATTATGTTGAGGCTCTTAACCATGTTCACTCATTCTTTCTTCAGGCTGAGTTGTTATTGGAGTTTGATTAAAGGTGACCGGTAGATTAGAAGGACCTTCACCAGAGGCATTTCTCAATGTTTGCTCGAGTAAGCTAGTAAGGCAACTATACTTGTCTTCAGAGACTTCAACTCTTCTTGAAAATGGGCATCACGATGAGCGTGTTCTTCGTCTTTCATGTTTCTCGCTCGAAGTAGGGTGTTATAGACTCGTTGGGGACCTATATTTGAACTTGTTGTATGTATGTATGTATGTTATTTACAAATGAATGGATGTATGCATATGGATGCAAATGTATATACATGCATATTAGGGAGTTCATACTCTAGCAATAGGTTTTGGGCCATTACAGGATGGGTGGCTTTCTACATGGTCTCAAAAGGGTCTCTTGTTGTCCCAGTGATCACCCTCGTCAAGGCAATATGGGGGCTCAGCAGGTAATGGGATGGCATGTGCACCAATCATTACCAGTCTAAGCTCTCAGCGAAAAGTTAAGGTTTACACAAACTTGAACCTTGACTAAATGTCGTAAGGTAAGCTGTTAGTCCCTCACCTAACTTAAAGTTTTTCGGTATAAATTCCCTTAAAATGTGAATGATGCATGAAGCAATTTTACAATGCAAACAAATATGTACAAAATTAAAATGTATGAGGAAATGAGGAAATACATATTAACAATGACACAAATCAAACAATAAAACACAATAATCAGACAAAAACAAAGCTTAGTCCACAAGGTCCCCAATGGAGTCATCATTTTATCGCACATGTGCGGCGATCGCCCACCACCCTCATCAGGTGTGGAGTGTCTATTGTGGCAAATATGGGAAGACAAGGAATTATTGTCTCTTATCAGTGAAAAAATTGAATGGGAGTCGCCACCTAGTTTTTGGTTACTAAGAATCCTAACTAGTCTAAGAGATCAGGTACGAAGACTGGTTGCGTAAAGGGAAGGTATTAGCACCCCAAATGCGCCCTACCTAAGGTAAGCTGCATTGTTTAATTGTCTGATATATGCTAAGGTTTCATTGTATTTCTAAATGTTGGTCTATCTACGGTTTAAGAAAAGTCCTCCTCGGTGAGGAGGTCCTTATCTTATCGGGTAAAACCTAACCTTCTAATGTCTATAAAAGAACTACCTTTTTAATATCAGGAATACGTTTTATGTATAAATTCGTAATCCGAAACATTAAAACAAAAAAATATTTTTTTTTGAATTTTTTTTGAAATATTGACCAAGTTCTCGTGACTTTAATAAACTGGTTACTAAAGCCAAAATGCATGCCAAAATATATTGTTTGAAATTTTCTTTGTTGTATGAAAATACAATATGATTTTTTTTTAAGCTTTGAGAGACTAGGGCGTATGCACGAAACCAAAAAAAACATTTTTTTTTACAAAAACCAGGTATTTTAATATCGGATTTGTGTTTTTACAGTATATAAAAAATGAACCGATATTAATTAAAATGGATAGAAAAATATGCGAGAAAATCATGGATGTTTTTGAAAATGTATTTTTTTTTTTTTGTAAATTTTTGAACGGGCCAGACCATTTCTTAGGTAGTGCGTTTTCTGACCCTACCTCTTTTCGAGTGCGCCTTTGAGCCACCATCTCTTAGGTAGTGCGTTTTCTAATCCTACCTCCTTCTAAGTGCGCCTTTGAGCCACCATCTCTTGGGTAGTGCGTTTTCTAACCCTACATCATTTCGAGGGCGCCTGTGAGCCATCATCTCTTGGGTAGTGCGTTTTATAACCTTACCTCTTTTCAAGTGCGCCTTTGAGCCCTCACTTCTCAGGTAGTGCGTTTTCTAACCCTACCTCATTTCGAGTGCGCTTGTGAGCCACCATCTCTTGGGTAGTGCGTTTTATAACCTTACCTCCTTTCGAGTGCGCCTATGAGCCCTCACTTCTCAGGTAGTGTGTTTTCTAACCCTACCTCATTTCGAGTGTGCCTTTGAGCCACCATCTCTTGGGTAGTGCGTTTGCCAACCCTATCTCCTTTCAAGTGCGCATTTGAGCCACCATCTCTTGGGTAGTGCGTTTTCTAACCCTACCTCTTTTCGAGTGCGCCTTTAAGCCCTCGCCATTCCTTTTTAGGTAGGTCACCCATTACAATGAGACCATTCTCCATGTTTTTTTTTACCTAGGCAGGTCACCTATTATAATGAGGTCATTCTTCCACTCGGATAGGTCACTCATTATAATGAGACCACTCTTTCCTTTTTCTTTGGGTAGGTCACCCATTACAATGAGACCGACATTTTTCTGGGTAGGTCACCTATTACAACGTGACCAATTCTCCATGTTTTTTTATCTGTGTAGGTCACCCATTACAATGAGGTCATTCTTCCACTCGGGTAGGTCACTCATTACAATGAGACCACTCTTTCCTTCTTCTTTGGGTAGGTCATCCATTACAATGATACCGACATTTTTCTGGGTAGGTCACCCATTACAACGTGACCAATTCTCCATGTTTTTTTATCTGGGTAGGTCACTCATTACAATGAGGTCATTCTTCCACTTGGGTAGGTCACCCATTACAATGAGACCACTCTTTCCTTTTTCTTTGGGTAGGTAACCCATTACAGTGAGACCGACATTTTTCTGGGTAGGTCACCCATTACAACGTGACCAATTCTCCATGTTTTTTTATCTGGGTAGGTCACCCATTACAATGAGGTCATTCTTCCACTTAGCTAGGTCACCAATTACAATGAGACCACTTTTTCCTTTTTTCCTTGGGTAGGTCATCCATTACAATGAGACCAACATTTTTCTGGGTAGGTCACCCATTACAACGCGACCAATTCTCCATGTTTTTTTTATCTGGGTAGGTCACCCATTACAATGAGGTCATTCTTCCACTTAGGTAGGTCACCTATTGCAATGAGACCACTCTTTCCTTTTTCCTTGGGTAGGTCACATATTATAATGAGACCAACATTTTTCTGGGTAGGTCACCCATTACAACGTGATCAATTCTCCATGTTTTTTTTATCTGGGTAGGTCACCCATTACAATGAGGTCATTCTTCCACTTGGGTAGGTTACCCATTACAATGAGACCACTCTTTCCTTTTTCCTTAGGTAGATCACCCATTACAATGAGACCATTCTCCATTTGTTTTACTGGGTAGATCACCCAGTACAATGAGACCATTCTTCCACCTGGGTAGGTCGCCCAATACAATGAGACCACTCTTTCTTTTTTCTGCGTGGGCAGGTCGCCCGTGAAAATAGACCAGTGTGAGTATGCGTGGGCTGGTCGCCCGTGAAAATAGACTACTTTTCTTCAAAAGGGGCAGGACGCCCAAGATAATGAGATCATTTTCCTTTTCTTTTCTTTATAAAGCTTATTGTGCAAAACAATGAGGAGTTTTGTTTTGTAAGCATTGTAAAGAGGGGGCATCTGTTGCTACTCAATTTTTGACCCCTCTTTTTTATAAAAGTTTTGGAAAATCCAAAAAAAGCGAAAAATAACAAAAATCCAAAAAAATATATTTTTAATATATTTGCATCATTTTTAGCATTTCCAACGTCATCTAAAAAAAATTTAAATTTTCAAAGGTCTTTCTAACGCGTTCGACTTTTCACGCGTCATTTTTTAAAATCATTGATTTTTCTCATTGAGTCAACGTTGATATTGCTCGTTTTCAAAAAATACAAGAAAAATCAAAATTTACAAAAAAAAACAAAGAAAGTTGAGGGACCAATTTTGAGGCCCAAGCAATATTTTACCTATAAATAATAGCCTTCAACACACACAAAAAGGGGGGGCAATCTTGTACTAAAATTAGAGGGCAACACAAAAAACCCTAAACAACCTAACCCTACCAGCTCCCACTCTAATGCAACCGCCATTCTCCCTCTTGAAGCAAAAGGAGCCGCAGCCTCCCCCCCCCAGCAAGCTGATTGGTTTTCTTTTTAGGAAACAAAGTCGTCGTCCCCCGGGGTCCTTTGTTGTTGCTCTCCTAGAACAAAGCCAAGGACCCCTTGCCATTTCTTCTCCTTCACCCATCTCCTACAACCTCTCGACCTTCCCCCCTTCACCAAACCATCTCCCCGCATTTCCTTCTCTACACGATCTTCTTCCCCCTCACTCTCTCCTCTTGCTGGCCGTTTCAACTTCTTCTTCTCCAATCGCCGATTGAATTAGGCCTCCCTTCCATTCAACCACCATCAGCTGCACAGACACGACAGAAACTCAGTCGCCGGCCGCCCTTGGACATATCGCCGGCCACCTGAAACAGAGAAGAAGGCGAAACAAAAAAAAAGAAAAAAAAGGATCTGTAGAAGAAATAGATCTAAAAAACAAAGGAACGAGAGCAGATCTGAAAAGGAAAGAAAAATTAAAACTGACTGTCTTGCGTCTTTTTCTACTTTTACGGATGACGGGGATCCTCACCGCCGGCGGGGAAGTGAAGAGGGGAGGAAACCAAACCAAATCCCTTGTTTTCTTGGATTTCTTACGGTGGTGCGTGAGCCCACGCGCCGCCAGTGGTGGGGCGCGTGGAGCAGACGTGCCGCCATTGTCTTGCAGCTCCAGAAGTCTGCCTGACACTGTTCTGAATTGTTTTGGGTTATTTTGTAAATTTCAAATTATTTAATGTAATGTTTGTTTAGATTTGAGTTTTTATAATTTGTATTTTGTAAATGTGGATGTAAAAAAAAAGAAAAAAAAATATAGTAAATGTGGATGTAAAAAAAAAGAAAAAAAATATAGTAAAAGTGAATGTGTGTTTGGATTTTTTATTTATTTATGGATGTTTTTTGTTATATATGATAAAACCGCAAAGACAAAAGAAGAATTTAATATTTTGATTTGCTCATGGTAAAGGATTATGAACTTATACGTAAGTCGTATTTTTAATATCCGATGAAAAGATAAAATTTTTAAAATTTCTTTATCACATCAAAGCCACGAAGTAGCTTACCTCAGGTAGGGTGTGTTAGGGGTGCTAATACCTTCCTTAACCACAACCAGTCCCTTACCCGTGAATCTCTGACAAGACCAGTACACTCGGGTTTCCTAGTAACCCTTCAATGAAATACTAGGTGGTGACTCCCAATGAATCAATGAACAAACAAAAATCGCCAACAGACGCCTCGCAGGTGACGTGCAACAAAGATCAGGTTTGGAGAATAGTTTATCTGTTTTTACAAACTTCCTACACAAAGATTTTGACAAGCCTTAACTCTGTAAGTATTGTAAAGAGGGGGCATTTGTTGTTACCTATTTTGGATCTCTATATAAATATACAAAAAAAAATCAATAAAGGTAAAAAAAAAAAGTGTATTAGTGGAGAGAACATGAAGAACAACTAAAAAATTATCAAAGAATGGTTAGGAAAAATCAAGCCCATGATATAATTATCACATAAGAATTGTTTTAGAAAAATGATGTTATAAAGCCTAATCAAGCCCATGATTTGAGACACGGGTTTGCTGGGTTAGCTCGAGTTGATCGGGTCCATCCATGATGTTGTCATCTCAATATATGACAAAAGATATTATACTTCGCATTCATTAAAGAGTGCTTTCATAATAGAAAAAAATACTTATAAATACAAATGACTTAGCAATGCTCGCACATTCTTTTTTTATTTTTAATTAACGTTCAATTTGTTTTGGGTCTGAATCTTAGCAAAGCACAAGCCGATTAACTAGTTTTACTATAATATAATTTGATGTATTGTGGTTGACTAAAATGAGTAACTATTATTATGGAAGTTCTTGTTGGATTCCCGAATAATATACACGCAACAGAAACAATAAAACAAAATTATTCAGGAGTCCTTAGGATCTCGTTTGACAGATCTAGAGTTGTTTAGGGATTTATTATCTAACGATCTGATCTTCTTCAGCTTTGAATAATTCTTTAAAGGCTGGGTTGTCGCAAACTACGAGTCGTCCAATTGTCCGGCCTCCAACGGTAATCCACACGAACCACTAGTGAGAAATCTCGTAAATTCCTATTTTGAAGATAGGGATTGTTATGCCTAGAATGCTAGCTCTCTATTCTGTGACTTATGTAGATTTTATGTGTAACAAATAACTCCTAAAAAATATGAGGCTTAGCTTACTATTTATAGAGAAATCTAAAAAATACCCTATAATTTGGCAAAATATCAATTTGCTCTCTAAATAATATCCATATATTAATTTATGATAATTTTATGAATTAACTCAATCAAGTCCTTACTTGATTTTTCTAGGTCTAGAAATATAATTCTTGAATTAATTATATTCTAGTTCTTATTTTTTAAAATATATTTTAATCAAGTCATACTTAATTAAATCATCTCAGTTTAATTTCTAGCTAATGGTTCTTAATGTGTGTGAACCATTAGGTTCCTAATATGTTGGCTCATATATAAATTATAATTCTAATTAAATATAATTAAATAAATTAAACATTTTAATTTATTTTCAATTCAACAATTGAATAATTTATATTTGAAGATCAGGTGCATCATCTAGTAATGTGTCTTGATCCTCTAAATATTAGAAAAGTTATTAGTGGTTTGACTTAGCCTTTTAGTGGTTGGTTTCTCAGTATAATTAATATCCTTTCATCAATAATGTTCAGATTTAACATTAAAACATAAAGTATTTCTACCATGTTAAATCATGTTTATTCTCTACACAATAGTTATTGATCATTTGAATAAGACTTGAAACTCTTTCCAAGTCTCATTCCACCTTGACCAAGAATTTCTCAGTCAATACTATTTGAAAACAAATGTAATATTTTTCTCTAATTCACTCAAGTACCTTCATATAGTTCATATTATACTTAGTGTCTATCCCTTCGTCACCTCAATTAAGATAACATGTAATAGAATCAAAATATAACATTTTCTATATAAGATAACTTAGTGATCTCAAGTTTAAAAATCACATGCACAATTGTCACGTAAGCCTATTTATAGCATGGGTGATCTCTCCATATAAAATTCTCATGCATGTCACTTCAATGTAAGAACATGCATCTACATTAAATTTTGCATTCATAACAAAAAAAAAACTTATAACTATTAATGACTTAGCAATGCTCACACATTCTTTTTAGTTTTTAATTAACGTTCAAAAATTGTTTTGGGTCCGAATCTTAGCAAAACACGGGTCGAATAAATAGTTTTATTATAATATAATTTGATGTATTGTGGTTGACTAAATAGCTATTACCATGGAAGTTCTTTACTATTTGATTATTTTCCCCCTTTATTTCTTAAGATAGCAAGGGTATATAGGACTTGACTCTGAACCACTTTGCCCTCTCTTTGCTTTGCAGAGAAGAGAAATGCGCTGGGATAAATTCTGACTGCATGTTCAGGTTATTGTGATCTTCTGGGTCAATATGAATGCGATTTAAGACTTTTTTGCTTCAAGTATATTTTTGTTTGCCTTAGGAGGCGTATGCACAAAAGCAGTATACGGTTTAACTGGGATTTTATTCTCATCTTTTGGCATCAAATTGCTCTATATATAATTAGAAGCAGATGAAATGTGCTCTCACCTGCCGTTTGATTCACCAAATGAGTGGTTCGTACCTATCAGTTTAACTAACTATATTATTAAGAACTCAGAAAGTTTTAGATTGTGAAATAAAGGCTTGATTGTTGATAGAGAAACTCAGTATTTTTAAATCACTGATCTTAGGTTGATCATTTACAGCTACTTTGCATGCCTGCTAATACAATGTTCTTTCAGGCCAGTAACAATATCTACATATAGAAAATTAGTACCAGGCCAACAGCTGAAGTGTACAAAGTTATCAACCTATGAGTAAACCTTGAAGGGTGTAAACAGTCTTCAATGCAGAAAATGGAAAAACGAGCAGGAATGAGTCGCCTTCTTGCGTGCAATTCACCTGTGTTTGAAGATGTTATGAATTGTGTTGCTGTGTTTTGTGCAGTGAAGGGATGCACAATCAAGAACAGCAGTGCTGGATATTGAAAAACATGAACTACACACAAGGTGTTTGATAAAATGTCTCTAACATTATTTTATTCACTGCTTGTCTTTAAATACATGAAAAAACTTAACAAACTTCCCTAGTTATCAACCACTAACTGAAGTGGACAATGTGCTGCCACTAACTCAGCAACAACCTTAGAAAAACAAGGAATTTACTCTGACGAAATCAAAACAGAAATGAAAGAAAAGAAAACAGACAACACTTGATTGAATAACAATTAAACAAACTGAAACACTAGAGTTAAAATGTCAATTGTCTAACACTCCTCCTTGACATTTTGACGACAAATTCCAATCATTTGTCTTAATGTCTCGAATGTCTCTTTAGGTAGTGGTTTGGTAAATATATCTGCAAGTTGTTCTTCGGAAGAACAATGAATCAGCATCACTTCATTAGATTGTTGAACTTCTCTAATAAAATGAAACTTGATTTTGATATGCTTTGTACGTCCATGAAAGACTGGATTCTTTGAAATTGATACTGCAGAACTGTTATCACACATGATTTTAGTAGCTTTAATCTGTTCATGTCCCAAATCCTTTAACATTTTCCTCAACCAAATTGCTTGGTTGACAGCAGAGGCAGCAACAATGTACTCTACTTCTGCAGTGGACTGAGCTATTGTCTCTTGCTTCTTTGAACTCCAGGTGAAGACACCTGAATTGAGTGAGAATAAATACCCTGAAGTGCTTCTTGAATCATCAACACAGCCTCCCCAGTCACTGTCAATATAGCCTCTTAGTTCCACAGTCCCTTCTGATGATCTTGGATAGAAAATACCAAGATCAATGGTACCTTTGATATATCTAAGTATCCTTTTTGCTGTAATGAAATGAGTCTCCCTTGGAGAATGCATGAACCTTGAAAGAATACTCACAGCAAACAATATGTCAGGTCTGCTTGCTGTGAGATATTGAAGGTTGTCAATTAAGCCTCTATACAAACTTTCATCCACTTTTTCAGATTCATCATCCTTGCTAAGCTTGATACTTGTTGTCATAGGAGTCCCCACTAGTTTACAATCCTGTGTTTTGAATCTTTTTAGGATGTCTGAAGCATACTTCTTTTGGCATGTAAAAATGCCATGGCTGGATTGCATCACTTCCATTCCAAGGAAGTAATTCATCATTCCAAGGTCAGACATCTCAAACATCTTCTTCATTTCATCTTTGAACTCTTGGATCATTCCAAGTTCACTTTCTGTGATGAGCATATCATCTACGTAAATAGATACAATTAGAAAATGGTTACTATCGCACCCGACAGCGTGGCGGCCTTAAAAATAAATCTTGATTATGGAAAAAGAAAAGATATATGGCATCTTGTTCTTTTAGGGAAAAGGTCTTGTTCAAGGAGTCGCCACCTAGTATTATGGTCACTAGGAACCCTAACTGGTCAACAGAGATTCTATGGTATGGGACTGGTTACGTAAAAGGGAAGATATTATCACCCCTTAAACGTTCTGCCTGAGGTAGACTGCATTGATGGTTTTGTCTTAAATTGCTAAACATTTATTAGTTTTATGCTATGATGATTTGCTTATAATATTCCTGACTCTAGCGTTAGTGAATATTCGACTACGGATACTTCCAACTCTGGCGTTGGTAAGTATTACGTAACCCAAAAAAATAAAAGGTGTTGCTGACTCTAGCTCTTTAAATAAACCAAATAAAAATAAATTTAGATATATGCATGCATATTTTTTTATTTTTTTATTTTTTTTCTATTTTTCTATTTTTATTGCTATTTCTATTTTTTTTATTATTTATCTTTTTGGGGCTGGGTCCAGCTCAACCCACATGGGCTGGGCTAGACCCAGCCCAGTCACTGGCCCAAGTCAGTGACCCGGCTGGGCCACAGCACGCATGAACTAGTTTCATGCGTGCATGGCACTGTGCGAAGGTAATTAGTTACCTTCGCACAGTGCTAAATGCACTGAAGTTTCGAAACAAAAACGAAGAGGAAGAGAAAGCTTACCTTGCTGCAGGTTACTTTGCCGGAGTGTTAGCGTGTTGGGCGAAGATCAGTGGTGGCGTCCGTTGATAGGAAACTGGAATCCTCCTTCTACCTCTACTTTCCTGCCCTCTATTTCTTTTTTTCTCATCTGTGAAATTCTCCCCGTGCTCTGTTTTTCAAACTCTCTCTACTCTCTCTCGGTCTGTTTCTGCCTTCGTTGTTTTAGGCCAGTATTGGTGAGGGGAAGCTCGTTTCTGGTATGGGGTTCTAAAAAACACTTAAAAGTTCGTCTGGTATCTTTGTGTCTCTTCTCTTTTTGATTTTTTCGTCTCCCTCTCTCTCTTGGGTTTTTTCCCCGTCTCTCCAACCAACCCCTATTTTTCAGTGCTCCTATGCTTATATAGAGCTCAGCGGGTTGGTAACGGGCGGTAGGCTGAGGGTCGACCACCATTAAGGCGCCTATAACTGAAGCCAACGGACGACGATTATTGCTGCAACGTTTCTCCAACCTTTACTGTAGAAAATGGTCACTGGCTTAAAGGAGAAGAAGATGAACAGCGTCTTCAAAACAATGTCGTTTGGAGATAAAAGATGGCCATTTTACGTTTTGACCCATGCAGTTTCGAAAGTCTTGTAATTAAGCCCCTGGTTTAAACTGTAATTCGCCCCCTGCATTTGCGCGCCATTTTCAATGTAGTCCTTGGATTTTAATCTTGCAATTTTGACCCCAAACTTTAATATTTTTTCAATTAAGTCCCTGAATAAGTTAATTCCAAGCTCAATTAAGTCTAAAACTTATCAATTCTCCAATTAAACCCTTGCTTGGATTAATTAAATTAATTTCAAGCTTAATTAAGTCTCAAAACTTATCAATTCTCCAATCAAACCCTTGATTGGATTATTTAAATCAATTTCAAGCTTAATCAAGTCTCAAAACTTATCAATTCTCCAATTAAACCCTTGATTTGATTAATTAAACTAGTCAAGAATTTAATTAAATCTTTAAACTTCCAATCATGTTGCCCTTAACCTAAATTTTAATTCATTCTTCATTTATTTTATTTTTACTTGTTTTTCATCATTTTTTTTTCAGTAAATAATTAAAATAAAAAGGTCAAAAATTAGGTTATGACAGTTACCACAGGATTTCACATACAAAGTTGCTTCATTTTGGCTTCTGCTGAACCCAAGCTGAAGCAGATGTGTGTCCATTCTGTCATACCAAGCTCGGGGAGCTTGTTTCAACCCATACAAGGCCTTCTTAAGTAGATACACATGATCTTCTTTATCTTTAACAACATATCCATCGGGGTTCCTCTACAAAGATTTCTTTAGCAAGAAATCCATTCAAGAAGGCAGACTTGACATCAAGTTGGTGAATCTTCCAAGAGTTATGTGCTGCAAGTGCAATGAGAAGTCTAATAGTATCATACCTTGCTACTAGAGCAAAGGTCTCTAGGTAGTCCACATCATATTGCTGAGCATAGCCCTTTACCACCAATCTAGCCTTGTGTTTGCATATTGACCCATCTGGATTGAGTTTTGTTTTAAAAACCCATCTTACACCTATCACCTTGCGATGCTTAGGCCTTTCAATCAGCTGCCATGTTGCATTTTTGTTGATCATTTCCATTTCTGCCTCCAATGCTCTCCTCCATGCTGGAAATTCTTGAGCTTCAGTATAGCTGGTTGGTTCTAGAATTGCCATGTTGCATCTTAGGTGAATATCTTCCAATGATCTTATACCTTTAACTGGAAAGTCATCCACTGATTCATCAGCTTCCAGCTGAGGCTGAATGGTGAATGGATGATCAGAAATCATATTTTTCTGATGTTCCCAGTCCCATGTGGTTGCTTCATCGACCTTCACATCTCTGCTGAGAATTACCTTCTCTGTTTGTAAGCAAAGGATTTTGTATCCTTTGGTTGTTATTCCATAGCCCACAAGAACTCCCTTCTGAGCTTTGTTGTCAAGTTTGCTCCTTTTTGGCTCAGCTATATGATAATAGCATATGCTGCCAAAGATTCGAAGATGATCTATAGCAAGTTTGACACCATTCCAGCCTTCATATGGTGTCTTGTCCTCCAGTGCTTTGGTTGGAAGTCGGTTCAGCAAGTAAACAGAGGTATTGACTGCCTCTGCCCATAATTTGTTTGGCATTTTCTTTTCAAGTAAGAGACATCTAGCCATCTCCATTATTGTCCTGTTCTTCCTCTCACACACACCATTTTGTTGTGGTGTGTATGGTGTAGTGTACTGGTGCACAATGCCTCTACTGTTGCAATACTCAAGAAACTGATTTGAGGTATATTCAGTACCATTGTCAGATTTTAAGCATTTAATTAGCATGTCACTTTGATTCTCAACTAAAGCTTTGAATGTTTGAAAGATTGTAAATACTTCACTCTTAAATTTGATGAAATACACCCAACACATCCTAGTATAATCATCAATAAAGAGAATGAAATACTTGTTACCACATAATGAGGTTGTCTTCATAGGTCCACACACGTCAGTGTGGATGAGCTGAAGCTTTTGGCTGGCTCTCCATGCTTGCCCTTTGGGAAATGGTGGCCTTGATTGCTTGCCAAGTTGACATGTTTCACACGATTGAATCTCACCATTCAATGTGGGCAATGCTTCAACCATTTCCTTTTGTTTCAGAATTGACAAGCCCTTTTGATTGAAATGTCCAAATCTTTTATGCCAAAGATTTGAAACATCCTAAGTAGCACTCATATATGCATGATTGGATACTTTATCCCAGTCAACAACAAAGCTTCTGTTTTTCATATTTATACAGAACACTTGTTCTCCAGAAGGATCAAAGATAGTGCATTTATGATCCTTAAACTGAAGAGAATAGTTTTTCTCCATCATTTGTCCAACACTCAATAAATTTTGACTGATTTCAGATATGAATAACACATCAGGAATGATTTTGATACCTGAACTTGTTTGAACATTTACTGACCCTCTGCCTTTGACCTCCAGAAATTCTTCATTGCCAACCTTTACTCTGGATTTGTAAGATTCATCAAGGGTTTTGAACATTCCAGCATCATTGCACAAATGGTGTGTGCATCCACTGTCAATAAGCTAAGTATCAGCTGAATCATTTGTTGAGAAACAAGTGACAGCAAAGAATTGCTCCTCCTGTGTATCAACTTCATCTGCTAGGTGAGCTTGTTGAGGTTTTGGGTCAGAATTTTTAAACTTATAGACCTTTGTGATGTGCCCTGATTGCTTACAATTTCCACAAATTGCATCTGGCCTCCACCAGCAATATTTTTCTGAATGTGTGTTTCTTTTGCAGTGAGTGCAAGGAGGAAACTTCTTCTGTTTTGAACCTTCACTAGTGCTGCCCCCTTCATTTCTGCCTTTAATTCTCAGATTAAGCAACTTCTTTCCTTTTCCACCTTGTTGTTTTTGCACATAAAAGGCTCCTTCAGTCAATCTGTCTTGCCTGATTGTACTTTGTTGCTCCTGTGCTTAAAGAGCACTCATTAGTTCACCTAATGATATTTTACTGAGGTCCTTTGATTCTTCCAGAGAGGAGATTTTGGATTAAAACCTCTCAGGAAGAGTCACAAGAACCTTCTCCACAATCCTGCTGTTAGGAAAGTCTTCTCCAAGTAATCTGATGTTGTTGATAATTAGTGAAATTCGATCAGAATACTTGGAGATTGTTTCATCTTCTTGCATGTTAAGTGCCTCAAAATCTCTCTTCAAATTCAGCACTTGCATTTGCCTTGTTCTGTCACTGCCTTGGTATTCTTCCAAGCCTTTTTGGCTGAATTGCATGCCATAATTCTGTAGAAAATGCTTTTTTACCACAGAATTCTGGATGATTGATTTTGCCTTGGATTTCTTTGCCTTTTCCTCACTGCTGAACTTGATTTGAGCCACAGTGGGATTTGTTGGTAAGGGAGCTACTGGTTTGTCTTCAGAAACAATTTCCCAAAGATCATAAGCTTCAAGAAAGGCTTGCATCTTCACTGACCAAATGTGGTAGTTTTCGCCAGTGAACATAATGGGGGAGTTTAAAAGTAGGTTGTTGGATGTCATTTTTGAGATTTTGAAAAAAGTGTTTTGGTCCTGTAAGATCTAAGAGAGCTCTGATTCCACTGTTATGAATTGTGTTGCTGTGTTTTGTGCAGGTGAAGGGATGCACAATCAAGAACAACAGTGCTGGGTATTGAAGAACACGAACTACACACAAGGTGTTTGATAAAATGTCTCTCACATTATTTTATTAACTGCATGTCTTTAAATACATGAATAAACTTAACAAACTTTCCTTGTTATCAGCCACTAATTGTAATGGACAATGTGCTGCCACTGACTCAGCAACAACCTCAGAAAAATAAAGAATTTACTCTGACGAAATCAAAACAGAAATGAAAGAAAAGAAAACAGACAACACTTGATTGAATAACAATTAAACAAACTGAAACACTAGAGTTAAAATGTCAATTGTCTAACAGAAGATAATGAATTTATTGCATATGTTACAAGTTGAACTTATTGTAGTTCATAGCACATTTTCTTCATTGCAAGGGCGAAGGATAAAAGGGAATGGGAATCACGTTAAGTTGATGTTTCCTTCTAACCGTGCCCACAAAAACTTCATTCATGTCGAGATCTTCTGAAAGGACTCCGTTTGGAAGTTTCCAATCGAAATGGTATAGCAGCTGCGCAAGTGGAAGCTCGACAGTAGCTATACCAAATAAAATGCCAGGACACATCCTCTTCCCAGCACCAAATGGGATGAATTCAAAATTAGTACCCATATAATCAATCGAACTATCTAGGAATCTCTCTGGATAGAATTTCTCAGCTTCAGTCCAATGATCAGAATCTCTTCCAATAGCCCACGCATTGATCATCACTTTACTTTTAGCCTGTATGACATATCCATTAATCTCGCACGTCTTGTTGCATTCTCTTGGAATAAAAGGAGCTGGAGGATGTAGCCTCAGAGTTTCTTTGATAATCAGCTTCAAGAATTCCAAATTGTGAAGACTTGTTTCATCAACATCCTCAGTATTACTAAAGACTTGCCTCACTTCCTCTTGTGCCTTTCGCATTACCCTTGGATTTCTCAACATTTCGGACATTGTCCATTCCATTAATGTTGATGATGAATCACTCCCAGCGGTGAATAGTTCCTGCAACAAGATTACAGAGTTAGGGAAGTGCTAATCATATCTTTCTTACATATTGCATAAAAACATATATTGATCCAACTCTTAGAAGAGAACTTTTGTGTTGATTATGGAGCTCCAGTTGTTTGACATCGGTGTATGTGAATTGGGATTGGTATTTAGTTTCATTTATGTGTGCTTTCTCTAGTGTCTTCGAAGGCCTTCAAAAGGCGCTAGTACTTCCACGTGGTCTGGCCCAACCAGTGAGTCATGACGGATGTCTCCAAAACCCGGTCACCTCTATGGCCAGATCCGGCCATGTCTCTTGCCGTTGAAATTCACTGTTTCAAAACATCTTGTTCAACGATGGACCGTTGACTTTGGATGTCTTCAAAAACATTGGAGAAGGTGCCTTATAAGCTTAGAATATATATATATATAGAAAGTAGATCAAATGTTCTTGATCAGCACTCCTGGTAGAACATTAATTGTGAAGCATATATACTCACCAGGATGGTTGCTTTGATGCTGTCTGTTGTCAAAGGGAATCCAAGGTCCCCGTGATTCTGGAGATTCAAAAGAACATCCAGAAGATTCTCCGCTTCACTCTCTTCATCAGTCTTTGCCACTTCCCTGCAGACTCTATGTTCATATATAATGTTTTCTAGGATCTCATCTGCGTCTTGATGCGACCTTTCGAGCCTAGACCTAAACCTACTGATCATGTACAACAGCTTAGAGGAAGGGAATACATCTGCAATATTCATACCTCCCATTGCCTCCATCACATGCTCAATAATCGGTAAGAATGCTTCTTGGTGCTTGTATTTCTTACCAACACTTGTTCTTGCAGTGATGCCATTTAATAAATCAAACATCATTTTGCTAAGGTTGATTGGCGAACCTGCTTTTGAATAAATGGTTCTCATAAAATTTGATACCTCTTCTTCCCTGATTGATCTGAATGATTTTACACGTTTCGCGCTAAGTAGCTCCAATACGCAAACCTTTTTCATTTGTCTCCAATAGTCTCCATATGGGGCAAATGCAATGTCCTTGCTATTGTAAAACATGACTTTTGCAACAAGGAGACATGGTCTGTCGACAAAGTTGATCTCGTGGGTTTTTATTGCTTCTTTTGCTGCTTCTGGTGATGAGATAATGACAGTGGGAACTTCTCCAATTTGAAGTTGCATGACTGGTCCATATTTATTGGCCATGTCTCTTAGGACTTGATGGGGTAGAGAGCCAAGTAGCTGGTGAAGGTTTCCAATTAAGGGTAATTTCCATGGTCCAGGAGGTGGAGGTGGAGTTGATGAGTTGTTACCTTGTGATTTCTTCCATAATCTCAGAACTGGGAAGATTAAGAGAAGGAAAGGTACAATAAGGATATAGATAAACTGGAATACTTGATCCATAATTAAAATGGTTACGTTTCACTAATGCTGCAAAAACTGGTTAAATAGAGTAGTGTGGCTAATTCAACAACTTGATGTCTATTATTATTGGATTTGGATGTGCTAAAAATAATAGACATCAAGCTGTTGAATTAGTCACACTACTCAATTTAACCAGTTTTTGGTGCATTAGTGGAACCTCACCATGATATGACGTACAAACTCACACTACCTTGTGTTTAATTTTTATCAAATAAATAGGGATGATGAGATTCGAACTCGTGACCACATGGTAATCAAGGTTTTGATATCATGTCAAAAAATCATCTCAACCCAATAGCTTAAGTTGTTAGGTGAGATCCCAAAATATAATTTAAATTATTCTCTAACAATATTTAATGGACAAACTTGACTATTGTAGATAAAATTTTCTTACAACTATCTCTGATTTCGGTGTTGATCAAAGGAAAAGCGTGTTCCACATAATTATAGCCAAAATAAAGATAGTTAAAACTTTTAACATAGGTTTTTCATAATAAACTTTAACTGGAATTGCAGAAAAATATATGCTTTGATATCCCCATCTTTGTTTTTTCACATGTAACTAAGTGATAACTTCAAGCAGTTCAAAAAATTTATACTAATGCCATACATGTTGGTGTAGTTTGTAAATGAATAAAGAAGGAAAACATGTCTATCCCACATTGGAAAGAAACACTTCCTCCTAAGTGTTTATAAGTGTAGGTTTCTATTATGTAGTAAATTAAGTGAAAGCCATTGTGAATGAGCTTTACTAGTAGGCTTCCTAATGCTATTTTATGGATTTTCATAATATCAAAAAATGAACTTTTTGGTGGGATTTAGGAACCCTCTGATGATAAGAAAAATTCAAAACCTTTCACCTAGGTGGTTCAAAGTGTATAAATAGCATCTGAACTTTGTAATGTTGCTTGAATGGAGGGCCTACAAAAGATTATCGATTTCATATGTATTAGGACCTGGAATGACTCTAAACCCAAGGGTGATGGGTCTAACAACTTTCTAGATTCATATGTACTTGAGCTCAACGTGCAGCTGAATTCAAAAGTGATGGGACTAGCAACTTGCCAGACCTGTAAGTACTTGGGCTCAACATGTAGTTGAATCAAATAATATTTGGTCTAGCATCTCATCAAACTCATATGCACTTGAGCTTAGCACGTAGCTGAACCAAAGGGTTTTGGGCCTCGCATCTCGCCAGACCAACATGCGTTTAAGTTTAGCGCATAGTTAAACCCAAGGATGTTGAGATGGAAACAAGCTAGGCACATGTCATCTAGGCTTGTTATTTTTTCAAGCCTAGGTATGTTGGGTTATTGCCCTATCTTTGGTCTTTTTTAACATGGGCTTTTAAGCAAACATATCATATATATATAAAATACATTGATTCATCAACAACCTTTTCTCGTTGTTTCAGACACTTGCATCCTGATAACAATTAAATCAAAAGGTGTATAGATAGCAAGGAGGGAAAAGAATTACACTATTGTATTGTTGGTGCAGTTTGTAAATGAATAAAGAATGAAAAGATATTTATCTCATATTAGAAAGAAAAACTCTCTCATAAGTGTTTATGAGTGTGGGTTTCTATTGTGCAATAAATTAAGTGAAAGCCATGGTGAATGGGCTCTCCTAATAGGCTTCATAATGCTATTATATGGATTTTTATAATATCAAAATATGGCACTTGGAATTTGAAACTTAATATGTCAGCGAGATTAATTTGTTTTTAATTTATTTTGTTAATTTTCATAATTTATTTTGTTAATTTTCATAATTAATTTTGATAATAACTATTCAGTTATTAAAAATAATAATTATTCAGTTAATTTTGATATTTGTAACTGTTGGAATAAAATTGAATAATAACTATTCAGTTTAATTAAAAATATAATTATTTCATCAACAATCATCATAGTTTCTTTAACAATCATAATATTAACAGATATAATGTTTCATTATAATGTTTCAAGTCTAATAAACTTGTTACTAAACAGAGAACACATATACAAAAAACAAAATATTTTCTTTCTTTTGTCTTCTCTTCTCATTCTTTTAGAGGTTTAGAGGGCTTAGTTGTATCCTGGAGGTATTGATTCTATGTAGAAATAATAAACACCTTAAAGATAGTGTTTTCATGCTTCTAAGCCAACTCTTTATTTGTTTTCAATTTAATCAGTTTCCTTAACAATTTTAAGGTGTTTATCTAATGGAGACAAATCTGAATTCAAGTGTTAGGTTGTTAAGGATGTCAAAATTCAACTAAAATGTTTTGATGGCACGAATTACACAAGGTGGATGGATAAGATAGTGTTCCTGCTTACTTCATTAAATATTTAATACATTCTTAACCTGAATCTAGCACTACCTGAACCACAAGAGGATGAATATGTAGTTGTTAAGACTAAAGGACTGAAACATGAGGAAAATAAAGTGATTTGTTGAGGGCACATTCTGAATACTCTGACTGGTCGACTTTATGACATCTTCTCTAAATTAAAGTCGCTAAAAGAAATTTGGGCTATCTTGGAGACACACCACATGCAGAAAAAATTAGTTTTTGATTATTTCCTTGTTTTAAAATTTGTTGAGTATGAGATTACTAATAACAAGACAATCACAGATCAAGTCCATGAAATTCAAATGCTAGTATCAAAATTTAGTGGATATCAAAGTTCCTGATTCACTTCAAGTCGGGGCTGTTTTATCAAAACTTTCTCCATCCTGGAATGAATATAAGAAGAAGATGTTGTAGAGATGATGCTAATACATCCTCCTAATATGCACTACAAGATTTAACAGTTTTACTGACGGAATTTTTCCGTCAATGTAAGACACATATTCCGTCGGTAATTAATTTACCAACAAAATCACCGACGGAAATGCTTCATCGGTGAATCTTTTGTTGGTAATTTTTTGTCCATCGGTAAATCCATTGGTAATAAAAAAATATTATCACCGACAGATTTACTGACGGAAAATACGCGTCGGTAATAATATTTTTTATTACCGACGGAAATTCCTTCGGTAATTATTTTAAAACATTTTATAAAAATTCATTTTATAAAATTATAAAATAATTAAATTAACATAAATCAACACTCTATAATATATAGTCAAAATGCTTGGAAAAAAGAATAAAAAAATCAACTCAAACAAATTTGCAACAAATAAATAAAACAAAAAAATAAATTCAATTAAAAATTGATCTCATATGAAAAAAAAATCTCACAACAACATTTATACAATTATTAAGAACAAAACAATTAAAAATAAAATAAAAAACAAATACAGTGAAAAAAATCATGAAAAAAGAAAAATCTTACCTTAATGTATTTGCAAGTGAAGCTAAGGAGAGAAAAAGAATTCGTAAAGCATATTAATTAAAACAAAACTAAGAGGATAAAAGAAGAAAGAAGAAGAAGACATACCCGAGCATGGAGGAAAAGAGAAGGAGATGAGGAGAGAAAAGAAGAGAAAGAAATAGATATTGATGTTTTTTACATATAGTGAAGAAGAAGAAGAAGAAGAAGAAGAAATGAGTCTGTCTCTTGTGAAATAAGGGGATTCGGGCTTTTTATTGGAGCGCGTTAACGACAGATTTACCGACGGATAATTGAATATGAATATTTTTTAAGTATTCCATGGGTAATTCCATCGTTAATATTTAATTTAAATTTTCAATTTCATAAAAAAATTTTCAGAAACTGCCAACAATTACCGATGATATTTCAATCCGTCGGTGATTCCGTCTGTAATATTTAAATGAAAATTTTAAATTAATTGAATTTTTTCAAAAAACCACCAAATAACACTGACGACTTTTCAATCCGTCGGTGATTTTATCTGTAAAGAACAACAATTAACAGTGCAATTGGAAAGTGAACAGTTCTGGAGCTCTCTGGAAATACCGACGAAAAATTCCGTCGGTGATTCCCTTTGTAATTGACATGATGAACAGTGTTCACAGTTTATCAACGAATTTACCGACGGATTTTACCAACGGAATTTATTCCGTTTGTAATTTCGTTGGTAAAAATGGCATAAATTTCGTCGGTAATTCCGTTGGTAAAAATGGCACGTCATCAAATATTTTTTGCTTTGTTTTAATTTTTTTTCCACGGTAATTCCCTCGGTATATACCGAGGGAATATTTCCGTCGGTAAAATCCCTCAAAAATTTACCGGCGGAAATATTCCCTCAGTATTTCTGTTTGTATTTATCGATTTTCTGGTAGTGATGAACCATGTGGATATAAAAATCAAGAAACCCACAGCCAAGTAAGACACTTCCCAAGGAAGCTAAGATTAGGTTTGGAATTTATCTTAATACAATGATAACCATGTACCAAGACACCAAAACTATATGTAATCGAACTCCCACCTAACGCCTATAAAGAAACGCGAACAAGAAATATGAAAGACACCATAAATATTGGTTAATTTTTTGGCAAGTTAAGAGAAGTTCTTTGAAGAACCATAAAATTTAAGCAAAACCTCACACACACAATAATAATTGTTGAAATCAAAGTTTATCTTTAAAAAAAATCTAAGTACAGGCTAAATAACCCTATTTTAATTAGGGATTTAATAATTAAACAGATCCCATTCAAAACATGGCACAACAGATATATATTTCATACATAACAATTTATATATAAACATACACCCCTAGCATGTCATTCTAATTTGATGATTGTGGACATATCTAAACTAATTTCCTGAAGCCATTGAAGGGAATTAGATGGTCAAAATAGAGATAAAGCAGGACATACAGTTATTATTAATAAGAATTACAATCATCCACCCATCAAATAAAAACATAATCACATTGATCTTTAATGTCCATAATCATCCATCATACATAAGAACATATTAATATGCATAATAAATTACATTGCATGCTTCAATTCTAATTGTAGGCTTTATGTGCTACTATAAAATTATACTTTTAACTCTTAGAAATATTCAATCAAATCTAATTTGATAATTTTCCAAACAAAACAAATTTTATTTAACATGATTTTCATGCAAAACATTTTTTGAAATTTAATAAGAAAAATAATCACATTAAAATTATTATTAATATCCTAAACTATTTTAGGATTATTTAAATAAAATTTTCAGGCTTAAAAAACTCTCATCATTTTATAAAAAACATATTTGTAAATATTATTTAATTAAACCATTTAATTAAATCCTAATTTTATTAGGATATGACAAAACTCAAAAATTTTGAATTAAACATTTTAATTCATCCTAATCTAATTAGGATAATTAATTATATAATTAATTCAATTTAGAGTTTTAATTTTAATATAAAATTATTATTTTATATATGGAGGGCTAAATATACATAAAAGTTGCAGGGGTAGAATTAAGATTCTACCCAAAAAAAAAACCCTAAACAAAGATCAAGCGCAGAATTATAATTTTGCCCCTATCTTCTTCTTCTTACTGCAACTACTACTGCTAGTGTGACTGCCCACGCAGATGCAGCCCTCAACAGTTGCTGCACCTGGTGGCAGTGCAGGGCAACAACCCTCACGCTGCCCTAGTCTGGCATTGTGCGCAGCAGCACCAACAGCATCTAGTATTGTTGTGGCCTTCTGATAGCAATGACTGGTTGTGCGCGCAGCACAGCCAGGCGCACCAGCAACACTGGTGCCTGTTGCAGCCACCCAAAACCTTTTTTTTTTAATTCAATGGTGGATCCTTGTCTAATCTAGCAGGAACAGTAGAGAAAACCTTCTTTTTTTAATTTTTAAATCATAAGATAAAAATTACTTTTGGGAAAATAATTTTATGCATATAAAATGAATTCACAATTAACACCAATAACAATTAAAACATGCAATCAACAACTCTAATTGTCTAACGAAGGCTTTAATACCACTGTTAGGTTACTAAATATCATACACGCAATGGGAGCTATAAAATAAAATTATTCGAGAATCCCTAGAATCTCATTAGACAGATCTAGAGTTTTTTAGGGATTTCTTACCTGAAGATCTAGGGTGTGTTCCCAAAAATTTTAAAATTGTATTTTTTTACTTAAAATGAAAAAAAAAATTATATTTTCATATCGTTTTGATGTGCTGATGTCAAAAATAATTTTTAAAAAATAAAAAAAATTTCATTTTGATGCATTTCTATGAGAAAAGCACCTTGAACCGCCACCGCTACCACATTCTCAAACAGACCCTAATCTACTTCGGCTTTGAATAATTCTTTAAAGGTTGGGTTGTTATAAACCATAAGTCATCGGTAATCCACATTAACTACCAGTGAGAAGTCTCGTAAATCTCTATTTAGAAGAGAGAAATTGTTATGCCTAGAGTGTTAGCTCTCTATTCTGTGACTTATGCAGATTTTATGTGTAACAGATAACTCCCAAAAAATATGAGGCATAGCTTACTATTTAAAAAGAAATCTAAAAAATGCTCTATAATTTGGCAAAATATCAATTTGCTCCCTAAATAATATCCATATATTAATTTATGATAATTTTAGAAAATAACTCAATCAAGTCCTTACTTGATTTTTCTAGGTCTAGAAGTATAATCTCTATATTAATTATATTCTAGTCCTTAGTTTCTAAAATATATTTTAATCAAGGCATACTTAATTAAATCATCACAGTTTAATTTATAACTAATGGCTCTTAATGTGTGTATCAATTAGGTTTTACTAATATGTTGGCCCAAATATAAATTCTAATTATAATTAAATAGAATTAAATAAATTAAACATTTTAATTTATTATCATTTTAATAATTGATTAATTTATATTTGAAGATTAGTGCATCGTCTAACAACGTGTCATGATCCTTTAAATATTAGAAAAGCCATTAATGGTTTGACTTAACTTTTTAGTGACCGGTTTCTCAGTGTAATTAATTAATATTATTTCATCAATAATGTTCTGATTTAACATTAAAGCATGGAGTATGTCTGTCATATTAAATCATGTTTGTTCTCTACATAATAATCATTGGTCGTTTGAATAAGATTTGAGACTCTTTTCAAATCTTATTCCACTTTGGCCAAGGATTTCTCAGTCAATACTATTTAAAAACAAATAGAATATTTTTTTCTAATTCACATAGGGTGATGAATCCTCTCTTGATCACTCAAGTACCTTCATATAGTTCATGATATACTCAATGTTTACCCCTTCGTTACCTCGATTAAGATAACATGTAATAGGATCAAAGCATAACATTCTCTATATAAGATAACTTAGTAATCTCAAGTCTAAGGATCACTTATACAACCATCACGTGAGCCTTTTCATAAACATAGTTGTCTTATGACAAGCACTTGCATATTAGTTTTAGATATCTCTTATACATCAGTTTATGAGAATAGGTGTTCCTTTCATAAAAGAAAGAACATAATAAGTATTATTCTCTACGGATCTAATAAATGTCAAGTATTTAAGAGAGTATCAACCAAAAACATTTTAGGAACAATGTTTTGATGAAATAAGAATCTCATAATTATAACAACTTTATAATTTTCTTTGCAAAGCATTTTTGTCTCATGGACTTTATCTTCACTCTAGATTATAAATCTAATATTATATGAATATTAAAAATAATTAAGCTTTTATTAATAATAAATATATATTTACACAAATATAATAATACCTTGTGTAATCAACCAACTGGCTACAAGGCATTTTGAACTAACAGTTGTTTGTTTTTTTTATAGAAAAAAATGGAAGAAGAAGAAATGGGAGACGAAGGTTGACTCTCAAGTTATAACGTAAAAATTGCCGACAAATTCACCAACAGATATTAGCGATGAGTTTATTTTGTCGATAATATCGTATGTAATAATGACAAGTCATTTTTTTCTTTTTCATTCTATCATTTCCAACTATAATTCTCTTGGTATACACTTATGAAAAATTCTTGTCAATAGATACCAAGGGACATAGCAAGGAAATATTTTATCGCTAAATGTCATTGTAATTTTCCAACATAAAAATTTTGTTGGTATTTCCGTTTGTATTTACCGCTTTTCCGGTAGTGATGCATGGAGTTGATGATAAACATGACTTTTGCAATGATGTATTCTTCAAACTATTTAATTTTTTATTTAGAGCACCTTCTAAAAAAATTACCAGACATGACAAAGAGATTTTTCTTTCTCACATTGCCATGAACAATCTCAAGACTGGACAAACACCCACTTGATACAAGGAGCTAGTTACAAAGTGTCAAGATTCCTGATCATATGAAAACAAGAGAGCAACGTATTCTCATCTTGTAAATTATCCGCGCACATGACCCTTTGAAGCATGAGGGTCAAGCATTAGCCTCGTTCTTGTGTGCCTATACAAGCAAGTGATGGCCTATCATCGTTCCATGAGGGTCAAGCATTAGCCTCGTTCTTGTGTGCCTATACAAGCAAGTGATGGCCTATCATCGTTCATGCATGAGATCAATAACAAAAACAAAAGGCATAGATCGAGAGTAATATTATAACAAGACATTTCGCTTTGACTCTTCCTCGAGAGCGTCTGCCGAATCGTCTCATGTTCAACAGTTGTCCATGGTGGAAAACTGATTTGGGTAGATAGCTGGATAGTGGACTTTTGATGGAGAGTCCACGAGACTGTCTTTGTCCTTGCTAGCTTGAATTGAATTGAATATCAACGTATAAAGACATCAATCTCTAATAAAATTCAATATATTAATTTCATTTTTCAAAATTTATTAATTTCAGTCTTCGAAAACATAACCATTTATCTTACTTAGAATTCGATTGACAATGAAACTTTTTTTTTTTTTGTTATATATATATATATATATATGATATTTTAAGGTGATAGGAGTCGTTGCTGAAAAATTATAAAGTATTAGTAGAAAAAATATAATATGGTAAGTTAAAAAAATATCAATAAAAAATTGAATAGACTTGTCTCTTCAAGAAGTATTTCTTACTGCAAGAACTAATCATATACAACCGTCCACTCGTGAATACCTAATCTCACATTGTTACTACTTTAAGTCTAGGGATTCTTGTGTATATTAAATAAGGACTAAAATATCATAAAAATACAGGAGTGGTAGGTCAGCTTCCACTCATATATTTCCGGATCTGACATGGTATCAGAGCATAGTCTAGGGATTCTTGTAAGCTAACAAAGAATTGACTCAACAACTCTAACCTCATGACTGAATATTCCACCGAATTGGCTCAGCCACGAAATCCCCAAACAAACTCAATGCTTGACAACCACATGGCCAAGATGACAGAGGTTTTGACAAAAGTCCAAGCTACCTCAAAACCAATTATCAATGACTCTTCTGCAGCACCAATCAGCATTAAGTTGGATGGATCCAGCTATGCTTTCTGGTCCTAGGTGGCTGAGATGACCATCTCAGCCAAAGACAAACTGGGCTATATTAATAGAGACTTCCCTCAACCCTCACAAGAAGATCCGACATTCTATAAATGGCACATTGAGAACTTCGTGGTGAAAGGGTGGTTGGTTAATTCAATGGATCAGTCATTTGTTGCAAACTTCATATGTTTCCCATGTGGGATGCCATTGCAACTACATATTTTGATGGAACTGACACGTCACAAGTTTATGAACTTCGACGTAGGATAACTCAGATGTGGTAGAGAGGAGGATCAATCGAAAAATACTACAATGATTTACAAGGGATGTGGCGTGAGATAGATTCTCGACGCACCAATCCCATGGAGTGTACAACAGACATACAAAAATATAACTCTCTGATACAATAGGAAAGAGTTTATATTTTCTTAGATTGATTGGATGGATCAACTTGACAATATTCGTAGTGACATTCTCCAACTAAAACTGTTTCCTACAATTGAGTGGGCTTATGCTCGTGTCAGAAGAGAGGATACTCGACAAGCAGTGATGACAGCAGGGGCAGAAACCATAACTAGTGGTGCTGTTATGGTCATCAAAGGCTAAAGATTTGGCCAATCACCAATTAATGCTGGTAATGGGAAAGCATAACTCATCCTCTAAACCAAAGGGACCTTTCGATGGGGGAAAATGTACACACTGTGGAAACACCAAACACATCCGTGAGACATGCTTCAAGTAACACGGGTACCCTAAATGGTGGCATGAACTGCAAGCTAGGAAGAAAAAGGGCAACACAACACCTGATGAAGGCATTGATAGAGCCACAGCAGTCACGGCAGAACCTCAATTCTCACTTATCCCTGTGGTAGATTCCTCCATTCCTATGGCACCAGGTAACTGTGGACAAGTTTTCTGTAGTTATAGCCATCATGATGAAAATGAGTGGATTATAGACTCTGGGGCTATGAACCATATGACCTTTGATCCTGCGAACTTCTCACACACAACTCAACCATAGAGGACTTGAATTGCAAACACAAATGGAGTCGTGTATCCAGCCACAGGAGCTAGAACCGTGTCACTTTCACCCTCACTCACTTTATCCGACACTCTTCTTGTTCCTTCGTTATCAAATAAATTAATGTATGTGAGTCAAGTAACTGAAGAACTCAATTGTGTGGTACTGATATACTCTAATGTTTGTTTTCTTTAGGATGTTCTCAGCAAGGAGATTATTGGACGTGGTACTAAGAGAAGGGAGTTATACTACCTTGATGATTTCAACCGTGGGAAAGCACATCACATACATCGTCAACTTAGTAGCAAGACGGGGAAATATGGTTATTGCATCATCACCTTGGGCATCCATCATTCAAATATTTAAGACACCTATTTCCAAACTTATTTTTACAATCAAAGGATATTGAATTTAATTGTAAAACTTGTATCCTTGCTAAGAGCCATAGAACCTCTTATTATACGAGTTTGAATAAAAGCAGTATTCCTTTTGCTCTAATACACTCCAATGTATCGGGATCTTCTCCACAAACTATTGCAACTGGCCATCGTTGGTTTGTTATATTTGTCAATGAACCCAAATGACTTGACTTTACCTAATGAAGACAAAGGAGGAGGTGTTCCCAATATTCCAAGCATTTCACACCATGATTCAAAATCAATTTTCAGCCAAAATACTAGTTCTTCGGTCAGACAATGGAGGGGAGTTCATCAACCATCGGTTCAAAGCATTCTTCCAGCAACAAGGTCTCCTCCATGAAACTTCTTGTGCTCAGACTCCACAACAGAATGGTGTGGTTGAACAGAAAAATCGCCACATCCTGGAAATAGCTCATGCTCTTCTTTACGGCATAAATGTTCTAACTCATCACTAGGATGATGCAGTGAGTACGGCTGTATACTTACTTAACAGAATGCCCTGTAAAGTCCTGCATTTCAAAACTCCCCTGCAAGTGTTTTCCTCTCATGTTGCATTACCTACCGTGTTGTTACTCTGATAACGTGTGTTTGGATATATGGTTTTTGTTCATCTCCATAAGAACCAACGCTCTAAACTTGATCCATGTGTTGTTAAATGTCTGTTTCTGGGTTATGGACTAAATAAGAAGGGCTACAAATGTTTTGATCCTATTTGTCGTACCCGATATCGCGGTAGCCTTAAAAATTTTCATGGAAAAGAATAGATTTCTGGCATCTTGTTTTTTGATGGGGAAATATCTCGTTTAAGGAGTCGCCACCTAATATTAGCACTCCTAGCGCACCCTACCTGAGGTAAGCTGCATTACTGGTTTTGTCTTAAATTGCTAAAAATTTGTTGATTTATGTTATGATGGTTTACTTGTAATATTCCTGACTCTGACGCCAGTGAATATTCAACTACGGATACTTTCAACTCTAGCATAGGTAAATATTACATAGCTATAAATTTAACTCAGTATTTTTATTCATAACTTCAACATCAATTAATAAACAAATAAAATGAATTTATTTTTATACATGCATGTATTTTTTTATTTTTTAATTTTTTAATTTTTTTTTTCCGGTCACTGGCCCAAGCCAGTGACCCGGCTGGCTTTTACCCGCAAGCGTGCGTGAACAATTCATGCACGCTTGCTACAAACACAATGTAATTAAATTTGTAAGTGTACAGTGTGGGTGAATTATCTTGCAAAGCTGGAGAAACTCACCTGGAAGCAGGGAGACGGAGACGTGATGGAGGACTGGTCGGCTAGTTGCTTTCTTCCTCTGCTTTTGTTTTTCTTTCGCTTCACCTCTGTTTTTGGTTTTCTCTGCTTGGTTTCTTCCTGCCTGTCCCCTGTATTTGCCCGTTCCCCAGGCTTCTCTTCGTGTTCTAGGTTCTCTCCCCAGTTCTTTTTTCGACTCCCCCCTGTTCTCTGTTTCTTTTTCTTTTTTTTCTCTGTCTAGTCTCCTTCCCCTGGCTTTTTCGTGTTCTCTCTGCTCTCCCCTGGCTCTTTTTTCAGCCCCTCGGTTCTGCCTTTGTTTTTTTTTTTCTCTCGGTCTCTCTCTCTCTCTCTCCTGCCTTCCCCTCGCTCAGGACGAAGACGATGGTGATAAAGGCACGACGTGCTGCTGGTTGAATGGAAGCTCCCTCCTCTGTGTTTTCTCGTTTTCGTCTCTGTGTTAGGCTTGTTTGCCGAAGCCCTGGTTCTGTTTTTCATCCTCCCTTTTCTGCTCAGTCGCTCTTTAGCTTTTATAGCCAGAATAAACAATGCCGTTTCTTCCAACCATAAAGTGTGATAATTGCAGAAGTAATGGCTGTGCGGCGGTGGGCGTCCGTTTCGGTCGGGTGAGGAAGATGAACAGTAACAGGAATCGGTGCCGTTTTGGTATTCACAGCTATATGCATTTTGGACCTTGAAGTTTTGAACGTTTTGTAATTAAGCCCCTATTTAAATTGTAATCGGACCCCTAAATTTTTGCACCCTTTACAAGTTAGTCCTTGTACTTTAATCTATTTCAATTGTGCCCCCAATTAACCCCAAACTTTGATATTTCTTCAATTAAGTCCCTGATTTCATTAATTAAATTAATTTCAAGCTCAATTAAGTCTCAAAACTTATCAATTCTCCAATTAAGCTCTTAATTTGATTAATTAAACTAGTCAAGAGTTTAATTAAATCTTTAAACTTCCAATCATGTTGCCCTTAACACAAATTTTAATTTATTTTTTATTTATTTTATTTTTACTTGTTTTTTATCATTATTTTTTTATTATTTTTCAGTAAATAAAATAATAATAATAATTAAAATCAAAAAATTAAAAATTGAGTTATGACACTATTAACAAAAGACTCTACATTACCATGGATGCTACCTTTATTGAGTCTGAACACTTCTATTCTCCTATGGTCTCCAACTTAGTTCTTCAGGGGGAGCCTAGAAGTGAAGATCTGAATTGGACATGACAGCTCCAACCACCGTTAGCACTCCTGATAATTTGGTAGACCCTGCAGCTACCACTGTTAGTAATCCAACAGACCCCGCTGATGACAGTCAAGCACATGCCATTGATGACAGTACAGCACATGCTAACGGCAGACAACTAGGGGAGCCTGAACATGGCGCTGGAGGAATACATGAATATTAGCTTAATGGAGAGTTTTTGAATCAAGAAACCCAACCAACCCCTATCTCTGCAGTACCTGAATCTCAAACTGAGAACAGTCCTAAGGTAAGCTCTCTCATTGTCCTTCCATATACTACTAACTTAAATACTCTTGTAGAGTATGTGTTACCTTTCAAACACAACAGAGGAAAGCCACCTAACAGGTACTCCCCTGATACAGAAGAAAGACGATCCAAATTCCTCGTTGCTAATTATGTGAGCACCCAACATCTATCTAATCCGATTCAGAACTTCACCAAAACATTATCTTCTTGTCATACTCCAGATAAAATAGACACTACAACATTATCCAGTGTCACCGACGGACTAATTCCGTCGGTGACAGCAATGAAATCCGTCGGTGAAAATAATACCGACGGACTCACCGACGGAACACGTCCGTCGGTATAACAGTCGTCGGTAAATCCCATTTCCGTCGCTAATTCTGTCGCAAATAAAAAAAACCACCCACCGACGGAAACACCGACGGTAATACAGACGGATACGCGCGCGCCAAAAAAAATTCCCCGCGGGAACATTACCGACGGACAATCCGTCGGTAATTTTAAGGGTAATTACCGACGGTATTACCGACGGATTTTCCGTCGGTAATTATGGCATGGCTTGTAATTTTGTTGCAACTCTCTGTGTAATACCGACGGATATTATCCGTCGGTAATGCCGTCGGAATTTAATCACCGACGGATAATATCCGTCGGTGATGCCGTCGGTAACTATGGCATGGATGGTAATTGTTCGGCAACTCTCTGTTAAATACCGACGGATATTATCCGTCGGTATATCCGTCGGTAGGTATTTGAAATATATAAAAAAAATAATTTATTAATTGTAAAAAACCTTAATAAACAAATAAAAATGCATTAAACATTAAAAATGTAAAAGTAATAATATTCATTACAAATTTAATGTGTTTAAAAAACAAAATTAAACTAGAATAGCGGCGGAGCTGGAGGAGGAGGCGGAGGAGGAGGAGGCTGGTTGTTCCCGGGACCAAACGGCCAAAAAGAAGCTGCACAAGTATCGTCACCCATCTTTGATCTCATCTCCATGACTATTTGACGGAGCTCATCATAATTCGTCGAGAGTTGTTTATATTGTTGTTTCAACGCAATGAACTCCTCAGACTGGGTGTTCGATACTGATGGAGAGCTTCCAACAGTTGAGACACTAAGAGTCGAACGCAAGTTGTCAGCCGTAGTGTTGGAGAGCCCGTAGACCCTGTTTTTATCGGGTCCACCAGACGATCCCGCCTCCATCCACAAATCTGGATCGAAATCTGGATGGTTCGACGGATTGTCCCCATATCTCTCTCTCAACCGGCTATTATAGGTCTCCTGAAAATTCCATCGGTAAAAAAATCATCAAATGCAATTCAAGATGCAATTCAAGAAAATAATAACTTACAAAATAAAATGAATGAACGAACATACCACGAAGTGCTGAGCACGGTTGTCCACGAACTGCTGCACCCCTTTTTGGCGGTCTTGACTCCGCACATGCGTCTCTAGAAACAGCTCCATTGGACTCGGTTCACGTCCAAGAGACGCAACCTGTAAGGAAAAAATAGGTTGAAAGTTAAATATATTATAAGGAACGACAAATTAATTAACGATATATTTCAATAAAATTAATCTTACCATCCGCTTTGCATGTGCGCTGAATGGGACGGATCCGCCAGTGTGCGTGGTCACCGAACCATAAATTTGCCGGTTCCGGTTGTCGGCGCCAGACTGTGAGCGCCGTGAGAACCGCTCTGAGGTCACGTGCTCAATATATGCCGTCCATATTTCCCCCGAGATGAATGGCGGTTTGAATTCCTGCCAAACCGCCACCTCATTCCATCCTTCAAGACCGTTATCCCTCGCATGTTTTTTTGATTTTTTTTGGGTGTCATACCAAAAATCACGCAACCTACTTCCATAGTAACAAATTAGAATTTAAAACATTAAATTATAAAACAAAAATAAATATTATTTTTGATGTTACCTAGTTGCCGCGTGATTCTCCCATACCCTCCTCACAACATTGTTGTCCGCCCTATCCCACTCAAATTTGTTCTGTGTATATAACTAATTCATATAAAATAAAAATAGTACAAGATATAAAATTATAAAAATCATTTATTAAAAATAAGCTGGAAATTAAAAATTAACACCGACCTGAAATCGCTTAAACCATGCATCGATATTAGGTTTCCACTCAGGATGTTTGGAAACCTGGCTCCATTGAAACAATGGAATCTCCATCGACGATTTAAACGCCAATGTTATAGTCCTTGCAGCCTCAATGTTTGTAAACCTGAAATTAAATAAAAGTAGTAATTAATATTAATTAGTTGTTCATAAATTATGTTATAAGTATATATAAAAAAAAACTAAAACCTAAACAAACTTACATTGAGAGGTCATCCTTCCATTGTGCCTGGTACTTGCGGGTGAATTGACCCCGCTGTGAAGGCACACCGCTTCTGCGCTGTGAAACCGCGCTAGAAGAGGCAGCATCACAAGTTGGCGTAGATTCCTCGCCGTGATCAGCACCTAAGGATACGTCCTCCTCGCTGCTAGAAGAACTAGCTGCAACCGTCTTCTGAAGACGTGCTGTAGATTTCATTCTACGCATCTACACACATGTATACGAATAATTAACTTCGATTATTTAAAAAAAAAATTTGACAGAGTCTCCCCTGTACTGGGGGGTCCCAAGTTGTCGACAAAATCATATTACACTTCCAATTTTATTTCACATCCCGATCCAATCATCCTGGATCTCAACCCAACTCATCATCATCAACACAACATTTTATTCAATAACATCATATAGAATTACAACTATGAACATTCATTTAATTATTTTATCCTAAATTAAGATAAACTAATAATTAAATGCAATTCTATATATATAAATTAACATTTTTAAAATAAATCAACAATAACAATTATATTTATAAACTAACATTTTTAACATAAATTCAACAATAACAATTATAGCAATACAAACAATAATATCCTAAATTAAGATAAACTAATAATTAAATGCAATTCTATATATATAAATTAACATTTTTAAAATAAATCAACATTTTTAAAAATACTGACAAAGGAATTTCTAGTAGAATTTTTCATGACTTCTTTAACAAGTTGGGCATTAAAGATATTTATGCACCTCTCTCTCTCTCTCTCTCTCTCTATATATATATATATATATATATATATCTCTGAAGGTGCTTAAGCAATTGACAAGAGAAGAAACTCACAAAGCTGGTAAGGGGGCATACCACATTCCATCCAAGCTATTGTCTTTGAAATGGAGGTACTGCATCTATCTCATGCTCTATATGATTAATGGATTTTGCTCGGTGTGGTATATGCGATTTCCTTCTACTCCTGCACCTTCCGAGACGATGCAGTAATTGGCTGATACTTGCTCTTTAACTGCACTGCAATAAGTTGCTCTGTTACTTCTGCCAAGTAGCACTTTCGTTCATCATCATCACCATAATAATAATCCCAGCAGGGGAGGTAGATGATTTGAGATATCTTTGGAGAGGTTGAGTTTAAATCATCAAAAAGACACAAATGAAACTTGATTTTGATATGCTTTGTACGTCCATGAAAGACTGGATTCTTTGAAATTGATACTGCAGAACTGTTATCACACATGATTTTAGTAGCTTCAATCTGTTCATGTCCCAAATCCTTTAACATTTTCCTCAACCAAATTGCTTGGTTGACAGCAGAGGCAGCAGCAATGTACTCTGCTTCTGCAGTGGACTGAGTTGTTGTCTCTTGCTTCTTTGAACTCCAGGTGAAAACACCTGAATTGAGTGAGAATAAATACCCTGAAATGCTTCTTGAATCATCAACACAGCCTCCCCAGTCACTGTCAGTATAGTCTCTTAGTTCCACAGTCCCTTCTGATGATCTTGGATAGAAAATACCAAGATCAATGGTACCTTTGATGTATCTAAGTATCCTTTTTGCTGCAATGAAATGAGTTTCCCTTGGAGAATGCATGAACCTTGAAAAAATACTCACAGCAAACAATATGTCAGGTCTGCTTGCTGTGAGATATTGAAGGTTGTCAATTAAGCCTCTATACAAACTTTCATCCACTTTTTCAGATTCATCATCCTTGCTAAGCTTGATACTTGTTGTCATAGGAGTCCCCACTAGTTTACAATCCTGCGTTTCCATTCCAAGGAAGTAATTCATCATTCCAAGGTCAGACATCTCAAACATCTTCTTCAATTCATGTTTGAACTCTTGGATCATTCCAAGTTCACTTCCTGTGATGAGCATATCATCTACGTAAATAGATACAATTAGAAAATGGTTACTGTCGCACCCAACAGCGCGGCGTCCTTAAAAATAAATCTTGATTATGGAAAAAGAAAAGATATCTGGCATCTTGTTCTTTTAGGGAAAATGTCTTGTTCAAGGAGTCGCCACCTAGTATTATGGTCACTAGGAACCCTAACTGGTCAACAGAGATTCTATGGTACGGGACTGGTTACGTAAAAGGGAAGATATTATCACCCCTTAAACGTTCTGCCTGAGGCAGACTGCATTGATGGTTTTGTCTTAAATTGCTAAACGTTTATTAGTTTTATGCTATGATGATTTGCTTATAATATTCCTAACTCTGGCGTCAGTGAATATTCGACTACGGATACTTCCAACTCTGGCGTTGGTAAGTATTACGTAACCCAAAAAAAAATGAAAGGTGTTGCTGACTCTAGCTCTTTAAATAAACCAAATAAAAATAAATTTAGATATATGCATGCATATTTTTTTATTTTATTATTTTTTTTCTATTTTTCTATTTTTATTTATATTTCTATTTTTTTATTATTTATCTTTTTGGGGCTGGGTCCAGCTCAACCCACATGGGCTGGGCTAGACCCAGCCAGCCAAGCCCGGTCACTGGCCCAAGCCAGTGACCGGCTGGGCCACAGCACGCATGATTTAGTTTCATGCGTGCATGGCACTGTGCGAAGGTAATTAATTACCTTCGCACAGTGCTAAATGCACTGAAGTTTCGAAACAAAAACGAAGAGGAAGAGAAAGCTTACCTTGCTACAGGTTGCTTTGCCGGAGTGTTAGCGTGTTGGGCGAAGATCAATGGTGGCGTCCATTGATAGGAAACTGGAAATCCTCCTTCTACCTCTGCTTTCCTGCCCTCTATTTCTTTTTTTCTCGTCTGTGAAATTCTCCCCGTGGTCTGTTTTTCAAACTCTCTCTACTCTCTCTCGGTCTGTTTCTGCCTTCGTTGTTTTAGGCCAGTACTGGTGAGGGGAAGCTCGTTTCTGGTATGGGTTCTAAAAAACACTTAAAAGTTCATCTGGTATCTTTGTGTCTCTTCTCTTTTCGGTTTTTTTTGTCTCCCTTTCTCTCTTGGGTTTTTTCCCCGTCTCTCCAACCAACCCCTGTTTTTCAGTGCTCCTATGCTTATATAGAGCTCGGCGGGTTGGTAACGGGCGGTAGGCTGAGGGTCGACCACCATTAAGGCGCCCATAACTGAAGCCAACGGACGACGATTACTGCTGCAACGTTTCTCCATCCTTTACTGTAGAAAATGGTCACTGGCTTAAAGGAGAAGAAGATGAACAGCGTCTTCAAAACGATGTCGTTTGGAGATAAAAGATGGCCATTTTACGTTTTGACCCATGCAGTTTTGAAAGTCTTGTAATTAAGCCCCTGGTTTAAACTGTAATTGGCCCCCTGCATTTGCGCGCCATTTTCAATGTAGTCCTTGGATTTTAATCTTGCAATTTTGACCCCAAACTTTAATATTTCTTCAATTAAGTCCCTGAATAAGTTAATTCCAAGCTCAATTAAGTCTAAAATTTGTCAATTCTCCAATTAAACCCTTGCTTGGATTAATTAAATTAATTTCAAGCTTAATTAAGTCTCAAAACTTATCAATTCTCCAATCAAACCCTTGATTGGATTATTTAAATCAATTTCAAGCTTAATCAAGTCTCAAAACTTATCAATTCTCCAATTAAGCCCTTGATTTGATTAATTAAACTAGTCAAGAATTTAATTAAATCTTTAAACTTCCAATCATGTTGCCCTTAACCCAAATTTTAATTCATTCTTCATTTATTTTATTTTTACTTGTTTTTCATCATTTTTTTTCAGTAAATAATTAAAATAAAAAGGTCAAAAATTAGATTATGATAGTTACCACAGGATTTCACATACAAAGTTGCTTCATTTTGGCTTCTGCTGAACCCAAGCTGAAGCAGATGTGTGTCCATTCTGTCATACCAAGCTCGGGGAGCTTGTTTCAACCCATACAAGGCCTTCTTAAGTAGATACACATGATCTTCTTTATCTTTAACAACATATCCATCGGGTTGCTCTACAAAGATTTCTTTAGCAAGAAATCCATTCAAGAAGGCAGACTTGACATTAAGTTGGTGAATCTTCCAAGAGTTATGTGCTGCAAGTGCAATGAGAAGTCTAATAGTATCATACCTTGCTACTAGAACAAAGGTCTCTAGGTAGTCCACACCATATTGCTAAGCATAGCCCTTTACCACCAATCTAGCCTTGTGTTTGCATATTGACCCATCTGGATTGAGTTTTGTTTTAAAAACCCATCTTACACCTATCACCTTGCGATGCTTAGGCCTTTCAATCAGCTGCCATGTTGCATTTTTGTTGATCATTTCTATTTCTGCCTCCATTGCTCTCCTCCATGCTGGAAATTCTTGAGCTTCAGTATAGCTAGTTGGTTCTAGAATTGCCATGTTGCATCTTAGGTGAATATCTTCCAATGATCTTATACCTTTAACTGGAAAGTCATCCACTGATTCATCAGCTTCCAGCTGAGGCTGAATGGTGAATGGATGATCAGAAATCATATTTTTCTGATGTTCCCAGTCCCATGTGGTTGCTTCATCAACCTTCACATCTCTGCTGAGAATTACCTTCTCTGTTTGTAAGCAAAGGATTCTGTATCCTTTGGTTGTTATTCCATAGCCCACAAAAACTCCCTTCTGAGCTTTGTTGTCAAGTTTGCTCCTTTTTGGCTCAGCTATATGATAATAGCATATGCTGCCAAATATTCGAAGATGATCTACAGCAGGTTTGACACCATTCCAGCCTTCATATGGTGTCTTGTCCTTCAGTGCTTTGGTTGGAAGTTGGTTCAGCAAGTAAACAAAGGTATTGACTGCCTCTGCCCATAATTTGTTTGGCATTTTCTTTTCAAGTAAGAGACATCTAGCCATCTCCATTACTGTCCTGTTCTTCCTCTCACACACACCATTTTGTTGTGGTGTGTATGGTGTAGTGTACTGGTGCACAATGCCTCTACTGTTGCAATACTCAAGAAACTGATTTGAGGTATATTCAGTACCATTGTCAGATTTTAAGCATTTAATTAGCATGTCACTTTGATTCTCAACTAAAGCTTTGAATGTTTGAAAGATTGTAAATACTTTACTCTTAAATTTGATGAAATACACCCAACACATCCTAGTATAATCATCAATAAAGAGAATGAAATACTTGTTACCATATAATGAGGCTGTCTTCATAGGTCCACACACGTCAGTGTGGATGAGCTGAAGCTTTTGGCTGGCTCTCCATGCTTGCCCTTTAGGAAATGGTGGCCTTCATTGCTTGCCAAGTTGACATGTTTCACACGATTGAATCTCACTATTCAATGTGGGCAATGCTTCAACCATTTCCTTTTGTTTCAGAATTGACAAGCCTTTTTGATTGAAATGTCCAAATCTTTTATGCCAAAGATTTGAAACATCCTGAGTAGCACTCATAATGCATGATTGGATACTTTATCCCAGTCAACAACAAAGCTTATGTTTTTCATCTTTATACAGAACACTTGTTCTCCAGAAGGATCAAAGATAGTGCATTTATGACCCTTAAACTGAAGAGAATAGTTTTTTCTCCATCATTTGTCCAACACTCAATAAATTTTGACTGATTTCAGGTATGAATAACACATTAGGAATGATTTTGATACCTGAACTTGTTTGACCATTTACTGACCCTCTGCCTTTGACCTCCAGAAATTCTCCATTGCCAACCTTTACTCTGGATTTGTAAGATTCATCAAGGGTTTTGAACATTCCAGCATCATTGCACAAATGGGGTGTGCATCCACTGTCAATAAGCTAAGTATCAGCTGAATCATTTGTTGAGAAACAAGTGACAGCAAAGAATTGCTCCTCCTGTGTATCAACTTCATCTGCTAGGTGAGCTTATTGAGGTTTTGGGTCAGAATTTTTAAACTTACAGACCTTTGTGATGTGCCCTGATTGCTTGCAATTTCCACAAATTGCATCTGGCCTCCACCAGCAATATTTTTCTGAATGTGTGTTTCTTTTGCAGTGAGTGCAAGGAGGAAACTTCTTCTGTTTTGAACCTTCACTGGTGCTGCCCCCTTCATTTCTGCCTTTAATTCTCAGATTAAGCAACTTCTTTCCTTTTCCAGCTTGTTGTTTTTGCACATAAAAGGCTCCTTCAGTCAATCTGTCTTGCCTGATTGTACTTTGTTGCTCCTGTGCTTGAAGAGCACTCATTAGTTCACCTAATGATATTTTACTGAGGTCCTTTGATTCTTCTAGAGAGGAGATTTTGGATTAAAACCTCTTAGGAAGAGTCACAAGAACCTTCTCCACAATCCTGATGTTAGGAAAGTCTTCTCCAAGTAATCTGATGTTGTTGATAATTAGTGAAATTCGATCAGAATACTTGGAGATTGTTTCATCTTCTTGCATGTTAAGTGCCTCAAAATCTCTCTTCAAATTCAGCACTTGCATTTGCCTTGTTCTGTCACTGCCTTGGTATTCTTCTTTTAGTTTGTTCCAAGCCTCTTTGGCTGAATTGCATGCCATAATTCTGTAAAAAATGCTTTCTGCCATAGAATTCTGGATGATTGATTTTGCCTTTTCCTCACTGCTGAACTTGATTTGAGCCACAGTGGGATTTGTTGGTAAGGGAGCTACTGGTTTGTCTTCAGAAACAATTTCCCAAAGATCATAAGCTTCAAGAAAGGCTTGCATCTTCATTGACCAAATGTGGTAGTTTTCGCCAGTGAACATAATGGGGGAGTTTAAAAGTAGGTTGTTGGATGTCATTTTTGAGATTTTGAAAAAAGTGTTTTGGTCCTGTAAGATCTAAGAGAGCTCTGATACCACTGTTATGAATTGTGTTGCTGTGTTTTGTGCAGGTGAAGGGATGCACAATCAAGAACAACAGTGCTGGATATTGAAGAACACGAACTACGCACAAGGTGTTTGATAAAATGTCTCTCACATTATTTTATTAACTGCATGTCTTTAAATACATGAATAAACTTAACAAACTTTCCTAGTTATCAGCCACTAATTTTAATGGACAATGTGCTGCCACTGACTCAGCAACAACCTCAGAAAAATAAAGAATTTACTCTGACGAAATGAAAACAGAAATGAAAGAAAAGAAAACAGACAACACTTGATTGAATAACAATTAAACAAACTGAAGCACTAGAGTTAAAATGTCAATTGTCTAACAGAAGATAATGAATTTATTGCATATGTTACAAGTTGAACTTATTGTAGTTCATAGCACATTTTCTTCATTGCAAGGGCGAAGGATAAAACGGAATGGGAATCACGTTAAGTTGATGTTTCCTTCTAAGCGTGCCCACAAAAACTTCATTCATGTCGAGATCTTCTGAAAGGTCTCCGTTTGGAAGTTTCCAATCGAAATGGTATAGCAGCTGCGCAAGTGGAAGCTCGACAGTAGCTATACCAAATAAAATGCCAGGACACATCCTCTTCCCAGCACCAAATGGGATGAATTCAAAATTAGTACCCATATAATCAATCGAACTATCTAGGAATCTCTCTGGATAGAATTTCTCAGCTTCAGTCCAATGATCAGAATCTCTTCCAATAGCCCACGCATTGATCATCACTTTACTTTTAGCCTGTATGACATATCCATTAATCTCGCACGTCTTGTTGCATTCTCTTGGAATAAAAGGAGCTGGAGGATGTAGCCTCAGAGTTTCTTTGATAATCAGCTTCAAGAATTCCAAATTGTGAAGACATGTTTCATCAACATCCTCAGTATTACTAAAGACTTGCCTCACTTCCTCTTGTGCCTTTCGCATTACCCTTGGATTTATCAACATTTCGGACATTGTCCATTCCATTAATGTTGATGATGAATCACTCCCAGCGGTGAATAGTTCCTGCAATAAGATTACAGAGTTAGGGAAGTGCTAATCATATCTTTCTTACATATTGCATAAAAACATATATTGATCCAACTCTTAGAAGAGAACTTTTGTGTTGATTATGGAGCTCCAGTTGTTTGACATCGGTGTATGTGAATTGGGATTGGTATTTAGTTTCATTTATGTGTGCTTTCTCTAGTGTCTTCGAAGGCCTTCAAAAGGCGCTAGTACTTCCACGTGGTCTGGCCCAACCAGTGAGTCATGACGGATGTCTCCAAAACCCGGTCACCTCTATGGCCAGATCCGGCCATGTCTCTTGCCGTTGAAATTCACTGTTTCAAAACATCTTGTTCAACGATGGACCGTTGACTTTGGATGTCTTCAAAAACATTGGAGAAGGTGCCTTATAAGCTTAGAATATATATATATATATAGAAAGTAGATCAAATGTTCTTGATCAGCACTCCTGGTAGAACATTAATTGTGAAGCATATATACTCACCAGGATGGTTGCTTTGATGCTGTCTGTTGTCAAAGGGAATCCAAGGTCCCCGTGATTCTGGAGATTCAAAAGAACATCCAGAAGATTCTCCGCTTCACTCTCTTCATCAGTCTTTGCCACTTCCCTGCAGACTCTATGTTCATATATAATGTTTTCTAGGATCTCATCTGCGTCTTGATGCGACCTTTCGAGCCTAGACCTAAACCTACTGATCATGTACAACAGCTTAGAGGAAGGGAATACATCTGCAATATTCATACCTCCCATTGCCTCCATCACATGCTCAATAATCGGTAAGAATGCTTCTTGGTGCTTGTATTTCTTACCAACACTTGTTCTTGCAGTGATGCCATTTAATAAATCAAACATCATTTTGCTAAGGTTGATTGGCGAACCTGCTTTTGAATAAATGGTTCTAATAAAATTTGATACCTCTTCTTCCCTGATTGATCTGAATGATTTTACACGTTTCGCGCTAAGTAGCTCCAATACGCAAACCTTTTTCATTTGTCTCCAATAGTCTCCATATGGGGCAAATGCAATGTCCTTGCTATTGTAAAACATGACTTTTGCAACAAGGAGACATGGTCTGTCGACAAAGTTGATCTCGTGGGTTTTTATTGCTTCTTTTGCTGCTTCTGGTGATGAGATAATGACAGTGGGAACTTCTCCAATTTGAAGTTGCATGACTGGTCCATATTTATTGGCCATGTCTCTTAGGACTTGATGGGGTAGAGAGCCAAGTAGCTGGTGAAGGTTTCCAATTAAGGGTAATTTCCATGGTCCAGGAGGTGGAGGTGGAGTTGATGAGTTGTTACCTTGTGATTTCTTCCATAATCTCAGAACTGTGAAGATTAAGAGAAGGAAAGGTACAATAAGGATATAGATAAACTGGAATACTTGATCCATAATTAAAATGGTTACGTTTCACTAATGCTGCAAAAACTGGTTAAATAGAGTAGTGTGGCTAATTCAACAACTTGATGTCTATTATTATTGGATTTGGATGTGCTAAAAATAATAGACATCAAGTTGTTGAATTAGTCACACTAATCAATTTAACCAGTTTTTGGTGCATTAGTGGAACCTAACCATTATATGATATGACGCACAAACTCACACTATTGTATAGATAGCAAGGAGGGAAAAGAATTACACTATTATATTGTTGGTGCAGTTTGTAAATGAATAAAGAATGAAAAGATATTTATCTCATATTAGAAAGAAAAACTCTCTCTTAAGTGTTTATGAGTGTGGGTTTCTATTGTGCATTAAATTAAGTGAAAGCCATGGTGAATGGGCTCTCCTAATAGGCTTCATAATGCTATTATATGGATTTTTATAATATCAAAATATGGCACTTGGAATTTGAAACTTAATATGTCAGCGAGATTAATTTGTTTTTAATTTATTTTGTTAATTTTCATAATTTATTTTGTTAATTTTCATAATTAATTTTGATAATAACTATTCAGTTATTAAAAATAATAACTATTCAGTTAATTTTGATATTTGTAACTGTTGGAATAAAATTGAATAATAACTATTCAGTTTAATTAAAAATATAATTATTTCATCAACAATCATCATAGTTTCTTTAACAATCATAATATTAACAGATATAATGTTTCAAGTCTAATAAACTTGTTACTAAACAGAGAACACATATACAAAAAACAAAATATTTTCTTTCTTTTGTCTTCTCTTCTCATTCTTTTAGAGGTTTAGAGGGCTTAGTTGTATCCTGGAGGTATTGATTCTGTGTAGAAATAATAAACACCTTAAAGATAGTGTTTTCATGCTTCTAAGCCAACTCTTTATTTGTTTTCAATTTAATCAGTTTCCTTAACAATTTTAAGGTGTTTATCTAATGGAGACAAATCTGAATTCAAGTGTTAGGTTGTTAAGGATGTCAAAATTCAACTAAAATGTTTTGATGGCACGAATTACACAAGGTGGATGGATAAGATAGTGTTCCTGCTTACTTCATTAAATATTTAATACATTCTTAACCTGAATCTGGCACTACCTGAACCACAAGAGGATGAATATGTAGTTGTTAAGACTAAAGGACTGAAACATGAGGAAAATAAAGTGATTTGTTGAGGGCACATTCTGAATACTCTGACTGGTCGACTTTATGACATCTTCTCTAAATTAAAGTCGCTAAAAGAAATTTGGGCTATCTTGGAGACACACCACAGGCAGAAAAAATTAGTTTTTGATTATTTCCTTGTTTTAAAATTTGTTGAGTATGAGATTACTAATAACAAGACAATCACAGATCAAGTCCATGAAATTCAAATGCTAGTATCAAAATTTAGTGGATATCAAAGTTCCTGATTCACTTCAAGTCGGGGCTGTTTTATCAAAACTTTCTCCATCCTGGAATGAATATAAGAAGAAGATGTTGTAGAGATGATGCTAATACATCCTCCTAATATGCACTACAAGATTTAACAGTTTTACCGACGGAATTTTTCCATCAACGTAAGACACATATTCCGTCGGTAATTAATTTACCAACAAAATCACCGACGGAAATGCTTCGTCGGTGAATCTTTCGTCGGTAATTTGTTGTCCATCGGTAAATCCATTGGTAATAAAAAAATATTATCACCGACAGATTTACTGACGGAAAATACGCGTCGGTAATAATATTTTTTATTACCAACGGATTTACCGACGGAAATTCCTTCAGTAATTATTTTAAAACATTTTTAAAAAATTCATTTTATAAAATTATAAAATAATTAAATTAACATAAATCAACACTCTATAATATATAGTCAAAATGCTTGGAAAAAAGAATAAAAAAATCAACTCAAACAAATTTGCAACAAATAAATAAAACAAAAAAATAAATTCAATTAAAAATTGATCTCATATGAAAAAAAAAATCTCACAACAACATTTATACAATTATTAAGAACAAAACAATTAAAAATAAAATAAAAAACAAATGCAGTGAAAAAAATCATGAAAAAAGAAAAATCTTACCTTAATGTAGTTGCAAGTGAAGCTAAGGAGAGAAAAAGAATCCGTAAAGCATATTAATTAAAAAAAAAACTAAGAGGATAAAAGAAGAAAGAAGAAGAAGACATACCCGAGCATGGAGGAAAAGAGAAGGAGATGAGGAGAGAAAAGAAGAGAAAGAAATAGATATTGATGTTTTTTACATATAGCGAAGAAGAAGAAGAAGAAGAAGTAGAAGAAGAAGAAGAAGAAGAATAAGAAATGAGTCTGTCTCTTGTGAAATAAGGGGATTCGGGCTTTTTATTGGGGCGCGTTTGCGACGAATTTACCGACGGATAATTGAATATTAATATTTTTTAAGGATTCCATGGGTAATTCCATCGTTAATATTTAATTTAAATTTTCAATTTCATAAAAAAAATTTCAGAAACTGCCAACAATTACCGACGATTTTTCAATCCATCGGTGATTCCGTCTGTAATATTTAAATGAAAATTTTAAATTAATTGAATTTTTTCAAAAAACCACCAAATAACACCGACGACTTTTCAATCCGTCGGTGATTTTATCTGTAAAGAACAACAATTAACAGTGCAATTGGAAAGTGAACAGTTCTGGAGCTCTCTGGAAATACCGACGAAAAATTCCGTCGGTGATTCCCTTTGTAATTGACATGATGAACAGTGTTCACAGTTTATCAATGATTTTACCGACGGAATTTATTCCGTTTGTAATTTCGTTGGTAAAAATGGCATAAATTTCGTCGGTAATTCCGTTGGTAAAAATGGCACGTCATCAATTTTTTTTTGCTTTGTTTTAATTTTTTTCCCACGGTAATTCCCTCGGTATATACCGAAGGAATATTTCCGTCGGTAAAATCCCTCAAAAATTTACAGACGGAAATATTCCCTCAGTATTTCTGTTTGTATTTATCGATTTTCTGGTAGTGATGAACCATGTGGATATAAAAATCAAGAAACCCACAGCCAAGTAAGACACTTCCCAAGGAAGCTAAGATTAGGTTTGGAATTTATCTTAATACAATGATAACCATGTACCAAGACACCAAAACTATATGTAATCGAACTCCCACCTAACACCTATAAAGAAACGCGAACAAGAAATATGAAAGACACCATAAATATTGGTTAATTTTTTTGGCAAGTTAAGAGAAGTTCTTTGAAGAACCATAAAATATAAGCAAAACCTCACACACACAATAATAATTGTTGAAATCAAAGTTTATCTTTAAAAAAAATCTAAGTACAGGCTAAATAACCCTATTTTAATTAGGGATTTAATAATTAAACAGATCCCATTCAAAACATGGCACAACAGATATATATTTCATACATAACAATTTATATATAAACATACACCCCTAGCATGTCATTCTAATTTGATGATTGTGGACATATCTAAGCTAATTTCCTGAAGCCATTGAAGGAAATTAGATGGTCAAAATAGAGATAAAGCAGGACACACAGTTATTATTAATAAGAATTACAATCATCCACCCATCAAATAAAAACACAATCACATTGATCTTTAATGTCCATAATCATCCATCATACATAAGAACATATTAATATGCATAATAAATTACATTGCATGCTTCAATTCTAATTGTAGGCTTTATGTGCTACTATAAAATTATACTTTTAACTCTTAGAAATATTCAATCAAATCTAATTTGATAATTTTCCAAACAAAAAAAATTTTATTTAACATAATTTTCATGCAAAACATTTTTTGAAATTTAATAAGAAAAATAATCACATTAAAATTATTATTAATATCCTAAACTATTTTAGGATTAATTAAATAAAATTTTCAGGCTTAAAAAACTCTCATCATTTTATAAAAAACATATTTGTAAATATTATTTAATTAAACCATTTAATTAAATCCTAATTTTATTAGGATATGACAAAACTCAAAAATTTTGAATTAAACATTTTAATTCATCCTAATCTAATTAGGATAATTAATTATATAATTAATTCAATTTAGAGTTTTAATTTTAATATAAAATTATTATTTTATATATGGAGGGCTAAATATACATAAAAGTTGCACCGGTAGAATTAAGATTCTACCCAAAAAAAAACCCTAAACAAAGATCAAGCGCAGAATTATAATTTTGCCCCTATCTTCTTCTTCTTGCTGCAACTACTACTGCTAGTGTGGCTGCCCACGCAGATGCAGCCCTCGACGGTTGCTGCACCTGGTGGCAGTGCAGGGCACCAACCCTCACGCTGCCCTAGTCTAGCATTGTGAGCAGCAGCACCAACAGCATCTAGTATTGTTGTGGCCTTCTGATAGCAATGACTGGTTGTGCGCGCAGCACAGCCAGGCGCACCAGCAACACTGGTGCCTGTTGCAGCCACCCAAAACCTTTTTTTTTTATTCAATGGTGGATCCTTGTCTAATCAAGCAGGAACAGTAGAGAAAACCTTCTTTTTTTAATTTTTAAATCATAAGATAAAAATTACTTTTGGGAAAATAATTTTATGCATATAAAATGAATTCACAATTAACACCAATAACAATTAAAACATGCAATCAACAACTCTAATTGTCTAACGAAGGCTTTGATACCACTGTTAGGTTCCTAAATATCATACACGCAACGGGAGCTATAAAATAAAATTATTCGAGAATCCCTAGAATCTCATTAGACAGATCTAGAGTTTTTTAGGGATTTCTTACCTGAAGATCTAGGGTGTGTTCCCAAAAATTTTAAAATTGTATTTTTTACTTAAAATGAAAAAAAAATTATATTTTCATATCGTTTTGATGTGCTGATGTCAAAAATGATTTTTAAAAAATAAAAAAATTTTCATTTTGATGCATTTCTATGAGAAAAGCACCTTGAACCGCCACCGCTACCACAATCTCAAACAGACCCTAATCTACTTCGGCTTTGAATAATTCTTTAAAGGTTGGGTTGTCATAAACCACAAGTCATCGGTAATCCACATTAACTACCAGTGAGAAGTCTCGTAAATCCCTATTTAGAATAGAGGAATTGCTATGCCTAGAGTGTTAGCTCTCTATTCTGTGACTTATGTAGATTTTATGTGTAACAGATAACTCCCAAAAAATATGAGGCATAGCTTACTATTTAAAAAGAAATCTAAAAAATGCTCTATAATTTGGCAAAATATCAATTTGCTCCCTAAATAATATCCATATATTAATTTATGATAATTTTAGAAAATAACTCAATCAAGTCCTTACTTGATTTTTCTAGGTCTAGAAGTATAATCTCTATATTAATTATATTCTAGTCCTTAGTTTCTAAAATATATTTTAATCAAGGCATACTTAATTAAATCATCACAGTTTAATTTATAACTAATGGCTCTTAATGTGTGTATCAATTAGGTTTTACTAATATGTTGGCCCAAATATAAATTCTAATTATAATTAAATAGAATTAAATAAATTAAACATTTTAATTTATTATCATTTCAATAATTGATTAATTTATATTTGAAGATTAGTGCATCGTCTAACAACGTGTCATGATCCTTTAAATATTAGAAAAGCCATTAATGGTTTGACTTAACTTTTTAGTGACCGGTTTCTCAGTGTAATTAATATTATTTCATCAATAATGTTCTGATTTAACATTAAAGCATGGAGTATGTTTGTCATATTAAATCATGTTTGTTCTCTACATAATAATCATTGGTCGTTTGAATAAGATTTGAGACTCTTTTCAAATCTTATTCCACTTTGGCCAAAGATTTCTCAGTCAATACTATTTAAGAACAAATAAAATATTTTTTTCTAATTCACATAGGGTGATGAATCCTCTCTTGATCACTCAAGTACCTTCATATAGTTCATGTTATACTCAATGTTTACCCCTTCGTTACCTCGATTAAGATAACATGTAATAGGATCAAAGCATAACATTCTCTATATAAGATAACTTAGTAATCTCAAGTCTAAGGATCACTTATACAACCATCACGTGAGCCTTTTCATAGACATAGTTGTCTTATGACAAGCACTTGCATATTAGTTCTAGATATCTCTTATACATCAGTTTATGAGAATAGGTGTTCCTTTCATAAAAGAAAGAACATAATAAGTATTATTCTCTACGGATCTAATAAATGTCAAGTATTTAAGAGAGTATCAACCAAAAACATTTTAGGAACAATGTTTTGATGAAATAAGAATCTCATAATTATAACTTTATAATTTTCTTTGCAAAGCATTTTTGTCTCATGGACTTTATCTTCACTCTAGATTATAAATCTAATATTATATGATTATTAAAAATAATTAAGTTTTTATTAATAATAAATATATATTTACACAAATATAATAATATCTTGTGTAATCAACCAATTGGCTACAAGGCATTTTGAACTAACAATTGTTTGTTTTTTTTATAGAAAAAAATGGAAGAAGAAGAAATGGGAGACAAAGGTTGACTCTCAAGTTATAACGTAAAAATTGCTGACAGATTCACCAACAGATATTAGCGATGAGTTTATTTTATCGATAATATCGTATGTAATAATGACAAGTCATTTTTTTCTTTTTCATTCTATCATTTCCAACTATAATTCTCTTGGTATACACTTATGAAAAATTCTTGTCAATAGATACCAAGGGACATAGCAAGGAAATATTTTATCGCTAAATGTCATTGTAATTTTCCGACATAAAAATTTCGTTGATATTTCCGTTTGTATTTACCGCTTTTCCGGTAGTGATGCATGGAGTTGATGATAAACATGACTTTTGCAATGATGTATTCTTCAAACTATTTAATTTTTTATTTAGAGCACCTTCTAAAAAACAATTACCAGACATGCCAAAGAGATTTTTCTTTCTCACATTGCCATGAACAATCTCAAGACTGGACAAACACCCACTTGATACAAGGAGCTAGTTACAAAGTGCCAAGATTCCTGATCATATGAAAACAAGAGAGCAACGTATTCTCATCTTGTAAATTATCCGCGCACATGACCCTTTGAAGCATGAGGGTCAAGCATTAGCCTCGTTCTTGTGTGCCTATACAAGCAAGTGATGGCCTATGATCGTTCCATGAGGGTCAAGCATTAGCCTCGTTCTTGTGTGCCTATACAAGCAAGTGATGGCCTATCATCGTTCATGCATGAGATCAATAACAAAAACAAAAGGCATAGATCGAGAGTAATATTATAACAAGACATTTCGCTTTGACTCTTCCTCGAGAGCGTCTGCCGAATCGTCTCATGTTCAACAGTTGTCCATGGTGGAAAACCGATTTGGGTAGATAGCTGGATAGTGGACTTTTGATGGAGAGTCCACGAGACTGTCTTTGTCCTTGCTAGCTTGAATTGAATTGAATTGAATATCAACGTATAAAGACATCAATCTCTAATAAAATTCAATATATTAATTTCATTTTTCAAAATTTATTAATTTCAGTCTTCGAAAACATAACCATTTATCTTACTTAGAATTCGATTGACAATGAAACTTTTTTTTTTTTGTTATATATATATATATATATGATATTTTAAGGTGATAGGAGTCGTTGCTGAAAAATTATAAAGTATTAGTAGAAAAAATATAATATGGTAAGTTAAAAAAATATCAATAAAAAATTGAATAGACTTGTCTCTTCAAGAAGTATTTCTTAGTGCAAGAACTAATCATATACAACCGTCCACTCGTGAATACCTAATCTCACTTTTTTAAAGAAAAAAAAAAAGGTGTTTGAAAACTTCTCCAAATAAAACACTATTTTTAAAGTGAAATCATTATTTTATTTATCCTCTCTCATACAAATACTCAAAAATGCTATTACTTATGGTGAGAAAAAAAATAATTACTAAAGAGATAAAGAGAATATTAAAAGTTAATTATCATTATAATTGATACCTTACAAGATAGAAGAAATTTTAATCAACATGAGATTATAATTAATATTTTTAAGAAACTCACCACGTCTAGGAACAACCATATAATATATTTGGTGACTATTATAATAAATATAAATAATAGTTGAAATTATATATTACAATGATCAATAATGTTTGGTAACAGTTGTAAGATGAATGTGAGGAGTGGCCTGGGGAAAAGAAACAAAGAAAAGCATGGAAACACGATTAGATTTACTCCAAAATAATGCTAGAAAGGAAAAATAAAAGGAAAAGGAAGGCGGGCAGCGCTTAAAAGAGAAGCAAAAGTTTAAAAAGGGTTATGGATGGTAGGTCAGCTTCCACTCCTGTATTTCCGGATCTGACATGGTATCAGAGCATAGTCTAGGGATTCTTGTAAGCTAACAAAGAATTGACTCAACAACTCTAACCTCATGACTGAATATTCCACCGAATTGGCTCAGCCACGAAATCCCCAAACAAACTCAATGCTTGACAACCACATGGCCAAGATGACAGAGGTTTTGACAAAAGTCCAAGCTACCTCAAAACCAATGATCAATGACTCTTCTGCAGCACCAATCAGCATTAAGTTGGATGGATCCAGCTATGCTTTATGGTCCTAGGTGGCTGAGATGACCATCTCAGCCAAAGACAAACTGGGCTATATTGATAGATACTTCCCTCAACCCTCACAAGAAGATCCGACATTCTATAAATGGCACATTGAGAACTTCGTGGTGAAAGGGTGGTTGGTTAATTCAATGGATCAGTCATTTGTTGCAAACTTCATATGTTTCCCATGTGGGATGCCATTGCAACTACATATTTTGATGGAACTGACACGTCACAAGTTTATGAACTTTGACGTAGGATAACTCGGATGTGGTAAAAAGGAGGATCAATCGAAAAATACTACAATGATTTACAAGGGATGTGGCGTGAGATAGATTTTCGAAACACCAATCTCATGGAGTGTACAACAGACATACAAAAATATAACTCTCGGATACAATAGGAAAGAGTTTATATTTTCTTAGATTGATTGGATGATCAACTTGACAATATTTGTAGTGACATTCTCAAACTAAAACCGTTTCCTACAATTGAGTGGGCTTATGCTCGTGTCAGAAGAGAGGATACTCGACAAGCAGTGATGACAGCAGGGGCAGAAACCATAATTAGTGGTGCTGTTATGGTCATCAAAGGCTAAAGATTTGGCCAATCACCAATGCTGGTAATGGGAAAGCATAACTCATCCTCTAAACCAAAGGGACCTTTCGATGGGGGAAAATGTACACACTGTGGAAACACCAAACACACCCGTGAGACATGCTTCAAGTAACACGGGTACCCTAAATGGTGGCATGAACTGCAAGCTAGGAAGAAAAAGGGCAACACAACACCTGATGAAGGCATTGATAGAGCCACAGCAGTCACGGCAGAACTTCAATTCTCACTTATCCCTGTGGTAGATTCCTCCATTCCTATGGCACCACGTAACTGTGGACAAGTTTTCTATAGTTATAGCCATCATGATGAAAATAAGTGGATTATCGACTCTGGGGCTATGAACCATATGACCTTTGATCCTACGAACTTCTCACACATAACTCAACCATAGAGGACTTGAATTGAAAACACAAATGGAGTCGTGTATCCAGCCACAGGAGCTAGAACCGTGTCACTTTCACCCTCACTCACTTTATCCCCCACTCTTCTTGTTCCTTCGTTATCAAATAAATTAATGTATGTGAGTATAAATTAATGTATGTGAGTTTAAGTAACTGAAGAACTCAATTGTGTGGTACTAATATACTCTAATGTTTGTTTTCTTTAGGATGTTCTCAGCAAGAAGAGTATTGGACGTGGTACTAAAAGAAGGGAGTTATACGTACTACCTTGATGATTTCAACCATGGAAAGGCACATCACATACACCGTCAACTTAGTAGCAAGACGGGGAAATATGGTTATTGCATCATCGCCTTGGGCATCCATCATTCAAATATCTAAGACACCTATTTCCAAACTTATTTTTACAATCAAAGGATATTGAATTTAATTGTAAAACTTGTATCCTTGCTAAGAGCCATAGAACCTCTTATTATACGAGTTTGAATAAAAGCAGTATTCCTTTTGCTCTAATACACTCCAATGTATCGGGATCTTCTCCACAAACTATTGCAACTGGCCATCGTTGGTTTGTTATATTTGTCAATGAACCCAAATGACTTGACTTTACCTAATGAAGACAAAGGAGGAGGTGTTCCCAATATTCCAAGCATTTCACACCATGATTCAAAATCAATTTTCAGCCAAAATACGAGTTCTTCGATCAGACAATGGAGGGGAGTTCATCAACCATCGGTTCAAAGCATTCTTCCAGCAACAAGGTCTCCTCCATGAAACTTCTTGTGCTCAGACTCCACAACAGAATGGTGTAGTTGAACAGAAAAATCGCCACATCCTGGAAATAGCTCATGCTCTTCTTCACGGCATAAATGTTCTAACTCATCACTAGGATGATGCAGTGAGTACGGCTGTATACTTACTTAACAGAATGCCCTCTAAAGTCCTGCATTTCAAAACTCCCCTGCAAGTGTTTTCCTCTTATGTTGCATTACCTACCGTGTTGTTACTCCGATAACGTGTGTTTGGATATATGGTTTTTGTTCATCTCCATAAGAACCAACGCTCTAAACTTGATCCATGTGTTGTTAAATGTTTGTTTCTGGGTTATGGACTAAATAAGAAGGGCTACAAATGTTTTGATCCTATTTGTCGTACCCGACATCGCGGCGGCCTTAAAAATTTTTATGGAAAAGAACAGATTTCTGGCATCTTGTTTTTTGATGGGAAAATGTCTTGTTTAAGGAGTCGCCACCTAATATTACGGTCACTAGGAACCCTAACTGATCAACAGAGATTCTATGGTACAGGACTGGTTGTGGCTAGGGAAGGTATTAGCACACCTAGCACACCCTACCTGAGGTAAGCTGCATTACTGGTTTTGTCTTAAATTGCTAAAAATTTGTTGATTTATGTTATGATGGTTTACTTGTAATATTCCTGACTCTGGCACCAGTGAATATTCAATTACGGATACTTCCAACTCTAGCGTTGGTAAATATTACATAGCTATAAATTTAACTCACTATTTTTATTCATAACTTCAACATCAGTTAATGAACAAATAAAATGAATTTATTTTTATACATGAATGTATATTTTTTATTTTTATTTTTTATTTTTTTTTTCCGGTCACTGGCCTGGGCCAGTGACCCGGCTGGCTTTTACCCGCAAGCGTGCGTGAACAATTCATGCACGCTTGCTACAAACACAATGTAATTAAATTTGTAAGTGTACAGTGTGGGTGAATTATCTTGCAAAGCTGGAGAAACTCACCTGGAAGCAGGGAGACGGAGACGTGATGGAGGACTGGTCGGCTAGTTGCTTTCTTCCTCTGCTTTTGTTTTTCTTTCGCTTCACCTCTGTTTTTGGTTTTCTCTGCTTGGTTTCTTCCTGCCTGTCCCCTGTATTTGCCCGTTCCCCAGGCTTCTCTTCGTGTTCTAGGTTCTCTCCCCAGTTCTTTTTTCGACTCCCCCCTGTTCTCTGTTTCTTCTTTTTTTCTCTCTGTCTAGTCTCCTTCCCCTGGCTTTTTCGTGTTCTCTCTGCTCTCCCCTGGCTCTTTTTTCAGCCCCTCGGTTCTGCCTTTGTTTTTTTTTTCTCTCGGTCTCTCTCTCTCTCCTGCCTTCCCCTCGCTCAGGACGAAGACGATGGTGATAAAGGCACGACGTGCTGCTGGTTGAATGGAAGCTCCCTCCTCTGTGTTTTCTCGTTTTCGTCTCTGTGTTAGGCTTGTTTGCCGAAGCCCTGGTTCTGTTTTTCATCCTCCCTTTTCTGCTCAGTCGCTCTTTGGCTTTTATAGCCAGAAAAAACAATGCCGTTTCTTCCAACCATAAAGTGTGATAATTGCAGAAGTAATGGCTGTGCGGCGGTGGGCGTCCGTTTCGGTCGGGTGAGGAAGATGAACAGTAACAGGAATCGGTGCCGTTTTGGTATTCACAGCTATATGCATTTTGGCCCTTGAAGTTTTGAACGTTTTGTAATTAAGCCCCTATTTAAATTGTAATTGGACCCCTGACTTTTTGCACGCTTTACAAGTTAGTCCTTGTACTTTAATCTATTTCAATTGTGCCCCCAATTAACCCCAAACTTTGATATTTCTTCAATTAAGTCCCTGATTTCATTAATTAAATTAATTTCAAGCTCAATTAAGTCTCAAAACTTATCAATTCTCCAATTAAGCTCTTAATTTCATTAATTAAACTAGTCAAGAGTTTAATTAAATCTTTAAACTTCCAATCATGTTGCCCTTAACCCAAATTTTAATTTATTTTTATTTATTTTATTTTTACTTGTTTTTCATCATTATTTTTTTATTATTTTTCAATAAATAAAATAATAATAATAATTAAAATCAAAAAATCAAAAATTGGGTTATGACACTATTAACAAAAGATTCTACGTTACCATGGATGCTACCTTTATTGAGTCTGAACACTTCTATTCTCCTATGGTCTCCAACTTAGTTCTTCAGGGGGAGCCTAGAAGTGAAGATCTGAATTGGACATGACAGCTCCAACCACCGTTAGCACTCCTGATAATTTGGTAGACCCTGCAGCTACCATTGTTAGTAATCCAACAGACCCCGCTGATGACAGTCAAGCACATGCCATTGATGACAGTACAGCACATGCTAACGGCAGACAACTAGGGGAGCCTGAACATGGCGCTGGAGGAATACATGAATATTAGCTTAATGGAGAGTTTTTGAATCAAGAAACCCAACTAACCCCTATCTCTGCAGTACCTGAATCTCAAACTGAGAACAGTCCTAAGGTAAGCTCTCTCATTGTCCTTCCATATACTACTAACTTAAATACTCTTGTAGAGTATGTGTTACCTTTCAAACACAACAGAGGAAAGCCACCTAACAGGTACTCCCCTGATACAGAAGAAAGACGATCCAAATTCCTCGTTGCTAATTATGTGAGCACCCAACATCTATCTAATCCGATTCAGAACTTCACCAAAACATTATCTTCTTGTCATACTCCAGATAATATAGAGGACGCTTTGGCCGACTTTAAATGGGCACAAGTTATTCAAGAAAAGATGGAAGCCTTACAGAAAAATATTACATGGAAGTTGATAACGCAACCTGAAGGAAAGAAAATAGTGGGGGTGGAAATGGGTATTCTCAATTAAATACAAAGTTGATGGATCAATTGACCAATACAAAATTGATGGATCAATTGACCGATACAAAGCAAGGCTAGTGGTGAAAGGATTTACGTAGACATATGGTATAGATTATGTAGAGATGTTCTTCCCAATTGCTAAATTAAATACTATCAGAGTTTTACTATCTCAAATCTAGATTGGCCACTACTTCAGCTTAATGTAAAGAATACCTTCCTCCATGGTGGCCTTGAAGAAAAGGTTTATATGGATATCCCACCAAGCTTTATATCATCTTCAGGAACTAGCGTTGTATGCAAGCTGGAGCGAGCTCTATATGGATTAAAACAATCTCCTCGAGCATGGTTTGAGAAATTTAGCTCAACTGTGAGAAGGTATGGCTTTGTTCAAAGCAATGCGGACCACACTCTCTTCCTTAAGTCAAGACTACAAGAGCAATTATCAGCCGAGTTTGAGATGAAGAATCTGGGTGGACTTAAATACTTCTTAGGAATAGAGGTGGTAAGGTAACAGAGGGGTATATTCTTGTCCCAAAGAAAGTATATGATGGATCTACTTTCTAAAGTGGGATTATTAGAGTGCAAACCAGCAGATACTCCCATAGTTCAAAATCACAAACTCACAGAACACACAGACCAAGCACTAACGGATAAAGGACAATACCAAAGGCTGGGAAAACTTATTTTCTTGTAACACACTCGCCCTGATATTGTTTATGTCGTAAGTATTGTGAGCCAATTTATACATAATCCAAGCAAAAAACATATGAAAGCATTGATTCGAATACTTCGATACTTGAATCCACACCAGGAAAGGGTCTGATGTTCTCTAAAAATAACCACTTGGATGTTAAGGGATACACAGATGCAGATTAGGCAAGGAATGTTCTAGATAAAAAAATCCACGTCAAGATACTTTACATTTGTGGGAGGAAACTTAGTTACATGGAGGAGCAAAAAGCAAAAAGTGGTGGCTCGGTCAAGAGCCGAAACCGAGTTTAGGGGGATGGCAAAATTGCTTTGTGAACTACTATGGCTTAGAAGGTTACTAATGTAAATAGGCTACAGTCCCAACATGTTGGAGATGAACTTATTTTGTAACAGTAAGGCTGCAATTGATATCTCACAAAATCCTATTTAGCATGATTGAACAAAACACGTGGAGATAGACAAACATTTTATTAAGCAAAACCTTGAAGAGAAGATTATCCGTTTTATTTTTGTCATATCAGAAGACCAACGGGCAAAAATACTGATAAAGGAGTTTCTAGTAGAATTTTTCATGACTCCTTTAACAAGTTGGGCATTAAAGATATCTATCCACCTCTCTCCCTCTCTCTCTCTCTCTCTCTCTCTATATATATATATATATATATATATATCTGAAGGTGCTTAAGCAATTGACAAGAGAAGAAACTCACAAAGCTGGTAAGGGGGCATACCACATTCCATCCAAGCTATTGTCTTTGAAATGGAGGTACTGCATCTATCTCATGCTCTATATGATTAATGGATTTTGCTCGGTGTGGTATATGCGATTTCCTTCTACTCCTGCACCTTCCGAGACGATGCAGTAATTGGCTGATACTTGCTCTTTCACTGCACTGCAATAAGTTGCTCTGTTACTTCTGCCAAGTAGCACTTTCGTTCATCATCATCACCATAATAATAATCCCAGCAGGGGAGGTAGATGATTTGAGATATCTTTGGAGAGGTTGAGTTTAAATCATCAAAAAGACAAAATTTTCCATCAGAGTCCATGAGGCAGAACCGTCCATTACAGCTTGCCATATCTTCATGCCACCGCCGCCGACAATGCCAACAACGACAAGATTCAATAAATCTCCACTGTTTGGCGTCTCCGATCTTGCAAAAAGTCACAGCTTCTACTTCATAATTAAGAATCATAACATAGCATGGCAGGTTACTCGAGATGGAGTAGAATAAAAGAAAGCTTCGAGAGTGGACAGGTGAGATTTGGAATTCCGGTCATTATAACCAGAATGATTAGTGGCAGGAGGGAGTGCTAGTGAGAACCAATATAAGCAACATCTTTTTCTGAAACAAGAACGGTTCTAGTTTGGGTAGGCTTGAAAGGTATAGGGAGTGATCCATAGAGGAGAAGACTTTGCTTGTGTCATGGGCGAGAAACGGTACATTTGGGAACCACCATTACAGGAGCTCTAATCAGCAATCACAAGGCCTGGAATAATAGGTGAATAGATACAGAAGGAGCTTGTAAAGGAACCGACTTCGCAGTTGAAAAATCGATGCTGCAAAGACTGAAATTATCTGGACTATTTACAGCTTAAAAGTTTGCAGGTCAAATCAAACAAGAGTTTGAAGAAGAGTTATTGCTCCACATCAACGTGAAGGAGGGATCTAGCTAGGATTTCAAGAATTTCTTACAGGTGGGGATACATTTATGGAAGTTTCCTTGTCAACAATACGGGTCAACAATTGCAATAAAGAGACTGAATTTCCTGATTAATTAAAAAAGATTAAATAGGAAACAGACACTGCCAATGGAAGAAAATCTACTTCTTCAACTTGTGTAATAATAGAAAAAGAATGATGTACATTTTAATTTAGGCTTCAATGAAAACTACTAGGCTCTGCCATCACCACATCGCTCGTATAACAAAACTCATCACAATTTCTCTGCTATAGAATTTTTGGATGTTAAATAGCCAGGAGCTAACCACCAAACAAAGCAACAACTATAACTCACTATAGAAAGTAATCTAACTATACCTCGTGCTGTTCCTCCTGCCCCACCACTTCTTTTTCACCCTATCAAGGGCACCTTCATCAGTTCCGAGCTTGTTCAAAATCAACTTTGTTTCCCGTAGTCTCGATCCATAATCCTTCTTCCAAGCTTCAAACATCTGCTTTAACCTTCTGAGCTCTCGGTCAGCATTCATACTTGCATCAACCTGACCAGATTTTACCTCTACCAAGAACTTGGCATCATCTCCAAAGACTTGACTCCTCTGCTCAAATTCTTCAGCTAACCGGCTTATAACACTCAAGCCCGCACTAATTGGTCTCACACCGTTATTTTCTTGACCCCTATGGTTACTTCCTGTATCCCAGCTAAAGTCTCTCTCTTCGCTTGCGTTGACTGATGCATCAGAATTTCTCTCAGAATCATCAACAGATAGGCTCTTCTTTGCAATGGAGAGGCTGGATTGTAGGGATCTCATCTGTTTCTGCCACATTTCTTCCATGGACTTCATTTTTAACTCATATTCAGACCAGCGGCTCTCATATTGTTGGAGCCGTTGGTGAAGGATGTCATTCTCCTCCTCTTTCTCTCTAAGAGCAGCCTCAGCTTTGAGAACTCGTCGCTGTAATTCAGCAAGATAAGATGCCTTCATGAGCACCTCATCTGACTCATTGCCCTGTTGAGAACTTGTAATTGTTTAATATCTCAACTGTAAGAATACAAGAGACTCTAATATGAACAGTGTCTTCTTAGGAAAGAAGGACCAAAGCATTACCCTAACGAATAATCACCAAAGATATTTACACCATTAAATACTGTTTCAGTCAGCCAATAAAGATCACACGTTGGGTTTCACAATGGGGGAGGGCAACACAGCAGTGTCCTATAAAATTAAGCCCATATGATAGTTAAGTGACAGGCTGCATATGATCCATCCTTGGAACTGGATCCTCACCTTCATTATATACATGTAGATTTTACCAGGAATTCATAAAATTAAGCTCTTGGCGGGGGATAGAGCAGAGTCCTTAGGACAAGCAACCAGACAGACTGGGATATATATCTACATCAATTTAATATAGTATACTCACAAATCACATGTATGGATAGATACAACGATAGGTGCACATACATGAGACGAGAATTATCAATCCCAATCTCATTTGAAACCAGTGCATTGCTCTGTTATGATATCCCTGAAGCTTCTTTTTCAATAGTAAAAGGTTGCAATTGAGATACATACAGATAGATATAGCAAGTTCAATATAAATAGACAACAAAAAAATACAAAAACAAATCAGGATTCTATCAAATAGGGAACTAATGACAACAAAATTGGAAGCAAGATTAAATTAGCAAACGAGTGATAGTTATAATGGGTGTACAGGAAAAAGAAGATGGAAAAGTACCTTAGTTGCCCCAGATTTCAATAATCCTACATCACCTGAAAATCTTCTCACCAACCATCCACGAATAACTGCAGCATAGCAGACAATTTCATGAATAACAGACAGACCATCTTATTAATAAAAGCAAAGCAGCTTGGTTTAAACATTTCCAAACAGAAAATGTAAACAATCTCAAGTGTTGACTGAAACCAACTAGACCACAACCTCCAGGAACCCAACCCAGAGATTGTTCCTTGCAAACTCTGATCTCAATCATTCAGATGAGCAAAGATATCTGACTTTACCGCAATAAACTCACAAGTCCAGGACAGAACTTATGAATACCTGATTGTATCAAGATTGATGCTTGATGCATGTTTTTGTATTTTTTCCTACAGATTGTGCTTTTGATGTGTCTTTGTATAACAACAGCAGCTCTATGTCTTTGTTGTAAGACTGCATATTCCTTTCTGAATTTCTCTCCACGAACAACTGTATGAAGGAATAAATAAGTCATCATCACAGGCATACCTACATATAATTTATGTTTCCTTTTACAAGTATGACAATGGTTTAAAGTAAACAAAGGTTCACACTAGAAAAGAGAGGGTAATACATGACTGAAGAGCACAAACTCCTCTTCTGAGCTGCCTGAGGTAACTGCGAGCTTGGTGCCCTCTGAAACAGCTTTGAACACGTAAAATACCATGTAGAGTGCGGTTTCTTGTATCCTCAAGCACACCAATCTGCATAAAAAGTACGAGATGAGCATAAAGGTTTAACAATCATGTTTGAAAGTAGGTTGATAATAATCCATGGTATTTATCCCAGGAAAAAAAAAAATCTCAAAACCATCTAAAGAAGCCATGTATGATAAACATCTAATAGTCATTTGTATGTATGTTTGTTCGTATGCATGTAGGTTTCCATGTGTTTAGTGTGCATATGCAGATTCTCCATTTCACCTGTCCTGTTCGGAAAAATAATTTTGTGTAGCCAACTTGATACATCTCTGGCATGATATCGAACTGATGAAGAATTGCAACTGATACGCTGAGTGGATCTTGAGAAGCAACATTTTCCAGCAGAAGAAAACCATATCTGATGCAAAAATCGTGTCAGGCAATAAGCATCCCAAAAGCAAAATGAGATACTAAACACTATGGAATCAGACAATTCTGGAAGTTGTCACATAAGTTGAAAGAGTAATTTTCTTTACCTTCTGGCAAACTTCTGGTGTGACATTCTGGTAGGAAATCCACACCTTGATATACGAACTACTTCTAGAACTCCGCAACATCTCAGTTGCTGCAATACAAGTCCTTGCTCATATGACCCAGGAGAAGGAGAGTTGTTAGGCTTTATACAACGTATGAAATGTGGTGTTGTGTTCTCTAGACGTTGCATCAATTGGAACAGTTGGCCCTATACACCAAAATGCTAGGTTAATAGAATTATTGGGACAAGCAGAAGCTAGATTGTTACCTAGCATTCACTCATCTGTGCTTGACACATCAAATATAAAAGCCTAACCATTCAGATGTAAGGGGAAACATGCAAGAGAATAATGATAATCCCTTTTTTTACCATTAACAGCAACATACATCTGATTTACAGGAAACTTTTCAAAGCACTACCATCAATAATACAAGTGTTGATTAAGAACAAACTCTTTCTCAACTGATCCAAATTAAAAAGAAACAAGTTTCCTAACTATCAGGATTGAACAGTTCATATTCTTGATCATCACAAATCAATATCTGATAAATAATGGCTTACAAAACCCTTTTCTTGATAGTGAACAAAACCTTGTATCATTAGGCAACGAAAATAAAAGAAAAATAATTCATGGCCATTGTAAACCTTAGGGCATCCCAGTTTTAGGTTTGGGTACAGACAACAGAACGTAATATACCTTAAATTTTGTTGCAACACTTAGCTTTTGTGAATCTGCTCCACCTGCTTTATATAAATGACCAACTATAGGTTTCTCAGTTTGTGTAAGCATATTGGAAGCAAATATCTGGGGGAGATGGCATGAACATGAAGAGAGAAGCTGGATAGAGTCCAAGTGTAATAAGTCTCTATTCTTCTCCAGAAATCCAGTTGTATCATAAGTAACCTGAAATTCAACACAGTGACAGCATTAAATGAGGTAGCCTTTTCATGACCAAAAGGTCATGGCACCTACATTGTTAAATCACTTTAATCTTAAGGGAAACTAAAAGAATCAAAAGCACAGTCGTCCACAGCTGGCTGGGTCACACTAACAGTAAAAGGGATCTGAACAATGGCATTCTTTCAAACAGTGCCATATCAAATTTGTTGGTCAATTTTGACCATTACAAGCACTTGAGTCACAACAAAAGGAAAGCACAATGGACTATTTGTTGACTGAAAGGCCAATACCTCGCCAGCATAATGGCTGACACTGAAGGCCTTGCCTCGCTCTCCTCTGAAACAAGAATTAGAGTTCAAATGCTGTTTAAGCTTGTTGGCAAATGTCAAATCTGTGCCATTTGGAAAGGTGGACTCCTCATCCAGTAATGATAATAAGCCCAAAGGTTTCTGCATAAAAGATAAAAGGTTCAGGTTGTATAAATTCAAATTTCAAAAACAGAAGAAATTTGAGAGAAGTCAAGAAATTCCTGCATAAAAGATAAAAGTAAAGTTGTCTAAACTATGAAACTTGAGCATTAGAACTAATGCAGAAAACAATTTTAAGAATCCATTTTTACTGTGCACGATCATCCACATTTGTTAATTTTAATTTGTCAAACAAAAAGAAGAAAGTCTCATTGTATCAGGTTTTCTATACCTCTATTACACAAACTAGAAAAAAAAAATGAGAAATACACTCATGATAAGAAGGGAGTCAGCTTAGATAGCTTTTCTTGAGAGTTTCTTAGAACTCTAAAAAAAACACGTTTTGTATTTCTTTTGCTGACCACGTCAAGAAACTATCCCATTTGCACCTCAAGACCTCAGTTGACTTGTAAGAAGACAGGGTATGAAACTTGCATTCAACATTGATGGAATCCCTATCCTTCTCAAGATATGCAAAAATGCATTGGTTAACCATAGAAATAACCATCAGGTTTGAATATAGTCCACAAAACATTATGCGGTGAGGAACAGAAACATCAATTTAATTATCATATCAAGGTATATTCAACAGGCTCGAAACAGTAATATTACAATAGAGGTACATGTTTCTATTTCCAACACTACAATTCAAAGAAACAAATAAAAAGCACAAATGAAACATTCTAGCGAGTTACTCTGTACCTTTTCAAAAAGATTGAGACAGTCTTGGTTATCTTCAAAGTCAACCTTGGCCCAGTCAATGCCATCTTGTATGTATTCCTGGAAGACAAGAACATCTTGTAAACACATGCACTGCAAATGTAGTAATGCATCCTAATTTCTTAGGCTACAGAAGCTCAAAAGCCTAGTACTGTGTCATGTATAGATGTTGAAACCACTACTAATCCATCATAATGATATGTCAGAATTCTTAACCTTTTTTCCCCCAAGGAGACAGAAATTTTGTTTTTTAACAAATAGAAGAATTCCAGAACTCACTTTTGGATATTGAGGATCAATGAGTGAAATTTTAAGACATCCCTCACCCATTATTGCCTTGAGTTCAACTATGAAACCAGGAGTCTTGTAAGATGTTTTAAGATACTTACCTCCTGCTCCAACTTGAATAAATGACGATTGAAGTGTTGCTGTAATCTCTCATTCGCATAATTTATGCAGAATTGCTCAAAACTATTTCTCTACAGATACAGTAAATAGCATAGAATGCCATATATCAAAATTCAACTCACAAACAGAGAGAATATCACAGTAGGATGATGACTAAACTCACTTCAAACGATTCAAATCCATAAATGTCAAGAATGCTGATGGATCTGCCGGTTCTCCTTTTACCAACTGCAAGTGATTTGTTGACTTGTTCAACAAGCCAATCAAACAAGCAAGAATATATCGACTTTGCCAGAGCATCTCTTGTATCAATTGCCTGAAAAGTAGAAGAAAAAATTGTTCATAACTGAATCTCTTTATGCACTCCATGGAAAATTACTATTAACAGGAGCTCAAGTAAAGACCTTTGCATTCATACATATCTATATGTTTTTAAAATTCAATTAACTTTCAAATAGATACCACCTCCAGACAGACTGCAGGGTGGTCCAATATTACAGTTTTAAAGGTGAAAGTTTGAAAAGGATGTTGGTGCTTGTTTAGATCCGTCGCTTATGAGAGGCAAGCATATACTTGTTGCCTTGCTATATATGCAAGTGTAAGTCAAACGCAACAGTGAGTTTCCCCTTAAATATCTAACTATAGAAAAGGCTGATTTTTGACATTTTCTCACCTGTGATAAGGTTAGCTTTTGGACAATTGTATCATTTCCAACCCTCATCTTGCGAGTAGATAAAGCCAGCTTAAGCTCCCCAACATTACATCCAATCAATTTTGCAACAGTGGTTAGACCTGAACATGATAAAAGCAAGCCTCAGTGCAACAATTTGACCACATGCTGATGACACTATACCAAATAATTTCCAAGGAAAAAGAAGAAAACGGAGTTTGATTTGCCTCTAGAAACAAGCACAATCACTCTAAGAAGTATCAATAAGATCAAATATAAGATGCTGTTGGAACTAATACAACATATAATAGTTGTATTTCATCCTCACAAAATAACTAAAACAGAAAAATGAAACAAACAGAAATAGCATTATTGCAATTATTGCATGTTTCATTACTTGGGAGGTCAGCATTTTAATTAGCATTGCCAGTCTGTTTTAATTACTGTGCGAAAACCTAATCCTTCATGACTATATTTGTCAAACCATCCATGACTAGCAACATAAGTTCAGCTGTCATTCATATTCAATGTCCATGTCGATGCAGGGTGGCCAATCAATCAAAGCAACTCTTCTCTAGATTTACTTCTGAACATTATTACTTTTTCAAGAGAAAAAGTCAAGAGAATTATTATTTTTTCCTAATAGTGAGAAACAATGGATATGATGAATTTAAATATGTTAATCATCCAATTTTTGAAAGCATCTTACCTTCATCTGCCATAGGTTCAACATGATTTTCATTATCAACAACCGAAAATGAGACATTTCCAAGCCACAGCACTGCAGCAAGCATTGCAAATACACTCTCTTGGTTTTCCTTGCTGACATGAACAATATCCAGAGCTTCCTGAAAAGTTGTAGCAGCTATAAGCAAGTTGGCATGCAAAACCTCTAGTCTCAACATAAAAGCGAAAAAAAAATTGAAGATTAAAAGCAACTATGCAAGAAAATGGGAAGCCAAAAACAAACCATAACAGCATGGAAGCGTTCAGCATCATCAACCCCAGTAATTGTGTAGCAATTGCTCTGCCTTAAATATTTATATTCACTTGCAATCTTCAAGTTTATTTTCTCTGTGCTCATGAAAGAAACAGCAGAAATGGGGTAGGATCATTTGTTATTATTACATAGGAATCAGTATATTTGGATGCTCTTTTTAAAGAAAGGAACTTGGTGCGCTCTTAAAATATGCATCAAAATTTGAACACATTGAGAAAATATATGGCAGTACATACCTCTTAGTTTTGGTGAAGCCCCAGCACAAAGCTGATAAAATATATGATATGACCTCTCACCCTCCATGCATTGGACCACTCTGGACTGTTTATTTAATAGATTAAATTGGCAACTCAAAAAAATGATGCAGGCAATATGAAAGAGGAATAGAAAATTACCTTTTCCAGTAAAACTGTGCACCAAACAAGAACGAACATAGATTCATAACTCGGTCAGTAACAGAAATTTCAAAAAAGTGAACAGGAAAATATATCCAACATCATTGAAGTGCATCAGTAATCTGAGCAATCTTACATGTTTGAATTTTGGCACCTGATATTTTTCCTGTTTCACTAAAGTGGATTTCAATCAGCTTTCCCTGCAACATGTTCAGAACAAGTATTGATAATTAAAATTAAATTCTGGATGACAATAATAACTGTCATCCCTCAATACCAGTAGGTTAACCTAAAGAGTAAAGAACACTGTGATGTTTCAAACAAAGAACATGGAGCTTACAAAGCGACTTGAGTTGTCATTCCTCAATGTCTTGGCATTACCAAAGGCTTCTAGAATAGGATTGGTTTTCAATATTTCATATTCTATCCCACTGCCACCACCAAGAGCAGCCAAATATTGCATTGCTATCTTTGCTGTCTCTGTTTTTCCTGCTCCACTTTCACCACTGAGGCAACAAACAAATGGAATCGAACTCAGATGTGTACAAGGAATGTTAAAAAAAACACTTTAAACTTCTGCTAAAAATGCTATAAACTTGTGCTTCTTTGGTATGTCATGTTATGTGCCATTTATTGGATGATATGCATCACGTGTACTGTATCATTTTGAGAAAGTGATAAACTGGTTAAAAGAACACAAAAGGGAGGCACGTGCTAGTATAAATCCAAAACCATCCAAAAACTTCTAGATCATCAAAATCCAAAACACACAAGACAAATGAAAGTGAGAAGTACGCGACCAAGCAGAGTTCAAAGGAAAGATAGAATTTCTTCCTCGATTATACTCCATGATAGCGTGAGTCACTCAAATAAAATAATCACAAGGACTTTGCATACCCAAAGAAGACAAGAGAAGCAATAAGTCCATGAGCAGACAATGAGGCTAGGTTTGCAGAATCTATAACCCATTTTTTCAGTGGATGGGCTATTTCTAACACGCTGGGATGCAAGGAAGTTATCATAGTTAAAGTTCATTACGTTCTCCAGTAGCTTCACCCTTTTTTCATGGCCTTTGTTATATACTGCAAATTATTTAGTCTTGTATGTTAACAGTGAACACTATATCATATAATAACAAAAGCAGAACTCTGGTCACCACAAGGATAACGAGATGGTATCTCTCTAGATGTTATTTCCAGATGAACATCCACTAAACCTTCAACATGAACATTGACATAGGTGTGAAATACACATGGTTTCAACTTGTCATATAAACTATCTACAAAATGCCACATTATGAGTTCCTACTCAAACTGCCTAGAAGCAAACAGCATGAGGAACAATTAACTGATAAGCTATTAATTGAAGAAGCACCTTCAAAAAAAAAAACTTAATTACTCACACTGTACTAACCTTATAATGATAGATTGATTTACTTCATCTGGAGAGAGAGGAAAAAAAAGAATAAGAACTCTACAAAATATGACAAATTTCAGAAAGTCACAAACCACCAGAAACTCAATCTTTCAGAATATATGAAAAATTAAACCACCTCGTATCATTTCCCGGATGGCCGTGTCTGTAATGGCATACACATGTGGGCTCTCCATAGATTTATTCTTATATGCTTCAATGTAATTATTTCCATATAAAGGAACTTCCTTAAAAGGATTGATGGCTACCAGAACTGGCCCTGCTTTTGTCTAAATTGCACTCAAAAGAATTAGGGGAAATCAGTATTTCACTAACTGATTCAAAACCAAACATAATACTAACACAAACACTTACATAAATCATATCATGATTGTATCTATACTGAAGATTGTACAACACTGATGGCTCATTTAGGTAACTAAGTTGCATGAGATCATCTACACCATCAAGGATATCAGGATTTGCTGGCACAAGACTTTCAGTTTTCACCTTTAAAACCTATGATTTGAAACGCAAGTCAAATTAAAACATCCCTGACTATTTATACCACAAAAACATCTTAAAAAAATTTCTGAAAATTTCACTTACTTTTCCATCAGGGAGAGAAATAGTAGACTCGGTCCCTGAAGTTGATAAAATCTTCCCCAGCTCCCAATTCCCATTAGGAAGTTGAAACCAAGATTGAAGTTTCTGAAATGGTAAACTTTAACATAGGTAACAAGATCAATGAATTGAATGCTAATCAATCAACTTAAATCCGAATAGCTTCATCATAATTTAGTATCAACCTCCACAGCCTCTAGATAAATATGCATCCAAAACTGCAAGAATTTAGCCATAATCAGACCAAAAACTAATCCCATTCATGCAAGGGTACCTTGTTTGTAGCATAGGAGCTGGTATCAGACCACCTGCGTTCCCTGCGAGATGTTGATATCGAAGGCAAAGGCATAACCACAGTGTCCAAATCTTCATCACCCACAGAAGGCCTTTGTTCAATCAAGATAGCAGTCCGACTATAAGGTGAATCCTCACTGACATCATTGCCAACACTATCCTCAGCTCCCTCAACAAGGCCATTCCCTATATCATTTTTTTCTGGAAAACTCAAACAGACTGCATTGCTATTTAATGATTTCACATCCACAGATTTTTCCAATTGTTCAGATGTTGGCGAACCCACGAACCTAAAATCAACTGGCAAAGATTTGATCGACTCTAGAGAAGGCAAGACCTGGGATTTCGGTAACATTTTCTCTGATCCTGACGATTGAGTTCCAACAGATGCCATAAGATAAAGGATCAATTAAAAGGCTAACTTTTTAGCTTTTTCACCCTAAAAAAACGTCTTATCACAAGGCCACACTTTAAAACTTATTTGGATACAGCTTGATGGAGGGGACCATAGTTTTAGAAACCAGCCCTAGTGCTCCCTCGATACTTAGTCACCACCATTCACAAGCTCAACACCTCAAAAAATCTATCCAAGTCCTTCAAGTAACCCAAAAAAGAAAAATCAATACAACCCTTCACTAGCAGATACTTCTCACGGATCCTAAATAAATAAAAAATGGTTCAATTCTTCAAATTCCTCTCCGTTCTTCAAACTTGAGTTACTAGAAAACCGCTCTAGTTTCTGCAAACATTAAGCAAGTTAACAAACTTTTATACCTTCCTGAATCACAAATTTCACTTACAAGGTTAAAAAAGACAACAATGCTTGTAAGACTTGACTTGTATATGCTTTTAAGCAAGGTACCAAAATTTATAATTAAAAAAATAATGAAAAAGATCAAAACTTGAATATTGAAGTTTGAAGTTTCAATTTTTCTCCATTAGAGACCAAAAAACAAAATAATAAGTAAATCAAAGAACCAAACTTTTCTCCAATTTCCTTCATTTTCTTCCCACTTAAAAGCAAATAAAATGTGCTGAATCAAACCGATCTAATATCCAAACTCACATTTTCAACCCATTAACATTCACAGTAAGAACCAGAAATCTCAACTCCAAACTTAACAATTTGAAAATAAAAAACAGAAAGAAGCATCTCTTCGCATACCTTGAAATGGTCTAAACTGGCTCTTGTGAGGAAACAAAAACCCTTCTCAGTAAAGCAAAGTAAGTCAAAGCTGGCAGATCGATCTCAAGAAAAAGAAGAAAAAAACCTTACTACATACAAAAAAAAGTGAAGTGAAACAGTGAAAAATGAAGCTCTCTTTTTCTATATAAAAAGAAAAGGCCAAAAACTTAACAGCTCAATAGCAGACACAGCAACTGTAGGTATAGAGAGAGAGAGAGAGGAGTGTTGTTTGGTCTGCGAGAAAGTGAGAGAAATTTAGTAGCAAAATAGAATATTGAAATGGGAGGAGGAGGCGGAGGCAGGCAGGCTTGTGGAGAAGAAGCAGCTTTTTCTCTGCTTCACAAATAAAATAAAAATAAAGAGAGGAAACCAAGAAAGCTTCTCTTTTAAAAAAAAAACAAATTGAAGTATTTTACTTGATTTTTTAATTTTTTATTTTTATTTTTTTCGTACCAAACGAATGTAAGGGCGTGATTAGGAATACAGTAAAGAATGTTTTATAATAAAATAATATTTTTTTATAATAATAAATTAAAATAATTTAAAAATATCTAAAAAAATTTAAAACTAAAAAAATTTAATTTTTTTTTAAAAAATTCAATATCAAACAAGACTTTTTAATCATAGTTTTGAGCCGATAAAAAACTCAGTTGTAACTCGTTGATTTTTATTTTTTTTATTAAAACGATATTATTTTGATTTTAAAAAAAAAAGAATTAACCCGGGCTATCCGGTGACCTGGTCAAAACCCGAAACCCGGGTCTTGGACCAGGCCGACCACCGAGTCAGGTCTGAAAACTATGCTTTTAACTACTCACGTGGGTTTTTGTCACTTACCGTTTTACCCTCCACTTTTTCATTTATTATTAATTAGCATTTTCTTTTTATTTTTTTTATGTTTTTTTTAAGATGAGTGAAGCATATTACAGTCATTTGTATTTGTATTCCTTTGTTGTAAAGTCCAAGGGTTTTTTTAAATTAGTTTGTGTATCAAAACTAAATTTTCTTATGACATTTAAAAATATTACATAAAAGAGATGTGAAAAATAAATTAATGCTCACAGAAAGATTACATAAAAGAGTAGTGAAAAGGATTATTTTCTTTTTTTCTTGAAAAATAGAATACATTGAAATGATATTGGGCATATAATGAAATTGGCAATTGCCACTACCAACCACATTTGTTTCATGAGTATGTGTTCTTGATCGAGCTAATAATTCGAGTAGAGGTCTTATCAAATTGGATACAAGTTTGGGAATGCTACAAATTAAATTTTTGTAAATTTCTCGTAGAATAGCTATCATTTTTCTTATTTTTAAGCACCGTGGTTCTCAATAATTTTGTTTAATTATTTGATGCGTTTGTGTTTCTATATCCTGTTTATTTTTATATTTTAAAAAAATTAAAAAAAATTTATTTTTTTATTTTCTTTAAATTAATTTTTTTTGTATTTTTTGATCATTTTAATGTGTTGATGTTAAAAATAAATTTTTAAAAATAAAAAATATATATTATTTTGATACATTTTCAAGCAAAAAACACTTTGAAAAGCAATTGCTACTACAATCAAACGGGCTCTAATTTGATCACTCAACTACATTGGACAAAAACTAGGTGACCACTACTGAAAAAGAAAATAAAAAAAAACTATTTTATTTTATTATAAGAAAAAAACTAATCCACTTAGCAATATTATTATGCCCCAAGACACGGATTACTATTCATTACAGTAGTATGATTACTATTATACCCTTTGTCATTTTATCTTTTTGCCTTTGCTTCAAGGTAAGGTGATCTTTTTATCATGACATAAATGTATTTTAAGGATTATGCGGGGTTATTTTGATAATTGTGTTTTTTAATACACAGTAAAATTACTAATATAACCCTTGAATAAAATGATCAAATTCCTTCAGCACAAGGGTGTTTTTGTAGTTTCATATTTGATTAAACAATATAATTACTTTGTCACTCTTACCATTTGAATATTTTAATTTTGACTTTAGGAGCTTGGTTGTAATTCCATTATAGTTTGCGTGTTATTATTATTTAATTCTAAGGGAATTTTTTGGTTTTGTAAATATAAAATAAAAAACAAAAAAGTTGTTGACGCATGCCTCGCACGCTTCAACACGTCAGCCACTCTGCTGCCTTCTGGCGACACGTGCGACTGGCTTCAATGATTGTAACCATGATTTTGCTGCATTATTTGATTCGTCTCGGTATCCTCTTTTTCCCTGGGGTGGTGTGTGTATGGTTGTTTGACATGATTTGGCCCGAAATTGCTTTTCTTTTCCTTCTCTTTCTTTCTCGGATTGCGAGCTTTTTAAGAATTGATCATGTTTAGGATGTTTGTCCGGGTTTGTTTTGTTTTTATAGATGTTTTTAATTTCACCCCATATAATTTTTTTATCTTTAAAATTTGATCCTTATTCTTTTAATTGATATTTATTTTATTTGAGATTATTTTTATTTTTTTCATTAAATTGCATCCTCCTACGATTTTTTCTATCAAAATTTTTTTTTCATTTTTTTTTGTTGCTTTTACAGGGTTTTTTATTAATATTTTTATACAGATCTCATGCTTCAAAATTAAATTGGTTGAGAAATATGCTTCTTAATTGAATTCGGGTAAAAAATTTCATAGGATGCGGCTTTTAGAGCTTACACCAGGTTTAAGAGGTTTGCCTTGTTTTTTCCCCTTTTCTAAATTGATATTGTTTTATTTTGATCTTCTTTTTTAGCTTTTCTTTTGTTACTTTTTTAGTTTAATTCTCTTTTTTAACTTTTATTTTCTTATTTTTTATCAGTTTGATTCTATTGAATTAGCCCTCAATAATTTTTTTTTCTATTCCATCCATGTTATTTTTTAATCCATAAATAATCTATCATATTACAAATGATTTTCAATTTCACCCCCTATGATTTTTTACTCTTTCAAGTTTGGTCCTAATTCTTTTAATTGTAATTTTTTGTTTGCCATAATTTTTTTTTTAGATTTCATCATTACTGGGTTTTTCATGTTAGATTTTAGATCCATTTTGTTGTTTTTTTTTTTTAAATTTGACTCTTTTTCTTTCTTGGTTTTCTTTTAGTTAGGTTAAGATTGAATTGTTTGATAATCTAAATAGACTCAAACATGATTTTTTTTTTTGTTTTTTATTAGTTTTTTTTATTGTTATTTTTTTTCATAAATATTTAAATTTTCAATTTAACCAATAACTTAAGACTTGAATTTTTTTTAACTTATCATATCTTTAAAATAAAAAAAAATTATTCACCCTGTGGACCGTGCGCGGGCAAGATGTCTAATTTCTCTCTATTTCTTAATCCATATTAGGTTATCTTTTTGTAATTTTGTGTAGAAGGAAAGGATTGATGCTGCAACTTTTGGCAGGAATATCGATCCTCCCACTTGGTTGGCACTAGTCATTTGCTACCAACCCATTGATGAATTAAATTTCCTAGTTAGGATTAGCCCTAACCCATTTGAATTTAAATATTTTGGTAATTGTTATTTGTTACAACCCAACACCCACAGGCTAAATGGAAAATGAATTAAAAGCATTAAGATAGTAGGTTGTCAACTTAAAATTTATTGTTTTCATGACACGGTAGAAATTCACAAAAAAATCCCAAGTTGGTGGGAATTTAATTATGCTTTAAATAGAAGGTAAATGCCTTGTATCTCCCACCTAAACACCATCATTTTGAATACCATAGTTATTAAACTCGTTCTGGCTCGGCGGGTCGACCTGATAGCTAGACCAATCCGGGTTTAATAAAAGACCAGCCGGGACAACAACCCAGCAAAACCCGGTCGATTCATGATCCGGACAAACACGGACGAGACCCGGTGTTTTGGAGTTGGGTCCGCTTGAGATGATTGCAAGACAATCTCAGCGAATGTCGTGAAGTATTGTGGATGTTGTGTTTTAAAGTGTTTTTTTGCTTATAAATATATTTAAATAATATTTTTTTATTTTTTAGATTAGTATATCAAAACAATAAAAAACCATTAAAAAAATAATTTGAAACGAAAAAAATTAAAAAAATAAAATAATTGTTTAATCGCAACGCCAAATAAACCATAAGTATATTGGATAGAAGAATGGCAATCATTATCATCCTCAATTTTTTCATATCACAAGTTCAATAAATAAATTTCCATTAAATGCTGTTTACCTTGGACAAAGATGAGCTTATTATATCATATAATCACATCGCATAATATTTGAAATATTGATTAAATTTAGCATCTTCTATGATCACATCGCTATAGGTAATCATTTTGTCCATGATTATCCACAATTTCTGGAATCATAAAACTTACACACAGGGATGATAGCTACACAAGAAAGGAATCAGAGCACAGTAGATGGCCCCATAAAAAATAAAATAAAAAATAAAATAAAATAGGATGATGACACAAAAGAGGATACAAGGGTGATTATGTCAATTGGCATGGAGGAAAAAAAGAGTACAAAAGTCAGCAAATATTGGAGGGAGTCAGAAACTAATGTGCTGCCGTTGGATCGAAATCGAACGGTTAGAGGCGGCAAAATGTGGAATTGAGAGAAGGAGCTTATGACACGTGGACTCCTTTTTTAAAAGCCGGCAAATGTTGACTTCGTAAGGTGTAATGCACTGATACTGGATTCTTCTGATTGTCTTTACAATCTGATCAAAATCTTGGGCAGGCCCATCTCAACCCCTTGTTTTTTCTCTTACAATCTGATCAAAATCTTGTCTTTTTTAAGGTAATATTAAGGTTCCATGAGGTCGAGTAGGAATAATAAAAATTAATCAATCTAATTTTTCGTTTTGAACCGTTAACGAAAAGAGAAAATAAGATAAATAATTAGGGAGTCGAGCGGGCTTTTTTTTGGGGATAGAGGGACTTGAACCCTCACGATTTATAAAGTCGATGGATTTTTCTTTTACTATAAATTTCGAAGAGGCTCGTGTTTATTTTGTTGAAGTAAGTATAAATAGTCTGATTCGTGATTTCCTAAGAATCCACTTGGGTGTCTTTAAAGATTGTTGTAGTGGTGGCGGTTTAAAGTGTTTTTTATTAGAAATGCATTAAAATAAAAAACTTTATTTTTAAAAATTTATTTTTTACATCAGCACATCAAAACAATCCAAAAATATATATAAAGAATTCATTTTATATATAAAAAAAATTGAATTTTAAGAAATCACGTTCCAAACACTATTTAAGGGTTTCAAGGGTCATTTAACAATATATATTTCTTTTTCAATGAAGGGAAGGATTGAGCATGCACATTGTGAGGATTCATATAAGAATATTGTACTGAAATTCTTTCTCACAACTGAAATTTTCATTGCTCCATGGAAGAGGACTAACAAATGACTTTATTTATCGTTCCCTTGTAAGCATCATTATAAAGAGAGAGACAAAGATGATTGATTTTTTAGTCAAACTAGCATTGCCACCAAAACACAATCATATTCAATTCCATCCTTATCTCGTTTTAGAAAAAAACAAAAAAAAAAAGAAAAAACCTAAATATAAAATTTTAATTTATTTAAATGAAATTCATCCTAAACAATTAAATTTGATGTTATTATCTATGTACCAATCATTTAGACACACACACACACATATAAAACAAACAAAAGAAGAAAAAACCTAAAAATTAATAAAATTCTTATTTATTTAAATGAAATTCATCATAAACAATTAGATTTTCCAATTGCATATGATAAAATTGAGTAATCATTTCAATGATTATTCAAAATGTTTAAAATCAGTAAATATGCATCTAAAAAAAATCATGAGAGCTACTCTCATCTTATAACTTGAAACCAACCCATCACTATAAATGAAATAAAAATAAAGTAAGAACATAATTAACAAAAATACTTCATTGAAATATTAACTTCCCTTATTTTTTCAATTTACCGAAGGAATATTCTGTCGGTGGTTAGATACTAAGTTCGTCGACACTATTTTTATTAACAAGCTCATAGATGAAAATACTTTATCGAAAAACCTATCATCAGTGATTTATAATAAAATTGGGTGGGTGGGGGTTGTTTGTTGCAAAGTTGGGAGGAAGAAGAAGAAATGGGAAAGGAGGAGATAGGGGTCGCTTACGAGGTCATAAATTAAATATTATCGATAGTATTACAGACAAAATTCACCAACGAGTTAATTTCATCGGTAATTTTGTATGTATGAATAACACGTCATTATCGTTTTTATTTTTTTGTTTTTTTAATTTTTTTCACTGTAATTCCATTCAACGAGAGACTATCATGTCAGTAAAATTCACTGTAATTTATTGATAAAAATTTTTTATTGGTATTTTTATTTTTATTTACTAATTTTCTGTGATGATAGTAGTTGTTTGAAATTAAAAAATCAAAAGATTTGCACATATTGAAGTCACGAAAAGCCTCATTCGTGTTAGACGAGTGCTCATGCAACGATTTTGAAGGATTTGCATGTGTAAGTGCGCACGTTCACGTGCTGAGTTTTTTATTTTTATTTTTTTAAAAGAAGTATTTCCTTCTTCTTTATAATATTCTAGCGATAGTTTTTTTTTTTTTTGGATATATAAAAGTCATGAATAACTTTAAAATGATAAATTGAATACAATTAAATATTTACAATCCTTAAAATATAAAATACAATGGGATTTATAGCCACTGCGAGGAGTTTGCTACATGATGGACGAAGAAATTAAGTTCTTATAGTAATGGCCACGTACGTATATGCATGAAAGTGACCAAAGCTTATAGAACGAAAAGAAACAATTTTTTTCTTTTTTGATGAATCATTCGTATAGGAACTCTCTTCTTCCTTTGTCCATTAGCAAACTCCTAGCTTCTACGTTCAAACGCAGTGGACCCTCCATGGGAAAACACGAATCTAGGGTTTTCTATCATTTGGTGTAGGTAACCTAGAAAGGGACCTAACATGAAAAGAAGGAACTTCAGTCTGTGATCATTCAGCTCGATGAAGAACTGAAGGGACAGAAGGCCAATATTCAAGTGGATGGCACTGCTCAAAGAGCAATATTGTTTTTTATATTTTATTTTGATTATCATACTTTATTTCAATGCAATCTCATCCTTATATGTTATATTAATATCATTTTAAATGATTGGAATTGTTTTTTTTTTTATTATTATTATTAACAAGGATGTCCGGGTTAGATTGCGCGTATCTCGACTAATCTCACAGAGCCTGAAATTAACGGCCATATAAGCCTCCAGTGGCTCTGAGGTTTGTGAGATTCAAACCGATGATCTCTAGAAAGCAAACCTATAATCTGACTAGTTAAGCTATACCTCTCAGAATTACTGTTTTTATTTACATTCAATAGCGTGTTCAAGAGTTTTGGGAATATCTAAAACTGAATTAAAAAAAAAAACAATTTTAGAAGAGTTTATCGCACTTGGAATGATTGGATAGGTTTTATTTGTATGATTAATTTAAGCAATGAAAAGGGCCTCAATATGATATCACATAACATGCCCTCACCAACCAAAAAGTGTGACAGACCACCGATTTCAGAGTAACCTCATCGTGATTTTGTACTTGTTGACATGGCCGTCCTAAACTAAGATTTTAATTAATCCAGAAATAGATTATCTTTTCTTTAGCATTGAGATTTGGAAGTAATGAGACAAATCATTCATAGCATGAGGATGAACAGTGGGGGCAATCAACATCATTATTGAGGCATGTTTTTATGAGCATAATCTCAAGAAAACATTCACAAGTTCAAGTTGTTTGCTTAATCAATCATTAATTACATGCAAGCTGCTGTTGAAAACTAGTAATTTAAGGAATATATATCGACATTAGTGGTGTCCATATCTAGATAATTAGCATCAAAAGATGGGATTTTTCTGCATCAATAACAACTTGTTTCACATGTATAATGAGAAATTAAATATCATTCAGACCATTTCCAAATGATTATGATGACAAAAAGGATTGAGTTTGATTGCTGCTATCTGGGTTGTAATTGAAGCATCATAGCTCGATGTTAACAATTCCACTAGCCAGTTTTGAAGACTAATTGGACCACTGTCACATTAGCAAACTTGTACCCAAGAGAAGCAGTGCAAGAAATAGGAAGAGCACTATCAAGAATCGAAAAGCTAATCATGAGCAATATCAAGAATAAAAAAGCTAATTATGAGAGACTTATAATTTAACTGGACAGGTTCTAGATTTGTTTTTTAAAAATTATCAGTTCGAGTCCCATAAATTTTAAAGTCACTGGAGACTTACATAGTCGTTAATTTTAGAACCCGTGAAATTAATCAAGATAAACAGGTTCAGATATTCATGTTAATAATTAAAAAAAGAATGAAAAGGCTGGTGCAGCCATAATGCCCCATGTGTTTGTAGCTCCCATATCAGTAAAGTGGATATTAAAGAAGAAGATGAGTATGGTAGACCAAACCAACTTCAATTATTAAAAGGTCTTAACTCGATAGAGAGGATCAGAGGAAGTGCCCTTTTAGCATTCGATAAAGACTTGCAAGCAAAAAAAATAAAATAAAATTGAGCAGTCTCTTTTGTTTCCAAAAGCTTTCCAACAAGGAAGCCAGAAGGAACAATAACGGGTCATGGGCTTTTCTATCTTAGAGCTATTATGGAGACCGGCGAAAGCTAAATCTCAGGTCCACTGTCTCTGACCTTAAAACGTTACGTTCTGATTAAAGGTTTCTTCTCTTGTAATGGATTACACCAGATGGCACATTGCTACTTTCACCTCTGATGTTACTAACTTACTATTTCTCTAAAAAAAGCTAATATTGCAACTCAGATATGAGCTTTCAAAATCTTTATCCTACTGCATGAATAACTATCCCGTTAAAGGACATTGCAGATAAACTTGAATGGAAAAAAGCTTAATTTCTCCAAGTTATTTCCTTTCAGTTCAGGCTACCTTCGCTCCTTTTTGATCAGAACAGCTGGTGGAAGATGCTGGGGAGGCAAGACGGCTAACCAGTGGAACATGTATAGTTATATACACAGGACTTCCGCCCTGAAGGGTTAATAATATGATTTCATGTCATACAAGGCGAGCTTAGGAATGGATGGCATGAAATTGGAGAAACAAGAAATCTATGATGTCCCTGCTCGCTCTTATCCATGTGGGCTTGGATAGTTTGATCTAATTATAACATGGGTATTGTCTAATCTTTGTGGAGATTAGCAGGGTGGAAGTAGCATGGAAACAAAGCTCCAAGCAGAAACAGATGAAATCCAATTAGACGATGCTTTTATCAATAATGTTATAACTTTTCCTTCTTTCTACTTTTTTGGCTGGAAAATTATTGGCCTGTATTCAAGAACATGGATATGACTCCATTATTTCAAGATTTGTGTTCTAGAATTGATTGATTAATTTGTTATAGTTTTTGTGGGCAGATGATGATCAATACAACTTTTTTGTGGAAAAAACTAACGACCCTTTTCAGCCAACGTCATGAATCAAAACAAATGTCACCCTAACTTATGATGATGATATTGCATCGCTATTCTTTTGTGTTATAAAACAAGTACTTGGTTTTGAAATAGTTTTATCTTGTTATAAAAATGTTATTTAGGTGGCCTATATGTCTTGAAATTACGTGAAAATTAAAGCTCAGAGCCTATTAAACTTTAAGAGCATCTCTAACGCATGAGCCAAATGAAGAGTCAAATATTAAAAAGTGTATTTTTAGCTTTTACCTTTTCATTTCTTCACTCCAACGCAGCACCCAAACAAATAGCTATTTTGGCTATTTGTTCACTGGCCAGCCATTTCTACATTTCCCTGTAGAAATGATCAAAACAAATAACTGTTGGCCAACGACTATTTTTATAGCCGTTGGCCAACAACTCTTTTTTTTTTCTTTAAATGCAGGAGGAATTTTCTTTAAATGGAGGAGGAAAGAACTTGTAGATTTTAAAATTTTGTATTGTGCCTCACCCTTCTCTTAAATTTAGAAAAACAAGAATCAATTATTCTCCGGTTAATTAATAACATCGGTTGTGTAAATTAGCTGAAATTAAAAGGTATGTTTGTTTAAAAGCTTTTTCTATTTTCTCTTTTATATCTCTTGATTTTTTAGACATTTTGTTGTTAATTTAATATTTGTGATGATTTTTATTTCTTTATTATTTTATGTTTTTAATATGGGTTAAGGAAGACAATTTTTATTTATGTTGTTAGCTTTGATAAAATTGAGAGGAATTAATAATGGTAGTTGATATTGATAAAAAGATAGAGTGACATATTTAAAATTTATTTTTGATTGTCTATTTTAATTTGAGATCAATTATATTTTGTCTTGTTGAAAATGCAATTAAACCAGTATATTAATTCTCTTTTAGTTCCAAAAAATGGTCGAATTGTTATGTTAGAACAAATAGGATGCAATGTTTATTATTAATTCACATGTATGGAAACTACAAAATTGCTAGACATTGAATGTGAGCTTTTTTTACACTCTCTTATAAGGTTTTAACTTGAGTTTTTTTTTTTTTAATGTAGATGGATTCAAATTTTCCAAGCTCTTTTACCAACTTTCTTATGAGTGAGTCAGAATATATTCTCTCTCAACCAAGTGATTCTAATCAATTAATTGATGACTTAACATACTCGAATTTAAATGTCCATTGGGCAAAAAAATCACAAAGAAGTAAAAATTTCCCACCAAAGAAAGATTGTTTACTTGTCTCTGCATGGCTAAATACAAGCAAGGATCCAATTACAGGAGTTGAACAACAAACAAAACAGTTCTGGGCTCGCGTACATGCTTACTTTGTAGAGAATGGAGCTCGCGTACATGCTTACTTTGTAGAGAATGGAGGAAACTTCAATAATCGTTCCCAAATAAACATCTCAAGTAAACGGCAAGAAATAAATAGAGAAGTCGGTAAATTTGTTGGATTTGTTACTCAAATTGAAAATCGTCAGCAAAGTGGAATGACCGAAGAATCAAGGGTAATTTTAATATTCATTTCTATGTTAAATTGTTTAACAGTTATTTTAACATTATTTAATTAATTTATTTTTTTACCAAATTAATGATGCTCGGCAAATGTATGCTTCTTGCGTTGGCAAACGATTTCAACTAGAACATTGTTGGGTTATCTTAAGAAAAGAACCCAAATGGCAATTTGAGCGTGCAAGTCAACATCAAAGGTTAAACAAGAAACAAAAAAGTCATGTCAATGCAAGTCCGACTTCATCAACTCCATCTACCCCTGATTCTGTTAGTTTAGGAGAAGATAGTGAACCATTGATTTATCAAGATAGACCAATCGGTCAGAAGGTTGCAAAGGAACGACTTAAACGTAGACAAGGAAAAGATAAAGTTGGGGAGGTAAGTGTAACGAACCTCTTACAACAATTCAGGGATACTCTAGTTGAAATTGAGGATCAGAAGAAACAAGACAGAAAAATTATGTTAGAGCAACAAGCCATGATGATTCAACAAAGTCAAGAGAAACAAGAATTGGACATGATTGAGAAAGAAGAACAAATTATGAAAATGAATATTTCTAATTTGGATCCAATTTCTGCAGCGTATTTTCAAAATAGAAAGTTAGAAATTATGTAAAAGAGGGGTTTTAATTTTTAATTAACTTTGATTGATTTATTGTAATGTAATGTATTTTTAATTAAATATGTAGAAAATTCTTGGTTATTTTAAATATATTGTTATGAAATTGATATCAATTCATAATACTTTTTTGAAGTTCCTCTAACACTTACCAATAATAAGTAGGATTAATTAACTTAAAAGATAACAACCATAATGAAAAAAAAACATAAAATTTTTGAAAATTATGATAAGATAAGAAGTTCAAATCTAAAGATTCTACTCGTTGCCATATTGTTCCCATAAATGTTCAATCAAATCTTCTTGTAGTTGAGAGCTAGTTGCTCTATCCCTAATTCGATTATGAGTTTGAAGAAAATCATGTAGTTCTGGTATTTCACCATATGACACTGATATAAATGAATTGACTTCATGTTCATGGTCAAATCCAAGGTTCATTGCTCCTTCATCCACAATAATCATATTATGCATTATTATGCAAGCTTTCATAATATATGCAAGTGTTTTTTCATCCCAGTATCGAACAGGTCCACGTACAATTGCAAAACGAGATTGGAGCACCCTAAATGCCCGCTCCACATCTTTTCTTGCAGACTCTTGCGTGCTTGCAAAATATTTTCTCTTTGCTCCTAATGGTCTTGGGATTGTCTTAACAAATGTTGACCAATTAGGATAAATCTCATCTGCTAAATAGTATCCCATTGTATATTCATGCCCATTAATTGTATAATTGACAGGAGCAGTACGACCTTCAGTAAGTGCAGCGAAGATAGGTGACCGATCAAGAACATTAATATCATTTAATGATCAAGGCATTCCAAAAAAGGCATGCCATATCCAAAGATTTTGTGAAGCAACCGCCTCTAGAATTATAGTTGGTTTACGACAATGACCAGTATACATCCCATGCCATACAATTGAGCATTTCTCCCATTTCCAATGCATACAGTCCATGCTCCCTAACATCCCTGGAAATCCACGCTGCTCTCCAATTGATAATAATCGACAAATATCGGCCTCGTTTGGTGCCCTTAGATACCAATCACCAAAAACTTCTACGATTGCTTTGACGAAAGCTCTAAGACTTTCTATCGCAGTGGTTTCTCCAATTCGAAGATATTCATAAGTAAGATCTGCAGGAATACCATATGCAAGTATTCTGTGAGCTGCAGTTACCTTTTGAAGGCAAGATAAACCAAGAACACCAAGAGCATTTGTCCTTTGTTTGAAAAATGGATTATGAGCTTCCACTGCATTTGCGATCTGAAGAAAAAGACAACGACTCATCCTAAATCTTCTTTGAAATTGACTTTCAGTGAATTTAGGATTTTCTGCAAAATAATCATTATATAACCTTAACTCACCTTCCTTTCTATTACGATTGACAATATTGTGACCAGGAATAGAGCCACGATACCCTGTTCTCCGCCCTTGATTATTCGATTCTTCTTCAGCAACCACAGCGGTAGCAACTTGAAAAGCGAACACAGGAGTGTCATCATCAAAATCAAAAGCATCATAAAAATTAAAATTAGAATGATTCATGATGGATTTTAATGAAATATGTTTTTGATTGGAGAGAAAAAAATGGAATGATGAGAAAAAATATTAAGGTATATGAGAATATTTATATATGGATTATTTTTTCAAATTTTAAAATCTTAGAATGTTGACAGTTATTTTTTTAAAATTTGAAATTTTAAAATTTAAAATGTTAGCGGTCATTTTTTCAAAATTTGAAATTTTAAAATTTAAAATGGTGGCAGTCATTTTTTCAAAATTTGAAATTTTAAAATTTAAAATGGTGGCGATCATTTTTTCAAAGCATGAATTTTTTTTAAAAAAATTTGAAAATCAAAATTTAAAATATTGGCGGTCTTTTTCAAAGTTTGAATTTGAATTTACTTTTAAAAAATTAAATTTTTAACAGTAACATATAAAACTGAAAATTAAAAATATTCATATAAATAAATTTTAAGTTTAATTTTAAATTATATCTTTTAACTTTCATATTATTTCATTAATTTTATATTACTTTTATAAATTACTCATATTAATTATATAATTAATAACATCATAATTATATTATATATAAAATATCTAAATTAGTTATATAATTATATTAAAATTAATTTAACATGAAATATATTAAAATATAAATGACTTTTCTAAATAGCTTTTTACCATTGGAATGCATATAATCAAAAAAGCTATATTTACACTATTCAAAAGCCATTTTATCAATTTGGCTCTTCAATTTAGCTTTTTGGGTTGGAGATGCTCTAAGTAGTTGGCTAAGCGGATCCATGATGGAAGGAGGTGTAAAAGTTAGGTTATATATAAATGATCTTCATATATGACTTGACTTTATAGGGAGGTTGTTGTTTTATAAATGGACATTAAAGATGAATTTTATTCTAGCTCTCATATGTTAATAAATTTTATTCTTGATATTTTATTTATTAATCTTATTATTAAAAAATTAGTAATTTCTATGCATGATGCAACCTCTGCCCACAACATTTATTGTCAAAGGGGATAAATTCAATCAAAATCAATACCCACAAAATACATTGACAAATGAGCAAGTGAGTAATATTCCTTGGAAAGCTGCTAAGAAAGTCATTAGATACCTACAAGGAATCAAGGATTACAAGTTGACTTACTAACATACTGATTACCTTAAGGTGATTGACTATTCAGACTTGCATTTTGTTGGTTGTGTAGATACAAGAAAGTTCTACTTCATGAAACATTTTTCTTCTTGTTGGAGGAGCTATATTTTGGAGAAGTACTAAGTGCTTTATTTACCATGAAAGCATAATTCATTGCATGCTATGAAGCAACGATACAAGTGACTTGGTTAAGAAATTCTATTTCTGGTCTTAAAATTGTTGATTCCATATCAAGACCAATAAAGATATATTATGATAATTTGACTGCAATTTTCTTCTCTTAGAATAATAAAAGTGGAAGCTGAATAAGCATATCGACATAAAATAACTCATTGTGAGAGAGAAAGTGAAAGAACATGAAGTGCTCATTAAGCATATTAACATTGAGCTAGTAACTGAGGATCCCATGACTAAAGCATTGCTAGCAAAACAATATAAAGATAATGTGGATAGTATGGGTCTAGCTAACTCATTTGATGTTTGACTTCATTTTCTTTTAATTAATTGTCTAGAAATTTTCTTTATGTTATTCTTAGAGATTAAAGTGATGTTTTATGAATTATTTTCTATATTCATAAAGATTATTTGCTTATTAAGTGTTTACTTTTTTAGGATGAAATGTATTGTAATACATAGAAAGAAGTATTTAATTGTAAAGTGTGGCCGCTATAATTTATATGTTGTATTTTTAATTTAAATATAAATGTTTTCACTTATTGGATATTTTGAATTCTATAAAAATATTATCATGGTGTCATATATATAAGTCAAATAAGAGAATATTAGAAAAATATTTTTAAGTTGACCCATATATTATATAGATTTTAAATTAAGTAACAAATAAGACATATATTGTAAATGGAGGGGCAACAATTAGGATATAAAGGAATTGTTTTACATTTACATATACTAACCTTAAAGTTTAGCATAAGATTAGAAGATTTTTTATTCTGGTAACACAAAGATTTCTGGACAATTACTTTAATATTTAATCAAAAGAAATATATCTTATTAATGTTTCATTGCGAATGGAAATATTGAAATTTTCTTACACATCTGGGAAGGCTTTGGTACTAACTTGAACAATAAAGAGTTACTGGGCACCTGCTAATGACCAGGCATGGAGGCAAAGCTAGGCATATTCTTATACATAAGAAGCTATCAGGTTCTGAATTTTTCTGATATTTTCCCGTGATAATCTGCATCTGGAAACGCCAGCTACATCATCAATAGGTGCGTGCAAAATCCATAAAGTGTCGAGTTGCTAGTTCACATGCATGTGATCAAGCCTTGTCCACTTCCCGAAGAAACCTTCACGTGAAGACAAAGCAAACCCTTATTATGAAGCCTTTCACCCCTTTTAGACAGGATTGATTGAGCCATATGTTATCAGCAATCTATTTATGACAAACATTGGTATTCTATTTCTCACAATTCTTACTTGCAATCTTGCAATAAAGTGAATGGTAGCTAGCATCATGCTAAGATTCCCCCTAAGAAATGCCAGAATATTAGATGGACAATGCAGAACTCAGAAGTTTGTACACGTATTCCTTGACTGGTTAAAATTAACGAAGAAATTGAAGCTGATGGTAGTAGAAACCATGGAAAGTAAAGCCAACCATCTCGTTGATCTCTCTTTATTACAGTGATCAAATTATAGTTTAGAATTGGCTGTCAGCAGCATCACTTAGAAAGTACATAACATATTAACATGGACTTGGAAATCATATATTAGTTTATAGAAAGAGAAGCCAACAAACTCTTTTGTCACTGGTTTTCACAAAAAATGGGGTATCTTGGCTTTTCTTGTTGTCTCAACTAGCCTTCTCTGTCTGGATTTTACTGTGGCATCTACTGCCAAAAACAGCCATAAATAATTGAGAAGCATAATTGATTTCCGTCACTGTATTCATCACTCCTTCATGGATAGAGTTCAATTGTGTCTTACCCCAATTTTCTTTCTGGTTTTGGTTCCTTGCGTGGCTAGAGGACCAAATGCACTAGGCCTCAGCTACGATTTCTACAATAAGACTTGTCCCAATGTAGAGAAAATCATCCGCAATGTGGTTTCTCAAAAGCTTTTGGAAGCTCCTGTCACCGCTGCTGGTGCTCTTCGCATCTTCTTCCATGACTGCTTTGTTGAGGTACAAAGACTGCAATTACAATGAACATAAAAACCATCACGGCCATTTCACTGAAAGTTCTCTCTTTTTCTCCATCTTTTGAAGGGATGTGATGCGTCAGTCTTAATAGCATCAAGGGAGAGCAACAAGGCAGAGAGGGATGCAGAAATAAATCTTTCTTTGCCAGGAGATGGCTACGATGTCTTCTTCCGAGCCAAGAGAGCTCTAGAGTTGCAATGCCCTGGCTTTGTCTCTTGTGCTGATGTTATGGCCATTGCCACTAGAGACTTGGTTAACTTGGTCTTGTCTCAAACTTGCCTTGAAACATTTTTAATTCAACATTTGTTAGATCACAAGTATTGAAATCTGAAAGAAGAGTAATAGTTTACAACTTACAATGCATGTTCTTTTCAGGTGGGAGGGCCAAGGTGGGAAGTGAAGAAGGGGAGAAGAGATGGGCTAATCTCCAAGGCCTCAAGGGTGGACGGCAACCTTCCTCAGGTGAACCAAACAATCCCTCAACTAATCTCACTTTTCAAATCCAGAGGTCTATCCACCATGGACATGGTGGCCTTATCAGGCGGACACACCATAGGTTTCTCACATTGCAAGGAATTCATGCCAAGAATCTATGGCTACAACAGCACATTTGACATAGACCCGACAATGAACCAGGAATATGCAAGAACCCTTCGGAGTCCTTGTCCTCAGAGACATCTTGATCCAACTGTGGTTGCCCTTAATGATGTAACTACACCATTTATTTTTGACAATGCTTATTACCACAACCTTAAAAAGGGTCTTGGGTTGCTAGCAAGTGACCAGATGTTGGTTTTGGACCCCTTAACTCGAGGTTATGTGGATATGATGGCTGCTGATCAACAACTTTTTTTCAATTACTTTGTTGAGTCCATGATAAAGCTAGGCCAAGTTGGAGTCAAGACGGGGAGTGATGGTGAGATTAGAAGACGTTGTGACTCCTTCAATAATTAATTAAAAGACGCTCTGTTGTTCTTTATTTTGTGATATCTTCTTGTATGGTGAGAGTTGTTTAATGCAAATTCCAACCCCCATTACATTAAACAATGTTTCATCGGACAAACTTTATTTGAATGCTTTAACTATACATCTTTCACAAGAAAAATGTGTTACAAACAAATTACTTGCAGTCTTCATGTATTGTCTAAAAATAGATTTCACAATATCTCGAGGGGAGGGGTATTTGAGATTACAGTAATAAATTCCTTTTCAAAGTATATTTTACTTGAAAATTTATTAAAATAATATTTTTTTTTTAAAAAAATTATTAATAAATGATTTAAAAATATAAAAATATTAATTTAAAACAAATATAAAATAAAATATTTTAAAAAACAAAAATAAACCATCTCTTCATCTAACCAAGATAAATTGACGGGCACAAACCTGTCACCTTCGGCGTTCTTATAGCCAGTCTCCATCTTTTTCGTTGGACGGGTGCCTGAAAAGGCGTTAGCTGGCCTCACTGTTAGCTATGTTGTTAAATAAAATAACCGGATAGACCATCAACAAGCCCGTCTAGCTCAGTTGGTAGAGCGCAAGGCTCTTAACCTTGTGGTCGTGGGTTCGAGCCCCACGGTGGGCGTTCGTATTGGTTTTTGTTTTTAAATTCTAATACGGCATTTTTCTTTTAAACAAATTATATATGACTATAGACTGCTATATTTATCAAGACTTTCTTTATCAAAATCTCTTGTTATATTCGAATCTAACATTATAACACGAGTAATAGAACTGGTTTATCACATGAACCACCTTTTGATGGTTGGTAATGGGGGAAATAGAGGCAACTTTTGAGTTCTTACTAGTAAACCAGTTCATCACTGTCCAACTTTCTGCTATTATATAAACATCTGAGTTGAAGAGTAACATTATCTTCTAACACTTCAAGTCTCTATGGCCAAGGCCTAGTTTCGTGTTCTTCTGGCTTTAAACCTCCTATTTTTCGATTCAGTTCATGGTCTAAGATATTGCTTTTACACTGAAACCTGCCCGAATGTTGAGCAGGTAATCTTTAATGCTGTTGCTGACAAGTTTTCAGAGATCCTGTTTCTGCTGCTGGCGCTCTGCGAATCTTCTCCCTTGACTGCTTTGTTGGGCCAGACCCCTTTAATTCCCTGCTCTTATATTCATGGAATTGTACTCTATTCAGCTTCTTTCCAACTTTCTAGTTCAATCTTTGATAAATTTCAAGACTGCGTCTAACACTATATGTTTGGGTTTTCATGGAGGGTTGTGATGCATTTGTAGCATCAAGCAACACTGTAAAACTAGAAAGGGATGCAGAAATAAACCTGTCATTGTCTGGAAATGGTTTTGATCTCTTCTTTAGAGCCGCGACAGCTGTTGAATCACATTGTCCAAGAGTGGTTTCTTGCGCAGATGTCGTGGCAATTGTCCCAAGAGATACAGGTTCAATGGTAAAGAGCTAAGACAATTACCACCTCCACAGATTCTTTCATTCTCTGTTTGTCTACAATCCTCACTTGAAATGCATACACCATCAGCTAGGAGGCCCAAGGTTTAGAGTGCAAATGGGAAGAAGACCTTGTCTCTGAGGCTTAAGAGTGGCCGGAAACATTCCTCAGGCAAATGTCACACTCTCTGAAGGATTATGGTGACTTATCAGGAGCCCACTCCATCAGTGCCTCTCAATGCAAGGAGTTCATGTACAGAATCCATGGCTACAAGTAATTTGACATGGGCACAACCATGGACCAAAACTACGTTAAAAAACTACGCACAAAATGATCCGACAGCATCGACCTTAGACAATGCCTATTACCGGAATCTTCAGAAGGGCTTTGGACCCAAGAACTCAGGTTTATGTCAGTTTAATGGCCAAAGATCAAGATGTGTTTTACAGTCACTTCATCACAGCCATGATCAAGTTGGGTACTATACGGGTCAAGACAGGGAACGAGGGAGAGATCACGCAAGATTGTGGATCATCTAATAGATAAGATTAATTATTCCATTTCCAACTAGCATACCATGTATAGGTTGCTTCTTTAACATTGTAATCGAATCCTATAACATAAAATACAGTAAATGGAGATTTTCAAATGTGCACATGAATAAAAATACATCATTAAATAAGACATATGCAAAATTACAGACTTACAGTCTTGGTGAGGATCAAAAAGATGTTCAACAAAGAAAAACCATTCCACTCCAACGAATTTAGCAAATTTAAATGGTTCCACTTCAAGAAATCAGCGTCATCTTTACTACCAAATGTAGTATTGGCAAATGTAAGCTCACTGGGGTTGATCAGTTTCAGCTTCAAATAAATTCCAAATTTCTTCAACAAAGCATCACTGGAACTTTTCTGAATCTTTCTCCATGAAACAAGATGAGGGTAACAAATGGGTTCAACTCTGTGTGTAGACTCCATAAGATCTTCACTTCACAAATGGAACTCCAGAAGGAGTTTTCGAAGCATATTCCACATACTCCGACCCAAAAAACTGCCTCAAGAAAAACTCTTCATATGGTATCCGTTGAGAAAAGAAGCGCCAGACAACAATAGCAAACCCAATTGTCGATATAGGATTACATAACATTATCTGAGTTCCCACTGACCAGATTAAGAAACCAGTGTATGATGGATGACGTACAAACCTATACACTCCATGAGTTATCAAATTATGTTGCTCCTCATGATTAACCTTAATCAGATGTGTGAACGATTGTCCAGCTGTTACAATGGCTAGCTTCCGAGTAATCTCCCCAATTATAACCATCACAAGACCTAAATTGCTTACCCACCAATATTCCTTCAACCCAGGAAATAAAGCAATCTCAACAACATACTCAAGCAACGCAAACATCATTGCAAACACATAAGCTTTGCTGATCAAGAGTGAACTAAGATTAACACTTGATCTCCCATGAATAGCAGCAACTAAAACATATTCAGAACTATGAAAAAAGAGCACAGCCAAAAACATCTGGAATAACTGTCTGCAAGCCGTATATCCAAAAATTTCTGTCATTTTTGTCAAATCAAAGTGAGCCAATTTCAGTCCCTTGTAACATTCAAATTTGTCTTCACACTAATGTGCTAAACCCAATGACTGTAAATATAACTTCAAACCTGAAAAAGAAGGACAGCAGCAGCTATACATCATTAATCCTGAAACTTCATTCTTCATATCACCCAAAATTTGCTTCAAAAATGACATCTTTCTCTGAAAAAAATAAAGGGTTTCTGAATTTGTGTCTGAACGATCGAGATCTCACGGTCATTACCAACATAGTTCAATCAAACTCTCAGAAACACAACAGATTACACATTAAGGTGTGTAAATAACAATACTTACATTACAATGATGGAAAAGTTGATTCCTTTTACTATATGCACAACATAATTGATAAAAAAAAGAAAAAAGAAACCCCAGCAGTAAAAACAGCTTGAAATCACACTTGCTAAAAGGGTTATCAAGAAAAATATTTAAATCTTAGTTAGAGTCTTAATAAGCAAAAAGTAACATCAAAGTTAGAATCTTTAACTCTAAGGGGTTAGGGATAAATTTTTTACCTCTCGAAATTGATATTGAATTCTGTTGATCGGATTTCGAGGGAGAGATGGGAGAAATGGGTGAGAGATATTGATGTTTGAAACTTGAAAGAACTGTTTAAATTGTTATTCAACACTTTAGAAAATGCAAAACCACTTTTAGGAGTTTTACGGAAAAGTAAGTAAAGTTTTACGGAAGAGAGCGTCCTCTAATACTGAAAAGGGAGTATTCTTTAAATTCGGTGATTGCAATTATAATTAAGCGGGGAAAATATGTATGTATATTCACGCAAATTAAATAATGTTGTGTGATTTTTAATTGAAATTATATTAAAATAATTTTTATTTTTTTATTTTTTTAACATTGTTATATTAAAATTATTTAAAAATATAAAAATATTAATTTGATATTTTTTCACATAAAAATTAATTTAAAAAGTATTTTAAAAAATATGTTATAATACAAAAACAAATCCTCATCTAAGAGATAATAGTTAATTTACATGTTTAGCTATAAACTTTGATTAGACAACAAAATATAAATAATAAGTATTTCATACATAAAGAGGTTTAACATAAATATATTCACACCTTCTTTACCTAAACCATAAATATTAACAATAATTATTGTTCGGCCGTGTAGAACTTGTAATCAAGTTTATACAACTTTCGATTACAATTAATAACTACATAATATAGAACATAAACTTATCATGCATCATCATTCATGACCTTCATCATAATTTCCATAAATACATTTCTTTTTATATAAATCAACATCTTCTTTTATCCATATAATTTCCTTATAATACTAGCAAGTTATACATATTAACAATTAATCAAGGTAAATACACCGGCAAGGCAGATATACTAGGGCATCTAACCCTACTTATGACAATTAGTCAAGGTAAACATTGGCACGTTAGATATACTGATTCCTCTAGCTCCACCTGTGGATGTTAATCAAGGTAAACACACTAACAAATTAGACATAGTGACACCTTTAGCTCTACTCAAGGTAACTAGTCAAAGTAAACACACCGATAAGTCAGATATATTGACACCTCTAACTCCACTTAAGGTATCTAGTCAATGTAAACACATCGACAAGTCAGACATATTGATGCCTCTAGCTCCCTTTATAGAAGCTAGTCAAAGTAAACACACTAGCAAGTCAGATATATTGATGTCTCTAGCTGTACTCATAAAAGTTAATCAAAGTAAAAACATCAGCAAGTCAGATATACCGACGACTCTAACTCCATTCATGGAAGATAGTCAAAGTTACTATTTTTTTCCACATATTCCATTTTTATTTCTTTTTTTTACATCCATGTCTTTAAGAAATAAAATAAAAATAGAGCATAAGATATAAAAAGATAAATTCAAGTTTCAAATCACCTACCTGGAGCCTGCAAATGCCTAGCTGCTCCTGTCTATTGTCCAACTTTCACAACCTCCCCTGCATTAACAGGTCCAAACTATCATAAACTCAGAAACTTATAATAAGAACCCTATTTCGGTTCTCCTTCAATCCTATATTCCCAACCAATAAAAATAAAATAAAATCATGGGGTTTAATATACATATAAAAAAACCCCAACCTTTGTATACTCAATCATAAACTTAACAAATCATGTTCAATGGCTCCATCAAATATTTTCTCGTATAAACAAAATCATATACAATCATCCTTTACACAAAATCAATTCCCTCTTCTAAAATTCCTTATTAGCCGAATCTTATCCTTAAGAAGTCAAGGGTTTTCTTTTCAAAATTTCATGAAGTTAGGAATAGTCCACATATAATTTATATCAACAACGCATAATTAATTATAATTTATAAAGTTCATTATCAATTATTTAATTTCTCCCAAACTCTACACTTGGCCAGCCTCCCAATGATTTTAACTAGTAAATAGTCACCATATACTAATTCAACAATGTCCTAAACAATCATACATTTCATCCTCATGAAATCAACAAGCTAATTAATAAAGAACACTTTACTCATTTGTTTTGTGCTTAAAATAAGCCCATCAAGTAACTTTCCGCCACTCCTTCCTCTGCTAATTTCTTTGATTTATTTTTCTAACTCTCATTTTCTCACACTTTAATCTTGTTTAGATTTTTATGTTTGTGTTTAACCTCTATTAATCTCCCTCATAATGTTCTTAACTTGATTTTACCTAAGAGATTTTGGAGAAAAAACAAGGAAGAAAAGACGAAGGAAGCTCTTCTTTATCTCTTATGGCTGGCGAGTTTAAAGTAAAGGAGGGATTGGAATGTCTTTTTCAAAATTATAGTTTTTCCCTTGTTTTAAATCTCTTAAGTAATTCCGAGTAATTCTCCAAGTTCCTAACAAAATTTAATACTATATTTGAACAAATTTTTTCATATTCATTGACTAACCTTCAGTAAATACTTTATTCCCAATTAAAATTTATTAAATTATTTATTTAATATTCATTTTAAACTTGCTTAAAATACATTATACTTTTATATTTACTTAAAATTTTAACCCGGAGTTTACATTGGGCCTTTGGCCCATCAACTCAACTGCCCATTTTAGTAGTTAAAGTTTTATGTAATTTCAAAGACTAATGCTTAAGAGCATATATTATATTCTAAAAAATCAAGTTAGAATAGCAGCACGGGAAACCTTATAGTTCCTTGGTTTCTTTTTTTTTTTTGGTTGCTAGGAGAGAAATATAGAGATTTTTCCCAAATACTTTCTGATTGTGATAAGTAGTTTTGAATGGATAGTGTACCAAGATGAAGAAGACAATTTTCATGTGAAGGTGGATAACACTTTATGGTCTTGAAAGTTGTGTCATTGAAAGGATTGTGCAAAAATAATGAAGTGCTCATAGGTTTTCCTCGTGTGTTCATAGTGTTAGGGTTAGATATTTTATTGAGCCATATATTGACAAGAGCGAACCAATGGAGAAATTGTCATAATTAATGTTTAAGGCATCACTATGTGGAGACATGGAAATTTCATTGGAGACTTGAAGATATGAAGTTTTTTTTTGAGATAAACAATACTAAGTTCATTGAAATGTTTAAGGAAAAAAAGTATGAAGATAATTTGGAGAAATAATATTGCTTTTTTCATTGAAAAGTTCAGAATATTTTCTTATAACAATGGAGATACAATTCATGGAAACTATCTAATTTTTGGCAATGCATTGTGGGATGTACCAACCTCTTTCTCTTTTTGTTTAGGTTGTATTTTTTTTTATTGAACTTTTGAATTTAACCCCTAGCGTTCAAGTTCTTTATCTTTTTTAGAGCATATTAGTCCTTTGTATCATACCAATTGTCATGATAAAAAGGACAAGTTTTATTGGGGTCGTGTGCTCGCGTCCCTATTTACGGGATAGGGGTATTTTACAAATTCTTTTTCTTTAATGACAACCAATACCTCAATTGCTCGTGGTTGTCAAAGATGTGATCATGAGCTTAAAGAACTTTAGTCAATCATGAATGAATCCCTTTATGTTCCTTTTTGAATGCCCTAGGGTTGCTAAAAGACCAATGATGCTTGGGAGATCATGTTCTTTATTGTTGGAACCGAGAATGTCCTTACTTGATCACACTTGGTTTTTTTGCACATGGTGAGACAATATTGAGTGATGGTGCCATGGTTTGCTTTTGTGTGAGCTAATAAAAAAAATAGTGTGAGATGACTTTTATAACAAAACTATATATATATATATATATATATATATATATATATATATATGACATTTTTATTATGGATGTAGACTCAAATTATTATGAATTTTAATAGTTAAGTGATGATTCTTCCCTTTAACTAGATCATTTGCCCATGTTGTGCTGTTGTTAAATCAATTTTTTTAACATACAAAGAAAAAAATATCTAAGCATTGTAATGTGTTTTCTAATAAAACAATTTAATCATAAACTCAAAATATGATATATATTAAAAGATATATTTTTTTAAATATTGATACAACAATATATTAAATGATATTTATTTTGAAATATTGAGATGACACTATATTGGATTAACTCGAGCTAACCCACCAAACTTTCAAATTGGATCATGAGATTAAGATAACTCCATATAAAGCATGCCATAACCCATTTTTGGGTTACTCCCCAAATTCATTTCTCTTTCTTAAAAAAAAACACAAAACAATGTCGTTTTAAACAAAACTGTTTTTCTTTTTCCCCTGGATGGGCAACAGGGGAAGAAGAAGCCTTTTTAAAATTCTTCTTTTCCTGCCCACTCTCTCTCTCACTCTCTCCCTTGACACAACCCATACCCTGCCACCATTATGAAAGAAACAGAAGACCCATGCCCGACCATTATACCCTGTGCTTGGACAGGGTAGGGTGGCCCTCTCCCCCTGCCTCGTATAAATACAGGGGGAGAACCAAAGATAAAAAAGAAGGGCTTTTTTTGAGAAAGAGGGGAACAAAAGAGAAATAGAGACCGGAGAGGAAACAAACAGGGAGCAAAAACAGAGAGTAAAGAGAGAGAGAGAACGAGGAGATTGAATGAAAAAAAAAAGGAACAACCATAACAAAGAAACAAAAAAGAAGAAAAAAAGAAAAAAAAACAGAGGAAAAACACCCATTGATGCCCATCGCTTTTTTCTTCTCACCACCTCAAATCGCAACCATTCTTCCTCTTTGCCGCCACTAGTAGCACCGTGAGCAACCGCCAGGTAAGCCTTCACTACTCCTTTTCTTCTTCTCCTTCACCCGTGCTTCTCCACTGTTCTGCGTGAATAGTGGAGAGTCAATCAATTCACTCTCTATTGTTCACGTTGCATGTGAACAGTGGATAGCTGCTCCATTGTTCACCAGGCCGAACAACGCCGGTCCAGACCAAAAATGGCTGGGCCGGGTCCGCCCTAGTCCAAAAACAAAAAAATAAAAAACTTCTGGGTCGATGCAAATCTGGTATTAAAATACCCGATTTTCACCAAAACATTGCAAAACGATTTACACAGAAAAACAAACAAAAGTCTTGTTTTTATGCATACGACCAAACCTCTTAAAAGATAAAAAAAATCATATCATATTTTCATACAAATTTGTTTTTCAAAAATATGTATTAACATGCATTTTGACTTTACTAACCAGTTTATTAAGAGCCTGTTTGGCAGTGTGGTTGCGGTTGCTTTTCAAATAACTTTTCGTGCCGAAATGCATGTCAATGATGTTTTTTTATTTTTAAAAAATTATTTTTGATATCAGCACATCAAAACGATCCAAAACATACAAAACATATTAAATTTTAGCAAATAAATTTTTTTTGAATTTTTTGGGAACGCGGTTTGCACCGCGTTCCCAAACGGTGTATAAAGCTATGAGAACTAGGCTAATATTTCAAAAATTCTATTTTTTTTTCTTTTAATATCTGAGATTACGAACTTACACATAAGATGTATTTTTAATAAAAGTTAGTTTTTTTTGCTGACATTAGAACGATTATGTTTTACCTGATAAAATAAGAATCTCCTTATTGAGCAGGAATCTTCTTAAACCATAGACGGACCAACAATTATAAATACAATAACACCTTAGCATATATCAGACAATTAAATATTGCAGCTTATCTTAGGTAGGGTGTATTTGGGGTGCTAATACCTTTCTATTACGCAACTAGTTCTCGTGCCCAATCTCTGAGACCAATTAAGGTTTCTAGTAACAAAAAATTAGGTGGCGTCTCCCATTTTCTTTTTCCACTAATACAAGACATGGAATTATTGTCTTCTCCATTTTCCCGATACTCCAAACAAATAAAGTGGAAGATCGCCGTGACGCTGCACACGTGTGACAAAGGAAATACAAAACAATATGAAGCCCAATTTCTAATTAATCTAATATTAAAGGATGAAATTAAAGAGAAAATCATTAAAAAAAAGAAAAAAAACCAAGTCAACTCTGGCTAATCTATTAAACTAGCGACTTGGGTTATAAGGTCAGGATAAAAAAAAATATGAAGCTCCATTTCCAACAAATCAAATGTTCAAGGTTGTAATCGAGAAAAAATAAAATCCATAAGATCAAAATAACTCCACATAAAACAAATTGAAAATAAAATTACAAAGTCCAATTCCCAAACAACCTAATATTGAAAGATAAAAATGATAAAAAAAACCTAAATAAAAGAGATTGATTTGTTGAAGGGTGATTTTTTTTAAAAAACTATTCAATTAAAAAGATAAAAAATGAACTAAGTTAATCTAGGTAAATCTACCAAATACGCGACCTAGATCATGAGATCATAGTAACCCCATAAAAGCAACTAAAAAAAATTTATGAAGCCCAATTAAAAAATATTCAATTAAAAAAGGATTAAATTATAAATAGAGTCAACTTGGATCAACCAGCCAAACTAGTGACCTGGATCATCAGATTGAGATAATTCTATAGAAAATAAATAAAAAAATGATATTCAAATGGCCATTCACATCTTGAATTAGTTTCTTGAGATACTAGTTGTAGTCTTGATTATTTACTTTATCCGACATTTAAACTATTAAGCGTGTGTCTGACAGCGTCATTTAATGAAATTTTAATATTTTTTTCTTTCAAGTTAATTTTTAATTTTTGTATTTTTAGATTTTTTTTGATGTACTAATATTAAAATTATTTTAAAAAAATATTATTTTAATGTATTTCTATGTAAAAAATATTTTGAAAAGCAACATTTTAAAAAGCAACCTCTAACACTATTCCAAACACCCTTGAAGTAAAGACAAACTAAAGGCTTTTTGGGATTGAGAAATCAGTAGATAAACTTTTTTCATAAGAACCACATCGATCATATCACATAAATTTGCTATAACAACAATTAATAATATTGTGATCCTAATCAGACAAGTACTTTTATCTACATTCTACGTGCAATTTGTCAATAATTTTACTTCAGGATATCACAAGAGCATTAAATCGGTTTTATGAGTAGGGGAGGGAGGATATCACAAGAGCATTAAATCAGTTTTACGTGCAATTTGTCAATAATTTGTGAAATCATTTATTCCAAGCATTTATTTCTATGAATTTGAAGAGTTCAATTCAGCCTGTAAATTTGATATCAAGTTTTCTTGGTGAAAGAATATGACGTGGTATCATGTAATTGGTATTTTATTAAATGTGATTAAGATCTGCAACTCATGATTAAAATCTTTTATTTATAATAGATATCACATTATTTAGTAAGCAAAACTTAGTAAAAAAATAATAATTAATACCCCCAGCAATACCAAAAAATCATTACCTTTATATGACAGAAAAAAAATTAGATTTAGATGTTAAATACTAAGAATGTACTTTTACTTAACCTAGATTGGATATATTGTAGTTGGGCCAAGTTCGGCCCAGTCCATGCATTTGGGCCGGGTCCGGCTCATTTCCAAAAAAAATAAAAATAAAAATATTATTTAATATTTGTGATTTCCTCACTTTTTTTTTATTTCTGTTTTGTTTAATCTCGATCTGTTTTTTTGTCATTTCAACAATACGAATCCGGTATTAAAATACTCGGTTTTCGTTAAAACTTCAAAAAATACAAAAAAATTTTGAAAAAAGAAAAAAATATTTTTGCGCATACGGCCAAGTGTCTCAAAGCTAAAAAATCAAATTGTGTTTTTCATACACCAAAAAACAATGTTTTAGCATGCATTTTGACTTTAATAACTAGTTTATTAAAGTCAAGAGAATATTGACCAAAATTTCAAAAACAACAAAAATTTTATTTTGTTTGTCTTTTAGTATCCAGGGTACGACATTACACGTAATACGCATTCTGAATATTTAATTTTGTTTTTTTCGGACGTAGAACGGTTAGGTTTTACTCCATTAAGATAAGAATCTCCTTATTGAAAATGGTTTTTCTTGACCCTTTAGATGGACCAACAATTAGAAAACACAATAAGACCATAATTTTTATCAAACATTAAAACAATGCAGCTTACCTTAGGTAGGGCGGGGTGTTAATACCTTACCTTTACATAACCAGTCTCCGTACCCGATATCTGAGACCAGTTAGGGTTCCTAGTGATCAGAGTACTAGGTGACGACTCTCAGTCCATATTTTACTGATAAGAGACAAGAATTTCTTGTCTCTTCACATTTTCCAGATATACCCTTTACATTTTTTTTATCTGAGAGTGATGGACGATCATCGCGACGCCGCCTACGTGCGACACCAGTATAGCTAAAATATTTTAATGAAAAGTCTGTGCCTTCCATCCACACAGACTAACCCTAAAGTTTTACATAGATTAGAAGAATGTTTGTTTATTATTAACAGCACATAAATTTCTAGACAATTGTTTCAATACTTAATCAATCATGGAGATATATATCCTTTTAATTTTCCACTATGTTTATATGTCTAACATATTGAAATTTATCTTACACATGCATCTTTTCTTAAAATGCACAATTTTTGGAATGGAAAAAGAAACAGCTGTGGAGTATGCCACACTTTATTAAAGTACGTAGGATATTACAAATAGCATACGAGAGAGAGGAGTAGAGCATTAATGTCTCTCATTTTATCACAGAAAACATTGACCAACTACTTAGTTCTTACACAAATGCATAAACACACAATGCATGGGAGATTATTAATTAATGGTACGTACTATCTCTCAATATATTACAGGAAACATTTTGCAGCACTCACACCGATGGTTTATTTGGCATGACATGTGGGAGCTCAACATTTTAGCTTTGAAGGGGTATTTTCTCCACGAACAATAAACTGATGCGACCTTTCAAGCATGATGCATTTGTGTAGGCATCATTGCTCTCATAAACGACGTCTGTTGCACGTGCATTGTTAACACACACGTTAAGGAGATTCATGGAGATGGCAGTGGGCTTCAAGCAGTCTTCGTTAATGTCCTTCCATGCATCTGCACATGTTTTCTGAAGCTCTTTAACTGCCTCGTTCATGGAGACTCCATATTCTTTCATGTAGCATTCAATTGCAGAAGCACAATGCTCCCTCTTTTGTTCAAACTTCACATATGATCGAGCAAGGATGTTATAATAATCATTTTCTTTCTCTCCATAAAAATAATTAATAAATTATAATGCTCAGAGGATGGTTTAATGCTGAATTGCGGACGAGTAATTATACCTCATGGGTCACTATGTCATTCATAAGGCGGAGAAACAAACATCCTGCCTCGGAGATTTTTGCTTTACTTGTTAACCATTCCAATTCTTTGATTCTTGCAGTTTCAACTACGAAGAATACTGTTGTCGTTGCCATAAAACCAATCGAGATTTTTCCATTGCGCACATACTCATTCAATGGCGGCACAAAACGATCGTTACACCATTGAGCCTCGACTATGTAGGTTCTTATCATCTCTTTCATCTGGTCGATAGTATTTACAACAAAAAGAAAAGTAACATAAAACAGGAGAGAGGTCCAAGAGGACTTAAGTACAGCAGGAGAGAAAAGACTCCAAAACGATACCGGAAAAAAGAAACTGAATCTTACCTCCTCCTTCACATAATTGACAGCAGTAAAGGATTTTCCATTCTTGCTAACTTCATTTGCAACGTCATCAAAATAACTTAAGAGAGCCCTATAAAGAGCTTTCATGGAATCCGTGGGTAGCTGATCGATGGCATCGATATTGCATCTGGAATGTTTTAAGAAATTAACCTTTGTAATTCAACAATACAAAGAACCCGTATCACACGATTTATAGAGAGTAAATCTTGTTTTTAAGTTATATTTTAAGAGGTATTTTTTTCATAAACAACATTATAAAAATGAGCTATTATTTTTCATAAACAAGAGTTAAATTTTAAGTGCGACTAGCATAAAATAACTCAAAACAACATATTAAAAGAAGAGAGTTAGCATAAGTTAGAATTATTAAGTAAAAAATAAAATACACTTTTGATTAAAGTGAAATCTCAACTCAATTTCATATCTTTTGAACTTAATTAAAAAATTATTTGTAGCCAATTATATTATTTATGATTTTTTTTCCTAATCATTTCCATTGCAATATTTACTTAATTGTCAAGTTTTTTCTGAGAGTTGGTGATTTTTTTTTTCTGAGATGACAAATTTTGTCGGTATTTTATAAAGGGTTAAAATAAAATTACAATAAATACCACTACCAATCCTTGACGGAATTATTCTGTCGGTGTATTAAAGTGGATAATGTTTTTTTTTTAGCATGCATATTCCATCTATGAAAACAACTTTTTTTTTTACTGATAGAAATACCGACAGAAATGACATTACCGACGAATGGTTTCTGTTCGTAAATCTGTTAGTAAAAATATTGCCGAATGAAATGTTAGTACAAATACTGATAAAAAATTTTGTTGATAAAACTATTAAATTTGGTAGTGCTTAAAATAACTCAAAACAACATATTAAAAGAAGAGAGTTGCATAAGTTAGAATTAATAAGTCAAAGATACTAAAGTGAAATCTCAACTCAATTTCATATCTTTCGAATTTTAGTTAAACATTATTTGTAGCCAATAATATTATTTATGATTTTTTTTTCTTGTCATTTCCATTGCAATATTTACTTAATTATCAAGATTTTCTGTGAGTTGGTGATTTTTTTTTTAAGGAGGCAAGTGTTTTAGCAGTAATTTTAAGATTTTTTTTATTTTATTTTGTCATCATGTTTAAGAAGAACTGTAATATCTTTTTGATATAAAATACTTTCGTTAATGAATGAAATGTTTTAAAATATTAAATTTGGTTTCTATATTTTATTTTTTCTTACAAAAAAGTCCCTACAAGAAATGAATAGTCATATTTGGACTTGGTGACTATTTGGAAGTGCGATAACTTCTATTTTTAAGTGTTTTATAAAAGTTTTTTCGCTTGAAAATATATTAAAATATTTTTTTTTTAGATTTTTTTATTTATGACACTAGAACATCAAAATAATAGAAAAAAGAACTAAAAATATCAGTTTAATGTCTTTTCAAGATAAATATACTTTTAAAACATGATTTCTACCGTAATGTTAAACAATCTTTTAAAAATAATTTTGTTATGCTAATAAAAACTATTTAAAATTAATTGTGATGATTGGTATATATAAACAATAAGCATTAAGAAAACAAATACGATTTAATTAGTTGTAGCTAGGATCCATTATTTAATAATAATAAAGATATACAGTCTCCTATAATATTTTAAATTGACCGTACATAAAAATATTTTTTGACAATATGATCCAGACATAAGATAATAAGACAAATATTTTGTGAAAACATATTTTTTACGGAAATATGGAAATCTAAAGAAAAACAAATAAATCAAACCTGATAACAGCCTTGGTAAAATGTTGAAGTTCTTCATTCGTAGAATACGCATCATATGTGTCGTCTATGACGGTGATCAAAGCTCCAAGCTTTGTGGACAAGATCCGAGCAAGAGCATACTGAGGCTCAAAGTGCATTGCATTGACCCAAAAATACATCTCAACAATTCTGTCCCTTGCATAAGGCAACTCTTCAACCAAATTTAAGTCTTTCCACCAGCTGAAATATAAATAATAACGTCAAATTTGGCCCAGTGATGCTCATCGTTGCAAGATGGAGATAAAAATGGCTGCTCTTTACTTTGATTCTAACTTTTACAGAAAACAAAAATCGTACCCCTTCTCATTATAAAATAAATTTACCTTGAGAGTGTGCTTAGCTCTTGCTGGTGCAGTAATTGTACCCTGTTGAAATCTAGTTTTGCAAATTTAAGCAAAGTTTCGTTTCGAAAATCTTCTTCTTCGTAAAAAGAGATGTATTCCCTGGCCTCGAGTCTCTGAACGGTTTTGTGGATCGGTCGGATCAGAGCATACTTAATGTGTCTTGCAAGACGAGGGCCTGACTGCGTTGCCAAGGACTCTAGGTTTGTCCTTGAAAACTCCAAGGCTTCATCTAAGATTTGCTCTCCATTGACACTCAAATGGGCAGCTTCGTGCAAGCTAAGATTGCCTTTCACATCACTGGTAATGGTTTTCTTGAACTCACCATTGGTGTCCTTGAATTTCTTGAACACATCTGATACATACACAGTAATCAGTATATATATATAACACTACTCCCATACATGAATCCATGTATATATAGAATTAATGAAGAAATGCAAGATGCTTAGGTCGTTACCAGAAGACACTTTGCATCCATATTGCCTTAGAACTCGAAATAAAAGTGCAACAGTGTGGAGATCGTGGTCATTATTTTCAAGAAAACTGGGAAGAGCATCATGAACATAATCTACTTGATCTTCAATCTCAGTTTCAAAGTGATATGATACACCGAGGCGGCATAGCAGGTTTATAAACTCAACGTTTTCTACCGCATCCTTTTTAGAAGCCATTAACATGCCCATCACAATATTCTTCAACTCTTCTACTTGTCTATTGTATGATTCGAATTCCTGCGGGCAAAGTAAAAGTTCCAGTCATCAGCATCATACAGATATATTGTCATGTTGTTTAATATAAGAAAGAGAACTGACACTGTGTTTGTTAATGTTTTGAGCTCAGTACAACACCTAGCTAGCTTCATTACAACACCTAGTTATATTTCAACAAAATCATGCTTTATTTTATTTTTGTATGATCAACTAGTATTTGTGACAAATTAAGCAAAAATAAAGCCTACATGAGATTAGGATATTACAAACGATATGACAGTCAAGGATTTGATTACCATTTCTGGGAACGAAAACGAAACGAAGCTAAAACCCCATTCAGTGGGAGGGAAGTCAGCCAATGGACGGAAGTTCTGCATTCTGTTTGCTGGTAAATCTGTCTGCAATGCCATCTTAGATGCCTACTATTTCTTGATTTTTGGTTAAGTGTGAAGTGTCCGGCGAACATAGTAGCATGTAACCTCATTTTATAGGTGGATGGTTAATGTTTGAAAATAATATAAATTATATTTTATAATTTTATTTTTTTATATGGTATTAAAGATTTAAATACCAAGCAGTCACGAGTTTAAATCTTATCATTCTTGTTTATATAATAAAAAAAATTAATCACAAAATATAAACCTATGTAAGTTTCAAATTTAAAGAACTTTTACTTGAGGGGGTGTGTTTAGAGGAGAACGAAGAATTTTTTTTTAAAGAGAGCCAAATTAAAAAAATTATTCTAAAAGAGCTAAAATTTAAGTTATTTTACTACTAAAATTATAAACATTGTCAAGATAGTGACTGGAAAAAACATTTTCTTAGAGGGCCGGAGCTCTTATTAGCCCCGTCTTTGCCACTTGATATATTAAAAAATAATATAAATTATATTTTAAGATTTTATCTAACTCTTAATTAAAATGATTCTTTTATAATTAAAAACTGGCCCTGATATTATTGGTCAGTCCTGGTGAATTATTACTTATTTATCGAAGTCTTATTTCTCTTCCTTTCAACGACCAAGACCCTAATTATTTTGACGAGGGTCCGGCTGCCTGACCACGTAATTGTTTTTCTGCAGACAAGAGCAGTAAGAGAGATCGATCAGGATAGGCTAGCTAAGGCTGATGATAAAGATATACTATTTTCTCTTTTATAAACAAGGAGCAGCCTTAGATTGGACTAGGTTTTGATTATTTAAAACTCTACCAAAACCCGGAATTAAATAAATCTTAAATTAACCTGCCAATTAACCACGTATTTAATATGTATGATTTCTAAGTTGAGGAGTTTACTGTGTGCCATGGCATAGCTAATGAGGGGACCAGACCGTGGGCTAGAGGGGTCAGACGGATCAAAAGGGAAGAAAATCACAGAGGGGTGTTGTTTCGTGAGCTCAAACTCCAAGAAGAGAAGAGAATCAACAGGCGCCCCCCGTGTAGTTATAAGCAGTTTTCCTGAAAAGGAGCAAAAATGCTTTGCTGTGCGGTCTTTTGGATACCATGGATTTTTGTGGCTTCGGCTGTGTGTGGTGGGGGCACGTATGGAGCTCTCACGCTATAATGAGATACTAGTTTCATAAACCGTGCGATGTTATGAATTAATTTTTTTTTGCATAAAAAATATTAAAAAAATTTAAGATTTAAAAGTGTTAAGTTTTTTTGTAAAATTATACTCAAGAGTCTTGGGTGTCACTATAACACCTAACCCAAATGTAATATTTATAATATTAATAATAACATTAAACTTGCATGACTCAAGTTTAAGTGGGTCTGGCTGCAACACCGGACTCAAGAGCCTTGGATGTGGGTCTAGCTACAAGGTCGTGTCATAAAAGCATGATAATTAAATAGATTAATTAAAAAAATGAAGAAAAAAACTAATGAAGAAAAAGAAAAAAAATCTGTATTTACTGGGTTAACCCTTCAAACCAGGTTAACCCGTCAAACCTTGGATTCGTGTCGTAAAATTTTGATAACTAAATAGAAAAAAAAATTGACAGGTTAACACAGAATTAACTGGGCTAACTCGTCAAACCAGGTTAACTCGTTAAACCCAGGTTCCGTGTCATGAAAGTTTGATAACTAAATAGAAAAAAATTGAACATTAACAAACTAAATTAAACAAAAAAAATTAATTAAAAAGGAAAAAAAACAAACAAAAAGGTATCAGCCTTTTCACTGTGGATCGCATTGTGCAGTTCACAGTCAAAGGCATAAAAACAACAAAAAAGCAAAAAGAAAAAAAAATAAAAACTAAAGGCATCAGTCGATAACTAAATAGAAAAAATTTTAATATTGATGAACTAAATTAAATAAAAAATATTAAATAAAAAGAAAAAATAAAAGAAAAAAACTTATAAGAAGAAAAAAACTAATGAAGAAAAAGAAAAAGAAATCTAAATTTACTGGGTTAACCCGTCAAACCTGAGATCCGTGTCATGAAAATCTGATAACTAAATAGAAATTTTTTTTAATATCAACAAACTAAATAAAAAAATAATTAAAAAAAAAAGGCATTAGCTTTTTCATTGTGGACTCCACTGTGCAGTCCACAATGAAAGTCATAAAAATAAAAATAAAGCAAAAAATAAATACTAAAGGCATCAGTTTTTTTACTATGGACTGCATACAATATTAAAAGATGAAATCGGAAGAACAAAACTAATGAGGAAAAAGAAAAAAAATCTGAATCAACTGGATTAACCCGCGAAATCAGGTTAACCCGTCAAGCCTGGGATTCGTGTTATGAAAGTGTGATAACTAAATAGAAATGTTTTTTAATATTAATGAAATAAGTTAAAAAAAAGATTAATTAAAAAGGAAAAAGCAAAGAGAAAAAAAACCTACATGAAGAAAAAAACTAATGAAGAAATGAAAAAAAATCTGAACTAACCGGGTTAACCCGTCAAACCTGGGATTTGTGTCATGAAAGTCTGATAATTAAATATAAAAAATTTAATATTAAGAAACTAAATTTAAAAAAAAATTAATTGAAAAACAAAGAAAAAAAACAAAAAAAAATCTAAAGACATCAGTTTTTTCACTGTGGACTGCACTGTACAGTCCACAGTAAAAGGCTTAAAAAGGAAAAGAGAAAAAAGAAAAAAACAAAGGCACATGCCATAGGTTAATTTTTTTTTTCTTGTATAAAAAATATCAAAAAAGGCTAAAATTTAAGAGTGTTAGGTCTTTTTACAAAGATATGCCCAAGAGCCTTTGGTCTAACTGCAACACTTGACCCAAGAGTAATATTTATAATATTAATAATAATATTAAACTCACATGACTCAAGTTTAAGTGAGTCTGGCTGCAACACCGGACCTAAGAGCCTTAGATGTGGTTCTGGCTGCAAGGTCGTGTCATAAAAGTGTGATAATTTAAAAAAACAAAGAAAAAAAACCATTAGAAAGAAAAACTAATGAAGAAAAAGAAAAAAATCCGAATTAACTAGGTTAACCTGTCAAACCTGGGATTCGCGTCATGAAAGCTTGATAACTAAATAGAAAAAAAAATTAACTGGTTAACCCAGAATTAACTTGGTTAACCCGTCAAGCCTGGGATACGTGTCATGAAAATCTAATAATTAAATAGAAAAAAATTTAACATTAACAAACTAAACTAAATAAAAAAAATTAATTAAAAAAAATAAAAAAAAATTCGGGTTAACTCGTCAAACTAGATTAACCCATCAAACTCGGGATCCGTGTCATGAAAGTCTGATAACTAAATAAAAAAAAACATTAACAAACTGAATTAAATAAAAAAAATTCATTAAAAGAAAAAAATACAAAGAAAAGAAATAAATAAAACCATAACTGTATAAAAACAAAAAAAAATCATTTCATTGTCAACTGCACCATAAAACACTTATTAATTTTAGTTTAATGTTAATAAAAAACCAACAAGTAACCTGGTACAACTATATTTATTTAATACCAAGCCCTGCAACCTCCATGCCAAGCACTAGAACAACCATGCTGGAGCCTGCAAATACCTACCGATTATAAAAAATAAAAGGTCCCAAATCCTGATCCTGCAACACTCACGTCAAATCCTGCAACACCCAACAATTTTAAAATATCAGAGGCCACAAATGCTGCAACAATCAACAATATAAAAAAATCAAAACCTCACCAAGAACAAGCCAAGCCACTCCTAAACCCATCTAAACTCACCAACTCACCTAATACAGACGTTTCTTCTCCTTAAAAGAACCACCGATGCAAAAAAAAAAGAAAAAAACAGCTCAAAGATATTAAAGCCGCACACAGAGCTACTAAAACTCGCACAGCCGAGCTACACTAACAAAGAAATGCTCACACTCCCTCAAGAAAGGAGCATGTAAGCAAATCTCTAGACAGCCTCGCATTGCACCAGAAGACCACGAAGAAGCAAATCAGAACATTGATGGTTCTGGGTTGGGAGATAGAAGGGCTGCACAGACTGTGCTTGCAAAGTGGATCTAAAACTACGAACGCGTTGTTTGGTTGATCTCTAAGGCGTTCTCTGGTGCAAAAATAGAGAGATGGGAAAGCTGTAACCTGTTGAAAAAGACAAGGAGAAATATGGCAGGGAGCTTGCCACGTAGCCACCAAAACTAACGAAAGAAAAAAGGCTTTGAATCCACAGTAAAAATAGCACAGTAATCCACAGTAATCTTAGACACAATCTACAGGGATTCACTGAACTGAGCAGTTTTTAATTCGTTCAGGATAAGATGATACTGCAGAAAAATATATATATTAGCAGTCAGACCTTCATTATCATGTTTGGGTGGGAGATCGATCAGATACACTGCATGTCTACACTTGAAATGATATGTTTCTCTTCTTTTAGAGTTTATTTTTTATTTAATTATATAATAATAAAAACAAATGCTTATAGGGAAGGGAATTAATAAAACCATGGAATTTTTTTGACTTGACAATAAATAATTTATGATTTATATAACAAAAAGTATAAATAATGATTTTAAGCAATGTTTTTAATAAAAAATAATTTTTTATTCATGTGTCTCTTTTTTTTTACCAAAACTTATTCTTTTTTATAATAAAATATTATTTTTTAAATAAAAATTTAGCATGATCATGACAGTAAGTTTCGATTAAAAATTGAAATTTTAATCGGAAGATCATGAATCTATCATTCATATATATATATATATATATATATATAACCATAAATCTAAGAAAAATAAATTAAATTTTTATAAGAAAAATTAAAATAAATAAATATTTTATTCTCATTAAAAAATAATGATAAAGTTATTTTAAAAATTATGTATATTAGTTTAATAAATAGTTATTTATAAAATAATTGTTAATATCATTATAAAAATACGCATGTGTTAGTGATCGATCCGTGGTTAGCGTGATTTGCTTTGTGTGTGTTTGATATTATAATAACTTTAATAGTTATGATTTAAAAAAATAAATTAAAAAAAAACAATTTTAGTTGTTGCTAATTGAACTAAAAAAACATTTAAATATGTTTTGTTAAAATACTAATGAAAGTATTGTTGATATTAAAATGACTTGTTATATTTCATAACTTTAAATTTTATAAAAAGTATGTTATTATTAAGACATAAGAAATATAGAAAAAAAAAAAGATTTAGGAGAGGACTGGCTTAAGATAGCTAACATTCCTAAGATTAGTATCAATTAAAATTGATATGCAAATTTTTTAAAATAATTTCTCATTAATATTGAAGGAGAATAAAATATATATTTTTTTAGTTTTAATTTGTTGTAATTGTTTAAATAACTTTATCGAATTCATTGTTGATATATTTTTCATATAAATATGTAAAAATAATTGATTCAAGATTTTTTTTTGGTTAAAACTAGTTTTACGATTGTTATAAGTTTTTTTTCTTAAAAAACAATACTTCCCATAAACAAAATTATAAAAAAATATATGAATAAGAAAATTAGATTTTTTATTAGAATTACACTTTTTTTCTCCTTTTCAGCTCAAATAGTTATAGAATAAGTTTTCTATTACTTTCAATGAATTCATAAACTTTGCAATTAAATACATACTTAAATGACCAATATTGATTTTATTATAATAAAAGTGGATGTATCGTTTTAGTCTGTATGAAGACGTAATTTAACTTAATTAATTGAAACTAATAATACTTAAACAAGAGGTACTAAACAAGAGTTACTTAATTCTGAATTAATTTGTTAATTTGTATCACTAATTACTACTGCATCCCGGCGTAAATCTCAAGGAAAGTGGAATTAACAAAGATTAATTTCTCTGTATCCTGAATTGAAAATGTTTGGATTTACGTGCTTTGTCATTCAAGATCGTTGGGCGCTACAAACAAACTGCAAATCGAAATCTAATCCATCCAAACTATAAACTTATTACAAAACAATGGAGACTTCCACTAGATTTAGAGCCGACCACTTCATTTAACAAATAGTTCTCTTAGATATTTTTAAAAAATCTATTTATAATTTTATCTAATACTGTATTCACCTTAAATACAAAATGAAATTTCTCATATTTTCGGGCTAGATAAGTTCTACGAATATATATGTCTAACAAGTTCTGGGGTAGATAATCCAAAATTAAACCTGATAGCCAGTAATATTTATATAAAAATGAAACAGAAATAAAAAAAAGAGTAAAGAGTAGAAAGGAAGAAAAACAAAGAATGAATCTGTTATACAGAGAAGCAGAAGACGAATTCTAGCACTGTTTTATTATTTGCTTTTGCTTAAATGTTCATATCACTAATTCTCAGTTTATTTATGCAGTATTAAAAAGATACTACACGGTATTTGCTCTTTCTTTTTGCACTGAAATAATACTAACAGATTCACTTAACTAACAAACAATACTAATAGCATTCTAACAATATTAATTTCTAATATTTTGATACTTGGCAGACGTAGAACCGTTGATATCTTTACAAAACCCAACAATGGATTCGAATTTGTTGAAAGTTAAGTGTGATAAAGTGTTGGTTTGTGTGGCAGAAAAGAATAAGCATAAGGCAAAGGGGTAGTTTAACAAAAATAAAATATACTAATAATAAATATAATTGCAAAGTTGATCCAAATAAGAATATAAATATTATTATTATTATTATTATACATGTTTTGAAATATAAATTATCCTATTAAACTAGCTTAAATCTCATCATGAAAATCATCAATTTAAGATGATTAATGATTTGCATAACTTTATGAACATGGCATGATATCAATTTAAAATTCCATCATAAAAAAAATTTAAATTGCATCAAATGGGCGTTCGGGTTGTGAAAAAATAAGTAAATAACATTGAAATAATTCCTATATGATTTAAAATATGTTTTGTATTAGAAAAAATATTAGTAATAATTAAATATTTTTTTATGTTAAAAAAATTGATATATCGTGTAGCATGGCACGAGACAATGATATTATAATCACTAAGACCAGACAAACAGTAACCTAATAGGCATCCCCGCATCTGTTACCTATCGCAAAACGCAACACAGAGGTAATGATTCTGAAAAATCAATGAATGTCAGCCTGCATCAATACGTGCCTTCAGGAATGGAGCATCATAATAAGAATTTTATCACACAAACTATCCATGTCCATGAACCCTAAAATAAAGACACCACTGCCTTGTTTTTTGTATATTTATTTTGCAAGAATCCATGATCAATAAGCAAATTGTGACTTACACCTACATAAATATACAAATACAAGAAATCGAGAGCAACATGTTTTCTGAAGCAGAATTAGGTGTGCCCGCTTCCATGGAGAAATGATCATAATGCTAAAAGTGTTGGGGGTTTCTCCTGGCGGACCGGTAGTGTTCATGATCATTGTCTATTAGAGACTTAATATGTTGGTATATAATATTTAATGTGGTTTGATAAACTATCTATATTTATGGGAGAAGCCATTCTTATTATACAGGGAGAGAACAAGATTTTACAACAATAAAGGAGGATGAATCATCCACTCTACTCAACTCCCATCACTCATCTTTTCTCTTAGCAGCGCTGCAATGGCAGCCACTGCTTGTTGCCCTTGACAGCTCACTCTCTCTTATATTCCTCGCATTCTTGGCTCTACACTCTCTCATTTTTGCTCTCCAAATGATGCCTCTATTTATAGGCTTCAATGATAGCTCCTCTTGCTCCTTTGTCAACAATGATAGCCAAAGGTCAATGGTTGGTGTAGCTTCTTTTGACATTAGCAGCTGCCACCAACAACCCATCATTGTAGCCTTTGACAATGGTAATAGGCTGCAGATATGCTTCATTGTCAATGGATAGTGCAGTTTATTGATGATTGTTGCACATTAATGACAATAATCCTAACAAGAAGGACCATATCAAATGAATGTGGTATTGCAATGGTGTTGGAAAATTAGGCATTTCAATATTATTGACAATCTCTAAAACCAATATATATAGGTTTTACCTCAATTTTTAGTCGGCCCTTCCGCAAAACCACAAAGTAGATAGTAACCAAACGAGTTTGATATTGTAGTAGGGTAAACCCATTTTCTTATTTAATTTGTTAGCTTCTGTTTGATATTGTGTTCTAAATGGAAGATGGGTAAAATTTAATTTTTTTAAATCATTTTAATATATTGCTATAAAAATAATTTTAAAAAATGAAAATTATTTTAATAGATTTTCAAATAAAAAATATTTTAAAAAACAATTTCTATCATATTTCCCAACACCCTTTTAAATAACATCACTTTATCCTTCCATGTCATGCCCTCCTCCCTGAGCCTTGGTCCTTTGTCTACTCCCTAGCTACCTATAGTTTTTCCTCAAGCTCCCATGGTGATTTCTCCTAAATCGTGCATCTAATCATCAAGGCTTCGGATATATGGCTTTGCCCATAATCATGCTTCAATAATTGAAATGGTTAAGATTAGAAAGAGTCTTTTGTATAATTGTGATGAATGATTGATAAACCAACCATCCCTTTGTATTTATACCTTTAGGGTTGTATACAATACAATGGTGGAATGTACTACACATGATAACTATCCCTATATATAATGTATTTACATATATGTGGACTTTTTCCTTAATACACCCCGTCAAGCTGAAGGTGGAGATTCCACTCGAAGCCTGGATCTAAAATAAGCAAATGAGACTGGAGGGAGAGGTTTGGTAAGAACATCCACGAGTTGATCCTTTGAAGAGATGAACCGTACCTGAATTTCTCTCTTAGCAACGCGATCACGGACAAAATGATAATCAACTTCAACATGTTTAGTACGAGCATGGAACACTGGATTGGCAGATAAGAAAGTGGCCCCTAAGTTATCACACCATAAAGTAGTCATGGACGAAGTGGAAATCCGAAGTTCTGCCAATAAAGAACGAATCCATAAAATTTCAGCAGTACCATCAGCCAAGGCTTTGTATTCTGCTTCTGTAGAAGATCTAGCAACAGTGCGTTGTTTCCCGGATTTCCATGAGATAGGTGTAGAACCAAGGTATACAAGATAACCACCTGTTGATTTTCGATCGTCAATACTACCTGCCCAATCAGCATCTGTGAAACCATGAAGAGTCAAAAGAGAGTCTCGAGTAATGTGCAGACCATAGGTTGCTGTAGCCTGTAGGTAACGTAGGATACGTTTAACAGCAGCCTAATGATCATCAGTTTGGGCATGCATAAATTGACATACTTTGTTGACTGCATAGCAAATATCAGGTCGAGTGAAAGTAAGATATTGCAGTGCTCCAACAATCTGTCGATACCGTGTCGGATTAGAGTGAAGAGTACCAGGCACAATTCCTAGTTTAGAGGAGGTAGACAGAGGAGTATCAACTGGTTTGCAGGAAGCCATACCTGCTCGTTGGATAATATCGAGTGCATACTTGTGTTGACTTAACAAGATACCCATAGTTGTAGGTTTAACTTCAATGCCCAAGAAGAAATGAACAAAACCCATATCCCGAAGCTTAAATTCTGTTTGTAGTAAAGTAATCAATCTATGAAGCAAGGCTGAGTTACTCCCGGTTAGTAAAATATCATCCACATACACAAGCAAATAAATCATGGCACCATTGAGAGAGAGAATAAACGGAGAAGTGTCAACCTTGGATGCCTGAAATCCAATGGAAAGGAGGAACTCGCTCAACCTGTTGTACCAAGCTTGAGGTGCTTGTTTCAAGCCATACAAAGATTTATGAAGACGACACACATGAGATGACATAGCAGAATCAGCAAACCCCGGTGGTTGTGCCATGTATACCTCCTCTTGAAGAATGCCATTCAAGAAAGCATTATGAACATCCAATTGGTGAATATTCCAGCCATACAAGACAACAATAGTGAGCACAAGACATACCGTTGTAGGCTTAACCACTGGGCTAAACGTCTCCAAATAATCAATCCCCTCTTGCTGAGAGAAGCCGCGGGCAACCAACTGTGCTTTATATTGGTCAATCCGACCATCGGCGTGGCGTTTAATCTTGTAAACCCACCTACTACCAATCATATTCATAGATGGATGAGAGGGCAGCAATGACCAAGTATGATTAGAGTGAAGTGCCCGAATTTCCTCCTGCATGACATTATGCCAAACCAAATACCTGTTGGCATCCTTAAAGGACAGCGGCTCCTGTTGAGGTAACGTTGCAACACTGAAGTTAGCATCCTTTGGTGGACATGGTCAAAGCACCATAGGATGGAGACGGGCCGGCTGGGAGGAGTTGTGTTATCAACACTGGCCGGTATCTGCTGAAGCTGGAATTTCGACAGATCAACACATAGATTAATTCTATGAGAGGAATCAGAGGAAGAACCTGATGAGGAGCTCAATATATGTGCAGGCCGTGGGGTAGAACCAACTGTAGAATCTGCTGGAGTCATTGCCAGAATAGGGGAACCAGCAGGGGAAGAACCAGGGGAGCTGAAAGGAGCGATCTGAACCTGTACTGCATGCGAGGGTGGCAAATCTGAACCTGTACCTACAACATGATCATGATAATAACATGCAGATAATGGTAAGGGAGCCAAATGAGATGTAGGTGGTGTGGGGGGTAACGGTGGAAGGGCTGAAGATGGTGGCTTTGGATGATATAAAGTAACCGGTATAGTGGCGGCAGTAGGATGTGTAGGTGGGACTGCAATTTGTTCAGATTTACCAAGAGGAAAAACATGTTCATGAAACCGGACATGACGAGCAAGATAAATACGTTTGGATGTCAAGTCAAGACATCGATAACCTAAATGAGAGTTACTATATCCTAGAAAAACACAAGCAGATGAACGAAAATCTAACTTATGAGTATTGTATGGACGGAGGAATGGAAAACAAAGACACCCAAACGTACGAAGAAAAGCATAATCAGGAGATGATTTTAAAAGACATTCGAAAGGACTCTTATAATTAAGAACCAGAGTTGGCATGCGATTAATCAAGTAAACAAAGCTTTCAAAGGCATAGCTCTAATATTTAAGGGGAGCGTGACATTGCCCAAGAAGGGTAAGTCTAGTTTCGATAATATGTCTATGACGACGTTCAACCATGCCATTTTGTTCATGGGTGTGCAGGCAGATCACACGGTGATGAATACCTATTGTTTTAAAATACGTATTGAGTTTTTGGTATTCACCACCCCAATCTGTTTGAACAGATTTTATTTTTAAAGAAAATTGGCGCTCAACGAGCGCTTGAAACTAATGAAAAATATGAAAAACATCAGACTTAGCAACCATCAGATAAAACCAGATAAACTTTGTATGGGCATCCACAAAAATAAAAAAAATAGCAAAAACCATCTGATGACAACATAGGGGAAGGACCCCAGACATCACTAAAAATTAAATCAAGAGGAGCTAGAGTTTGATGACCCGTAGTTTTTAGAGTCAGACGACACGACTTGCCCAAAGAACATGCAGGACAATTGAAATTAAAACATTTTGTCATACATGACACTTTTTTATTTTTCACCAACAAATGCAGAATGCGTGGGCTTGGATGCCCAAGTCGACGATGCCAGATATCAGCGGAAGTAGAGAGACATGTAGATGAGAAAGCCTGAGGCAATGACATGACAGACGACTTGGACAAAACATATAGACCATCTCTACTCTGACCGGAAAGAAGCACTTCCTTTGTCATAAGGTCCTTAATATAAAAGAAACAGGAATGAAATTCAAAAAACACGTTATTCTCAAGGAAAAAGTTTTGAACAGATAGCAGAGGTTTTTAAATGGCAGGAACATGTAAAATATTGGATAAAGTAAAGGTGCGTTTTGGGGAATGAATTTTAGAGTGAGCAATATTGGAAATAAAAAGGCCCTGACCATCACTAACATGCAGATGATCATTACCAAGGTAAGGTTCTGAACTCGTCATACTCGCAATGTCTGGCGTTACATGATGATTTGCGCCCGTATCAGGAAACCATGTGATAGGAGATGTTGCAGGAGCATTATTAAATGCAAGATTGGCACTGGCTTGAAGAGGATGATTAGCCAACTGAGAGCACTATTGGGCAGTATGCCCATACTCATAACACAACTGGCATTTTACACTGCGATTATACCCACCAAAGCGATTACCTTGCTGCCCAAATTGTCCTGATAGCCGAGAGGGAGATCGAGAAAACTGTCATGAGGAGAATCGGTGTCCTTGTTGCCCAAATTGGTGACCTGAGGTATAACTGTTGTTTTCATTATTTCCACGATAAACATTGTTGCGATTATTATTATTTACCCAGCCCCCACGAAACCTGCCTCGTCTAGCATTATTGAAGCCCAAGTGATTCTGCACAAAGAAAGCAGCTGGTTGCTACAGTGGGGTTGGTAATAGAGGTGCTGTTACTGCTGGTTGGAGAGCAGCTTTGTGAAGAAATTCATGTGTAAGTAGACTGCTATGGAGATCAGTGTAGGAGATGGGGTCAGCCTTGGTAGACAAGCTGGTGACAAGATCTTTAAATTCGCTATGTAACCCCCAAAACACATATAGGTTGAATTCTGCCAAGGAGATTGGTCTACCAGTCGCATCAAGTTCATCAAACAATGCTTTTGCCTTCTGCAAGTAGGTGTTGGCAGAATCATCTTGCTGGCGTAGCTTTTGGAAGGAACCGTGAAGCTGCATGATCTTGGAATTTAAAGGGGACGCAAGAGTTGTTTCCAGCGTTCTTCAGATATCATGGGAGGTGTTACAATCCACCACTAAATGCAGAACTTCCACCGAGAGAGAAGATAAGAGGGCACTCATGATTAGGTGATCTTGCTGCTTCCATGTCAAGTATGCAGGATTGACAGAGGATGAAGATACTGCAGAAGATTCCAGATGAGGAGGAGGACATGTTGATGTGCCATCAACAAAAGAGTATACGCCTTGTCCCAAGAGGAACGGCTTCATCTGCATCCTCCAATACAAAAAGTTGGTATTGGAGAGTTTTAAAGACATTACTTGTTGCGTGTTAGGAAGAGATATGATGGCAACAGCAGGGGACACACCATAGGTGGCTGTTGGCGCCATAATGGAGAAAGAAGATTGGGGTGCAGATGCAGCAGAATAATGAAGTTCTTGATTGTCCATAGGAGGAAGAAGATTGGCAGAACACGTTCTTGATTTTTGCTGGAAGAAGAGAACTGGATGTAAGGGAGAAGTATGAAAGAAAGCTGCTGGGAAAGAAGACTGCTGGACGATAGAAGGCTGTTGGATGTTTGTTTTTGCTCTGATACCAACTTAAGATTAGAAAGAGTCTTTTGTATAATTGTGATGAATGATTGATAAACCAACCATCCCTTTGTATTTATACCTTTAGGGTTGTATACAATACAATGGTGGAATGTACTACACATGATAACTATCCCTATATATAATGTATTTACATATATATGGACTCTTTCCTTAATAGAAATCATATTGAATTAAAGTATTTTCATAATTAATGTTGATTCATTTTAACTTCATGCACTTAATTTATTTTAGATTAATTAAAGTATATTTTATAGGCCACGACATGTGTCGGCTATTTATTAGTTTAAGCTTAGACTAAAAGAAATTTCGATTTCATTGTTCCTACCTAATTTTTGTTCCATGTTTCGGTAAATTTTCAGAAAAATCCAAAAATAGCAAAAAAACATCGAAAATCCAAAAAATACATTTTTTTAATATATTTGCATCGTTTTTAGCATTTTCAGCGTCGTCTAAAAAGAATTTAAATTTTCAAAGGTCTTTCGAACGCGTTCAACTTTTCACGCGTCATTTTTAAAATTATTGATTTTCCTCATTGAGTCGACATTGATATTGCTCATTTTTAAAAAACTACAAAAAATTTAAGAAAAGTCAAATTTACAAAAAGAAAGAAGTTCAGGGACCAAGTTTGGAAACCTAGCAACATTTTTGCCTATAAATACAGGTCTTCAACACACACAAAAAGAGGAGGGGGCAATTTTACAAAATAGAGAAAAACTACAAAAAACCCTAAACCACAAAAACCCTAAAAACCACACTTCTTCCTCCTCCCTACCCGAGCAGCCGCTCACAGTCCCCCGACCAAAACCAGAGAAAACAAAAGGAGCGCCGCCAGTGGCGGCGGCGCGTGGAGCAACGCGCCGCCACTGTTCCACCACTGTTCCGGCCCTGCACTGTTCTTGATTCTGTTTGAGGGGTTGTTTTTTTTTTGTAACTTTAAGTTTGTTTAATGTAATTATTGTTTATTTTTGAGTTGTTTTATAACTTGTACTTTGTAAATGTGGATGGAAAAGAAAAGAAAAGAAAAAAACAAAAAAAATATATAGTAAAAGTGAGTGTGTGTTTGGATTTTCATTTATTTATTTATGTATGTATGTTTTGTTTTATGATAAAATCACAAAGATGAAAAAAGAATTTAATATTTTGATTTGCTCACGGTCTAGAATTATTAACTTATACTTAATTGTCAAGATTTTTCTGAGAGTTGGTGATTTTGTTTTTATTGTTTTAGCAATAATTTTAAGATTTTATTTTATTTTGTCACCATGTTTAAGAAGAATTGTAATATATTTTTGAAAAAAGAAAAATTTCTTTCATGACCCCCAATGTTTTAAAATATTAAATTTGGTTCCTATATTTTATTTTTTCTTACAGAAAAGTCCCTACAAGAAATGAATAGTCATATTTGGACTTGGTGGCCATTTGGAATTGCCGTAACTTCTATTTTTGAGTGTTTTATAAAAGTTTTTTCATTTAAAGTACATTAAAATATTTTTTTTTTGATTTTTTTAATTTATAACATAGAACATTAAAATAATAGGAAAACATTAAATAAAATAATCATTCTAATACTTTTCAAGCCAAATATATTTTGAAAACACAATTTCAACTATAATATCAAACCATCTTTTTAAAATTATTTGGTTATGCTAATAAAAACTATTTAAAATTAATTGTGATGATTGATATATATAAAAAACTAAACATTAAGAAAAAAAAATACGATTTAATTAGTTGGAGCTAGGATCCATTATTTAATAATAATAAAGATATATAGTCTCCTACCGTACATAAAAATATTTTTTGACAATATGATCAAGACATAAGATAATAAGAAAAACATTTTGTGAAAACATATTTTCTACGAAAATATGGAAATCTAAAGAAAAGGAAATAAATCAAACCTGATAACAGCCTTGGTAAAATGTTGAAGTTCTTCATACGTAGAATACGCATCATATGTGTCGTCTATGACGGTGATCAAAGCTCCAAGCTTTGTGGACAAGATCCGAGCAAGAGCATACTGAGGCTCAAAGTGCATTGCATTGACCCAAAAATACATCTCAACAATTCTGTCCCTTGCATAAGGCAACTCTTCAACCAAATTTAAGTCTTTCCACCAGCTGAAATATAAATAATAACGTCAAATTTGGCCCAGTGATGCTCATCGTTGCAAGATGGAGATAAAAATGGCTGCTCTATACTTTGATTCTAACTTTTACAGAAAAGAAAAATCGTACCCCCTTCTCATTATAAAATAAATTTACCTTGAGAGTGTGCTTAGCTCTTGCTGGTGCAGTAATTGTACCCTGTTGAAATCTAGTTTTGCAAATTTAAGCAAAGTTTCGTTTCGAAAATCTTCTTCTTCGTAAAAAGAGATGTATTCCCTGGCCTCGAGTCTCTGAACGGTTTTGTGGATCGGTCGGATCAGAGCATACTTAATGTGTCTTCCAAGACGAGGGCCTGACTGCGTTGCCAAGGACTCTAGGTTTGTCCTTGAAAACTCCGAGGCTTCATCTAAGATTTGCTCTCCATTGACACTCAAATGGGCAGCTTCGTGCAAGCTAAGATTGCCTTTCACATCACTGGTAATGGTTTTCTTGAACTCACCATTGGTGTCCTTGAATTTCTTGAACACATCTGATACATACACAGTAATCAGTATATATATATATATATATATATATAACACTACTCCCATACATGAATCCATGTATATATAGAATTAATGAAGAAATGCAAGATGCTTAGGTCGTTACCAGAAGACACTTTGCATCCATATTGCCTTAGAACTCGAAATAAAAGTGCAACAGTGTGGAGATCGTGGTCGTCATTTTCAAGAAGATTGGGAAGAGCATCATGAACATAATCTACATGATCTTCAATCTCAGTTTCAAAGTGATATGATACACCGAGGCGGCATAGCAGGTTGATAAACTCAACGTTTTCTACCGGATCCTTTTTAGAAGCCATTAACATGCCCATCACAATATTCTTCAACTCTTCTACTTGTCTATTGTATGATTCGAATTCCTGCGGGCAAAGTAAAAGTTCCAGTCATCAGCATCATACAGATATATTTTCATGTTGTTTAATATAAGAAAGAGAACTGACACTGTGTTTGTTAATGTTTTGAGCTCAGTACAACACCTAGCTAGCTTCATTACAACACCTAGTTATTTCAACAAAATCATGCTTTATTTTATTTTTGTATGATCAACTAGTATTTGTGACAAATTAAGCAAAAATAAAGCCTACATGAGATTAGGATATTACAAACGATATGACAGTCAAGGATTTGATTACCATTTCTGGGAACGAAAACGAAAAGAAGCTAAAACCCCATTCTGTGGGAGGGAAGTCAGCCAATGGACGGAAGTTCTGCATGCTGTTTGCTGGTAAATCTGTCTGCAATGCCATCTTAGATGCCTACTATTTCTTGATTTTTGGTTAAGTGTGAAGTGACCGGCGAACATAGTAGCATGTAACCTCAATTTATAGGACCACTTTGGATGGTTAAAAACTCAGCTTAGGCCCTGATATTAATTACTGGTCAGTCCTCTCCTTCTTTTCTTTTTCTTTTTGGTGAAATCAAGAATAGATATATAATAAAAAGAGAAAACATGAGCAGTACTGTGAGCAGAGCTTTAGCTACATAGATTGTAGTCCAGGTATCAACCTAATTACAAAAAAGAAATACAAGAAAACCTATAACCCTACTATTAAGCCAAGCAGAACAAACCCACACTAAATCAGAAATTAAGCAGACCAAGCCGAAATGCATTCATGATTCCTGTATAGATCAGCACCGGTATACCAAAAAAAAAGAGTTGAGATTCCTGATCCAACCTGCAGCAAATCAAAGTCTTATTTCTGTAGCAGATTGTAATTATATCTGATTGTAATTATCTTCTAAAGAGTTGTGATTAAAACTCTTAGTTGTTCAGTTATATTCCATGTCTATCACTGTCAATATGTATCTCCTATTCTGTAGGGAGAAACCGGTACAAGGGACTATAAAGAAGCCTTGTACTTCTTGTATTTGTAACCTGAATGAATTACGTGAACCTCATTACTGAATTCTATATTGTATTAGAGCAGGTTTTCTAAAATCCCTGTAAATCCACTGAATCAAATCACCCTCAATACAAATGACCACACCCAAGTTTGAATAAAAGTCCTTTGCCATTTACACTTATACACTCTGATGTTTGGGGACCTGCAAAAGTTCCAACTTTGAATGGATCACGTTGGTTTGTCTCATTCATAGATGATCATAGTCGGATGACTTGGGTATGTCTGATGAAAACCAAATAGGCTGTGTGCTCACTTTCTAAGCAGTTTTATTCAATGGTTGCTACCTAGTATAAAACTTCAATTCAGGTCCTGTGCACTGATAATGGTGGTGAGTTTGTCAATCATGAGATGAAGCAATTCTTACAGTGTCAGGGCATAATCCATCAAACTACATGCCCTTATTCCCCCTAACAGAATGGGGTTGCAGAAAGAAAAAACAGACATCTCCTGGAAATGGTTTGAGCCACACTATTTGAAGCCAATATACCCCTTCATTACTGGGGTGAGTCACTTACAACTGCATCATATATAATAAACCGTATCCCATCCCGTAGCTTAGACTTCCATACACCATTTGATACATTAAACCACAGTTTGTCCTCACCACTCACACCAAACCTGCCCCTAAAAGTCTTTGGTTGCACTGCCTTTGTACACATACCAAAACATAACCGCCATAAACTTCAACCATGTGCTCTTCGATGTGTCTTTGTTGGATATGGTCTTCATCAGAAATGATATCGGTGTTTCCATCCACCCATTTAAAAATTATATGTCACAATGGATGTAAAATTCCATGAGCACCAGATGTACTTTCCTGCAACAGAGACTACAAATCAGGGGGAGGAAAGTTTTAACATACAGTCTTTTAGTCATCAAACTGAGAACATAAGTCACTCTTTACCTGAACCTGAAACACCAGAAAAGGAACCAGCAGAACCAGAACATATGGATGCAGTAATTGAGCCAACAACACTTGAGCTTCAACCGTGTGATCAACCTAATATAGCTGAAGCAAGATCCACAACAACATGGAGCTGCCTCCAGGATGTCAGTTACAGGTTGAAGGAAGTAAACAAGTTTGTAAACTGCGAAAATCATTGTATGGATTAAAGCAATCACCAAGAGCTTGGTTCGGTAGATTTACAAACTCAATGAAGGCATTTGGATATCAACAGAGTAGTTCTGACCACACCCTATTCATAAAGCATAAGGAAGGGAAGCTCACAATATTGATTATATATGTTGACGATATGATTGTGACAGGAAATGACTCTGTTGAAAAGGAAGCCCTGCAAACTTATCTCTTTCGAGAATTTGAAATGAAAGATCTTGGACCTTTAAAGTACTTTCTGGGAATTGAGGTCTTGAGATCTAGACATTGTATACTCTTGTCACAACGAAAATACACAATTGATTTGCTTAATGAAGTTGGCATGCTAGCCTACAAACCAAGTGACACACCTGCTGCTGAAAATGTCAAGTTGAGTGCACACTCAAATCAGATTCCTGCAAATAAAGAACAATATTAGAGGCTGGTAGGACGATTGATGTATCTTGCACATACTAGACCCGACTTAGCATACTCACTTAGTGTTGTTAGCAGGTTTATGCACTCTCCAAGTGAAGAACATATGAAGGCAGTAATGCGTATTTTACAATATTTGAAGTCTTCTCCAGGTAAAGGAATTATGTTCGCTAAAGGAGACACTTTGAATATTGAAGGCTATACCGATGCAGATTGGGCTGGCTCAATTGATGATAGACGTTCCACTACAGGATACTTGACATTTGTTGGGGGAAATCTGGTTACATGGCGAAGCAAAAAACAGGGAGTTGTCGCTAGATCTAGTGCGGAAGCAGAGTACAGAGGTATGGCTAAAGGTGTATGTGAGCTGCTATGGATTAAAAATTTGTTGCAGGAACTCAAGATTTCATCAACATTTCCTATGAAATTATACTGTGATAACAAGGCTGCATGTGACATAGCTCACAATCCTGTTCAACATGACCGAACAAAGCATGTACAAATTGATAGATACTTTATTAAAGAACAACTGGAAGCAAAGATAATTGAAGTTCCTCATGTTCGATCGCAAGATCAACTTGCTGATATTCACACCAAGACAGTATCAAATAAAGCCTTTCACCAAGTATTGGACAAGTTAGGCATGAAAAATATCCATGCACCAACTTGAGGGGGAGTGTAGCAGATTGTAATTATCTTCTAAAGAGTTGTGATTAGAACTTTTAGTTGTTCAGTTATATTCCATGTCTATCACTGTCAATATGTATCTCCTATTCTGTAGGGAGAAACCGGTACAAGGGCCTATAAAGAAGCCTTGTACTTCTTGTATTTGTAACCTGAATGAATTACGTGAACCTCATTACTGAATTCTATAATTTCATCTATTATTACTTATTCATCAAAGTCTTATTGCTTTTCCTTTCAACGACCAAGACCCTTATTATTTTGACGAGGGTCCGGCTGCCTGACCACGTAATTGTTTTTCTGCAGACAAGAGCAGTAAGAGAGATCGATCAGGATAGGCTATGGCTGATGATAAAGATATACTATTTTTTTTTTATAAACAAGGAGCAACCTTAGATTGGATTCGTTCAGGATAAGATGATACTGCAGAAAAATATATATATTAGCAGTCAGACCTTCATTATCATGTTTGGGTGGGAGATCGATCAGATACACTGCATGTCTACACTTGAAATGATATGTTTCTCTTCTTTTAGAGTTTATTTTTTATTTAATTATATAATAATAAAAACAAATGCTTATAGGGAAGGGAATTAATAAAACCATGGAATTTTTTTATAATCAAAACGGTTTTTTATGTGATTTTAATTTTGACTCGACAATAAATCATTTATGATTTATTTAACAAAAAGTATAAATAATGATTTTAATCAATGTTTTTAATAAAAACTTAATTTCTTATTCATGTATTTCATTTTTTTGACCAAAACTTATTCTTTTTTATAAAAAAATATTATTTTTAAATAAACATTTAGCATGATCATCAAAGTAAGTTTGGATTAAAAAATTGAAAGATGATGAATCTATCATGCATCTATATATATAAAAAATATATAATAACCATAAATCTAGGAAAACTAAATTAAATTTTAATTTTATAATAAAAATTAAAAATAAATAAATATTTTATTCTCATTAAAAAATAATGATCAAATTATTTTAAAAATTATGCATATTAGTTTAATAAATAGTTATTTATAAAATAATTGCTAATATCATTACAAAAATATGCATGTGTCAGTGTTCGATCCGTGGTTGGCATGATTTGCTTCGTGCGTATTTGATATTGTAATAGCTTTAATAGTTATAATTTTTTTAAAAATAGATTGAAAAAAAAACACTTTTAGTTGTTACTAATTAAACTAAAAACACATTTAAATATGTTTTGATAAAAATACTAATAAAAGTATTGTTGATATTAAAATAACTTGTTGTAATTTCATAACTTTAAATTTTATAAAAAGTATTATTATTATTATTATATTTATACATGTTTTGAAATATAAATTATCCTATTAAACTAGCTTAAATCTCATAATAAAAACCATCAATTTAAGATGATTAATGATTTGCATAACTTTATGAACATGACATGATATTAATTAAAATCTCATCATAAATAAAATTTAAATGTTGATCAAATTCTATAAATACATAATCATATTTAGTAATAAATTGCTTCAATATAACTGAATAAATTAATCATGCGTCAAATGGTAGTAAACATATATATGTTGTTGGTTGCTAAGAGGAGGCTGAAAGGCGCTGGTTTTGGTTGTGAGGTAGACCAGAGATGGGCAGCTGTGGAGAGGTAGGTTGGCTCTGGTGTAGGGCTGTTTTGGCTGAGAAGGCGGGCGGGGGCTCCTTCGGGTGGCAGGGAAAGAAAAGAAAAGGTGACTTGTTTGGTCTGTTTGGTTGGTGAGCACGGAATGAGAGCGGGTTGGTGGCGGCTGGAAGATTGGGGTTGAGGGTAAGATGGCCAGAGGGCGGCTGCTGGGTGGAGAAGATGATTCTAGGGTTTTGTCTCTAGGGTTTTTTATGGATCTTTTTTTTTGTCTTAAAATTCCCCCCCTTTTTTTGTGTGTTGAAGGCTACTATTTATAGGCAAAATATTTTTTGGTCCCCAAACTTGATCCCTCAACTTCTTTCTTTTCTTGTAAATTTGATTTTTCTTATTTTTTTGGATTTTTTAAAAACGAGCAATATCAACATCGACTCAAACGAGCAATATCTTAAAAATAACACGTTAAAAGTCGAACGCATTCCAAAGATCTTTGAAAATTTGAATTCTTTTGAGACGATGCTAAAAATGCTAAAAACGATGCAAATATATTAAAAAAAATATTTTTTGGATTTTTGTTGTTTTTCGCTATTTTTGGATTTTTCAAAAATTTTGTCAGATAGGTGGGTCAAAAATTGGGTAACAACATATATAAAAGGTTCCTAGTTGTCATAACCCATTTTTGGGTTATTCCCCAATTCACTTTTTTGTTCTTTCTTTTCTCTCTTCAAAAAAAATAAATAAAAAAATAAACTATTATAAAAAAAATATAACAGTGAGAAGAGGATGCCATAACGCTCTAAAAATGGTTAAAAATTGGTTGAGGAGGTTCAAAAATATAAAAATTAAAATTTGACAGTATATCATTGATTGATAAGAGCCCTGTTGACAAAGAAAATTTAATTTGATGAAGAAAAGTCCAAAATCAAAAGTTTATGGACTCAATTAAATTTTATTGAAGGTTTAATTGAATTTATAGAGGTTTTGATTACAAGAAAAATTAATTTTGGAGTTAATTTGGGCTATAATTAGAAGAAATTAAAGTTGTGGGGTCAAATTATAATTTTTGAGAGTTAATTTGATCAAATTAGAGGCTTAGTTGCATAAATATTGAAGTTTGATGGCAATTAGGGACTTAATTGAAGAAATCTAAAACCAAGGACCAAAATGAAAAACACGTGTAAATATAGGGGCTGTAATTAAAATCGGATCAGGGGCTAAAATGAAGAAATTAGAAGTTTATTGCTCAATTGAGGGTCAAATTGCAGAAATTCAAGACCAATGACCAAAGTGAAAAAAACGGCCAACTTCATGGCCGCTGATTGATTTTTGGCAAGGATGCAATTGCATTTTTAAATCAAAATTGCAATTTAGGACTTGATTGAACAAATCACAAATTGAAGACTGATTTGTATTTTTACATAAGTTTGGCGTCATTTTCATTTAAATGAAATGACGCGTTTTTTCCAAAACGGCGCCGTTTCATCCACTGTTACAAAAGGAGGGGGGGCGAAACGGTGCCATTTTGAATGGCACTGTAACCCTTCTTCTTCCCCTGGACGCGTGAAGCAGGGGAATAAGAAGATTTTTCTTCCTCTGTTTTCACCGACGTCTCCCTCTAAAAAGCATTAAAAGACGCCGACAAAACTCCCTACATGCCTGCCACATGGTGGAAGAAGAGGGGATGCACCCTAGGGCGGTTTTGGGGCGGCAGCATAGTAGCCACCCCAGCCATTTCACCACCCTTTTTTGCCTATAAATACAGAGGTAGAGAAGAGAAAAGAAGGGCGGGGGGAAGAAGAGAACAGAACGAGAAAGAAGAGAATAAAAGAGAGAGGATAGAGAAGAGAAGAGAAAGAACAAAGCATCTGGCCGGCCAACAGGAAATGAAGATGGGAATTCATGCCTGAGCCCCAAGCAGAGAAGACTCGATATCTCCAATATAAGCGACCTACTAGCGGACGAGATCCAGATTGAAGTTAATTCAGAAGATGTGAAGGATGGTCGTGATGATGTTCTTACCAGTTAGCTCTGGCCGGACAATGTCTTCTCCCTCCTCATTTCCTCAAGATGCATAAAGGTGAGATAAATTTTTGTTTCATGCCTGCTCACAGAAGCAAGATCAAGTTCCTCTTCCTCCAGATCCAACAACTACTGGCATAGATGAGATAAGAAGAATTCGATATCCAGCCACCACTTCTCATAAACCCCGGATTTGTCCGCCTTGTTCTTCCAGCTCCTCCTCCACTTCCAACCTGAAACCATTGACCACAGCCTCTCCCTCTCTCAGCCACGACCAAAAATATCACCAGCAGTTCAACCATTCTTCCCTCCACCGCGACCCGACCTAGCAAAAAACCAGTCCCGACAGCGGCCGCTTGGTCTTCCCACTGGCTACCTGAAACAGAGAAGTGGAAAAAAAAGAAAAAAAAACATACAGATCAGTAGGGAGAGAAGCAGAACAAAAAACGAGAAGGAAAGGAAACCAAAACTTGTTGCTTCGTCTTTTCTTTTACAGGTCTTCATCGGTGACACAGCTGGCACAGGAAAGGAAGAAAGGAGGAGATCTATCCGATCCCCTCTTTTTTTCACATTACCGGCAACGGTCAGAAATTCCAGCACTGTTCCGAGTCCATTTTGAAGCTGTTGTAGTCACATTTGTCTATCATCCCCTCCCCTGCAACGATGCTCCCAACCAAAGCACTCCCCCTTTTGTCTATCATCCCCTCCCTTGCAACCCAGGTCTTAGCAACCTCTTTCAAACCTCCCTCTTACAATCCAACCCCACAAACACCTGCAAACGTCCCTCTTAAACATACACAACACCCCCCTCTTCACCCTGCCACCTTGAAATTTTTGCAACCTATGTGTCACACAAACAACAGCCAAAACAACAAACAATTACCTAACACAACTCCCACTCCCCCTGTTTCTACTAAGTTTAGTCGGTTATATAGCCACAGAAGTGGACTATGCACAACTGGAGCATATGATTTTTGAAAACTGTTAAGAAGGCAATTGGATTTCGCTTCCTAGGAGCAAGCCAAGCAGTTATCACCTTTACAGACAAAGAGACCATGGAGAAAGAATTAATAAACAGTTGCTCTGCCTTGGCAAACTACTTCTCTAGTATCAAACCATGGAAGAGGGAAGTAAAAGCAGTAGACAGATTTGTTTGGGTGTCTATTCTGGGACTCCCTTTGATTGCATGGAACCGCAGATGTATTGAATTCATGGTAGAAGATGTAGGCAAGATGATTGGTTACGACATTACAAGTGTGAGTCAAGGTTCACTTATGGGAGTCAAGGTGCTTCTGAGCACAACTTTAAACAAGCAGCTTTCACTGATTCTAGACGGAGAGGAATTTGATATATCAGTCATGGAAATGAAGCCAGGTTTTAGCCCCCTGCTTACCACAATTAAATACTCAATGGATACATCAGGCACTGCAGAATCAGATGACGAGACATGCAGTAAAATTACACCTCCAGAAGAGTTTTTGCCGGCCAGTATAAATGAATCAGAAGCTGACTGGACCTCACCAGAGCAACAGGACAAGGACATGCAAACTGACCCCTCTATCATTCTCTACACAAGGTACACTGAATTACCCAGCAACCTAGACCAATCTGACACAACATACAAAACCTTCTGCCTTTTTCCTGAAACTAAGGAAACACACAAGCTACAGATAAAAAACCAGCAATTGCACACCGCCTCTTACCAATCCCAGTCGTCCTCTACAAAGCCATGCTATGACACCATTGGGAAAAAAAATACAAGTGGCAGAAACCAGCTACAGCAGCCCAGAAGACTCAGCAGTATCCTTTTCACGAGTGGGCCTCGATAAAAAACAAACACACACTAAAGCCTCCTCAGCCCAGGTTATAAGGCCTACCCCAAAACTAACGAGACACATGATACTAGTCCAAAATCAGAGCCAGAATACACATCAACAATCTTTCTCTGCATTCATACGTGACCTGGCAGAACCACAAGAAGTAGTGGAAATGGAGTTGGAAGGAAAAATAAAAGATAAGAAGCTTAGAAGAACCAGAGGGCTTGCACCTAAATCTTCATTCAGCAAAAGGAAGAATATGATGAAAGTTAGATCGTTTGCAGCTCATATTTCTGATGGAGCACCAACCTTCTTGCAATGAAGGTAACCAGCACCCAAAATAACACACCTCTACAAGGCACCATGTCATCCCCTGTTCTCGAGTCATCCGGCATTGGAAAGAACCATAACTATGCCTCCATGAATGATGAAACCAATGGCAAGCATCTCCATCTACCACCCCTGTTGAACCCTCAAAGCAGCCCACAAACCTCTGCAGACGCGACAAATGAAAACGCAAACGGGAATAGCCACAAAATAAGAAAACTGAAGTTGCTGCAAGCCAGTGGTAGTGTTGCTAACACTATGGAGGATTGTTATTCTTCAGACTCCTTAAACTCAGGAATCCAACAAGGAAATATTCGGTTTCAAAATGAAGCATCAAGACAATGGGTTTGACAGTGAAAAGAAGACTCAAGAAATGATACAAGATGTTGTGGCTCTAGGTCTGGGAAACCCGCAAGAACTAAAAGGGTAGGAAGAAGGAATAATGAGAAACATTGAAAGAGAAGTAGATGAGTGGACATCAATTAATCAGTTGTAAGTTTTCTACCCCGCTCAGTGTAGTCTGCCTTGGTTTTGTTCTCTTTATGAATATCTTTGCTTGGAACAGTTGTGGTTTAGGTATGGCACACAAATGAAATTTCATCCGGAATAGGCTTATAAACAATAATGTTGGTATCTGTTTTCTTTTAGAAACCAAGAAAAATAATTGTTGTGACTCCTTCATTAGAAATCTGTGGAATATTGCAACTGTCAAATGGACTTCTCTAGAATCTGTAGGGAAATCAGGAGGAATTATAGCAATGTGGGATAACTCTGTCTTTGAAGTTAACTCTATAGAATTTGGAGGGTAGTGGATCAGCCTATGTGGCACGCATATTCCCTCTTCTTTTAATTGTATGATAGTTGGTGTCTACGCTGCATCTTCAGTGAAAGAACGTGCTGATCTGTGGGAAGAAATCACCACTCTTAAGTTTGCTTTTGAACTGCCACTGTTGGTGATAGGCGATTTCAACGAAACTCTACACGCTAATGAGAGAAGTAGTGGTAACCTCAATCTATCAGGTTCAACTTCATTTCGCAGATTTATATCCGACTGTGAACTGGTTGAATTCAATATGCAGGGGCACTGGTTCACTTGGTTTAGGGGTGGGTCTATGAGCCACATTGACAGAGCTTTTGCTTCCCCGGAATTTCAGTTGCAGTTCCCGTCTCTATCTCTTTGTCGCTACCCTAGAGGGATGTCCGATCATTGTCAGCTGCTCCTCTAGAGCCCTGAGGTAGACTGGGGGTGGAAGCCGTTCCGTTTCATAAACTGTTGGCTGTCGCACCCTTCTTTCTTAACAGACTTTGAGGCCCTCTGGTCTGATAGATGCAAGGAGTTTCCAGGTGAGTTTAGTCTGATTAAGAAGCTGGGGATCATGGGAAAAAAGCTGAGACAATGAAATAAATCCACTTTCGGGGATCAGAATCTAAAACTTGCAGACATCCAGAACTCCATTACAACACTTGAAAACTTATCTGAGACCAAAAAAATAAAGCTCCAGGGGTTGAACTCTGATTTATGGGAGGTTAACAGAAGGGTGGAAGATAGCTGGAGACAAAAATCTCGTCAAAACTGGTGTAAAATGGGGGATAAAAACACTCATTTTTTCACATATCAGCAAGTCTAAGGAAAGACCGCAACTACATTAGTAAGATTGATCATAATGGTAGTCACCTAGTCTCCTCAAATGATATAAAAGAAGGCGCTGTCAACTTCTTCTCATCCTTGTTTCAGAAACCAACGTGTAAAAGAATTGAAATGGGAGGCTCGGGGTTCTCCAAAATTTTAGAAGCAAATTCAATTTGGCTAGAAAGACCACCTTCAATGGAAGAAGTTAAGAAAGTTGTGTGGGACTGTGATGTTTCTAAAGCCCCTGGCCCTGATGGTTTCACATTCTCCTTCTATAAAAAGGTATGGAATATCATCAGCTCAGAGGTTTTTATGTTGGTTAAAAGTTTTTTCAGAACTGGTAAACTTTCAAAGGGTATCAGCTCTTCTTTTGTAACTCTGATTCCAAAATCAAAGGGGACGAGCAGATTCTCACATTTTCATCCGATAAGCTTGATTCACGGGTTATATAAAATAGTGGCAAAGCTACTGTCCACTAGGCTTAGACGTGTCTTGACAGATGTAATCAGTGTTAACCAGTCTGCATTCATTGCTAGGTGACAGATTTTAGACGGGTTCATGATAGCAAATGAGGTTGTCCATGGTGTGCGCAGCAAGAAGGAGCATGGCCTCTTACTGAAGGTAGATTTCCATAAAGCCTTTGACTCAATTTTGTGGGAACATATTGACACAAGCATGGGATACATGGGTTTTGGCTCACACTAGAGGAAGTTGATCTTTGAATGCTTATCCACTTCTAAATTAGCCATCTTGATAAACGGTTCCCCCAGTAGAGAATTTAGTCTGGAGAGGGGTCTCAGGCAAGGGGACCCTCTCTCTCCTTTCCTATTTGACATCGCAGTTCAGGGATTGACAGTTTTATTCAATAGGGCATCCGCTTCAGGTTATTTCAAAGGCTTACAGACTGCTCCAGGACATTACATAACTCATTTGCAATATGCCGATGACTCTCTGATTTTCCTGCCAAATGATTTTCCCTCTCTTCTACATGCCAAGAGGATACTTCGTTGGTTTGAGATCATTTCCGGATTGAAAGTTAATTTCTATAAAAGCTCACTAATAGGTATCAACTTGGACAACGACTACACCTCTAGCCTGGCAAACTCAGTTTTCTATCGTAGTGATACTTTCCCGGTCAGGTACCTTGGACTACCTCTTGGAGCCAATCCCAGCAGACTCTCTACCTGGAAACCAGTATTGTCCACTATCAGAGCAAAGCTAAGCACATGGAAAGGGAATTTTTTGAGCATGGCGGGAAGGTTGTGTCTAATTAAATCAGTCTTAAGCTCTCTTTCTTTGTTCTACATGTCAGTTTTTGCTATGCCAAAGGGTATTATTAAAGTCATCTCATCTCTAACCCGATCTTTTCTTTGGAAAGGAATCTCAACATCTCATGGCATTTTTAAGGTGGCTTGGCACAAGGTAATAAAGAGTAAATCTTCTGGTGGTCTTGGGCTGGGATCCATCCACAACAAAAATCTGGCTTTGCTATTTAAATGGCTATGGAATCTGGATAATGGAGTGGTAGGAGGCTGGCAAGAACACATTCTTCTAAAATACCGACCTCACTTTATTAACGGTATCCCTGAGTTTACAGGTTCTTTATCTCCAACTTGGCATGGCATTGTTTCGGCAATCCTCTCAACACAAAACATTGCCAATCTTTTAAATGCAAATGTCGGGTTCAAGGTGGGTGATGGGAGGAACATCCGGTTTTGGACTGACTCTTGGCTTGGCTCTGTAACCACTCTCCAACTCTTATTCCCCAGATTATATAACCTCTCCCTGCAGCAAAAATCCAGCCTTGCAGATATATATAATTTGACAGATACATCTTTCAACCTATCCTGGAGACGACCCCTTCGGCCTCGTGAAAACGACATGAGGGAAAGTTTGATCGCAGAGGTGCAGCGTGGCCTCATTTTCTCAGATGGTGCAGACCGCAAGTTATGGAAATTTCACAGCTCTGGCATGTACTCAGCTCAATCAGGTTGCGTTCTTTTTGATAGTCTATCGGCCACTGAAAATAATCACTCCCCTGTTCTGCTATGGAATGGTTATGCCCCTCCAAAAGTGGATATGTTCATATGGCTTCTTCTTCATGGCAGTTTGAGTACACAGAGTTTTTTAGCTGAGAGGAGAATCATTAATTATGAGGAATCTCACTGCCCATTCTGCTGCAAGGAAACTGAGACAATTAATCATCTCTTCCATTGGTGTCCCATAACATGGTCTATTTGGGGTCGTTTCTTGAACTGGTTCGGGTGCTCAGGTTGTCTGCACAAAGACCCATATCAAAATCTACAGGAATGGTCAGGTTTGATTAATGGAAAATTTTAGCGACGTGCTTTTACCCTCCTCTACAAAGGTCTGTACTGGTCAATTTGGATAGCGCGCAACCGCCTAATCTTCGAATCCAAGGCTCCGGATTAGGATATGATTTTTTATTTCACCTTTCACCGTTTGGCCTTCTGGTTGAAGTCTTCAGTTAGAAATTTCAACTATACAGGCTCAGATCTTTTTAGAAGTCCTGAATGTATTATGAACTGGACTAATTAATTAGGTCCCTCGTCGCTTTGGTCTTCTCTATTCTTTTATATTCCCATTGTATTTTATCTTTCGTTCAGTTTCACCTACTTGATGGGGCTGTTAAATATATAATTCACTCGTTTACTATAAAAGAAAAGAGAAGAGAAAGAAGAGAAAAGAGAAGGGGAAGGCCGAAAGAAGAAGAAAAAAAAAGAAGCAGAGAAGAGAACGAAAAACAAAGGAGAGAGAGAGAAGAAAAACAGCACTGCCAACCACCACGAACCACCAGCGCTGCTGCCTGTCGCCTCTAGCAGCACCGCCTCGACGCCACCGCAGGTCAGCCTTCTTCCCTCTCCTCCTCCACCTCCTTCTTCTCCTTCTGCGTTTGCCTCTCCACTGTTCACGTTGCATGTGAATAGTGGAGAGGTCCACTGTAATGGGCTGGCAGCGCCAGCCCAGCACACGTAGTTGGGCCAGGTTCGACCCAGCCCATGCATTTGGGCCGGGTCCGGCTCATTTCCAAAAAAAATAAAAAAAATATTGTTTAATATTTGTGATTTCCTCACTTTTTTTATTTATGTTTTGTTTAATCTCTATCTGTTTTTTTTCATTTCAACAATAAGAATCCGATATTAAAATACCCAGTTTTCGTCAAAACTTCAAAAAATACAAAAACAAATTGAAAAAAGAAAAAATGTTTTTGCGCATACGGTCAAGTGTCTCAAAGCTAAAAAATCAAATTGTGTTTTTCATACACCAAAAAATAATGTTTTAGCATGCATTTTGACTTTAATAACTAGTTTATTAAAGTCTAGAGAACATTGGCCAAAATTTTAAAAACAACAAAAATTTTATTTTGTTTGTCTTTTAGTATCCGGGGTACGACATTACACGTAATATGTATTCTGGATATTTAATTCTGTTTTTTTTTCGGACGTAAAACGGTTAGGTTTTACTCCATTAAGATAAGAACCTCCTTATTGAGGAGGGCTTTTCATGACCCTTTAGACGGACCAACAATTAGAAAACACAATAAGACCATAATTTTTATTAGACATTAAAACAATGCAGCTTACCTTAGGTAGGGCGTAGTTGGGGTGCTAATATCTTTCCTTTACGCAACCAGTCTCCGTACCCGATCTCTGAGACCAGTTAGGGTTCCTAGTGACTAGAGTACTAGGTGGCGAATCCCAGTCCATATTTTACTGATAAGAGATAAAAATTTCTTGTCTCTCTATATTTTCCAAATAGACCCTTTACATTTTTTCACCTGAGAGTAGTGAACGATCCCCGCACACGTGCGACACTAGTCTTCCATCCACACAGACTAACCCTAAAGTTTTACATAGATTAGAAGAATGTTTGTTTATTTTTAACAGCACATAAATTTCTAGACCATTGTTTCAATACGTAATCAATCATGGTAGGATCGGAGATATATATCCTTTTAATTTTCCACTATGTTTATATGTCTACCATATTGAAATTTATCTTAGACAAGCATCTTTTCTTAAAATGCACAAGTTTTGGAATGGAAAAAGAAACAGCTGTGTATGCCACACTTTATTAAAGTAGGATATTACAAATAGCATACGAGAGAGAGGAGGAGAGCATTAATGTCTCTCATTTTATCACAGAAAACATTGAGCAACTACTTAGTTCTTACTGAAAGCATATATATATATACACAAATGCATAAACACACAATGCATGGGAGATTATTAATTAATGGTACGTACTATCTCTCAATAAATTACAGGAAACATTTTGCAGCACTCACACCGATGGTTTATTTGGCATGACATGTGGGAGCTCAACATTTTAGCTTTAAAGGGATATTTTCTCCACGAACAATAAACTGATGCGACCTTTCAAGCATGATGCATTTGTGTAGGCGTCGTTGCTCTCATAAACGACGTCTGTTGCACGTGCATTGTTGACACACACCTTAAGGAGATTCATGGAGATGGCAGTGGGCTTCAAGCAGTCTTCGTTAATGTCCTTCCATGCATCTGCACATGTTTTCTGAAGCTCTTTAACTGCCTCGTTCATGGAGACTCCATATTCTTTCATGTAGCATTCAATTGCAGAAGCACAATGCTCCCTCTTTTGTTCAAACTTCACATATGATCGAGCAAGGATGTTATAATAATCATTTTCTTTCTCTTCATAAAAATAATAAATTAATTATAATGCTCAGAGGATGGTTTAATGCTGAATTTCGGACGAGTAATTATACCTCATGGGTCACTATGTCATTCATAAGGCGGAGAAACAAACATCCTGCCTCGGAGATTTTTGCTTTACTTGTTAACCATTCCAATTCTTTGATTCTTGCAGTTTCAACTACGAAGAATACTGTTGTCGTTGCCATAAAACCAATCGAGATTTTTCCATTGCGCACATACTCATTCAATGGCGGCACAAAACGATCGTTACACCATTGAGCCTCGACTATGTAGGTTCTTATCATCTCTTTCATCTGGTCGATAGTATTTACAACAAAAAGAAAAGTAACATAAAACAGGAGAGAGGTCCAAGAGGACTTAAGTACAGCAGGAGAGAAAAGACTCCCAAACGATACCGGAAAAAAGAAACTGAATCTTACCTCCTCCTTCACATATTTGACAGCAGTAAAGGATTTTCCATTCTTGCTAACTTCATTTGCAACGTCATCAAAATAACTTAAGAGAGCCCTATAAAGAGCTTTCATGGAATCCGTGGGTAGCTGATCGATGGCATCGATATTGCATCTGGAATGTTTTAAGAAATTAACCTTGATATACTCTTGATTAAAGTGAAATCTCAACTCGATTTCATATCTTTTGAACTTAAGTAAAAATTTATTTTGTAGCCAATAATATTATTTATGATTTTTTTTCTAATCATTTCCATTGCAATATTTACTTAATTGTCAAGATTTTTCTGAGAGTTGGTGATTTTGTTTTTATTGTTTTAGCAGTAATTTTAAGATTTTATTTTATTTTGTCACCATGTTTAAGAAGAATTGTAATATCTTTTTGAAAAAAGAAAAATTTCTTTCATGACCCCCAATGTTTTAAAATATTAAATTTGGTTCCTATATTTTATTTTTTTCTTACAGAAAAGTCCCTACAAGAAATGAATAGTCATATTTGGACTTGGTGGCCATTTGGAATTGCCGTAACTTCTATTTTTGAGTGTTTTATAAAAGTTTTTTCATTTAAAGTACATTAAAATATTTTTTTTTAATTTTTTTAATTTATAACATAGAACATTAAAATAATAGGAAAACATTAAATAAAATAATCATTCTAATACTTTTCAAGCCAAATATATTTTGAAAACACAATTTCAACTATAATATCAAACCATCTTTTTAAAATTATTTGGTTATGCTAATAAAAACTATTTAAAATTAATTGTGATGATTGATATATATAAAAAACTAAACATTAAGAAAAAAAAATACGATTTAATTAGTTGGAGCTAGGATCCATTATTTAATAATAATAAAGATATATAGTCTCCTACCGTACATAAAAATATTTTTTGACAATATGATCAAGACATAAGATAATAAGAAAAACATTTTGTGAAAACATATTTTCTACGAAAATATGGAAATCTAAAGAAAAGGAAATAAATCAAACCTGATAACAGCCTTGGTAAAATGTTGAAGTTCTTCATACGTAGAATACGCATCATATGTGTCGTCTATGACGGTGATCAAAGCTCCAAGCTTTGTGGACAAGATCCGAGCAAGAGCATACTGAGGCTCAAAATGCATTGCATTGACCCAAAAATACATCTCAACAATTCTGTCCCTTGCATAAGGCAACTCTTCAACCAAATTTAAGTCTTTCCACCAGCTGAAATATAAATAATAACGTCAAATTTAGCCCAGTGATGCTCATCGTTGCAAGATGGAGATAAAAATGGCTGCTCTTTACTTTGATTCTAACTTTTACAGAAAAGAAAAATCGTACCCCCTTCTCATTATAAAATAAATTTACCTTGAGAGTGTGCTTAGCTCTTGCTGGTGCAGTAATTGTACCCTGTTGAAATCTAGTTTTGCAAATTTAAGCAAAGTTTCGTTTCGAAAATCTTCTTCTTCGTAAAAAGAGATGTATTCCCTGGCCTCGAGTCTCTGAACGGTTTTGTGGATCGGTCGGATCAGAGCATACTTAATGTGTCTTGCAAGACGAGGGCCTGACTGCGTTGCCAAGGACTCTAGGTTTGTCCTTGAAAACTCCAAGGCTTCATCTAAGATTTGCTCTCCATTGACACTCAAATGGGCAGCTTCGTGCAAGCTAAGATTGCCTTTCACATCACTGGTAATGGTTTTCTTGAACTCACCATTGGTGTCCTTGAATTTCTTGAACACATCTGATACATACACAGTAATCAATATATATATATATATATAACACTACTCCCATACATGAATCCATGTATAGAATTAATGTAGAAATGCAAGATGCTTAGGTCGTTACCAGAAGACACTTTGCATCCATTTTGCCTTAGAACTCGAAATAAAAGTGCAACAGTGTGGAGATCGTGGTCATTATTTTCAAGAAGATAGGGAAGAGAATCATGAACATAATCTACTTGATCTTCAATCTCAGTTTCGAAGTGATATGATACACCGAGGCGGCATAGCAGGTTGATAAACTCAACGTTTTCAACAGGATCCTTTTTAGAAGCCATTAACATGCCCATCACAATATTCTTCAACTCTTCTACTTGTCTATTGTATGATTCGAATTCCTGCGGGCAAAGTAAAAGTTCCAGTCATCAGCATCAAACAGATTGTCATGTTGTTTGATATAAGAAAGAGAACTGAAACTGTGTTTGTTAATGTTTTGAGCTCAGTACAACACCTAGCTAGCTTCATAATTATACTGGGTTTTATTTCAACAAAAAGCATGCTTTATTTTATTTTTGTATGATCAACTAGTATTTGTAATTAATAAAGCAAAAAGAAAGCCTATATGAGATAAGGATATTACAAACGTTAGTAAATATGACAGTCAAGGATTTGATTACCATTTCTGGGAACGAAAACGAAACGAAGCTAAAACCCCATTCAGTGGGAGGGAAGTCAGCCAATGGACGGAAGTTCTGCATGCTGTTTGCTGGTAAATCTGTCTGCAATGCCATCTTAGATGCCTACTATTTCTTGATTTTTGGTTAAGTGTGAAGTGTCCGGCGAACATATTAGCATGTAACCTCAATTTATAGGACCACTTTGGATGGTTAAAAACTCAGCTTAGTCCCTGATATTATTGGTCAGTCCTCATCTATTATTACTTAATTATTCATCAAAGTCTTATTGCTCTTCATTTCAAAGACTAAGACCCAAATATTTCCGGCTGCCTGACCAAGTAATTGTTTTTCTGCAGACAAGGAGCAGTAAGAGAGATCGATCAGGATAGGCTATGGCCAAGGGCACAAGGCTCAGGTGGGCTGTAGCCCAGGTAAGAAAAAAATATTATTCGAATACTTGAATATTTATAATTATATTTTTCAAAATATTTTGAGTTCTTGAATATATCTTGTAATTGTCCTTCTTCGCACCACATTTTCATATGCAAGGACATGCTCTGATTAAATCATAATATAGTTTCAACTAGATTGCCAGATCACACGGCTACCACTTTTATGCTGCCAACACAACTCAAAACCCATCATTATTCTCCTCCATGAAATCAAAGGGAGCTTTTTTCGTTTTTCTAGCCACGATGTGGCAGGCATGTACCAATCAAATGGCAAGCTAGGACTGCAACCTGGAAGTTCAATGTATTATTAAAAAATATATTAAAATAATATTTTTTTATTTTTAAAAATTATTTTTGATATTAATATAATATTGAAAAATATCAAAAAAATAATTAAAAAATAGATATTTTTTTAAAAAATATTTTTAAAGTGTAAAAACAATGTGCTCTTAACTATGACAGACAGGGCCATGCAATTGACTACAAACTCTATTTTTCAGAGATTGTCCTTATGCATATTATGTTCATTGATTTGCTTACTGACTACAACTGGCATTAGTTGCAGCAGCTGGAAATGAGATTTTTATTTGATTATTTTTAACTAGAGCATTATTAGATTTATGTGATTTATCATGAGAGCTTTCAGAATATGTTTACCATTTCTGAATTATGTCGAGGATTAGCTGAAACAAATAAGTCGCAGCACTATCATTTAATTGACAGGTTGATTCGTCTTGTTTTGACTTTGCCTGTTTTCACTATCACTATAGACCGAACATTTTCGGTTATGAAACATGTTAAAACTGTACTTCTTAATAAAATAAAAGAGGAGTTCTTAGCAGATTCTATGATGATTTACATTGAACGAGAGCTTGTTGAAGATATTGATTCGGATTCGATTATAGTTGAATTATATTCTACAAAACATCAAAGGGTGCAACTTTAACAGTGTAATTTATTTTTATTTTTATTTTGAATTTTATGTATTTTAAATTTTATTTTTTATATATTTTATGTTATGTATTTGAATTAAAACTTTATTGTTAACTTGAAAAATTTATATATCCAAGTTAACAATTAATTTTAAAAAATAATTTATATATATTTATATTATAGTCCAGGAGAAGAAAAATTTCTAGCTACGGCGCTGGCTATGCTGATGAAAAGATATACGTACTATATTCTTTTTTATAAACAAGGAGCAGCCTTGGATTCCTTAGATTCGTTCAGACCTTAATCATCATGTTTGACTGGGAGATCGATCAGATACATTGCATTGCATGTATACACTTGAAATGATATGTTTCTCTTCTTTTAGAGTTTATTTTTTATTTAATTATATATTAATAAAAACAAATGCTTATAGGGAAGGGAATTAATAAAACCATGGGAATTTTTTTATAATCAAAACGGTTTCTTTATGTGATTTTAATTTTGACTTGACAATAAATAATTTATGATTTATTTAACAAAAAGTATAAATAATGATTTTAATTAATGTTTTTAATAAAAAATTAATTTCTTATTCATGTATTTCATTTTTTTGACCAAAACTTATTCTTTCTTATAAAAAAATATTATTTTTTAAATAAAAATTTAGCATGATCATCAAAGTAAGTTTCGATTAAAAAAGATCATGAATCTATCATGCATCTATATAAAAAAACATATAATAGTCATAAATCTAAGAAAAATAAATTAAATTTTTATAATAAAAATTAAAAATAAATACATATTTTATTCTCATTCAAAAACAATGATTAAATTATTTTAAAAATTATGCATATTAGTTTAATAGATATTTATTTATAAAATAATAGCTAATATCATTACAAAAATATGCATGTATTAGTGATCGAACCGTGGTTGGCGTGATTTGCTTCGTGTGTGTTTGGTTTATGATTTAAAAAAATAAATAAAAAAACACTTTTAGTTGTTATTAATTGAACTATAAAAAGCATTTAAATATGTTTTGTTAAAAATACTAATGAAAGTATTGTTGATATTAAAATGACTAAAAATGACTTGTTGTATTTTCATAACTTCAAATTTTATAATATGTTATTAATACATAAGAAATATAAAAAATAACATTAAGGTCCTAGTTTAACAAAAAAAAAAAATACTAATAATAAATATATCAATCACAAAGTTGATTCAAATAAGAATGTAAATATTATAATATTATATATATAAAAAAAACATTAAGGTCATGCGTGACCTGTTATTCATCTCGTACTCCTATTGACCAAACACAAGCAAATGACATGACACTTTTACATGAAATACAATGAACACAAGACGTTATTTTCATTCTTAGTAGCTATCATAGTTATTAAATTTAGCTCGAGGGTTAATCTGATTAAGATATTAGATTTTGAATTTTATGGATTAATTCAGATCAACTCGGATTAATATAAAAAAATAAAAAAAATTAAAGTTTTAATATTTTATATGAAAAAATTAAAAAACAAATCCATATAAATATAGGTTATACATATTGTAAATAATGAAATTTAAAAAAATATTTTAAAAAGTTTTTTTATGCTACATTAAAAAGATATTATGTTAAGCTTTTAAGTTGAAGTATTTAAACCAAAATTATTTTTTATCCCACATTGAAAAAACATAACTTTTTGGGAACATAAAGTATATATATTAATGGGTTTCAAATTCCACATTGAAAAAAGATGATTTTTTTCTTGAAAACATAGAGTATCTATATTAATGGGTTTCAAATCCCACATTAAAAAAAAATAACTTTTTTCTTGGGAACATAGAGTATATATACTAATAGGTTTCAAATCCCACATTAAAAAGATACTATGTTATCTTTTTAAGTTGAAGTATTTAAACCAAAAGGTTTTTTTTATCTCACATTGAAAAAACATAACTTTTTTTTTGAACATAAAGTATATATATTGATGGGTTTCAAATCCCACATTTGAAAAAAAAAACACCGGGCCTCACCCGGGTCGTCCGGGTCACGGGTTGACCCGCTGGGCATGTTAATCCAAGTTGACCTAACTTGATCCAATATATTATTATTTTAATATTTATTAAAAAAATATTATTTTAAATATTTATTTTAAATCAAATTATTTTTTTACTGATTGTTCAGTTGTTTTAAGACTCACCAAATCAATAAAGTTACATTGAAATAATTCGATTTAAAATATATTTTATATTAGAAAAAATATTAGGTATAACTAAATATTTTTTTATATTAAAAAAAAATTAATCTACCCCGTACGAGACAGTGATCTAGTGCATCCTTAAAATCACTGAGACCAGACAAACAGTAACCTAATAGGCATCTGTTACCTATCGATCGCAAAAAGGAACACAGAGGTAATGATTCTGAAAAATCAATGAATGTCAGTGTAGCATCAATATGTGCCTTCGCATCGCATCATAATTATAAGTTTTATCACACAAACTATCCATGTCCATGAGAGTTGATAATACAAAAATTAGGAGATGAAGAGATTTGGTTAATGCTTTTATCAGGCAATCCAAATTTAATATAAATGTTGTACCACAGCATTATTTATTTTTGCAGAACATGGAGAAGAGTCCTAAAGAAACGATCTATGAATACACCTAGAGGTGGCAACTTAGATTAATCCTTCATTGATCAAGAAATAAATTATAACACATTCAAGGCCCCATGCATGCTTTGAGTAATTGGTTAGTAGCTAAACATTAGATAGATGTTATTGTTGTGGCTAAAAGAATTGAGCAGGTAATAAAATCAGGGAAAATCTCAATTACACTTGCTAACTTAAACTTTTCCCTCAATTCCCCAGCAACCAGCAATACACTAATCCTTAAAACCAACCATTCTTTTGACAAACAAATAAAAAAACCAAAACTAATTACCACCCATACTAAAACATGCAAATAGAACAAGAGACTTCACCGGTTTGCTGCTTAGACAACTCGACTTAGTTTCTAGACGGCTGAACTTAGGTAATTGTACATGAAGCTATTGCCAAACCTCGATGATACATGTAGTCCACCTCACCCACAAAATCCTAGTGAAGATCTGCCTCCTCTCCCTCCTCCTCCAGTTTCTATCATCTGAATAAATTGTATTCAAACTAATAATTTCTAAATTAGTAATAAATATTTGGTTTTTTTATTTTAGTTTTATTTCTTTTTATTTTTTTTAATTTTGTTTATTTTATTTTAAAAAAATATGAAACAAAATACTGATGAAATTATCGACGAACTAAGCTCATCGGAAAGTTTCAGAGAGTTGGAAAAAAATTATAGAACTTTGTCACTGAAAGTTACAGACGAAATTATAGATAGACTAAGTCCCTCGTAAAGTTCCCTAGAGTTCAAGAAAATTATAGGAAATGTCACTGACAATATGTAAATTACCAACAGATTAATTTCATCAGATCAATGAAATTACAAATGGTATTTTCTATTGGTGATATGCCGTACTCATCGATGAAATTATCGATGGAATAATACTAGTAATTTTTTTAATTTGGCTTGCTTTTTTTATCTGTAAATACATAAGTGATTATATTGCTGATGGAATGATTGAAACAATAGAAATCACAAATGATAAGTTTTCTGATAAACAGTTGTTCATAATTTTATCAGTAAATTGTTTTCTAACAGAATTAGTGTACTCTAAATTAATATCAATGAAGTATTCTGTGAATATTATGCAAAATTCTGGTTGTGAGTATTGATGTCAGTGATCATCAGCTATCTGCGGATTGTTTGAAGGTGTTTTATAAGGCTATCTTAATCTTTTTGATGAAATAGAGAATGATGTGAGCAAGGAGGGAAGACCTTACAGTGTCCATTATGCAAAGGAAACGGTAAGATTTTGTCAATATATAATTAATCTACCATTGCTCTTGTTTAAAGGACACCCATTTAACATAATTGGAAAGGGAAAAAAAAGGAAAAGAAAAGGAAGAGTATAAACTGTTTAATTAAACGACCTTGGTTTTGTTTTTCATTTTTAAATACAAACCGTGGATAAATAGTACAGCTAAAATTAATTATTTTTCGTATTATTCCGTGCTTTATACGTACAGTCAGATCAAAGAACTAGCGGAAGCCTCCTTTGTGGAGGCTGGACGGTGTAACAATCGCTATGTGCCACCATTCAATGAGCATGCATGCCCATAATGGAAAAATCACAAGTTCTTATGTGGCCTTGACTGTAGCATTTTTTGTTGGGGTAGAAGAAGCAGGGATCAAAGAATATATATGAATGGCTCACACAGTAAACCAAAAGTTGTTGAAGCTGGAAATTTGATTATCCGTCTTATGTTGTGAGCCAAGAGGTACATAGACATTTATCTTCATGCATTTAGACATCTATATATCATTAATTTTTTTTTTAAAAAAGATGAAGACTCTTGTTTTTTGGAGAGAAAAGAGGACCGAATTGGTCATATTTAGTATGGAGGAGGGTTAGACTTGTTATGCACTAAATGAAACTATAGGTTATGCACTAAATGAAACTATAGGTCGTTTGCCTATATATATATGCAAGTGTGAGTGCTTTATAATGTTTCTTGTAATAAATCGAGAGATAGTAATCTCTCAAGCATTGTGTGTTATATCTTGGGTTCGCTTCTTGGACACCATATCAAGAAAAGGTTTGATTAGCTGAAGCTATGTATTTTCTCTGTTGCATTATCTGAAGCTATGGTTTTGTACTCCTTTGGCCATTGGCTATATATATATATATATATATATATATATATATATATATATATAGATTGCTATTGCAAAGCGCCTTCAACTATTATCAACGACTTCGAAATCAGTGAGTCTCAGTAATTTTTCTGATGGAGAGTAATGCTGTAGCTAGTAATGATGTTCTGAACTTGTTTTCGATGATACATTGTATTGATCTTATATTTTGATTAATGTATGAAATGTTTATTGAACATGGCAGTTGGTGTTTGATGCTTTTTTTGGTTTATTAGTGTATTTTCTTGGTTCCTAAGCTTGATTTGGGTCCCAAGTTGTTTAGAGAGTCAGTTTTGAATTGAAATTTAATGTTGTTGTTAAATGACATTGGTGCTGCAGTTATGAAGGTGGAATATAATACATGATTTTGATGATTTGATGTTTTTTTATTAGTTTTTTTTATTCAACTATGTTTGGTATAAGTAATGTGGTTCATGAGGACCAAAAACAGTGTGTTTAGATGCCTAGAAGACCATTTATAAGGTTTAACAATGTGTTGGGTTTTTCTGGGTTGTTAAACAGTGTTAATAGAAAGAACATTGCCTTAATTCTATGATATAAATAAGTTTTTGTCCATGTCCATTTCTTTACACTAAGCACTTTGTGATACTTGATTAGTTAATAATCTAGGATTTATTAGCATCAATAACAAGTTTTTAATGATTTTAATCCTAGAGTTTCGGTTTGAACTAAAACCAATTTGGACAAAATCATGTTAATTCCTTGTTACTTGAAGTGAAAGGTTGCTAGATTATTGAGTGAATGGATACTAGATTATTGATCCTTGCATGATTCACAACATGTATGTGGCCTTGTTTTGATCATATCTGGTCTGGTTGGAGAGGCATGTTGCTGGAATTGGTATGAATGTTCTTCGTATTCTTTGTGATCTTTATTTTTTCTGCATTTGATTCGTTTTTAGTCAAAAACTTTTGTTTTTTTTTTTTTTTATGTTTGATTCGTTTTAAGTTTTGGTTTTGTTTTTTATTTAGTTTTCGAGTCAAACCATGTCTTTGGTTTGGTTTATGGTCAAACCAAAGATTTCAAGTCAACTCGGTCGGGTCAACCCAGTTTTAAAGGCCTTTTTTGGCTGAAAATGTTTTTGTTAAAGGCTTTTTTGGTTTTAGGGTGTATTTGACAAACACCTCCTAAGCCTATTTTGACAATTTTAATTTTTAATATGCCCTGGCTATGGACACTCTTCTCTCGGTGTGGAATGTTACAATTTCAATAACTCTAAAAATTTTAATTCTTGAAATTAATGGTCAACATTCTGGTATAAATGTTGGACCTACTAGTATAATGATATTTAAGTTTCATGAGTTAACTAGAAAATTCTCAGAATTATTTTGGATATTCACTAATTTTAATTGAGAGTATTTTAAACAATATAAGAGTTGTGGAAAATATTTTTGCCTTCTAGGATAAGTGAACTCTATTAGGGCACCTACATGGATTCTTCCTATAAGAATTTACCTGGGCATACAAGCCCATAATAAATTTGAAATGTCAAATTTATTCATGAGCATAAATCTTTGTTTTGAGCCATTGACGAATCACCGATTAGGAAACCATCACTACCATCACTTTAAATGAATGAAACTTTTGTCGATGTTAATGATGAATCATTTATCCTTAAGACTTTATTGCTCCTCACTTGTGCAATTAGGATGTTTACAATATGTCTCCCAAGATTTCAACAATATCACCTTTGTTTAGATGCACTTCTAAATAAAGTATGAACTTAAGCTCTAGATTTAAGAGAAAAAACCAAAGCATAAAAGACAACGAAAACACTAAAAATGAAATGAGAAAAAGTGTGAAAAAATCTTAAAAAATTTAAGTAAGAAACTCTTCATTCATCACTCTTTTTATAATAAATTTTGAAAGTTAAAAGGTTGAAAAATTCATAAGAAATAACTCCCACCATTATCAATCTTTGATTAGCCATCATAAATCAAGAATTCAAACTAAAAAACCAAGAGTTCTTTAAAATTAATTTCTCATTCACTCATGATTTGTTTAAATCATGTTAATTAAACAAATTTTCGATATGTTGTATTGACAATAATGATGGTAATGTCTATTAAAATTAGGATGAAGAGGTGGAGATGGTGGAATGGTGGGGGTGGTGTCGGCAGTAATTGTTGTGGAGACAGGGAAGGTGAAGGTGGTGCTAGCTCTAGTAATGTTGGTGTTGTAATTGTTAAAATAGTTAGATAGTATTGCGAATTGATTACTATTTATAAAATATTTTATGAGATTTTAAGAAATGAAAATATTTTTTATTAATCAATTTTTTTGTAAAATATTTTAAACAAAATAAACATAAAAAATATTTTTGTGTAAAATACTTTATTTCAAGAACGAAACCTCCAAATTTGGAAAACTATAAGGAACCTTGAAGAAAAAAGAAAAAGAGCCGGACATACGGAACCTTGGAGAAAACAATAATGGGCACCTTGAGTACTTTGCACTATTCACCAGGTATTGTTTATTGAACTGTCAATATGAACGATGCTTTTTTGTTTTCATTTAAAAAATCAAACTTTGTTTAATTCCAATCCTATCCTTCTAATAAATATTAGCATGGTTTTGTATGTCTAGAGTATTTTTCTTTATCTGCTATCACATATGCTAACTTTCTAGGAATATCTCAATGATAAATTAAAGTTTTTTTTTTCAAAATAAACTCCTTGATAGTTAAAAAAGAAATTCAAAAAACAAGGATAAAATTTAATTATATAAAAAAGACCATATTTTCATTTTGGCACAAGAAACTGCAATTTAGTCCCCTAAAGTTTTAATTAATGAATTATTGGTTCTTATTTTTTAAAATTTTATGTTTTGATCCCAAATTTTATTTTTTTCACTTTCCAACCGGAGATTATAGAAAATCAATGAAAACTATAGAATGGAGTAAAAGTGTTAAAATGACTACATTCCATTTACTAAAAAGACGGATTTTCATGTCAATAAGTTTGTCATTTTAAAAAGAGTTCAATAGAGGTTGTATTACCCTTTATTCATGTAAAAAAAAAGAGTAAATGGAAATCCAAGAATTTTTTTATTAGTTTAAATTTTATTTTTTAAAAGTAATTAGAATGTGTTATAGGAACAAAATTGAGTCGGTTGAGTTCTATAGTATTTTTTAGGCATTCTAGAACCAAGTTGAAAAATAGGTTTACGTGGTTAAACAACATTAGAGGGATGATACGGCATCTAATGTTTCTGAAAAATATCCAAACATGAGAAGTCTCCAATCATAGGAGATGATGTGTCGTTTGTTTAAAAAACCCTGGAGCAACTGACGTCCACTCTTTCAAAAAAACATTGACTAAGAACACGGGCTTGACCTCTATTTTTATTTTCAATATTTTTATTTATTTTAAATTTTAATCCATCTCTTTAACTTCAGTTTAACTTTTTTTTTGTAATAGTGATTAATCTTTTAATTTGTTTTCTAAAACATAATACTTTTAAAGAGATTATTGTATTCTATTTTTGAATTTTTTTCCTCTTATATTTTATATAAATAAGTTGTATTTGTATGATGCATTTACAAAAATAAAAATTATTTATTCTTAGCAACCAAAATTAACCTCTAAGTCAAACCTGAGATTCGTGTCATGAAAGTTTGATAACTGAATAGGAAAAAAAAATTTAAGGGTTAACCCAGAATTAGTTGGTTAACTCATCAAACCCAGAATCTGTGTCTTGAAAGTTTGATAACTAAATAAAAAAAAATTAACATTAACAAACTAAATTAAACAAAAAAAATATTCATTAAAAAAAAAAAAAAAAATTGTCCAGCCTTTTCACTGTGGGTTAATTATAATATTAAAAGATGAAAATGAAAGAAAAAAACTAATGATGAAAAAGAAAAAAAAATCAGAATCAACTGGGTTAACCCACCAAATCAGGTTAACCCGTCAAACCTGGATTTATGTCATGAGAGTGTGATAACTAAATAAAAAAATTAATATTAATGAACTAAATTAAACAAAAAAATATTAATTAAAAAGAAAAAAAACAAAGGAAAAAAACCTACAGGAAGAAAAAAACTAATGAAGAAAAAGAAAAAAAATCTGAATTAACTGGGTTAACCCGTTAAACCTGGGATATGTGTTATGAAAGTTTGATAACTAAATAGAAAATAATTTTAATATAAACAAACTAAATTTTAAAAAAATTAATTAAAAAGCAAAAAAAAGCAAAAAGCAAAAAAAAAAAAACCTACTAAACAAAAAAATATTATTTTAAAAGAAAAAAACAAAGAAACAAAAGCTTACATGAAGAAAAAAACTAATGAAGAAAAAGAAAAAAAATATGAATTAATTGGGTTAACCTTTCAAACTAGGTTAACCCATCAAACCTGGGATTCGTGTCATGAAAGTTTGATAACTGAATAGGAAAAAAAATTTAACGGGTTAACCCAGAATTAGCTGGGTTAACCCGTCAAACCAGGAATCCGTGTCATGAAAGTTTGATAACTAAATAGAAAAAAAAATTAACATTAACAAATTAAATTAAATGAAAAAATTAATTAAAAAGAAAAACCAGAAAAAAATTCGGGTTAACCTGTCAAACCCAGAATCTATGCCATGAAAGTTTGATAACTAAATAGAAAAAAAATTAACATTAAAAAAAATTAAACAAAAAAATATTCATTAAAAAAAGAAAAGAAAAGAAAAAAAAACAGCTTAAAAAAAACAAAGAAGAAAGGGAAAAAAAGGAAAAAAATCAGAATAAAAAAAAACAGCTCAGCATTTTCACTATGGACTGCACTGTGCAGTCCACAGTAAAAGACTGAGTAGTTTTAGTATATGTTACTAGAAACATGGCTCTCAAAATACAAAGAATACTTTTCATAAGATTCATGACATCAAGAATAAACTACTCATTATTATTCATGCTAATAAAAATGAATGTTCAAAAAGAGACAAGTTTTTCTCAAACAAAACCTCAAGCTTTTTCTCGAGCCCTTCACTTTGAAAACAAAAAGGTCATCTCATGACATATTTTCACCAAAAGACCTCTTTGCCAAACACAAGAGCAAATAATCTCTTTTCCAAAAAAGAAAATAACCAAGGAGTTGCAAGATTTCAAAAGCAAATTATTTTAGACTCACATCAAAACAATTTTTGTTTTCAAAATGCAAGATCAAGATTTCAAGATTTATTCTGGACTCATATTCCTTCACCAAAATGAACAAAAAGAGAAATGAGAGAATGGTCTTTTAAAACCATTATTTGTCCAAGTCGCTGGCAAAGCACACTTGGAGGCAATGAGCAGTACAAGGGGCAACATTGTATTTTCTCTTCTAGAAAAAGAGAGGAATATTTCCTACAACAAGACAAGGGGGCATTTTGGTTTATGAAAGACAGTTTGATCCTTTCAGCAAGTGACACCGAATGTTTTTAGTAGCGAGACGAGGAGTAATGAATGATCCTCTCAAATTATTTGACAAGATAGAAAATCTCTAGCAAGCAAGTGGGTCACGATGGGCACCATAAAGGCTAAGTTGTGCAAACAAATCTGGAAATAGACTTACATGGGCCAACTCGAGTGGGCTAGAAGCCAAGCGACAAATATGACCCAAATCAGAGGTAGCAATTCCTCATCAGTCAAGCAACAAGAAGACAAAGAAGAAATGGGGGGCCTATATTTCAAATCAGGTAAAGATGCATGCATATCATCTAAACTTTGAGAAATTGGACAATGAGTTTTGCAAATCTCATTAGAGAAAATTCCAACGGAATCCATCAAGTGGAAGGCCAACTTGAAATGGCCAGGATTGAAATTGCTTTTGAAAAATTTTCACTTTTGAGAATTTTTCAACCTGGGCAGGCCGCCCACGAGAATTAGGCCCTCTGAAAAATCTCTATGTTTTTCCACCTCCTTAAAATGCGCCTTCGAGCCTTTGATCATCATTTTTAGGGCGCTTTCAAGTCCTTATCTCCTTTCAAGTGCGCTTTCGAGCCCTTGACCATCCAAGGTATTGTGTTTCTTAACCCTACCTCCCTTTTCGAGAACACCTTCAAGCCTTACCTCCCTTCAAATGCACCCTCGAGCCTTTGATCATCATTTTTAGGGCGCTTTCAAGCCCTCGGTTTCCTCTTCGAGCGCCTTTGAGCCCTCGCTTTCCTCTTGGAGTGCCTTTGAGCACTCGTTTTTCTCTTCGAGAGCGCCTTTTGAGCCCTCGCTTCTCTTCGAGTGCCTTTGAGCACTTGCTTTTCTCTTCGAGCGCGCTTTTGAGCCCTCGCTTCTCTTCGAGCGCGCCTTTGAGCCCTCGCTTTCCTCTTCGAGTGCCTTTGAGCACTTGTTTTCCTCTTCGAGTGCCTTTGAGCACTTGCTTTTTCTCTTCGAGCGTCCCTTTGAGCCCTCGCTTTCCCCTTCGAGCGCGCCTTTGAGCCCTCGCTTTCCTCTTCAAGTGCCTTTGAGCACTTGCTTTTCTCTTCGAGCGCGCTTTTGAGCCCTCACTTTTCCCTTCGAGCGCGCCTTTGAGCCCTCGCTTCCCTTCGAGCGCGCCTTTGAGCCCTCCCTTTCTTCTTCGAGCTCCTTTGAGCCCTCACATTCTTTCGAGCGCGCCTTCGAGCCCTTATTTTCATTTTTTTTTTTACTTGGGTAGGTCACCCATCACAATGAGACCACTTCTAAAAAAAAAACAAAAAACAAAAAAAAAAGTGGGTCGTCTTCCAAATGACTTGTTTCTTGATTTTTACATCTCTCTGTAAAGGTCGTGTGTCAATCTACTGTTTTCAAAGTTTTCAAGACTAAAAAAAAAAAGCAAAAGTTCTGTCTGTATCTACTTTTCTTTATAAATTTACTACACAAAGCTAAAGAAAAATGAAATTTTCCAATATCTTTGCATAGTAAATATTATAAAGAGGGAGCAACTGTCATAACCCAATTTTTGACCTTTTTATTTTAATTATTTTATTTACTGAAAAAAAACAAAATGATGAAAAAACAAGTAAAAATAAAATAATTGAAGAATGAATTAAAATTTGGGTTAAGGGCAACGTGATTGGAAGTTTAAAGATTTAATTAAATTTTTGACTAGTTTAATTAATCAAGTCAAGGGTTTAATTGGAGAATTGATAAGTTTTGAGACTTGATTAAGCTTGAAATTGATTTAATTAATCCAATCAGGGGTTTGATTGGAGAATTAATAAGTTTTGAGACTTAATTAAGCTTGAAATTAATTTAATTAATCCAATCAAGGGTTTCATTGGAGAATTGACAAAGTTTTGAAACTTAATTGAGCTTGGAACTAGTTTAATTAATCAAATCAAGGGCTTAATTGGAGAATTGATAAGTTTTAGACTTAATTAGACTTTGAGTTAATTAAATCAGGGACTTAATTGAAGAAATAGCAAAGTTTGGGGTTAATTGGGGACACGATTGCAGCAGATTAAAGTCCAAGGACTAACTTGTAAAATGCGCCGAAATGCAGGGAAAATTATGGTTTAAACCAGGGGCTTAATTATAAAATTTTCGAAACTTCATGAATCAAAGTGAAAATGGCCACTGTTTATCTCCAAACGGCGTCGTTTTGAAGGGACGCTGTTCGTCTTCTTCTTTAAACCAGCGACCGTTTTCCACAGTAAAGGCTAAGAGACGTTGCAGCAGTAAATCGTCCGTTGGTTTCAGTTATGGGCGCCTTAATGGTGGTCGACCCTCAGCATACCGCCGTTACCAACCCGCCGGGCTCTATATAAGCAGAGGATCTCCGAAGAACAGGGGCTGGTTGGAGAGGGAGAGAGGGAGGAAAGAAACCGAAAAGAAGAGAAAACACAAGCAAAGCACACAATTTTTAGGTTCATCTCCAGAACTCCCATACCAGAAATAGGCTTCTCTCACCAGTTCTGACTTAAGAAAAACGAGAGAGAAAACCGGCCGAAAGAGAGAGAGACGGTGTTCTGAAAAACAGAGCAAAAGAAACGAAGAAAAATAAACCGAAACAGAGACGCAGGAAAGGAATACAACGTGAAAAGCAGAAGGAGCAAGAGGAAACTTGAAAGCAGGAGCGTCGCCCTCAGCAATCTCGCGTAAATTTTCTGCAAAAGAACCAGATAAGTCTTTTACTTTTTTTCCCTACTTTTCGTTTTAATTCACTGTCTGCCGTTTACTTTGAATTTATCTGCCCATGCACGCGTGATTTGGTTCACGCGTGCTTCATGTGGCCCAGCCGGGTCACTGGCTTGGGCGAGTGACCGGGCCGGGCTGGCTGGTTTTAGCCTAGCCCATGTGGGCTGAGTTGGACCTAGCCCAGAAAAATAAAAAAATAGAAAACAAAAAAGTAGAAAAAGTAGAAAAAATAAAAAAATATGTATGCATAAATAAAAATAATATAAATTTATTGGTTTATTCACTGACGCCAAAGTCAGGAATAAAAATGCCGGTTTAAATTTATATTATTTTTATTCATTGTATTTTATTTTATTTAGCTAAAAAATAAAAAAAATATTTGCATGCGTAAAAAATAATTTTTTTGTGAATATTCACTGACGCCAGAGTCAGGAATATTATAAGCAAATTATCATAGCATAAACTAATAAACATTTAGCAATTTAAGACAAAACCAACAATGCAGTCTGCCTCAGGCAGAACGTTTAAAGGGTGATAATATCTTCCATTTTACGTAACCAATCCCGAGCCATAGAATCTCTGTTGACCAGTTAGGGTTTCTAGTGACCATAATACTAGGTGGCGACTCCTCAAACAAGACCTTTTCCCCTTAAAGAACCAGATGCCAGAAATTTGTTCTTTTTTCATAATCTAGAATTATTTGTGGGCCGCCGCGATGTCGGGTGCGACAAAGTGAAAAAAAAGATTAATTAAAAAGAAAAAAAACCTACAGGAAGAAAAAAACTAATGAAGAAAAAGAAAAAAATCTGAGTTAACTGGGTTAACCCGTCAAACCAGGTTAATCCATCAAACCTGGGATCCGTGTCATGAAAGTTTGATAACTAAATAGAAAAAAACTTAATATTAACAAACTAAATTTAAAAAAAATAATAATTAAAAAAAAAAGCAAAAAGCAAAAAAAAAAACAAAAATACTAAACAAAAAAATATTAATTTAAAAAAAAACAAAGAAAGAAAAGCCTACTTGAAGAAAAAAACTAATGAAGAAAAAGAAAATAAATCTGAATTAATTGGGTTAATCCGTCAAATCTGGGATTTGTGTCATGAAAGTTTGATAACACTGAGTAGGAAAAAAACATTTACGGGTTATCCCTGAATTAGCTGGGTTAACCCGTCAAACCCGGAATCCGTGTCATGAAAGTTTGATAACTAAATAGAAAAAATTTAAAATTAACAAACGAAATTAAATGAAAAAATTAATTAAAAAGAAAAACCAGAAAAAAATCCGGGTTAACCCGTCAAACCCGTAAGTCGTGTCATGAAAGTTTGATAACTAAATAGAAAAAAAACTTAACATTTAAAAAAAATTAAACAAAAAAATATTCATTAAAAAAAACAAGGAAAAAAACAGCTTAAAAAAACAAAAAAAAGCAAAAAAAAAAAAAGAAAAAAAAAACAGCTTAAAAAAAACAAAGCAAAAAGCAAAAAAAAAAAAAAAAGACTGCTTAGCTTTTCACTGTGGACTGCACTCGAAAAAATTAATTAAAAAAAAACCAGAAATAAATATCCGGGTTAACCCGTTAAACCCGGAACCTGTGTCATGAAAGTTTGATAACTAAATAGAAAAAAATTAAACAAAAAAATATTCATTAAAAAAAACAAAAAAAAACAGATTAAAAAAACAAAGAAAAAGCAAAAAAACAAAACAAAAAAAGAAAAAAAAAAAACAGCTCAGCATTTCACTGTGGACTGCACTATACAGTCTACGATAAAATATTGAGCAGTTTTAGCTATTGTTATAATAATATAACAATATAATTATAATTAAAGGGTTTATATACAATCAAGAATGAAAGTTAAGAAAAAAAAGAAGAAAAGTTGGCACGTGAAGAATTTGTGCCAACATGTGGGAGGACCTGTCGCATTGAGATGATATGAACGGCGTTGTCCGGCCTTCAAAAGCAGACTTCTTTAGTGTCTCTGGATGAATCTCGACAGTTTTTTCCATTAGAGACGATGCATGGTGGTTGTTCTTGGCTACTAGTTTTTCTCCTCTTTAATTTCTTCTTTTTTTTCTCTAAATCCCCCTTAAATTCCGTAGCTTTTTTTTTCCTGAAAGGGATTGATATATTCTGAGTGTCAATTACAACCCCTTGAGTTCTAATATCTTAAAAAAAAATAACCGAACAATATTGTTCAATTCTCAATTAACCTCGTGTCGAATGATGAATTTAAAAATAATTAATTTTATAAAAAAATCTAAAAAAATAGTAATTAAAAAAATAAAAATTAAATTAAAAATAAAAGGACATTTAACATTTTTGGATAGGAGGTTTCAATTGAAAAGAATACTCAATTTCACAAAAACACAAATAATAATAATAATAATAATAATTAAACGTCTAAATAGTATCTTACTTTTTTTCTTATTGTTTATAACGTTTATTCACAAGTACAGTCTATTAGTTTATGTCGCTCATGCTCTGTCTTGAGTATGGATTCAAGGTGTCAATAATGTCATTGCAAGCTTTTTTTTTAACATTAGTCATAACCTCATAATGTACAAAGATAACCCATTTGAACCCTTATTTGAGTAAAAACAAATCCACTAGACAAAAATATTAAGCAACGTTGTTTTTGTGAAAAAACAAAGACAGTGGAGAAAGAAACTCTTCGTAAATGTTAGCATATCAACTTTTAAATCTTCTATTCCAATTGTTTGCATAGCCTGAACTTCAAGTTAATTACGTGGGAGTTATCCTAACATGTCCAAGTCGATTTGACAAGACCAACGACAAACTAATTAACCGATAAAAATATAGGTTAATTTTTTTTTAAAAAAACTCAATATGATATATTTTCATGTTTTTATTTTAAGACGGAGACCATGTGAATAACCCCCGATCCATTAGGGTTTAACACATCAATCATAACCTAAGTCATGAATATAATCACAATGCATTAACCCAGTAGGTTAGCTGTCGTTTTTCTTTCCCCTTCCCTGACTAGCCCTGTATTAGGTCTGGGTCTGGGTTGAATGGAATTCAAGCCTAAATTGAAGATTTCTTAGACAATAGGTACTAAATTGAAAGAAAAGAGCTTAGGCTCTCGTGGGATGAAATTTAGGATTCTATTAAAGGGTTCATATATAATCAAGGACTAAAATTAACAAAAAAAAAAATAAAAAATAGTTGGCAGGTGAAGAATGTGTGCCAACACGTGGGAGGACCTGTCGCATTAAGATGATATGAACGGCGTTGTCCGGCCTTCAAAAGCAGTCTTTTTTAGTGTCTCTGGATGAATCTCGACAGTTTTTTCCAATAGAGACGATGTATGGTGGTTGTTCCTTGGCTACTAGTTTTTCTCCTCTTTAATTTCTTCTTTTTCTTCTCTCTTTCCCCATTAAATTCCGTAGCTTTTTTTTTTTTTTTCCTGAAAGGGATTGCTATTTTCTAAGTGTCAATTACAACCCCTTGAGTTCTAATATCTTAAAAAAAAATAACCAAACAATATTGCCCAAAATCGAGTCCAAATCAAATGGTAGGTTCTCTTGTACACCTGAAAATTTTATACGAGGTCGTTGAAACAAATCATTAATTCCAATCACAAATAGAATAAAAATAAAAAGATAAAAATAAAACGTTGAACAGCAAAAAAAAAAAAAAAACATAAAAAATAGCACTGTGTAAATTTCCCACATGCTTTAGTTTCTCTTAACTCAATTAACATGAACAAATCTCATGTAAGTCTGCAACCATATTGGAATTTTCAATTGAGTGCCCATATAATATTTTGTTTTTTCTCTCTCAATTTAATACCTAATTATGTAAACCGAATAGTTAAGAGATATTGTTTTGTGCATACTTTTACACCATCAAGATTGTTTGAAGAATTTAATATTGTTAGTTTTTGTCAAAGAACCATCTCAACCTATTAGCTTAAGCTGTTAGGTGAGGTCTCAGGATATGATTTATATTATTCTCTAACACACCCCCTCAAGTGAAAACTCTTTGGGCTTGAAACTTGCACATGCCAACATTACCTTGTGCTTAATTTTTTTCAAATAAATATGGATGGTGAGATTCGAACTCCTGACCGCTTGGTTATCAAGACTCTAATACCATATCAAAGAACCATTTCAACCTAAAAGGTTAAGTTTTTAGGTGAGGTCCTAGGATATAATCTATATTATTTTCTAACACACCCCCTCAAGTAAAAACCTTTTGGGTTTGAAACTTGCACATGCCCACATTATCTTGTGCTTAATTTTTATCAAATAAATAGAGATGGTGAGATTCGAACTCCTGACCGCTTGGTCATCAAGGCTCTGATATCATATCTTTTCGAACTCCTGACCGCTTGGTCATCAAGGCTCTGATATCATATCAAAGAACCATTTCAACCTAAAAAGTTAAGTTTTTAGGTGAGGTCCCAGGATATAATCTATATTATTCTCTAACAAGTTTTAATATATTTTTTATCATTTGATAAAAAAAAAAAGAATCATTATTGTTTCAATGAAAAAATCTTTATTCAACATGTCAAATTTCCAACTTTTTTTTTTTAAAAAAAAAAAACAGATGTGAGGTATTAGCTTTCTATTTACCACATTTCTATACCTCTTAGCACTACAAATGTAAGGTAAACTACCTTAACACCAACAATATTTCACTTTAGTCCTTACAGATTAAAATTGTTAATCCTATGTTTTCAAGACTTCTCCAATGAAGAGATTTTTCGTTAAATAGCTACTGTCACAAATATGAGGTTTCGGAAGAAACCAGACAGCAAAAAAAATGAAGGTAGAATTTTATTAGTTATTTAATGAAAAAAATATCATATTGGAATGTATGGAAACCTACCTAGCAATGGAAAATTTTAGTCTATAGGCACGAGTGGAACATTTATTTATTTATTTTAAATATGATAATCGTCTAATAACTCTTATATTATAAATTGTTTAGCTATCATATAGTTTCTTGACCTATACATTAGAGTCTGTATAGTAATGGACTTGTGTATATCTTTATTAATAAATTACGTTCCCAATATCCTAAATTAGGGATGCCCAGATCGTATTGGTAGCTAGCTTTAGAAGTTGAAAAACAAGAGCTTAATTATTTGTCCAAAACCAAAGGATAATATTTTAAAAAACCTAATGTGTATTTATTTACTTGGAGCGTGTTTGATAGTGTGGTTGTGATTGTTTTTCAAAGTATTTTTTATATAGAAATGTATCAAAATAATATATTTTTTTTATTTTTTAAAAATTATTTTTGATAACAACATATCAAAATGATTTAAAAATACCAAATAATATTAATTTGAAGTAAAGAAAAAAATAAAATTTTTTAAAAATACTCTTAAAACACAAAAACAAATAAAATATTAACGGGGTTTGATAAGTTAAAAATAATCACACTTCACCCCGGAATTAGATCCATATCAGTGATGAAATATTTGATTGCCCAAAATTAATATATTTCATAATTCAATTTTTTATTCAATTTTTTAATATATTTCAATAAATTAGAAAAATGCCAAAAAATTTATATATTGTCAATTTTAATTATTTCATCATTTTTTGTCATCTATGTGTAATTTTTTGGCAAGTTCAATTAAACTTATTGGAAGAGAAATTAAAGAAAAGGAATTTAATTTGACTTTAATTTGGCTAAGATTAGAAAACTTTATGAGCCAATGATGAATTGGAAAGACATGGCCAAATTTAAAAGTTAATTAATTATGGACTTATTGAAGAACAAAATCAAAATTGGAAGTCAAATTGGTTAAAGTTGCATAGATTTGGGACCAATAATAAATTATAACAAGTGGTTAAATCTGGGGGGTCTAAATCGATTTAGTTAAGGAGAAAATTGAAAAGAAAAATGTGATTTAGGGCAAATCCAGTTAAAATGGCAAAAAATTTGGAAACTAATACTACCAGAAAATTGACAAATATAAACAGCAATACTGACGGAAAATTTCAGTCGGTAGATTGCGGTGAACTTTATCGATGGAATAGTCCCTCGCTATGTCTCTCAGTAAACACTAACGAGAATATTCCCTTAGTATATCGAGGGAATTACAATGGGAAAAGAAGAAATTAAAAAAAGAGTCAAAAGTTACAATAACATGTTATTTATATAGAAAGGATTACCGATGAAATAAACCTTTCGGTAAAATTTGCTTATAAATTCATTGGTAATATTTAAGTTATGACCTGATGAGCGACCCCCCTCTTCTCCTCTCCTATTTCTTCTTCTTCCTCCATTAGCTCTCTGTAAAAAAACAAAAATAGCATACCCCCTTTTTATCACAAAAATTAACCTCCCACCATAAATCTGGCCACCCCAACACCCAATCTGTCAATATCCTTGTTGTGATTCAATTATTTTTTTAGGATCTTTTATATCAAGTAAGCAAAACTATATATTTTTTGTTTAAACTCAATTTTAAAATGATAATTCTTATTGTATATTTTTGTAGTATATGTAGTTTGTTTATGTATTTATTTGTTTTATAGTCTTTTACCATAGAAATTTGTTTTATAGCCTTTTCCCATAGAAATTTGTTTTATATGAATGTATGATTTGTACATGCTAGGATTTGTTTGAGATTTTGAAAAATTATATTTATTTATAATTTGATGAAATTGATTTCAAATTTGTGACTTGGGTGTTTTGTAATGAAATAAATATAGCTTATTTAATGAATACGTTTTATATTTTGTTAGTTTTATTGTTGAGATGAAAATTTCGGTAAATGTGTAGGAATTTAAATTTATATAGATAATTGATAATGATTTAAGAGTACTATTATAATAGATTGAATAAGTTTGAGTTAAACCAATATTACCTAATTTTTTTTGTTCATATAATTAATTAATACATGTTGCTATCAATATTTTATATAGGTTTGATAAAAGTAGTGGATGAATGATATTGAATGTATTAAGATTCACCCGAAGGGTTGCACAAGGTGAATTATTGTAATGGGTTTGGAGATTTTATTAATTACGCACTATCTAATCCGAGAAATATTAGTGGAGGCAATATTAGATGTCCATTTAAGAGATGTAAAAATAAAAAGTTTGTCGATGTAGATATTGTAATGACGTATCTTCTACAAAAAGGGTTTATGGAGAAATATTTCTATTGATTTGCACATAGAGAACCACATGTTCCTTATGAGACCATGGTAGAAATGATGGTTGAGTCAATTTCTAGTTCTAGCAACGTGTATGGAGTTGTAAATGACAATAGTAATCCTTATAGAAATATGGTTATGGATGTGATTAGAATAAATTAGGGCTATGTAGGTGAATGTTCAATCATAGATGAGGAACCAAATGCATATGCGGCCAAGTTTTTGATCTTTTAAAAGATTCTGACAAATCATTATGGATGGGTGAACAAATCACAATAAATTATTATTCATTGCATAAGTATTCACCATTAAGTCAGATCATGGGTTGAGTGAGGTCGGTTACGGCAGAATTATCAAATAGACAAGAAGCATTTTACCTTAAGGAAATTGGTTGAAATAGAACTTTTATGTTGTTAAATTCATGATGAAACCCCTCGGCCTAAAATACTAGAAAATTGATATTTATCCAAACTTCTGCATGTTGTACTACTTTGAAAATATAGAGTTGACTGAGTGTAAAATATATAGGGAAGGACTCTTGTTGTACATAAAAAGCTTAGATATTTTCCAATCACTCTTAGACTACAAAGGTTATTCATATCTCCAAACACTATTGAGCATATGATATGACATCTTTCATATAATATGGTGGATGGAGTCACAGCGCAGTCATCCGATGATGAAGCTTGGAAACATTTTAATACGATGCATCTCATCAATCATGAAGCTTGAAAACATTTTAATATGGTGCATCCTTAGTTTTCAATAGAATCAATAAACATACATCTTGAGTAATTTACAGACGGATTCAATCCATTTGGGTCATTTTCTACTCTTTAGAGTTGACCGATGATACTCATGATTTACAACTTGCCATTAGGGATGAGTATGAGACCGTATATGTTTTTATCTATTGTCATACTTGTTCCTAATAGTCTAGGTCATAATATAGATGTTTGTCTTCAACCGTTGATTGATGAGTTGAAGCAATTGTGGTCATCCAGAACTTTGAGTTATGATGTCTTAAGGAAACAAAATTCTTAGATAAAAGCAGCTTTTATGCGGATTATCAATGATTTTCATGCGTATGGAATGGTTTCTGGTTGGAGCACTTATGAAAAATTAGCATGCCTATACTATATATAAAATAACAAGGCCTTCACGATAACAAAAAGTGGTTAAATGTCTTTTTCTTATTACCACCAGTGGTTCTTGCTAATGGATCACAAATACAGAAAAAACTTCTTTATTGGTAGAGTTGAAAGGGATATTGCACCACTGATATCGTCAGGTAAAGAATTGTATGACATGATGTCGTAATATAATAACATTGTGTTTGGTTTTTAATCCAATAAGCAAAAGTTTCCTGATTTTGGTGTAACTCATAATTAGGTAAAGCAAAGAATTTTATGGGAGCTCTCTTATTGGAAGACTAATCTCCTCCGCAATACTCTTGATGGCATGCACATTTTAACATGGTTATTGATGTGAAAGTGAAGACAAAGTACAACATGAAGGCTAGAATGAATATATCTTTTTTTTTTCACCATAAAAATATGGAGTTGGTTTATGATGGGTCACAGGTGGCAAGCCGAAAGCCAGCTTCGTCTTAGACAAGAATGCATAATTACTTGTCTACCAATGGCTTAAGAGTCTATGTTTTCATGATGGACATGCTTCAAACATGTCTATATTGATGAATTTGGAGGATTTGTAGATTGTATGGAATGAATAGTCATGACTACCACGTGTTTATGCAAACACTTATTCCACTTGCTTACCAGAATTTATTACCAAATGAGATATACGATGCACTCATAAAGATTAATCAATTTTTTAGAGATATATACTCCAACAAGTTGCATACACAACACATAGAAAGGCTTGAAATGAATATCGTCCAAACAATCTGCAAACTTGAGATGATATTCCTTCAATCATTTTTCAAATCAATGGAGCATCTGCCCATTCATTTATCGTTTGAGTGAAAAGTTGGAGATCCTGTCCAGTATAGATGGAAGTCTCCATTTGAGAGGTTAGAGATTACATATACATCGAAATTTCTATTGTCTTTTTTTTTTAATTCAAAACATTCATTTAATTCCATACAAATATTTGTTTAACCTTAAGAGAAAAGTAAAAAATAAAACGCATGTTAAGACTTCAATAAGTAATGCTTATATTGTTAAAGAGATCTCAATATTTATCTTGTATTATTTTGAGTCTCACTTAAAAATAAAAATCAACCATATTCCAAGATATGACGATGGTAGAAAAGCATCTTCAAGGGAAAACTTAGCATAGATATAAGAGACAAACTACCCATATATTAGCAAAACATAATTAGAAAAAAAAATGTTTATAAACTTAGCATAGATATAAGAGACAAACTACCCATATATTAGCAAAACAAAATTAAACTTTTTTTTTTTAATTGCGGTTCTCTTTATATATATATATATATAGTATTTGGTTAATATTTGCTAGGACAAAGCCATATCACTTTAAAATGAAATTGTTTTACTTTTGAAACGGAGGTGTTAACCAAAAGTATAACTGTTTATTATAAAGTCTATTTCTTAATTAAAATAACAAGTTTCTCCATTATTTTTTTTAATTATACATAACAAATAATAGTAGTGTTTTTCATAATTTTATTTCAAAATCTTTTTATATCAATGATTTTATTCAAAAGATGTGTCTATATATATTGTCACCTTATTCAATTTTTATTTTTTTGGAAACTTGAGAATTATTTTATAATAAATATGTTCACATGTGAGTTTAAGAAATCATAAATCATTTAATACTAATAAATAATATTTCTTTAAATATTATTGGCATAAATCATTCTCTAATTATTTATTTAAATACATGCATTAACTTTTCAATTTACAGTTAGGATTTATTTATATAAAAAAATACATTTAAAAATCTTGCATATTCATTATTTTGTATTGAAAAATCAATTTTTGTTTTTAACCTACATCTATCTCTTAATATTTTCAATTTAGTTTTTAATTATTGTAAATAATTTTTTTTTATTTATTAACACAAATAATTATTAATTTATTTAATTTAATACATGTATTAATTTGTTAATTCACAGTTAAGATTTTTTTATATCAAAAAGTACATTTAAAAAACCTAAATATTTATTTTTTATATTAAAATAAAATTTATTCGACCCACGGTGTCATAACTAGTTGTCACTAAACGGTTTGCATTTAGTCCAAAAGTCAAATCTGTTTTGTGGTGAGCTCATATTAAGAGATGAGTTCAATCACATTGTATTATTATCTCATATAAAAAAAAAAAACATGGGAATAGTGGGCTTCTAGTTGCTTGTGATATAATGACTTTTCACTTTGTATCATTTCTTGACTTTTCACTTTGTAAGACGAATCTTTTGTACAAGTAATTGAATTAAAAAATAACTTGATTTTCTTTCACTTTTTGCAAGATTATTATTATTAAAAAAATAAAACAAAAAATAAATTCACTCATTATCTCTTCACCAATCAATATTCATGACTATAAACACTGTTTTTTTTTTAAACTTTATTCTTACTATTAAATTCATTAAAAATTAATTTTTATAATTAGTTTTGATTTTTTTAGAGTTATTGTAGTCTCATAACTCAAGTTGCGAGTTTAACAGGTTAACTTAGATGAATTTAAGTTTTTTTTATTAATATATTTTTTAAATTTTATTAAATTAATTAAAAATTAAATTTTATAATTTGTTTTAATTTATTTTTATTCATCATTAGCACTTTAACACTTCCATACCCTACCGGGTATTATTATAAAGATAAATAACAAATTATACATTCGTATGTAAAGAAAATTCCATCAAAATTGTTGTTAAAAGTCAAAAACTTTGAAAAGCAGGCCATAAATGAGAAAAAAGAGAGGATGGAGACATTTAGGTCAAGGGTTAATTAATATAGATGGTGATTTTCTTCTCACGTGTTTCTTATTTTGTATTTTATATTTTATATTTGAATAAAATTAAAAGGTAAAGTAGGCACTAAAAAACTCAATTAAATGATTAGTTAGATTATCAGCATAACATAATTTTTATTTTAAAAAAAATGTTTATAAATTATAAGAGTAATTATGAAATCAATTTTTTTTAAAATTGGTATTGTTGTTTTTTTTTTCCTAAAATGAATCTTTAGTTACTATTTGTTTTGCTTTGAAAATAAAATGATATCATTTTAAAATGAAATTGTCAAAATAGGGTGTTTAACCGAAAATATAACGGCTTATTATAAAGTCTATTTTTTATATATATAAATGATCTTATTCATAAAGTGTCTATATATATTATTACCTTATTCAATTTTATTTAGAGAAAAAAACTTGAGGATTATTTTATAAGAAATATGTTCACATGTTATAGGGGTTTAAGAAGTCATAAATCATTTAATACTAAAAATAGTATCTCTTTAATTATTATTTTAGTATAATATTTATTGATAATTTTATATCTCAAAAGCAAATTAATATAATTAAAATTTTTATTTATTTTTTTATTTACTTCAAATTAATAATTTTTTGTGTTTTCAGATTATTTTGATATTCTAGTATAAAAAATAATTTTAAAAAAATAAAAAATATATTATTTTAATACATTTTCAAACAAAAAATATTTTAAAAAACAACTATAATCACACTCACAAACACTCTCTTAATCAAACATTATTTAGTTATTTAAAATATAACATAAATAGCACAGCAAATTAACCCTTTGGCTTTGTGTGGGGACTTGGTACAGCCGTGCTATAACTAGATGCATATACATTATCAGTGGGTGTGCCTCTCTCCATCATCATTTCTTTTCATTTAGCTGGAAAGAATTCCTCCAACCTTAGCCGTTATACGATTTAAAAAATTATTAGTAGGTCTTAAGCTTTATTTATTTTTATGTTTTAAAAACGTTTTTAAAAGAAGAGAAAAGATCGATTCATGATGCTTCCGTACGTATGAAAGCGGAAGAGCAAATTCTTGTTGCTGAATTGGAAATTTTTGTCCCCCTTCGTCATCATAGAATCCTTGACATCTTAGCCATGCCGCCATGTTTCAAGTTCCCTGGATATTTTTAATTGCAACTTGAGAGAGATTATGATAAAAGGGCAGGAATGATACATTAGCCTCCCTTACCAATTTCACTGGCTGCAGCGTTAGCCATTAATCCTGTCGATTTTCTCTTTATGGAATTCCCAATCCTTCTAGCCAGCCTTCTCTTTATCTTTGCTGTATTGAGATTGTGGAAGAAATCGAAAGGCAATGGCTCAACTCTAGCCTTACCTCCAGGACCATGGAAATTACCCCTCATTGGAAACATTCACCAGCTAGCCGGCTCTCTTCCCCATCATTGCCTAACAGACCTGGCCAAGAAATATGGACCCGTCATGCAACTTCAAATTGGAGAAGTCTCAACTGTCGTTGTTTCTTCAGGAGAAGCAGCAAAAGAAGTAATGAAAACACATGAGATCAACTTTGTCGAGAGACCTTGCCTCCTTGTTGCAAATATCATGTTTTACAATCGCAAGAACATTGGGTTTGCACCATATGGAGACTATTGGAGACAAATGAGGAAAGTTTGCACGTTGGAACTATTTAGTGCAAAACGTGTAAGATCATTCAGATCAGTAAGGGAAGAAGAGGTATCCAATTTTATTAGAAATATTTATGCGAAAGCCGGTTCGCCAATCAACCTTAGCAAAATGATGCTTGACTTATCAAACGGCGTCATTGCAAGAACAAGCATCGGTAAGAAATCCAAAAACCAAGAAGCCTTCTTACCAATCATTGAAGATGTGGCAGAGGCATTGGCTGGTCTGAATATTGTAGATGTGTTCCCTTCTGCTAAGTTCTTGTACATGATCAGTAAGCTGAGGTCTAGACTCGAAAGGTCGCATATAGAAGCAGATGAGATCCTTGAAAACATTATAAATGAACGTAGAGCCAGCAAGGAAGAGAGAAAGACTGATCAAGACAACGAAGTGGAAGTTCTTCTGGATGTTCTTCTAAATCTACAGAATCAAGGAAACCTTGAATTTCCTTTAACAACAGACAGCATCAAAGCAATCATCGTGGTTAGTACATATATAAATCTGTTTGTGCTTCACATTTCACACATGTTTTAAATATATGCCTGCACACCTGATGCTAAATAAATCGACCTTTAACTGTTGATACTACTTAAATTCAAGAACGTCTGATCTAATTTGTGTAAGGTATTCGAACTCAAATTTAAGTCTATGTTGTGCCTTCTCCGGTGTCTTTAAAGACACCAGCCCGTCATTGAACTGGATGTTTGAAACAAATCAATTCAGTGACCTGAGGCATGGTCGAATCCTGCTAAAGAGGTGGCTGGATCTTGGAGATCACGGCCATCATGACACAATAGTTGGACCGGTTGATGTAGAAAATCGTGCCTTTCCAATGCCTTCAAAAAAGGCGCTGGAGAAGGGACCAATTAGTTAAACGATCAATACTGATCCCAATTCACACACACCAAGGTTAAACAATTAGAGATTCATAATCAAGAAAACAATTATCTCTCCAAGTTGAATTGATATATGATTTCTATGCACTAATTAAGAAAGATATGATCAGTTCCCTAACTCGCAAGTCTTGTTACAGGAAATGTTTGGTGCTGGGAGTGAAACAACATCAACACTTTTGGAATGGTCAATGTCAGAAATGTTGAAAAATCCAAGGGTAATGAAAAAGGCACAAGAAGAAGTGAGGCAAGTCTTTAGTGATTCAGAGAATGTTGATGAAACAGGTCTTCAAAATCTGAAATTCTTGAAGCTGATCATCAAAGAAACCCTGAGACTACATCCACCCATTTCTTTGATTCCAAGGGAATGCAGCAAGACATGCGAGATTAATGGATATGTCATACAAGCTAAAAGTAAAGTAATAATCAATGCGTGGGCTATTGGTAGGGATTCTAATGATTGGACTGAAGCAGAGAAATTCTATCCAGAGAGATTCCAAGATAGTTCAATTGATTACAAGGGTACAAATTTTGAATTTATCCCATTTGGTGCTGGAAAGAGGATGTGCCCTGGCATGCTGTTCGGTATAGGTAATGCTGAGCTTCTGCTTGCACGGCTGCTATACCATTTCGATTGGAAACTTTCCAGTGGAGCAGCTTTAGAAGATCTTGACATGAATGAGGCTTTTGGGGGAACAGTTAAGAAAAAACATTATCTTAACTTGATTCCCATTCCATATGGTCCTTGTCCTTTGCCTGTGGAATGATGAAAGTCTGTGACAGTTTCACCGAAGTGTTGGTCCCTGAATCAAATCTACTTGCACTAAACTACTTAGTTTTTACTTTGTGATGTTCTTTTGATTGTGCAAGTTAAAGTAAACTATAGAACGTTTGCTAAATGTGTTTCTCATGTATTTCCAAGAACTCGGGAAGTTTACCCTTCTGGAAAATAAACAATTTTCGACTTTCAGATAGCAAAGTTCGTCGTGGTCTTGGTTAACATCTTTTATATTCAATTTATATATACTTAATTTGAGTAGTGCTAGGGAAGTGCCACAACCATGGCTTTGTCTACACGAATATGGAGTTGTGACTGGGTGTGTTGGATTGTTCTGAATCTGCCATTTTAAGTGAAACTGGTCTGGAATTCCTATCCAATTAGTCGACAGGTTGGGTTGAATTAGGAAACCGGTTGGTCACTAAATTCAGTAGACCGGTTGGTGTGTTAAATTTAGTAGACCAATTAGGTTAAACTGGTAGACCAGTTGGTGTGTTGGATTTCGATCGATTGGTTGGGTTGAACCACTAGAATGGTTGATTATGTAGTTAGATATAATCAATTCTTTTAGGTTCAATCATTTTAGGATATGTTTGGGATTGATCAGGTTAATCATTTCCGGTTTATAATTACATTTTAGTTTCTAAACGTATAGGGTTATGGGTTAGACCCTAAGTTCAGTGTATTATATATATTGTACATTTTTTTCGAGTCTGTTTTTAGTATGTTCTCTTTTGTGTTCAGATAATCTTGATATTCTACTTGCAAGACATCAATATGATTTTTTTTGGCACATGCTTCCATGTTTGTTTTACGTTTCAGTCAGGTGAGTGAATAATATTCCATATGCATGAGAAATAATACAAATATTTAAATTGTTAGTATAAAATGGATCATGCGCGCAAATATATATATATATATATATATATATATATATATATATATATATATATCATTTATTATTATAAAATATGATAATTTTTTTTAATCTAAATTCTAGATATGAGTTATGTGTATATCTGATTTGATAGCTCCTCATTTGATTGATATTAAGATATAATTATATTTGTTTGATTATGATATGATCTCTTGATATGCTAGTTAGAATACCCATGCTAATAAAGTAGTGTTAGTTTTGTACACATTATATTTAAACTTTAGCTGGTCGAGGTAGTCACTAACATGTGTGAACTGATCATCCCACAGTTTGGAGCCGCATGCTCATTGCATTTTGATTTTTTGACAAGCCTTACCTTATAATATTCCTTGTTATGGCTTGTTTATGAAACTTTCTTGTAAAAGCTTAAAGTCAAATTTGTATATGTTTCTCTTTGCCTTATTACCTCGTATGTGTATATTGAATGTTATTTACTCACCGAGTTGTTGAAATCACCCTCTTGTTATTTATCATTTTCAAGCATAAAGTTTTTCTAAGAGGTCACCTTTGTTGGACTTTAGAACCTGCTCTTTTATTGTAATTAATATTATTTTGTTATATCTTGTTAGAGCACCACAATTATAATATTTGTATTAAGTTATGTATTAAGATGTTGATTTATATTATGGACTTTAATTATGGTATCGAAAGCTGTATAGATCTCTAGTTTGTTTAAATGGTAAAATTTTGTATGTAAGTCTTGGTTCATAGAGGTATGGAAACCTGAAGGGGGACCTTGCCTGTGTGCTAGTCATGGATCCAAAAATCGAGTCATGAAAAACTTAGTATCAAAGTTGTAGGTCAAAGAAATAGTAATATAATTAATTTTGTAATGCATGAAACATTGGATCTATATCGTCTTGTTTGTTGTCCTTGGGTTTTTGAATTCTCATCAAGCATGTCTTCTTCAACTGTTTGAACTTTGTGATATATATGTTTTCTTATAATTCTATGATAATTATCATGTTATTGTTCTAGCATGACTTAAGTGCTCTCACTTTTTATAGGAAAAGTTGGGGAATAAAAAAATTAGTTGGTACTATTAGAGTAGGTACAATCAGGATGACATCTTTATTGTACAATTAAGGACTACAAGGTATATGAGAAGGGGTAGTGTAAGGTTGTTAAAATCATGATTTAACTCGTAAAATCGTACGATTTTACGAGTCAATGTAGGCTTTACATGCTAAATCGTTTATAAAACTCGAAAATAAGTAAAATCAGATTAAATCGAGTAAAATCATTAAAATCAGGTGAAATCGCGTAAAATCACCTTTTTACCACCGATTTAATGATTTTACACGCAGAAAATAAATTGCAATTGCTATTACAAATGTCGACTAACTATTGGCGGTGCCGACTGTCTATTAGCATTTGGTGCGGTGCAGTGTACGTGTAGCACGAGAAACAATGAAACAGCATGTACTTGTTCAATGTTACTGTTTCCTTGTTATTTTAAATTAATTTTTGCGTAAGCTAGACGGCTCCTGTCATTTTTCATGTCTCTTCTACCTTGTTCTATCATGTTGGGCAACTTACCCCTTCTAACATGTTGTTCGATGAATCTCTGTGAAGTATCAACTCGAAATAATTTGGGCTGCAGTTTAGTTAGATTAAATTGAGTGTAGATCTTGACAGTAAGAGAGAGTTGTAGATTGCAATTTACTCTATTTTTTTAGAATATAACATTGTTTTATATTTGTTTTAGCGGTTTACCTGTTGTTTTTAAAAAAATTAATTTTTTTAAAATTAATTTAATTTTGATATTTTTAGATTTTTTAATGTGTTGATATAAAAAATAAAATTTTAAATATATATATATATATATATATATATATATATATTATTTTAAATGTTATAATATTTGATAAAAATCTTATAAATTTGAATTGTTTATTTAGGTTCATACAAAATGAAGAAATCGCGATGAAGCTGGTTTTAGTTTACATGACAAACCAGCAGATTGTTTGTTTTAAATTTGTTAATTATTAGTTAATGAAAAGTTATTTAAATTATATATGAATTTTTATTTGAACCATGTATTTTAAGATGCTTCAACTATGTATGAATTTTTATTTGAAGCATGTATTTTAAGGTGCTTGAATTATGTATGAATTTTTATTTGAAGCATGAATTTTTTTAATGTATTTTAAAATTCCTTACGATTTTACGATTTTACGATCCGAGTTTGTTTTGCATTTTCCGTGCCGTGTTAAAATTGCGATTTTAACAACCTTGGGGTAGTGTACTTGTATTTTAACATGTTGAGGAGGTACCTCCACCAGTAGAGGAGGATCCTCAAGAGTTAAAAAAGGAGAATATGGTTGATGAAATAGGTGGAGGAGTAGTTAACCCCAAATCCCTTATAAAATTAAATAGCTTAGCCAGGCTTTGCAGACCTAGATAGAGTGTAATATGGAAAGAGATCAAAGAAAGGATAAAGATGTATCATCATCCCAAATTGTTCAAGGAGTCAATGTGTCATTGAATGAATTTATGAAGTTAGCATTTCCTACCTTTACTGGGACAGACAGCTTAAAGGATTCTCAAAGGTTTCTAGATGACATATGGTGGCGGTGTGAAGCTTTGGGGAGTACAGACCATCGAGCCATGAGTTTGGCATCATTCGGGTTGGAGGGAGAAGTAGCCATCTCTTGGTTTGAGTTTAGGAAGAGAGCAAGGCTAGGAACGAGTTTAGAACTATGTTCTTGGACAGATTTCTTCCTCAAAGTGTTAAGGATGCTCGAGTTTATGAGTTTGAGAGGCTATCTCAAGAGATCATAATAATGGATGAGTATGGTTTGAAGTTTACTCAGTTGATAAGGTATTATACACATCTTATATCCATTGAGGAGTGGAGAGTGAAGAGGTTCATTAGAGAACTTAATTAAATCCTTGATGTATATGGTGATGGTGTCTTAGGTGTTTCCATCCCACTTCTTAGCACTAGGTTGATTGAAGCATGAGAATTAAAGGATATGGCTATAGGCTAGTCTAAAAGGCCTAGAAAAGAGGGTCAGTTTTTAGACAGTAGGGATCGAGTGTAGGTCCGTTTAAAAGATGGAGTGGTCGTCAGGGCTTATAGGTTTTGAGAATTTTTAGATAGAGATCTTTTGCCAGCAACTTAGGCAGTCAAAATGACAGTAGTGGTGCTCAGAGCTATAGTTAGAGTTCAGTTCAGTTTGCACCTCGTAGCTTATTTGTTCCATCAGGGGACAATTCTTCATGTCAGCATTGTGGAGGAGGCCATACTAGTACATAGTGCTATTGGAGGATTAGGTCTTGTTTTGGTAGTGGCTAGATAGGTCATAAGATTTGGGAGTGTCGTAGGAGACAGATATAAGCTTTGAGAGCATATGTTTCAATTCAGTCTCCTATTCAAGCACCATCGACAAGCCAATCTGTGGCTCATGGTGGTAGAGGTTTTGGTGGTCGTGGTTATAAAGGCTAGGATGTAGGTGATAAAGGCCAGATACAATAGGGATAGAGGTATGCCAGAGTTTTTGCCTTGACTTAGCATGATGCTTAGGTATCCAACACAATTGTTTCAAGTATTCTTCTTGTTTACTCGTTTGAAGCCAAGTTATTGTTTGATACGAGTACAACCTATTCATTTATATCCCTGTATTTTCCCTGAGATTATATAGGCAACCAACTCTATTAGAATTCTTTATTTCAATCTCTACTGCCTTAGATGAATCAATATTGATGGAGTATGTGTATCCGGATTGTGGAATAGATATTGGAGATAAAATCTTTATAGAAGATCTTAAGTGTCTTAGATATGGTTGATTTTGATGTGATTGTGGAAATAAATTGGTTAGCAAAGCAAAAAGATTCAGTGAATTGTTGGGGTACAAAAGTAGTGTTTGATTTAGATAAAGAAATCGGGTTAGAAAGACAAGAATCTTGAGGCGAATGACATGGAAAGAATTACAGTGCTATCTAGCATATGTGGTGGATGCAGAGAAGGAAGTTTCACAATAAGACCAAGTCCTTATAGTCAGTGAGTTCATCGATGTTTTTTTCCAATGACCTACACGGACTATCTCCGTGTAAGATTGAGTTTTACAAAGTCAACTTGTAATTTTAATAACATTAACTGAATGCATATAAAATGGGATCAACAACAAGATAATCAAACCAAGTGTCTATTTTTGGAGGCTGATGTCTTGTTATTAAAAAGCAAGGTCTGATATCTTTGCATCATGTAGTTGTTAAAACATTTCAATTTCACTTGTATGTTAACAATTTTTCAATTTGGTAGCTGTGTTATATGATTTTTATATCAAAATCACATAATCTATCACGTTTGTCTTTTTATTATTAAATAATATATAATGTGAAAATTAACAAAATTGATAGAAATTACACATATAAAATTACTGGATCCCACAGTCCACCAAATGAAGTGAGACTGATGCAAGTTTCAAATAGAGGGTACCAACTTGGATGAACTCCAAAGATGATGATAGTGTTTAATGAAGCTTGATGAAGGAATGTGGGAAAAAGTAAGGTACTAACACATGAAGGGATGGTGCGTGTTTACTGGAAGAAGAAGAACAATGAATCTCCAGGGAGGGAGAGAAGAGAATGCCACATGTTCCATGTTCATGCATGAGCGTAAGCTTGGGAGTTTGAGTTTTTTTTTATATATATATACAAGTGGTCACAGTGGAGCCGCGGTAGGGGTCATGCCATCCTCTCTCCTCCCCTCATATTCCATGACATCCCTTCTAAAAATTAAATGTATCATATTATTTTGTATTTGTTTAAATTTGGTTTTTATTTTTTTAATTACTATTTGTTTTGTATTTTATGTTTTTTTTAAGTTGATTTTTTTAATTTCATTACAAAACATTTTATTCCATTTAATTTTCTATCTAATTCGGCTCTTATTCTTTTTATTGTTTTTTTTTATCATTTTTTTTAATTTTATCCCTTAACATTTAATTTTATTTAATTTTTTTTATCCAATTTGGTTCCCATTCTTTTGATTGCTATTTTTTTTTGTTATTTTTATCATTCTCTTGATTTATATTATTTCTTAATTTAGTCCCTCATTATTTTTTTTATTTAGTTTTTATGCTATATTTGGTCCTATTTTTTATTATTTTTTTATTTTGAATGATTAGGAATTTTACTTCGTGATTTTTTCATGTTTTTGTTTTTTGAGTAATCTCGGTCTCATTATCTGGGTTACATGTTTTAAAAATTAGCTCAATTTAACTTTCATCTTTTTTAGTTTATTTTTTAAAAAATAATTTTTTTTCAAATTCATCCTTCAACATTAGGTAATTCGGTCTTGTGCTTCATGATTGTTTTTGCTTTCTTTTCTATAGAGTTATCATGATCTCATATCCTGGATTACATATCAATCAAGTTAACTTGGGTTAACTCAAGCTTTTTTCTTGATGTTTTTCTTTATATTGATTTTTTCAGTTTCACCTTTTATCATTTAGTTTGCTTGAGAGCTGACCTCCATTATTTTATTCAATTTTTTCTATGTGAGGTTATCTCAGCCTCGCGACAAAGTTGTAAATTTGACATGTTGACTCAAGTTATTTTTTTTTTAATTCTTCTTTCAACATTTGATTTACTAGTAATTGAGCTTTGGATTTCTTTCATTTTTCTCTTTGAGGTTATCTCATTCTCATTCAATTTTTGCTTTGTTATTAAATAAAATCATTGAGACATTTTAAAAATATTGAAAAGGTATGTTTTCATAATATTGGCAAGCGTTAATTTTTTTCAATTAGTCATTGACATTCTGTTTTTGGCTTTTTATTATCATTGGCTTTTTTTAATATTAAATAAAGCTAGATTATTGAACTCATTCAAATCAATGACTTGAGATCTAAATTTTTCTCTCTCTTTTAAAAATGTTATCATCGTCCAGACATTTTTTTTTTATATTAGAAAAAATTCGACCCAACCCGCGACATAGCTTGGGAACCTATCTAGTGATAACCTATAGCAATATTACTCACTATAATATTTTATTCTCTTTTCTATTAACATTTTTGCAATGAACTCATCCCATATCAATTGTATGAGAACATATTGCCAGTATCTTTACGGGAACAATTAATCAAAACTAATAGTACTTGGAAAACATTGTTCATGTAGACTCGTAAGTACTGTTCACTGGAACAGTGTAATAACGATGTTGCTCTACTCACAAAAAAAATGATTGAATTTACTGTTGAGAGCATTGAGATCTTTTCACGATGTCAATTAGTCATTACTAAATTGATTATGGACAAATAAGTATTTTTGCATTTTAAAAACATAGTGAAACGACCAAAATACCCTTGGAATCAAAATTTTGTATACTAGCATCCAAGGCTTTTTAGTATTTTCAAACTGGTTCTTTTTTGTTATTATTAGGTTATCTTAAGGGTAATTTTTTATTTTAATAAATATAAATATTATTAAAAAAAAAATGATTGGCGTGTTTGTTGCATACACAAACGTGTAGGATGCGTAAGCACCTTTCGAGCACCACGTGCGGAGCCTCCTAGTGGCCAAACACCGTCTTTCATTTTATTACTGGAGGTGTCATGGTATCCTCTTTTTTTTTGGGATATTATGTGGCAGCGTTGGGGTGGTGGTGAGATAACAATAGCCTTTTTTTTCTTCTCTTCTCACTTTTCTTTTTCTTTCCCTCGAAAATCATACTGGCCATGCGAAATTATAGAGTTGTCCTTTGATTTATTAAGATGTCAAAATTAGTCCTTATTCTTTTGATTTCTATTTTTTATTCTTGGCCTCTTTATAAAATTTTGATTTGTTTTGAATTTCATAATTCAATCTCAATTTGTGATATGTTATTTTTTTCAATTTAGTTCCTCATTCTTTTTATTTTTTTGTACTTTTATTTAATTGATTTTTCTTTTTAATTGTACCCTTCAAATAAAATAATTTTTTTTTATTTTTTATTCAAATTTTGATCCTCATTCTTTTGATTGTTTTTTTTTTTTTTTGTCTTTTGGTTGAATTAATTTTTCTTTTCAATTTCACCCTTCAATAAAAAAATAAAATATATTTTTTATTTTAATTTTGATTCTCATTCTTTTAACTCTTATTTTTGTTTTGGATCCTTTTATTTAATTGAGATTCTTTTTCCAATTTCAGCTTTCAATATTTGATTGGTAGGGGCTTTATGGATTTTCAAATAGGGTGTTTTCGATCTAATGACTCAGGGTCATGAATTTGAAAAGTTAACATAGGTGTTTTTCTTCGTTTTCTTTTTTTATAAAGTTATTTTGATTTCATGGTCTGGGTTGCGGATTTGATAGGCTAACCCAAGTTTGTTTAGCCTTTATTACCCGAGTTATAGGTTTGTTATGAAACTCGAATTGAATCGAGCTGATTTTTTTAGTACTTTCTTTTCTCAATTCCATCATTTTGTATTTAATGAACTGTGAATTGAGCTATATCGTTTATCATCTTTTGAAAAAACATTTTTTACCCTAGTTATCATGATCATTTTTTTAATTTGGTTCATCTATTGTTATTGCCTATTTTTATATCATCTAACCAAACTAAAACAAACTTATTTGACCTAATTAGGTTTATGACCCCAGACACATATATTTTTTCATGCTTTAAAACATTTTTGTGGCACCTGAACAAAATTTTTTAAAATGTTTTTTTCTCAGGTTATCATGATCACTTTTTTTTTTTTTTTTTACTTTGGTCCATTTGTTGTCTTTGCCTATTTTTTTATGTCATTTAATTAAAATAAAACTAACCTATTTGACCCAATCAGGTCTATGATCTAAGTTGCAAAATTATCTTCATGCTTTAAAATGTGTTTGCGGTACCTGAACATCATTTTTTACTCAAAACAATTTGATCACATAACATAGCGTGGGTCCATAACTAGTTAGCAAACACTAATTGAGGAGGGGTAATCATTGGTCCTTGCTCACTAAATATTGTTCTATAGAACATTACTTTAAAAAAAAATAGTTTTTTTTTTCAATTTCATCTTTTAACATTGAATTTATTGGGGATTTAGCTTCGTAATTTATTTTGATTTATTTTCAATGAGATTATCTCAATTTCATGACTTGGGTTATGGCTTTTGTGGGTTAACCTAGTTGACTAGATTTTTTTATCCTTTTTTGTAATTGATTTTTTTTTTCAATTTCATTCTCAAATATTAGGTTGATTTGAAATTAAGCTTCATAGTTTGTTTTTGGTTTGCTTTCTATAAGGTTATCATAGTCTCATAGCTCAAGTCACAGGTTAAACGAGTTAACCCGAGTTGACTTGAGTTTTTTTTGTCCTTTTTAATTGATTTTTTTCAATTTAATTGTTCAACAAGTGATTGATTAGGAATTGGGTTTTATAAGTTGTTATGATTTGTTTTCTATTGAGTTATACTAGTCTTATTATCTATGTTTGACAAGTTAACCAAGGTTTAACACATGCCATTTTTTATCCTTTTCATAATTGATTTTCTTTTTCAATTCCTTCCTTAAACATTGAGTTGATTGAGAAATGAGCTTCGAAATATTTTTTGATTTGTTTTCTATAATGTTATCACACTCTCATGACGGGTCATCGATTTTACATGTTAACCTAGGTTGACCCGAGTCGATCCAATATATTGTCATCTCAATATTTTTTTAAAAAAAAAGATGTCATCTTGAAATTTTTTTGAGTCAAACTATTTTTTTTTTTGTTTTCCAGATTGTCTTTGAACTTATCAAATTTATCAAGTCACTTTAGGTTAATCTCTACATTATTTAATTTTTTTTCTTCTTGAAAACGTGTACGCTAATATGACCCAAGAAATGGTTGAACAAGGAAATTCAAATTCTAGCATAATTGTCTAGTTTTACGACAATAATCATAATTCTCAATCTGACTGTTAGACCAGCCTCAAAATTTACCCAAAGTTTCCCAAAATATTATTCTATATTGGGGTAAACTTTCAGATGAACCGGAGTTCGAAAAGGCCTTATGATATAGGTCAAAACAGGTTGTACAAGTTTTGTTATTTAGTTCTTTTTGACTTGTGGACTTCCTATTTGAAAAGGATTCTTTTTCCTACAAGGATGTGGTAGCTTGTTTTTGGAATTTTCTAGTTCTACAAGGATATTTAATAGGCTGCAACATAATTTTCAAGTATGACAAGAACTCATTAATGTTTCAAAATCCTTTTCTTACAAGGATTCCTTATTCATCTTAGATATACAAAGAAAGAAAAGTTGATGGTATTTGATAGATTGGTTTTAAGATTATTGGACAACATTGTAGGCAATAAATAAGTCTTATATTAGACTTGTATTCTTTTTCTTCTTCTTCTTCTTTTCATCTCACAACAACATAGGGAATTAACTTATGAGTTTTATTTTTATTATTTCAACTATGACTCAAGGCTTGTTTAGGCTTAATTAATACTTTATTTTTAGCTAGGATTCAAGGCTTGTATGGATTAGGGTTTAGGCTTACTAATATAGGTTTTGGGTTAGTTTCGTAAATGGGTCAATTCAGCCCACAAGGGTAGATTTATTAGGGTTAATTTTTCAGAAGTACTTAAACTCTTATAAGCCTAACTTTCAGAAACATTTTGATCAATAATAATTCTAAAGTGTTCTTAACTTAACGTATAAGAGTGATTCTTGTATCCTTTGGTTCTTGAAATAACTAAAACTGACTTATCAAAAATTAACTAGCTTCGTGGCGTCATTCGATTCAATTTCAATAGTCTTGGTGCATTGGGACATGTTTATATTATGTCACACTCCTATTAGACCTCTTTCAGCTTTCTAGGATCATATTTCAATCTTGATTGTGGGTTGCATAACCACGTGATCACAAGGTTCATATCATTAGCAATACCTAAATGTTTTTTTAAATGATCTAACATCCAACATGTCGCGAGTAAATGCTTAAGTCCTCCACTAAAATGTTTTCCCCTTTTGTTATTGCATTTGGTGAGGACTATGAAACAAAGTTTAATGACAAACCGATTACAAATATTACTTGGATTACATCCCATGGTCTTGCATAATTGGTCATTGCATAATGATGAAGTCATGAGGATTGGATTGGGCTTTTTATGACTAGTTATTGGGTTAAAGTGTGTGAACTTGAATGTGGACTATCTTTGAGCTTGGTTATTCCTGCAAAAAACAAGTCTATAGTCAGAATAAGGAATCCTCTAATATTTAAGTTAATAAGTTGTATGGGGGAAATAATATATAGAAAATAGAAAAAGAGTAAATAACATAAGAAAAGTTGTGTGTTCTATTTAAGCTTGTTGAATGAACTTGCCTAGCTTAAATGTTTACTCGGTAACTCAAAGTATTTATAAATCTTAGTCACGTCATCTTACTTTATGGAAAGTGATGTTTCAAGTGCCTTATAGAGAGTGGGGTTGTAAGTACCTCGTGGTGAGTTGTTAGTTGGTGTACCATTGGTAGAAGGGTTAATGCTCGTCATTGGTTATGGTGCTTATATCATTAGTGGAGGGGTTGGTGATTAACCATACCTTTTATGGTGACATATGAAAAGTAAATAACCATTAGCAATAAAAAGGTGACTATACTCTGCATAGAAAATTTGGTGTCCGCTAGGTGGTAATGTGAGACGCCATTTTATCTTGAAACTAAAAAACTTCACTGGGATATATGTTTGGTAGAGGTACTAGGTCGAGGCAAAAAAACATGGAAGGTAGCCCATTTAGGCTTGGTTAAAGTGAGGGTGAGGTCATTAAAGCTTGGCCTGAATAACTAGGATGATGATGATCATCATCATGTTTAAATTTTTGGGGCACTAACTCGTAACAAGTTAGTGGTCCTTGTGCAAGATCTTGTTGATTAAGAACCTTCAAGCAACTTTTGTTTAATGCAATTAACCCACATTTTGGTTTTCTTTTCCATGTCTCTTATGCAAGGCATGCAATTCAATATTCTCATTTTGCAAGTGCATTAATTAGCCAATGAAAGGTAATAATAGTTCTTGATCTTTCAAGTCTAATTAACTGAATTATACATGAATTAGTACCTTGGTTATTGTAGAGAACAAAAACGCTAGTATATAGAGAAGCTAACATGTTTAAGAACTAGAGATTAAAGCATATATAATATGCATCAATGATGGTAATTAGATCAAAATGATGTAGGGCTGAATGGCCAGACTGTTTCATATTGCAGTTCAACCATGCTTTTAAATTTTTATTTTAGCTTTAGATTTTTATTTTTTAGTACTTTTTTTTATCATTTTGATGTGAAAAACGTATTATAAAGCAACCTTCATTATAATCTCAAATACACTCTTAAATATCTCATAGCACAGTTGTAACTTCAGAATATATAAGGAAAAAAAATGAAAAAAAGTCTTTGCTACTTTGACTAATTATTAAGTATAAATCTAAAAGGCGTGGATGTTTCACTGTGTAGAAGTGCATTGTTCATCTTCTCACACATTACTATGGATGAGCCGTGCAAAATTTTTTATTTTTTCAATTTGGTCCTTAAATTTTTTGTGGTGACTTAATCCTAATTGAAGACCAATTAATTTTGATTTCTTATGAAAGGGTGGGATTGAAAGACAAGTGACCGAAATGAAAAATATGTTAAACATGGGTAGCATGTCATAAGTTTTACAAAAGATACACTTTGGTGTTCGAACATAAAAAATAACATAGATTATACAATTTTGATACCTCAATATTGTTTAAATTCAATTTTGATACAAAAGTTCTTTTTTGTTATTTTTTTGTCCTTAGTTGAGAGAGGAGAGAGAGAGGTCACCAGATTCTAACAATAGAGAGAAAAACATATTGTCGACACCGATATAAGCTATCAAATGAACAATTTTTGTGTCAAATGGTTCTATTTGATGAGGGAAGTTCATATTAGGTGTTTTTTTTTTACTGTTAAAGTTCATGAAAAAACATATATGAGTTTGAGTTGATTTTTTTGTTTCGGGTTGATTTTGGTCTTTAAGACAATTGTTTTGGGTTTTTTTTAAGACTATAGATAAGTTTATCACAGTTTCTAAGGTGTTTTCGGTAAGAAATGGGTTTAAAAATGAGTTTTTAGGTTAAAACAACTTAAGCCCTGATTTTTCGACCACCATAATGGTTGGAATCTGGGCAAATCAGACGATGTGTTGTCTGAAATTTTTTTTCAAAAAAATTTAGGGCTGACGACAAAAAACAATTAAGAGCCCAATCATGCAGGCCTACCAGGGTGTCATATTTCGAGTGACGAGTTAGGTCGAATGATCAGGGTTACCAACGTTAATCGAATTTTTTTATTGTGCAGAAAATAAAAATGACATTATTTTGATAAAGAAAAATAATGGTATAAAAAATCAACAGGTGTTGACATTATTTTCCCCTAATTAATCACTTGATTTTTTATTCAGCTAAAAGTAAAAATGGTATTGTTTTTGTCATGAAGCAATTCTGGGTACTCCCCAAAATTCACTCTTTTTTTAAAAAATAAAAATAAAATAATAAAATAAAGGCTGGCAATGTGGAGAAAGCAAGCCGGGAAATCAAACTGCAATTTTGGAGGAAATTCAAGACCTAATTGTACCCCATTATGCTCAAAAATGGAGAAAAAAAATGCAAATTCAAGGTCAAATTGAATAACTATTGGATGAATTTGCATAAAAATCAAGTTCAAGGACATAATTAAATTTTTAATAAGCCAATTTGATTTCATCATGGATGAAATTAAATTTTAATTATGTTTAAGAATTAATTTGGGTCTAATTGAAGGATTTAATTAAGTGCAAGGACTTAATTATACTTTAAAAGGGTCAAATTAATTTTATTAGGGGCTTAATTGGTAAAAACTTAAGTTTGGGAGCCCAATTTGGGCTTAATTAAGAAGATTGAAATTTTAAGAGACCAAATTTAATTTTTACCAAGTTAATTGCTTGAAATCAGGGGTAAAATTGCAAGAAAATTGAAGTTTTAGGGTCAATTAGGGGTCAAATTGAATAATTTTGCAGCCAAGGATGAATCTGCAAAATCCGCCAAACTATAGGGGCTTAATTGACAAAACTCGGGGGTAAAATTGAAGAAATTAAAAGTTTAATGGTCAATTAGGGGTTAAATTGCATAAAATCGATATCAAGGACCACCATGCAAAAGGCACGTAAATTTGGGGTTCTAATTCAAGTTCGACAAGGGCTAAATTGCACTAAATCAAAAGTATAGGGTCAATTAGTGGTGCAATAAAATAAAATTTAAAGAGGGAGGACTGAAATGAACTTTAGCTAAAAACATAACTCTGGTACTATTCATCTTCTTCTTCAATTTTCTCTGACATGATAACTTAGGGAGGCTACTTTGCATATGCAATTAACGCATCTAACATCGATCAAAGTTGACAAATCTTGCACGCTAATGATCCTCTACAATTTCTCTACAACCCCATATAGACCGTTCAGGTTGAATGACAACCCGTTGGCCACGACATCGGCCTAAATAGGTTAACTCAGTCAGCCTTTTCCTGTAAATTTGACAACTCAAGATGCCTACTTTGAACCAACAGTTGGGATCCTTCTCAACTGAATCAAGGGTTGCAAATTTTCCCCGGTGTAGACAAGAGTGCCCTCTTCTACCGCCTATAAATACAGGTGGATTTCAGGGTCTAAAGAGGAAGAAAATCGGGTCCAAAGTAAGCCAAAAAATCAGCCTCTTCCCAGTACCTGCCACCTTCTCTCTCTCTCTCTCTCTCTCTCTCTATGTGTGTGTGTGTGCGCGCGCGCGCGCATCGTCCCAACAGCCAACCGCGGCCACCAACACTCTCATCACCAGCTTGACCACTACCCTTTCCACCACACTCTCCCTCTCCACCAATTGCTTCTCCCTTTTCCTCCACAATAGCAGCAGCCCATCAACGCCATCATTTTCGTTTTCTTCCTTCTCCAGCACTGGCAACAACAACATCAGCACCGACCTCCATCGTCACCACCAGCTTGACCACCATCATCTCAATCAACCCAGCTCCTCACCAGCAGCAGAGCAGCCACTGTGATCTCCTCTATCTCTCCTCTGTAATTTTTTGTTTCTTCTCTCTCCTTCACCCCACAACCAGTGCCGACCACTCTCATTTCCACCAAAGCCTCCTAAGCCACCGGCCAAACATCCTCATCACGTCCACAACCCCACGCTAGACAACTTTCTCCTACCTGTTTCGCCTCCTTCTTCTTCGTCGAGGCTGCTGCATGCAACAGCTGATTAATTAACTTTGGCCTCGGGCCAAGCCAGTTCAAGCCTTAACTCAAATGGATGGGCCCGGACTAGCCCGGACAAAAAACACAAAAAAAGATATGTTGGGCCAATATTGGCCCAACCTCTCTTTCCTTAGCTCAACCCAGTCAGCTGGGCCGACCCAGCCCATGTATATTTAATATATATTTATTTATAATAATATATATTATAATATTTTAAAAAAATCAAAAATCATTTCAAAAAAATTTCTAATTTTCTCAAATATTTTTCTACCAATTTTGCATAATATCGGGTTGTATATTTACACTGTAAAATATAAATCTGATATTAAAATACCCGGTTTTCTCCAAAATATTTCAAAAAATAAATTCAAAACATTTAAAAAAAACCTCAAAAACTTTTAAATTAATTTCCCATTTCAAATATATATATATATGCATACGACCAAATCCTAAAATTTTCCAAGCATATTTTCATAAAAAAAACATTTGCATCTTTCTCATGTTTTGAAAATTCAAAAAAAAAAAATGTATATCATAACTAGTTTATGATCATCCATTAGGGTTTGGCCAAAATATCAAAAACGTTTTTCAAATCTTTTTTTCTAAGATCCAGATGTAGACTTTAATATCTGTGGGTGTAAAATTACACGATAAAGTACATCCTCGGGTATTAAAGATGCAAGGTGTAAATAATATATTATGCTAAAATTCAGATTTTAGAACGATTAGGATTTAACTTAATAAGGTAGAGACTTTCTCATGAAGAGAGATCTACCTTGAACCTTAGAAAAAACCAACGAATAGAAACCCAACTTCGAAAAAAATAATCAAACAACAATGCAGTTTACCTTAGGTAGGGTGCACTGGGGGTGATGCGTCTTTCCCTTACACAATCAATCCCTTACCTAGATTCTCGCAGACCATAGGTTCCTGGTAACCATAATACTAGGTTGCTACTCCTGAACATTAGTCATAATTTTATGATTAAATCCAAAAACTTTTCCAACACACCATACCTCACACAGGAGGCACGATAAGAGCCTCCCTTGTCTCCAAATGACGTCGCGGTGCGCGCGTGCCCCCTGTGACATTTTTGATAAAAAAAATTGAAAAAAAAATCAATTATAATCCTCTTTCTTTTGATTGGTCTTTCTTTGTTTCAGATCTTTTTTTTTTTTAGTTTCATCTCTTTCCATTTGATTTTGTTTTGTTTATATCAAATATAGTAATCATTCTCTTGATTATTGTTTTTTTTCCTTTTCTTGATTTGTTTTTCTTTCAACTTTGTCTCTCAACATTTTATTTCATTTCTTCTTTTTTTTTTCTAGATATAGTCCTTATTTTTTTAATTGCTTTTTTTTAATCATTTTCTTAATTTGTTTTTTTCTTTCAATTTTATCCCTTGACATTTTATTTCATTTGTTTTTAATCCAATCTTGGTTCTCATTATTTTAATTGTTCTTTTTTTTATTATTATTTTTTATTAAGTCCCTCATTATTTTTTTCATTAGTTTTTATATCAAATTTGATCCTTATTATTTTGATTACTATTTATTTTTTTAAAAAAATTTTATGGTTAAAAAATTTGTTCAAGATTTGTTTTGGTATTCCGTATGGTCATCTTAGTCTTATGGCTAGAGTTGCTGGTTTCGAAGATTAACTCAATTTAACTTTGATAATTTTAATTTTTTTATTTTTTGATATTAGATTATGAGACCTTAAACTTTTTATTTTTTTTATTTTTTTTAGGATTATTTCAGATCGCTAATTATATTAAATTATCCAGAATTCACTCAATTATCACCATTTAAAATCTTTTTTTATATTAAAAAAAATTAACCCCCTTCACGTGAAGTGCGGGTAAAAAAATCAGGCAGTCATTATAACATGTGTGTGGAAGCAGTGACTGAGTGCCGAACACTTGCTTCCTTACTTTCCGCTGCTTTTAGGGGAATATATGACTTGGGTGGACCTATGAACACATTCTGGTTAGCTGGAATTAAAAAAGGAAAGGAAAAGGAAAAAGAAAAGGATGCTCCAACTTTGAGGAAAGTTAAATGGTAACAACGTGGATTATATTAACAAATCGTGATTAGTGACACAGTTTTTCGCTCTCATTGTTGTTTTTTTCTTGCAGTGCCTTATATAATCTATAAGGTCCGTTGTGTACTTTATAAAATCACGAACAATTGCTTACAATTCAGTTACATTACTCTAAATTGATGAAATGTGAGGAACATAGGATAAATTTGTCACAAACAATGATAGAGGCTAAAGATGTTTGGGGATTTTCCATAATATGAACAAAGAAAAGAATTTCACCAATAATCGAACTTTCATTGTTGAAATAAAGGAGCGAGGAAGACATAGTTTACACCCAGTTTTATGCTTAAACCACACCCATTGATCCAAAACGCAGCCTCTCATTCTCTCTGCTAAAACCTCTCTTTCTCCGCTTCTGAAACCAAAGCACCACAAACCCCTGTTTTTTGGGTGGGTTGACATAAAAAGATAGATTCTTCTATGTAGCGAGTGTTTCTTGATCTATGGCTTCAAGGAGAGTACTTAAAGATATTTTGCTCAGAAGGGTTACTTCAAGTCCTGCTAGTGGCGTTAGACATTGCTTTTCTTCCTCGTCGTCACCAGAAACTGCTCCAAAAATCCCTCACTTCTCAAAAAAGGTAAACTTTTCCTTGTTTACTTTTTTTTACATTTCTGGTAACGATATGAGAGATTGGGTTGATATGAGAAAATGGGCTCTTTTTGGATTGTTTAGTGTTTTGAGTTGTGTTGTATTCAGTATAGTTTTTCGTCTTTGTTTCATTGGGTTTTTAATCTTTGATGAAATTGTGAATGTAGATATTCTTGGGGACCGAGTAGAGGTTTGTTTTGAGATTGTAGTTTCAATTTTTGTATTTGCTGCTAGAGTCAAACCATGAGACTTTTAGTTGTTAATTTATACTTCAAAATAGAGTTTTTTTTTTTCTTTTGTTGCTTTAAGGCAAGTTGATAAATGAATATGCTGAAGTGATTGGAGTGTAAATTTAGAGAAGAAAGTGTCATTGGAGGCACCCAATTATTCTGGTTTCAGTAAATTTTTGTTCATTGAATGAATTAATGAGTGTCATTGTGTTTTTTTCTTTCATGCATAGCTATTTGCTTAAACTATTAATTTCAGATTCCTTTTTCCAGTATACCATTTTTGTTGATTCATAAGTCTCTTAATGTGCTGCTTTCGCACACTGTAACAAAGTTTTGGTTACTTTTGGTTTTTTGTTTTCCTCTTTGTTATTTATATCGCACGATTTTCCTATTGAGCTCCAGTGTACAATGCAAGAGTAGAAATGTTCCTGTTCAATTCCGAAGTTTAAATCTGTGGTTATTTTCCACAATAGGGAAGGTTATTAACAGGAACAACCATAGGATTGGTTATAGCTGGAGGAGCTTATGTTAGTACAGTGGATGAAGCAACTTTCTGGTACTTCATTCAAACCTCTAATAAGACATTTCCTTATTTCACATTTAAACTTGTTGCATGCATATTGGAACTCTAATTCCAGAGTAGTGATTTATATATGAATGTACCATGAACAATAATTTAAACATGAATGACTGCTTGATATATTGAAAGAATTTGGATACATACCATGATAGATTTTGATAATCATGCTTTGTTTATATTCTTTGAAGCTTTTATAGTATTGGATAAATTTACATTACTAGATAATCTCATGAATCACTCATGGTACGAGTTCAATTTGAAATTACCTTGAATACTTGTATTTTATTCCTGGGATGTAAACTTATTCTGTGTAGAATTTCCTTGCAGTGGTTGGCTATTCAATGCAACGAAACTCATGAATCCATTTTTTGCCCTTTTAGATGCTGAGTTAGCTCATAAGCTTGCTGTCTCAGCAGCTGCTCGTGGTTGGGTTCCGAGGGAGAAGAGGCCTGATCCTTCAGTTTTAGGACTGGAAGTTTGGGGTAGGAAGTTCTCCAACCCTATAGGTCTAGCTGCTGGCTTTGATAAAAATGCTGAGGCTGTTGATGGCTTGCTTGGGTTAGGTTTTGGCATTGTGGAGGTTGGCTCTGTTACCCCTGTTCCACAAGAGGGAAATCCAAAGCCACGTATCTTCAGATTGCATCAGGAAGGGTGAGAATATCCCTTTTTTTCCTGTGCATCTAGTAGTGGTGGTGGATGGTTCTTGGATTAGTGAAAATTTGATTCTTTGGTGCTTGGACATGTGAAAGAGACCATTTTTTTTTATCGTATGGACTTCAGAAAAAAAAAAATTTATTGTAAATTTGTTTCTAGGAAAGTGTTTCAGTACTGATATATATGATTGCTTTATGTTTGTGCCAGTGCAATTATCAATCGCTGTGGATTTAATAGTGAAGGCATTGTAGCTGTTGCAAAGCGATTGGGTGCACAACATGGAAAAAGAAAGTTGGATGAAACTTCAAGCGCTTCATCTACCTCCAACACCAAAGTCATTCATGGAGGCAAAGCTGGTCCTGGCATTCTTGGGGTCAATCTGGGAAAGAACAAGACAAGTGAAGATGCTGCTGCAGATTATGTATGAGGGGTTCATACATTGTCCCAATATTCTGATTACTTGGTAGAACTTTCTTTCCATATCTGTCTTTCTTTTTGTTCTTCTATCTTCCAGTTCATGAAAGCTTGTGGTTTTTCTTACAAATGTTATTGGCACAATTTACTAGGGTGGTCTATTGGCACTCCATCATCTATCTACATGCGCTTCACTTGACGATACTTATATGCATACTGTGAAAATGAAAAATGGAGTGCCAATAGCATGGCTCTTTTACCTAGTCAAGTACATGACAGACTAAGAGGAATTGAATTCTGTTTGATATGATTTGAAAATATGTTCCTGTCTTGCATAGTTTATTAACGTGTCATCACCCAATACTCCTGGATTGCGTATGCTTCAGGGAAGAAAGCAATTAAAGGAGCTAGTTAAGAAGGTATGGATGCTTACGCCTGACTTACACCTCTCTTGAAATTGTGTGATGCTTACGCCTGACTTACACCTCTCTTTCGTTTAGGTCCAAGCTGCTCGTGATGAAATGCAATGGGGTGAGGAGGGTCCTCCTCCTTTGCTTGTGAAAATTGCTCCTGACTTGTCCAAGGAAGACCTTGAAGACATTGCAGCAGTGTGTAACGGCTCTTATTTTCATATCTGTTCTCCACTTCCACATGCAGCACTCTTATAGTTCCTTGTTTGTGATTTCTTGTAGGTTTCTCTTGCACTCCGCTTGGATGGACTGGTACGTTTTGTTCCCATCAAGAACTCCATCTGCTTTTACTTTTAGCTGGACATTCGGGTTTTTGTGTTCAGAACTTTGGTTACTTTTCAGATGAATGAAGCTTTCTAATTAGTTTCTTAAAATAATTTATGACTTGGTTACAAGTATGGTGGATAGATATGTATGAAGTGATTCCAATTGTTTTAATTTTCTTAAATATTTGTGGATATCACATATTCTTCTGTTATGCATAACTCATTTATGGGTCCTTGGTACTAGCAATATCCTTGACTCCACCCATCTACTATATGGTGAAATGTAATTTTCACCCTCCCCCAATGTGCATGTGTTGTTTTATTTTCTTGTTTTGGTTAAGCTTGTATGTGATGAAGGGTTTAGTTGCAGTTGTGGAAGTCCATATCATGCAATTAGATTCAATCACATTAGGATATCCATACTGAAAACTTCGCATACCAAAAACTAAAATATCTATCTACATAAAGGTTGCAAGTGCAGCCCAAAGACGAACATAATATAATAGTTTGCTAGTTATACTTTTTTTTATCTCATATTCTTGGCTTAAATGATTATAATAAATTAAAAATATATTTCTACTGAATATTATTTGTGGAAACTCCTATCAGTCTGACTTTGGTTTTTTTGTAGTGAAGAAGATGATGTTTTCATGCAGTTCAATAATAGCAATAGTATGAATTTCTTTTTTCTTTTCTTTTTTTTCCTTGTGGATGAAGCTGCATTAATGATGGTTCCCTATATATATATATATATATATATATATCTCCTACTCACTGCAGAAATAAGGACATTACTTCCACACAGTCATGTTACTCGCGTATCAATGCTGATTTTGCTTCTTCTGCTATTGGGCTAGATTATATCAAATACAACAATATCAAGGCCAGATTTTGTAAAGAAATACCCAGTGGCTGAGGAAACTGGTGGCTTGAGTGGGAAACCTCTCCTCAATTTGTCTACCAATATCTTAAAAGAGATGTATATTTTGACAAGGGTATGTTGGCTGTTCTTATGATAAATATGAAATTAAGTTCCTATGCATCCTTGGCATTCACTTGATAATGGATTGACTATTCTGTGGTCAAGATCACTAGAGCAAGTCAGTACCATGAGGAAATTCCATTACCCAATCATTTTGCTGGCAAGTTCCAATAATCATAATTCTCAACAAACAAACAAAAAGCTCCAATAATCGTATGAATCGTTTCAAATTTCTAAGTTACTTATTATTTGTACTGTATCATAACTGCCAAATAATCCAGCTCATTTCCTTCCTTTCTAATAGACAATCCTCTATAGAAACTCTAATTTACCCGACATTTTGATGCTTCTTTGCCCATGAGTGCATGAATGCTTTCTCCTTTCGTTTCATATTATCCAGTAAATCCTTTTTAATTCTGTTGTTCATTATAGAACTTTTGGATTTACTATGTAAAGCCATTATATAAATTTGTTTCCCTTTAAATTAAGAAACATGGTTACATTATCTGTAAAGCATGCGATCTTATACTGTTTGGCTTGAATTCTGTAATACTTCTTTTTCCTGTTAGTTTAAATTTTCCTGAGTTATTTATTGAGCATGTATATTTTGTTTCATTCCAGGGGAAGATTCCTTTGATAGGCTGTGGAGGTGTTTTCAGGTAAAATCTAAAGAATCCATCTTCATTAGTGTCATTAACGTAATGATTGCTTCATGAATTTGTTACCTGAACTTAAATTACTTACTGACAATTCAGTGGTGAGGATGCATACAAAAAAATTCGAGCTGGAGCAACACTTGTTCAGCTTTATACAGGATTTGCCTATGGGGGACCAGCCCTGATTCCTCGAATGAAGGTAACATTGCAATGTGTTTCTGCATTTTCGGAGCCTAAAGGGCGACATCTAGAAAATAAAAGTATGACATTAAATTGTGCTCTATTTTAAGGGGGAAAAAGCTTCTTTTTTTATTGTTTTTCTATGGGATATGGAAGGATTTTTGTGTATAGCTTAAGCTCTTAGCAAAGCTTCCTTTGGGAAGTGTATTGCTTTTTAAAAGAAGGAAGAATTCAGATGGAGAGTCATCTGATAAATGAAGCAGAAACATACAAGCAATGATAACACTGGAAATTGTTAAAAATTGTTTTCAAATACAATATTCTAACCAGGACTTGTTGTAGGCTGAGCTGGTCGAGTGCTTAGAAAGGGATGGTTTCAAGTCTATTTTGGAGGCAGTTGGTGCAGATTACAGATAGGGTATCCCAATTTTTATTGCAAGGCAGATAGAGAACAGTGTCTGTCTGAGCATGCAGGCAAGAAAGAAAGAACATATGGAGAGAGCTTTATTTATTTCGTTTGTTTATCAATATTTTACACGATTAACTGGTCCCTCTAGTTTTGTTGTCTCCGCTTTCTCTCCCCCGCAGAATGCTCAGTTTCTTTCACTTTTTTTTTTTTCCTATCTTTTTTGGGTGGAGTGGAGAATTTTTTTTGTTTTTGGTACAATATGACAACGATTTTGAAGTGATAGAATAGAAATTCTGGAGAAATAGTTTTTTTTTTTTTTTAATCTCTTCGAGAAAGGTGAAACTTCCCCTCGTGTTTTCTTGATGTTCTGCACTGTCTTAACACATAAGATGGAATAGCAATATGCTTTTCAATATGGAAAATCAAATTAAGATGTTTATGTATTGATTTAAAGGGAAATGGTATACGTAGAATTTCAAATCAAGTCTTAAGTAGGTCATCTTTATAATGAACAAATTTGTTTGTGGAGACCTATCTGGTAATATTTAGACTTATGTGGTGTTCCGGAGTGTGGTCGTTGTTGTTTTTTAAAGTGTTTTATATTTGGAAATATATTAAAATTATTATTTTTTTATTTTTTAAAAATTATTTTTGACATCAGCACATTAAAATAATTTGAAAAAATAAAAAAAAATAATTTGAAATAAAAAAAAAAAAAAATTAAAATTAATTTTTTTTAAAAGCGTTTTTGAAACACAAAAACAAATAGGATTTTAATCTGGAGATCAAATAATGATATTCATGTGAAACGAGAAATCCAATATTATGACCACTCTCAATGAACTTGCTTTGAGTGTTTTTTGTTTGTGTTTTTTTATACCATAAAAATTTTTTATCATAAATTGATAAGTTGATGCATATATTGAATGAAATAAATTAAAAATTATTTATGTCAATAGATGCAAAACAATTGTTAATGATAACTAAAGATTAAACTTAAAATTTGAGAGATGGATGTAGATTAAGATATTTGATCTCGCAATATGAGTCATTAATTTAAATGTGTTTAATAATTTTGTTTCTTAGAATTTATTTTTTATTTAATCAAATGATAATAAAAATAAACATGCATATGAAAAAGATTGAATAAGATCCAAAGAAATAAATGGGATAATTATAAAAAATCTTTTATACTATGGTTCATTTTTCATTTTTCATCTAACCTTTGAAAAATTATGGTTTCTCTCCTAATCTTTAGTAACATCGTTACACATTACACCCCATATTTTGGAGTCAAAATAAAATCAATCATTATTTACAAGTTTGTTATTATTATAATTTTAATGATTAAAGTGCTCCCGGTGACTAAAAAAAAAAAGGATTGTGTTACGATTGTTAATTTTATTTTTTTTTTGAAAAACTAGTTGTTTCCCAATTCTATTATTTAAACCAATGCCACTAAAATCATGTATAAAATAGATCCGGCAACAATTCTTGATCAAATTAAAAACAACCAAAAACATAAAAAGTTCAAAAAAAAAAAGTTTGTAAGTTTCAACCAAAAGCAATAAATTTTCAATGTTGGTTGTCATTTCAACCTAATAAAAATACCACTGAACTAGAATTAATTACACAAATTTATAACAAAAATTCCAAAAATTTGTAGCAACAATTCATTACCTTTCAGAAATAATTCTTCACTACAAATCTTGCAAACACACACTACCAAAAACAATCATAAAATTACTAACACACATTGTAAAACACAACCCGATATTGGCAACTTACACATATGAAATAATGTCATCATATTCATCAAATGTTAATAGCCTACAAACTTGTAATAACTTGGATGTACTAAAGTTTAAGAATAGAAAGTGCATGAAATATGAAAAAAGAGTAACTATTAGGATATCAAAAACAAAAGCAAGTAAAATCAAGCTCTTCTACATATGCGATGACAGGTTATACGAGAACATATTCATTGATTGGTGCAAACCTATTAATGATATTGATTTAATCACTAGAGGGGGATGAGGTGTTAATGATATTGATTGAATACTAGATGAAATGAAAAAAAATTAAAGATGAATTACGTCAAGTTTGGATCAAGAATCATAATATGGAGGCTAACTTTGCAAGTATAAAGTTATTATTAATAGTTAATTTAATGTGTGTAATTTTACTATTCTTAACTACAATATGATTTATCATATTCAAATTAAATGAATTATAGTAGTGAATTAATGCACTAAACATCATGCATATTAAAGCAGCAATGCACTAAACATAATATAAAATCAAAATATTATACATGTTATAAAAACAACAATCATCCACAATACATTCTTCAATCAATGCAACTAGTTTGGGTCGAGTGTTAAGATGATGATGTTCCAACAACAATTTACAATTTAAAATCAAATTGATTACTAGTATAATTATGAGTAAAATAAAAGTAAATATGCATATTTAAGTGAAGTCTCACATGATCTTGAGGTAAGGGTTGAGAGGAGGACTATCATTTATATCACTAAATTTTTTACCTTTAACACTACCTCTAGAATCTCTCATATCATCTCTAGAAGTTATCTCACCACCTCTATTAACTTTCACAATTATAAAACCCCTCTCAAATTCACTCATACCCTAGCCAACACCATTGTAATTGTCAAAACCCATAACACCCCTGTCAACCCCCATAGCACCTCTTTCATCTTATTGTTCCTTTCTTATATTCTTTCCAAGTTTACCAACACATACAAGGAATATAAGAACTATCTCCATGTGTCTTTATTTTCTTCCTACACAATGGCATATGCAACTAGAAAACATCCATTGTTGCCATCCAACTCCATTACCGATAACAAAACACTTTCATATGGACCTTTTAAATGGCATCCATCAATGCCAATAAAAGGTTTATGGTTATTCACGAACCCTGTATTAAGATAGTTTGATATATATATATATATATATATATATATATATATATATTCTCATAAATGACTCCTTATAAGTTTATAAGTTCCTTTCACGAACTTATTTGCCTTTGTCCTAACCCTTCAAAGTATTGAATATGGTTTGATACCATACTTTCCTCTAAGATTGTATTCAGTGTTTTTCTAGATATGTTTGGATCAACGCTAATAACAGGTTGTATCTTATTTATAATCCAAGTAGAATTGATAGCTTTTATAATGAAAGGTTTGATACAAGTATATTTATCCTTAAGAGTTTTAACCATGAAAGTATTGCTCTCATGAACAAACGAAGCATAAACCTTTCACTTATAACCATTACCTGAACATGTTGTTACAACATTCTCCTTCTAATTAAGGTATATTTTCAAATGATAGTCATGTTTAACTTTGTATTCTCTCAACACTTTCCTAAAATGATTGACATTATGGAAGATTTGACATTCTTATAACTTAATTGATCCATCAACTCCCACTTTAAATGTCTTGCATTTAAAATCTAAATGTGGCATTAACCTTCGACTTCTTTTGCTTCTTCCTCATCTTTCCTTTTTTTTATCTTTATAACTCTAAGAAAAACTATTATTTGATTTTACACTAAATACAACATTATCATCATCGTCGTTCATGTTTATCTTTCATTTATCCTCTAATTCTAAGCCACTTTCCAAACTTTTACCAAAACATACATCACCATCTAAGCTACAAATCCATTTATCTTTTTCTTCGTTAACAAATTCATATCCTTCCTTATTAAAAGCAATATAATCACCATCTGCTTCCTTCTCCTTATCATTTGTATATTTATCACCACCCTTATCATGCACGCTACTAGTGCCAAAATTACCCTTTCAGTTCTTTCATTTCCTAAATTGTCATTATTAAAATTCCTGCCAATAACAACATCATCATAAAAAAAAATCTAAATCATCTACATCAAACTCTAATACACCTTTATTGCTAATAGGAACATCATCAACCTTATTAAAGTGTTTTACTCTAGTTCTTTGACTACCTTCAACCTTGCTAGTGAAACACCTTAGCATCCTCATTGTTACAAGAGCAATGACATCATCGGTATCAACATAACTATGTATTTTGTTCTTCCCCTTCGTGCATATTCATCATCTTTAACTTTGATGCATCGTCAAATATTTTGATTTTCTTTGTCATCCTTTATTTTAAAACCATACATGTCTACGTCAAAAACTTGTTTGCATATGAATAATATGTATATATAAGCTATATAGTTATAGCATCGACCTTTCTCAATGAGTGACACGTTGTTATGGTGAATAACAATAAATGGCATCTTGTGTCATGCTATTGCAAACAATACAAACCTACTTACAGACCTATCTAGCAGTAACCCTAATTACAGACCAATCTAGCAATCATACATGTTAAACCCTAATTTTAAACAATAGGGTTATTGTGAATAGTAACCCAAATTAATAAAATTAAGGGTTTTAATGTTTAATTTAAAACATTCACTTAATATTGTAACCAATCAAGCCATTAACCAATTAATTAGGGTTTTTATATCATTGTTCATAATAACCCTAATTTATCAAATTAGAGGTTTTTCATGTTTACTTCATAAAAGATGCATTACAAGTATAAAAAATAATTTAAACATTACTACAACACTTAATATTATAATCAATCAAGCCAAAAACTAAATAATTAGGGTTTTTATAGCTTCGAGAACTATAACCCTAATTTATCAAATTGGGGTTTTTCATGATTTCAATAACAATGTCTATAATTAGTATAACATATACCTGACACATATGAACAATTATTAGTACTTAAAAGTGCATTTTTATCAAGGTTTTATATCATCATTTTGCATTTGAAGTATTAATAACTTCTTAACTAAAACATGTTTTATAATAACATGTCTAATAATATAAGATACTTTTAATTTATGGTAAATGTTCATCTTAAATGCAGGCCTATCACATAAATAAAATGATTTGATGAGTTTAACTACTGAAATTAAGAAGACAAAGAGAGGGTTAACCTTAGAAAAGAGATGTTGGTTCAGTCCAAACTAGAACACCATTCGGTTATTGGATCATAACTGGAGCTGTAGAACTTGGATTTAGGTCTGGTCTATATGAATAGAAAGCTAAGACATAGGCCTAAAACTTTCATGAAGAGTCCAAGATTCAAAAAGGATGTTTTTCAAGTTCAAATTGTAGCAACAACGGAGAAGTTGGAATCTGTCCTGCAGCCCGGACACTGTTCAGTGTTCAGCCTATATCTCGAGTTCTAGAAGTCCAAATGCACCGATGCTTTTTTTGTTGGAAAGCTGAGACAATTTCCTAGAACTTTCATGGGACTATCTGTTCAAATTCTGACGTTAGCAATGATGTTTTGTTCAGACAAGAAAATAAGGATTGTCACCAAGTCAAGATGTGGCCACCCACTCAACAATTAGTCATCAAATCAATAGTTTCAAATTTTGGCCTATAAAAGAAGGCATTTGCAATGCATTTAGGCATCTTGGTTTTCATATGAAGATCATGTTCTTGCTCTCTCTCTTTATATTTTTGTAATGCTTAAGTTTTGTTTATATTAATCTCTTGTTTATACTTTTCATTTCCTTTCCTTTACTTAGTTAACTTATATCTTATTTATGTTCTTATCTTGTTTATTTATGTTTCTCTCTTTCATTATGTTTAGCTAAGTTTATTATGTCAAAGTGAAAAGGTTACACTAATGGTTTAAGAATAAGTATAGTATAAACTCAACATGGACTTTAATGTTTGATACTAACATGTTTTGTATTTGTTATCTTGTTCACTTTTAATACTTTGCTTGTTAAATGATTAATCTTAGATTTATGTTGTATAATCCTTGGTACAACAAATACTTGGCACTTTCATAGCCCAACCGTATGGTATAACCGACACCTGTGCTATGAAAGGAACTTGATTTGTTGTTAACATAAGTTATAATCATGAATACCTGACAACATTTACAAATATTAGCATTATTCGAATAAAATAACTAATATAATCATGTTAACAATTTATAATCCGATTGAACCTCCTTTGTGTGTGGTTTCCAGTTGAGTAATAAAAAGAGTTTATACTATACTTGTTTGAAATATCATTAGCGGATCCTCTAACCATGACAATTATTTTAGCCTTGTTTAATCCTTATATCAATATCACATCTCAAAGCTCTTTTCAACTCCTTTTTCTGTTATTATATATTTCTTTATTTGTAGTTTATACAGTTAACCTCCCTGTGGTTCGACCCCAGTCTTACCGGGTTATTTATTACTTCGACACTCCTACACTTGGGAGAAGACATCAACTTTTTGATCGTGTCAAAGAACGATCTAATTTCTTAATTGTCAAGCCAAAATCCAAAAGTTTAAGGTTTTCAGAGCTTCAGGATTAGGTTTAGGATAAATTAAAAATTATTCATTTTTTCATTAAATCAAGTGCATATTCATAATATTTTAACCATTAACAACTAGTTTTAACATAAAATAAACTCACATACATGTCATTCAATCAATATTCACTTAAAAAACTTACCTCTCCACTTTTATCTACATTCCCTGGTGAAAAAGGTAGAATAAATTAACACCAATAAAAGGTTTTTGGTTCTTGATACTCGTATAAAGAGATTATGAATAAGAAAACAAAGATTTTGCTTCAAATTTAGTGTTTTGTGTGGGAGTGTCGTGTTTTTAGAGAGAGACAGAGAAACTGGAGGTTGTACATAGATGTAGATATAAATTCTCATCTTTAAACATGGGTTATGGACCCAGTTGTATTTAATATCATTTTTTCTTGAGATCAATTTTTATTTAATAAAACGATAATAAAAAAAGACATGCACATAAAAGTGATTGAATAAATTTAAAGGAAAAAAAAGAGAGAAATAAACTAAAGGAGAAAAGTCATTGAATAATTTTATTTATCTCGTTGACCATAGAGAGAAACTGTAATTTCTCAAACCTTAGATGGGAAATGAAAAACAAACTAAAGTATAATTTTTTTCTTGTAATTATCCCAAAAGAAAATATTATTCCAGGTTACATAAAAGAACATCCACAAATATTAGGAAAAAAAAATGTTATTATCTGATGTGAAAGCTAAGTAAAAACTAAATGATATTTAACCAAATGTTAAATTGAAAAGTTTATAAATAGATGAAGATATAAATATCTCATCTTTAAACATGAGTCATTAATTCAATTGTGTTTAATTTTTTTTTTTAAGATCAATTTTTATTTAATAAAACGACAATAAAAAAAACATGCACATAAAATTAACTGAATAAAACTAAAGGAAATTTTTTTAAGTAAGGCTGGATAGAAAGAATGTCCTTTAATATAAAAAAAAAAATTGCAATCTTATTTATAAACTAAGTATATATTAAATGATATTCTATTAAAAAATCATAAAAATTAGTTTTATTTATTTATTTTAAATAATATCAATTAAAACCGAATGTCACACTTACACATAATTAATCTCTTTTAATTAATTTATATTTAAATAAAATAAATCAAAGTTAAAAAAAAAAAGGATAAATGTTCGGGCCCAATGCACCTAGTCAATTAACAAAGAAGTCCACACATATGAGCCTACAAGTCCAGGCTCTGCCCCTGACTTTTTTTTTTTTTCTATCCATTATAATATTTTTTAAAAAATAAAAATAAACAATATGTTGTTTGCTTATCAAAATTCAAGCATTCACAATGGTGCTTGGAAAAATAAAGGTTGTTTTTTTAAGTCTAAAAATAAATTTTTAATTTATTTTCGCATATAAACATTTAATAAATATCCTTAAAACATTAAAAAAAAAATTCCAAATCCTCAAAAAGGGTCTAAAATAGAAAATTAAACTAGTAAACAGTAATTTAATTGATTTTTGTAACAAAACGATATATTAAAAGGGTCGAATTCAGATTACAATTTTAAATTGATTTTTTTTTTTTAATCATCAAAGACTTCAACATCTTAAAGTTTTCTTCACATAATAATTGCCAAAACCCCCCGAGCCCCCCTAACTCCTCTCTCTCTCTCTCTCTCTCTCTCTCTGAGAGCATCAACACCAACCCAGGTACGATACCTATACACGTATACATGTATTTACGCCTTTTTTTTTCTTCTTTCTTTTAATGAATTCTGGGTCATGATCTGAATTGGTTACTGTATTACACTTCCTGTGTTTGTTCAATCTTTGTTTAGTTCAACTGGTTTTCATTATTTCCGTGTTCTGTTCGTGGTTTGGTCAATTTTTTGCTTTTTCATTGTCTCAACATGTAAATCGGCATGATGTTTGTTTAGTTCAATTGGGTTTTGATATTTCTACTTGTATGTTGTTTGGTTGGTCAAAAGTTTGCTTCTTTTTTTATGAATCTATAGATAGTGTTACAACATTCGCTGTGTTTGTTTGATTCAATTGGGTTTTGATTATTTTACTTGTATGATGATGGCTTGGTTTAAAGATAGCTTCTTTCATTGTGGAAGTCTCTAAATCTGGATGATGATACACTGTTATGTGAATTTTTTCTCTACAGTAAAAAATTGTTGAAAAAGTGAGCTGTCTTTACTTTGTTGAATTAAAGTCTGATCTTTACTTTTGTTGTTGTGAGAAATTTGTGTGAATTGAAGAAGAAAACTTGTGTTGTTGTTGTTGTTTTGATTGAGATTGTTAATGAAATTGATTTGAAGTAAATGGATGGGAATTCACTACATCAAAGGTGAATCGCAATTATTTCATCTGTTGCTGATGTAGATTCATATAGATTGCATTGGGTATTTAGTATTTATGTAACTTTGCATCAATTTGATTGTTTTCTTATGTTTGAATTCTGTTGTGATGTCTCATGAGGAATTTGATTTATGTTTCTCTGAAGATTTATGAGCAAGAGTAGGGTTTTGCGGCAAGAATTTTGACTTCACTGGAACATCATAGTTTGTTTATCTTCTAATGAAGTCGAAGAGAAGACGTGTGAACAATTACAATGATGATGCACAAGGGGAAGCCATTTTGCCGCCTGAGATGTTTTGTGAGGTTTTGGCAAGACTTCCCGTGGAATCAATTCTTAGATTTAGAAGTGTTTGTAAGAGTTGGTGTAGGATGATCCAAAGTCCATACTTCATCAGCTTGCAACTGGGTGTGACAAAGAATAAACCATGTCGGTTTATTGTCCAATCACAGCGCGAAGGTGATATGAGCAGCCTATATTTAGTTGATATCGAGGATCTTAAGGCTAGGGAGATTCAACTTGAGAAAATCAAGTGCCGCACTCGTCTAAAGTTTAAGCTGCCTGCCCTTGGAGTTAGATGTTTTTGCGATGGATTTCTCTGCATGGCTTCAGAAAAAAGGCTAGATCCTGTCTGTATATGCAATCCAATAACAAAAGAGAGTGTGATATTACCATTATCCAGGTCAAAAGCACATCTCGTCCGTCATAAGCTTGCTTTTGGCTTTGATCAGTCATCAGGCAAGTACAAAGTTATTCGAGACTATAGAACTAGCAGCAATAAGCATCTCAGCAAGTTCCAGATAATTACTCTTGGAGAAAGTTCGTGGAGACAGTTGAATCCCCCACAAAATCTATGCACATCTGATTGGGATGCTGCAGTGTTTTGGAATGGATCTCTCCACTGGATAATAGATGATAAAACTATCGATGAACCTATTCTTGCATTTGATCTAAGCAGTGAGACGTTCTATACCATTCCTTTTCATAGGTTGTGCCTTTCTCACGAATGTTATGAGTTACAGGTCTTGGGGGCATCTTTAACTATAGTGGAACATAACAGTCATATGATTAAAATTTGGGAAGTAGCTGGGAACAAGGTCAAAGGATTTTCTGCCAACTGTAGAGAGGAGCATGATACATATGTATGTTGGAACAAGTACTTGTTCTATAAAACAATTTCTCAGCTTAGCCACAAGAGTTTCATGTTACAGGTATGCTTTATAGATAACAAAAATGTCAAAAAGGATTGGTTTACTCGTTTTGTCCCTGAAAAGGCGCAGTACTTCCACCAAGACATCCTTGGCCTTCCTGAGCATTTCAACACCGATCATTTCAAGCCCTCCTTTGTCTCGCCTAATGCACTCCTTTCAGTTCAAAGTCAGCTTCCTGTGTTAAAGAGCTCATAAACTTGGTTTCTGGTGAATGCGGAAATTGATTTGGATTTCATAGTTCCAAACCCGGCAATGCCACATTATGTAGCTTGTTTTTTAGCAAAAGGGTGGTGTAGATTGGATGCCGTTGTCCATATAGGTCAACTACACAATCAAATACTAATATAGTTCTTCAGTTATTGCTGAATTTGAGACACGGTTGATGTATATAACTTAAATTCAAATGTGGAACCAGTTGCTGTCCATTCTGTTGTTCACTTTTGTTTCTTCTGTTCTTTGCGAATGGTGATTAATTGTACTATGATCTTATCATGGTTTTGGCCGTGCAATAGAATGTTGTTGGAGGCATCCCATTTGATAGACTATATATTTCACAACTCTTTAGGTCAATACGATTTTGGTGAAAAACATTAGAATTTGACAAACTGACCGGTTCGGTTCGGTTTTCACAACTCTTTGTGAATGTTATTTTTTTAAAATCATATTGTCAAACCGACTAGTTCGGTTCGGTTTTGATTTTATAAGTCTGAAACTGAAAAAACTGAACCGAACCAAAACCGGAAAAAAATGAAAAAACCGAGTCAAACCGAAATCGATCAGTTTGAACCGGTTTTTGTTCTAAAATAACCGAACCGAAACTGGTCGGTTTGAATCGGTTTTGTTTTTTTAAAAAAAAACCGGTTTGGTTAATTTTTTTGATAAAAACTAAACCGAACCGAAAATGATTACCCCTAATACTATAAGTTTTATTCCTATTAGGTCCCTCACTTGCAACAACATTCAAACACAGTTGAGGATCATAAAGAGAATGAGTGGAAATGTCTTCATTAAATTTCATAGTCATGCTGGCGTTATATAGTCTCATACAAAATAAAAAAACAAGTCAAATTTCTTAATTTAATATATATATATATATATATATATATATATATATATATATCACAACTAACACTTTCACTCTTGTATCAACACTCTCTTTTTCCTTTTCCTTTTATCTCCATTTCTTATATGAGTTTCCTCATATATCTCCATTAAAGTCGATTTATATTCAAGTTGTTTTTTCTGCAAATAAAATTGTTTGTTAAAAGTCTCACAAATAAACATTTAATTAAAACTTCAAGAAATAAATATACAACAAGCTCTTACAAAACACTTTGCATGGTTGACACAAGAAATTACTCCTCCGCTATGCTAGATCATCAAACCATGAATTTTATTTATTTATTTTTTGTGTACCGGATCGGGAGTGCCTTCTAAAAGTTTATGTTTTCATAAATTGTTGAAACAATGCCCAATTACTCTATATGACATACCTTAGTTTATATCTTTTTTCACTTCTCAGCGTCATTAGAACTGGCTTTCCTAATTGTTTTTTTATAGGCATCATACCATAAATCACACAATCTATTGTAAAAATTTGTAAAAAAAAATAAGATAAAGAAATTATAGAATACAAGTTTACAATAGTATAACATTAATTGATTTAAACTTACCTAGTTGCATTGTAGTATTTCCACACTCTTTTGACAAGCACCTTGTTCCTCTCATCCAACTAAATTCTTAATTAATTTCATACATTAATTAGTTTTTAAAATTTTAAAAACTAATAACTCAAAGTAGAGATTATTTAATTATCAAAAAATTTAAGATATTCATCCATTTAAGATATTCGTGAAGATGACTCTATTGAAACAATGGTTCTTCAAACAATTACTTATTGTATAGGTGATCGAACATGCAAGGTGAACCTGCAAATCATTTCATCAATTTTATTTTCATGTAATGTAAAACTTAAATTAACTTAATACAAATAAATAATTTCAATATTAAGACAAAATATTAATTATCTAAAGAGATCGCCTTTCTATTCTGCAATAATTTTTCCTCAAACAAGCTCTATCAAAGAAGGAATGCTTACTTTTGTTATCTTTATTGGTTGAGCCTTTATCTTTAATATAACAACTCTAATTTTTACAAAAAAAAAACTTCTAACAAAATATTTATTGAAACTAGAGTAGTTTTTTTTATAACTTTACTCTTTTTTAATTATCATAATCCCTACTAAAATTTCGATAAAGTTTCTCTTAATATTTGACAATTTCGAGTATCGACAACAATATAATAACACTCAAATCAAAATCAATCATCAATCCATTTCATTAAGGACCGCATCTCATCAATATCTTAACAACATCCCTCCATATCATTTTAACATAATTAATTTAGTACACTACTGAAATCGCAAAATTAAATGATGAGGAAATGGGCATAAGAAACACATTGTTACTACTTTAAATACAAGTTCTTGTCTAGTACAACATTAGAATTCATATACTTTAGTTTACATACCAAGAAGAGTATTTAAGGAGTTGCAATTCATAATTTATAAACACAAAATTATATACAAACTCCTCCTATTAACTAAAACATGAAAGTAATAACAAAAGATTACTCTTGACAATCCTAGATCTAGAAAAAGGATTAACAATAGAATATATTAATTGTCAATATAGATTAAACATGATTTCGAGTAATTCTCAATGAATTCAATTTTAATTATAATTTATCCTTTTTATTTTAATCGATAAAAAGATTACTCTTTACAATCCTAGACCTAGAACAAGGATTAACATGACAATATACTAATTGCCAATATGAATTAAAGATGATTTCAAATAATTCTTCACGAATTCATTCATAATTATAATTTACTCTTTTTATTCTAATCATTCAACAACTATTCAGGTAGATTTTTATGTTCAATATCTTCTTCAGTTTTTGAGGTAATCTTTCTTGAATGATTTAACAACTTGGCTATCCTACTTAATATCCAATTAATCAAATTATTCATCATGGATACTAATTCAATTGAAAATCCTCATTCAACTACGTATCAATCCGGCAAACCCTTCTGGTTGCTAATTATTCAAGCATTTTCATTTGGAAACCAATAAATTAGTAATTCCAACCATATATCAATCAATCCAACAATTTTATTTAAATGTTAATTATTTTGGTTTTTCTATTATTAAAGCTAAAAAATCTAGTAATTCTAATTAAATATCAATCAATCTAACAATCCTATTTATATGCTACTTATTCCAACATCTCTATTTAAAAGTCAATAAATCAGGTAATTATAATTGGATATTAATTGATTCAGCAATCCTATTTGAATGCTAATTATTTCAGTGTTTTTATTTAACAACCAATAAATTCAGTAATTTCAACTTAGATATCAATCAATCACGATTAAACCTTAGCAAAAAAGAAAAGCTTGTAGAAAATATTTCCAAAAAACTAAGGTTTTGCCTGAGTTTAGTGGTGGGTTTCACGTATAAAAATACAATTTGGTTTTGTATCCTTACATTGCACAGTAACGTTTCTTTCTTTTCTTTTTTTTTAAAAAAAAGGTATCAATGCATGATAGTGGCTTTTCAACTTTCAGTATCAGATGCAGCTCTACTCCACTACTGATAAATAATAAGTCAGTCCTTCTTTAATATATTTTTCAGTATCAGATGTCAATAATTTCTTCTTCTAAAATCCCAGTCCCCCAATTTTCTAGCTAGCAAGTATCAAAGAACTAGGGGATTTCACCCATGATGTTCTAGGGAAATAATTCGTGGAGAAGGCAATCCCTGATCGAAACTTTTGCTGTTATTTTCTTGGGAACCAAACAGCAACTTTAAGTATTTGGGTGTGTTTTTGTTGCAGAAGGTCAGTCATGTTGTCTGGGTGTCTTGAATTCTTAAAGTGTGTGCTTTGTTGTGTAGAAGAACATGAAGAAGATCTCCTTGAAGTGCTAGGTTCAAGGTCAACAAGTAATTCATTAGATGTTGGATCAAGATTCACTAGGTCTGTGGGAAGAGTCTCTGATAGACTTCTGGGTTCCAATAATTACACATATGCACCTATATATTCCTGTGATCCACCTACATCGTCCCCTGCAGTACCTCAATCTTCATCAAGATTTCTCTCACCTTCTTCAATTCCAACACCTTCATGGCCTAATCCTCCAACATCATCTTCTAACCAACCTCGATCCTTACATATACCGGCAACATTTTCTTCTAGACCCTCTCCACCTGCACCTGCACCTTCAACAACTTCGTCGAATGCATCCCCTCAAGCTACAACGTTGTCATTCACATCATCTCCATTTCCACCTCCACTTTCAGCTTCTTCATCAAAATCATCCCATAAAACTCATCCTACTGCTTTCCATCCATCTCCGTCTCCCAAACCACTCCCACCATTCCTTAAACCAGGATCTTCATCTTCTAAACCTTCTCCATCTTCGCCTAAAGCATCCACATCTTCCCCAGGACCATCTTCATCATCCTCTAAACAGCCCCCATCCTTCAAACCAACTCTGTCTCAGGTTTCCCCAGATTCAATTAAGGAGCAGACAAAGGTCAGCTACATGTGGGTTCAAAAGGGTATGTCACCTATATATGCGATTCCTAAGGATATTGAGGACTTGATCAAGAGAGACAAGGTGCCTGGAGTTCTTAATAAACCGCTGTCTCTTTCGACATACAAGGATTATTTTGCAGCACTTCTGTATGCCGAAGACTTCTACATTGAGGTACTGATTAAATGTGTTCCTTTTGATGTACATTAGAGCACTATTTTCACATAAAAAGCTTCTTATGAAAACTTGTTGCCTCAACATTTGAATTGTTGTTCATGATGAATTGAGAGTGTGACATTTTGAAGTAATCTACAAACTGAAATATGAGTGAAGGCTGACCAAACTTTTTCCATGGCTATAGTTTTAAAGGAGGCAAAATGAAAGGCTTCCTAAGGTGCTGAGTGAAGAGTTTAGAAGTTCTTATTTGTTGCATTCTATATATAGAGTACAATTTTCTGGTTTCAAATTTCTTGTTTGTGCACTGAGATCTGGATCATTGTGTGCCTTGTTTGAATCAGAAATGGAGTGAATTTAAATTGGAGAATATTACTCTCAAGTTGCAACGTGCAGAAATCATTAAGAAGTCACGCAGGAATGAATACCGCAATGAAACTTATGAGAAGGATGATAAGATCTTTGTAGAATTTGAGATTGACTCTTGTTGTGAGAGGCGGCCGTTTCTTTTGTCCAGAGACTTTGCCTTTGCACGACCTTCAGGTCAAATGACCGAGCCATGTCAGGTTAGCGTCCTCAACTCTAGTTACCATATGCTGTGAAGTATGCCATTTTACTTTGGGGATGAAGCAGATGGTGGAAATCAAGCATTATTTAACTTGAGCTTCATTTAGTGCAGTCAACTTATTGACATCGTTAATGTTTTCAAATTCACACCAGGGTATTATATATCGTGTGGAGAGGAGCACTCGTGTAGTGGTTGAATTTGGTAAAGATTTTCTTTTGCAGCATCATTCAACCCGTAAATATGATGTTAGCTTCTCATTTAACAGAGTTTGTTTGAAAAGGGCTCACCACGCAATTGAAGCGGCTTCAGATCCTTTATTTAAAAGTTTTCTTTTCCCTGATGGTGTCTCCAAAAAGATATTCCCAATCTCTACACCTCTCCACTTTTGCAATCATAAACTTGATGTGTATCAAAGCTCTGCAGTTCGTGAGATTTTGAGCTTCCAAGGACCACCGCCTTATATTGTTGAAGGTCCACTCTGTTTAAACAAGTTTTCAGAACTATCAAGGACTGGATTGGTAATCCAGGAAGCAGTGCTCCAAATTTATCAAAGCTCGTCAAAGCTTCGGATTCTTATATGTGCACCCATTAACAGAACATGTGATTTGCTGATGCAAAGCTTAAACAATGACATTCCAAAGTCAGATATGTTTCGAGCAAATGCTACTTTTCGAGAGATAGATGGGGTACCTATTGACATCCTACCATCGTGTGCTTACAAAGGGGAGTGTTTTACGTGTCCATCTCTTCAGGAGCTCCGGAAATTTAGAGTAATCTTGTCTACTTTTGTTAGTAGCTTTCGGCTGCGTAATGAAGGGATAGCTGCTGGTCATTTTAGTCATATTTTTTTGGTTGATGCTTCATCAGCTACTGAGCCAGAAGCAATGGTGCCTCTGGCTAATTTGGCTAGTGAGGAGACAGCAGTGATAGTTACTGGTGCACCAGGAAACCATTCAGGCTGGGTTCGCTCCAACATTGCAAGGAAGAATGGACTAATGACATCCTACTTTGAAAGACTTCGCCATAGCAAGCCATACCGGAGTTTACTTCCAAAGTTTATCACACAGCTGGCTGATCCCCAGAAAGAATCAGTTGGTGATTATAGCTATGCATCTGTATCTTATGACTAAGGTGTTCTTCCATATCTGCAACGCCATGATACTCTTAACTCATTGGATTTCCTGTAAGCTTTCTCATTGCCTGGTCTTGTGCATATATGAGTGAAATACGAAGAGAGTTCTTCTGTAAGTTGACTCAAATTTACCGATTGATGTATTTGTTTGCTTGACTAGAAAAATTCAAGTAGAATAATTTTCTTTCTTGTGGTTTATTGCTTTCTGTTGTAGTGCTGTTTATGCGGTTGTTTTGTTTTAATCACTTAAAAAGTTCTTTTTTAAAATACTTAAAAAGTAGAGAATTTAAAATTTTGATCTTGGGTTTTCATTGTTTTGCTGTTTATGCCAATAATTTTGAGCATTTGTTTTGGTTTCTGCATTTTTTATGTTTTGTGGGTTATTGATTGGTCTTCATCTGCCTTGCCGACGAATATAAGGTTAAAAGCTTTCTCCAGCATCTTGCTTCTGACTACAATGTTGGTCAGGCATATAAGAGGCCAGTCAGTTGCCTAAAAGAACAAGGGTTACTTCTCTAACATCTTTTTTTTTTTTAAAAAAAAAAAGGGTAAAGGGAGGTACAAGAAAACTAGAAAATAAAATAAAAGAACTTGTTTCCATTTTCATACAAATACAAGTCCTTAAGGCCAAGCCAACTGGTCTCACAAAACCTAGGCTCCTGTATTTGATCTTCAATCTCTGACACAAACTTGATTCTGTCCTTTGGCAGTGGTTTCTGCTTTGTGGTAGAAGAAGAAGAAGAAGACATAGCAGCAGCAACACAAGAAGAGGTCTAAGAGAAGAAGAAGGTAATGTGGATACAAAAACCATGTTTGTGTTTTGAGGACGAACAAGTTGTGACAACAAAAGTACAAGAGAAGCCACAAAAGGAGGTTTTTTCTGTTGAATGTTTTTTTAGATAAGGAAATGAATTTGGACACAAAGGGTGTGTGGGTTGTCACTTATGTATATAGTGATCGCTAGTTTACAAGAAAGATGCATGTCGGATCAAATAGTAAATACCTATTTCACATTTGTTATTAAAATTTAATCTAATGAGTCTATTTTAAAATTAAGAAAAAAATAATGAAATTAAAAGAGAAAAAAAACACTTTCATGCCCAATTTCTTGTATACCCCAAGTTTAAAATTAAAACGTACGAGAATTATCTCGAAATGACATGGTCGATTTGATTAGTTAAAAAATAACTTTATCAATTGGTAAAAAAAGATCTTAAAATGAAATAGAGAAAAAAATAATGCAATTAGCACAAAAACCTCTAACTTTACTACTTACCTAGTTTGAATTTAAAATTAAATCGTGTGGGGGTTGCATCGATGTGATCCTGTCGACTTAGCTGATCTAAAGACAACCTAAACTACTATTAAAAAAATTAAGAATAAAATTGAAAAAAAAAATGAAAAAAAATGAGCTTCATTGTTCATATAGGTAATATGAGTAGTAAGGGTGTTCAAAAAATCAGCTCATCTGCAATATTATCTAACTCGACTCAACCTATCAAAATTAGATAATATGAATATTACGGATGGTAACGGAATAAAAAAAAACCTAAGAAATGGATATCATGGATTAGGTGGCAGGTTATGATTTTTAAAACATGGTCAACCCAACCCAACTAGTATATTCTATAGCAACAAACTCAATTTATTTTTATATATTCTAACTGTTTTTTGCAATTGATTTTTTCATTTTAGTCGATTGATTCAATTGATATATTAAACATAAATTATTTGTTACATCTTATAACAGGTTTTGGGTTAATTTATTGAGCCGAAATCTTAGTTCTAATTAAATTGAACCCATGAAAATTAACGTTATAAATCTAATCCATTGATATTTTTAATTTTCATAACAAAATAGATTAACCTATATATCTAACCCGCTCAAGTTTGAAAAAAAAAATTGGTTAAATATATAATTTATAAAATATCAAAAATTGAGTTGAATATAGTTATAAACTTAAAGTTGAACCAATTATAGAAGTGTTTAAGAGTGTGGTTGCGGTTGTTTTTCAAAATATTTTTCGTTTGGAAATACATCAAAATAATATTTTTTTTTATTTTAAAAAAATTATTTTTGATATCAGCACATCAAAATAATCTAAAAACACCAAAAAAATATTAATTTAAAACAAAAATAAATATAAAAAAATTTAATTCTTTGTTAAAATATTTTTAAAACACAAAAAAAAACATGTATTTTTATACGAGAACACCCATTATAAGGATCAACGAAACTCCATTAAGATTCTTTAACTCTTTTTAGTATAGTAGGGTAATGGATGAAAAAACCTATATAGCCCCTTGTTTTGGTCTGACTTGACAGGCAAGTTTCTGTTTTACTCATGGAAAAATATAAAAACTAGGGATGGTTTGTGCTCATTTGCTAATGGTTTTTGTTGTTTACTTTCCTTCATTTATGGCTTTGAATAAAGGTTCGGTTTCAGTTAACCACAGAAGTCTTTAATGTCCAAAACCATGGGCTTTCTGCCCTTCGTTACTAGTAAACGTTGCATTAATTAGAAAAAAAATAGAGATATAAGTTTTTTTATGAGTTGTTTTACATAAAAAAAAATTCTAAGTATAAATTCAAAGATTTATGCAAATATTTAATTAAATAAATTAAGAATTTTTTGTGTAAATAACAAAATTAAAAAAATCAAGAAACAGATATAGATCAAGATATTGATCATATGAAATATTAACATAATTTACTGAATCTGTTTATTAAAGTATTTTCTTTATTCAATCAAATAATAATAGAAACAAACACAAACATGAACTTGAATGAATAAAATTAAAGGGAAAAAAATTATACAAAACTAAACATATTTGAAATATTATCTAAAAATAATATTTATTTGAAATATTATCTAAAAATTATACACAAACTAAAAATATTGGTTAAAATGTATCGACCTTAATAAGATGAACCATAGCTTTATGGGTCAAGCCATGCAAAATGAAGCATGAGGTAAACTTGTTTTTAAGTTCATGAAGCATGCAAAATGTAAAACCTATTTTTGAATTTGTTTCTCTTTTATTTTCATAATTTTTGTATTTTTTTATTAAAAATTCAAAAATGATTATTTTTTAATAAACTTGACCATACGCAATTAAAAAACATTTGGTTAATTAGAAACAATTTTATCTATTTTTTTACCATTTATTTAAGACATGCTAAAAAAGACAGACATGCACACATTTTTTTTCCACTAATTTATCCACACCCTACAATCACATATATTTAAAATCATCCCCAAATATCAATCAAGATTACAATAATTAATCAGAGAATAATTTTTCAAAGTTAGAAATTGGATGAAGGAGTTGCTAGAACTTAAGAACAACACTAGAGAACTCTGGAAGTGCAAGAACAATGGTGGTTGATGGGCCACGCCTGTCATAGGAGTAAAAAGACCTCTTTGTGTTTGTTTCTTTTCTCTTTATGTTGTATGCTGGTGAGTATGGTGGCTGAAGTGTGAGGGAAGGTGAAGGGTTGATGGAGGCTGATGGGTTTTATTGAAAACAAAAGGGTCAAGGGTTTTTTTTTTTAGGTGTGTGAGAGAGAGTTCCTCTTTTGTATTTATCTTTTTGTATGGAGGCTGATGGGTTTTATTGAAAACAAAAGGGTCTAGGGTTTTTTTTTAGGTGTGTGAGAGAGAGTTTTTTTTTTTATTTATCTTTTTGTATGTAATTTCAGTATCCTCCCCTTCAAGTTTTTTTTATTTTTGGATAGCCTCCCTTATTTTTTAGATTTTTCTTTTACTATTTATAAGCAAAGTAATTTTGTCTCTTCCTCCCAATTATTGGGGCCTAAGTAACTTGGTTTTATCTTGGTCCCTCCATTTTCTTACTTTGCACTTTGGTCTCTTTTTTATTTTTTTTATTTTTTCCTTTTTTTTATTTTTATATTTTGATTTATTTAAAAAAAAACAAATCCAACATCAACTTGATGATAAAAATTAATCAACGATTTTAAAATTGATGTGTTAATAGCTAAATGCATTGAAAACAAAATTTCAAATTTTGTATTCTTTCAAAAAGGCGTCGAAAATGACAAAAATAAAGCAAATGCATCAAAAATATATTTTTTTGTTGTTTTTTTAATATTTTTTATTTTCTAAATTTTTTTTTGAAAAGGGGTAAAAAATTATGTTATGACACTTGTCTCGTTTTTAGGTGATCTGCCCATGATTTGTGATCAGAAAACCTCTCATGGTTTCTAATTGGGTGACTTGCCCGAGGTTTGTGATCGGGTAACCTGTCCATTGCATGAAAAATTACTAGGATTTTTCATAAATGATCCGTGTTTGGGTAACATGCCCGTGGATTGTGACCGCGTAACCTACCCATGATTTATGATCAGGTGACCTGCCCATTGTGAAAATATCTAGGATCTTTCATAAGTGAAATGATTGATTTTGAGTGATGATATTTTTTAATGGTGTATTGGATTTTTTTTAGAAAATGTCTTACCTTTTTTTTTTTAGATGAACCATCTTCTCATATTTTTTGGATTGTCCTTGTTGGACTTCTAATCATCAAATTAAGCCTTGTTGAGCTCAGAACCTTATGAAGTCCTTATTTGATGGAGTCTTGCTAGACTCTTCTTTGATAAAACCTTGATGGATTTTTGATTAACTAGAGTTTTACTAGGCTCAGAACTGTATTTGATCTTTATTTGTTAGAGTTTTGCTGGACTTTTTAAAAACTTATTGGGTTTTTTTTTTATTAACTAGAGTCTTATTAGGCTCAGAACCTTACCGGGTCCTTATTTGATGAAATATTATTCAACTTTTTCTTTATTAAAACATTGTTGGGTTTTTAATCAACTGAAGCCTTGCTAGGCTTAGAACTTTGTTGGCTTCTTTTGAGGGATCCTCCTTGTAAAATTCTTGAAAATATTTTATAAGGCTCATGGTATAAAGCCTTGTAGAAAGACTTTATATAATAAGCTTGTAAAATAGAAAAATATGTTTTTCAAAAGCCACAAAGTTGAGAGGCCACACTACAAGGGATTTTTTTCAGCCTTGCAAAATATAAAAACTATTGTTTAATGTATTTTTAAAAGCAGAAAAATATGTTTTTTAAAAGCCTAGCAAATCATGATGCATGCAAAATATAAAATTTGATGTTTTCAAGAAATTCTAAATCATGCAATATATTTTTGGTTTTTTTTCTTTTTTTCTTTTATATTTTTTGTATTTTTTTTATTAAATGAAAACATGATTTTTTTGGATAAACTTTGTCATATGCAGTTTAAAACATTTGGTTAACTAAAAAAATTATCTTTTTTTTACCATTTATTTAACACGTGCTAGGAGAAAAATGCAAAAAACACTCGCACATCATTTTTTTTTCCTTAATTTACTCACACACCTTATAATTACATGTATTTACAACCATCCCCAAATATCAATCACGGTTACAACAATTCATTAAAGAAATAATTTTTCAAAGTTAGAATTGGTTGGAGGAGCTACTAAAACCTCGAGAACAACACTATAGGAATCTAGAAATGTAGGAACAGTGGCGGTGTATGGATTCCACACTCCACCGCCACTGCTGGCTCTTGGGCTCAAGCGTCATTGCTACTAAAATGGAAAAGATCTGGAGTGGTTTCTTGTTTTCTTTCTCTTTGTACCAGTGATGAAGGTCATCTCACTTGCAAAAAAGAAAAAACTCACACAAACAATCAGTTTTATTTTCTCTATTTTTCCATCAACATATCTATTTTCTTTTCTATTGGTTTTCATCACCACCAATCATTTCCATGGCGTGAGGCAGGCTATCAGTATTGTGTGTTGACCATGGGTGTGATGAGGTTGTTGTTTTGCAATGAAATAGAGAAGAAAAGTGTAAAAAAGAAAGGAGTGGATCATGGATGGTGTATGGTTAATGTGGTTGCCCATAATGAAGTTGACAAATGATAAAGAGAGGCTACTGGTGCTGATGGAGAAGCTACTCACGCTGGTTGTGGTTGAGGTTATGGTGGCTCACAATATTGAGTTGTTGGGTGTGGCGTTGCTGGAGAGAGATGGTTTTCGAAGGAGGAGATCTTGTGGTGTCCAAAAAACCCCGGCAATGAAGTTTTAAGTTTTTTTTATTCCGATGGCATTAAGTAATTTAATTGTGCTTAAAAAGTAGAAAAACCAAATTACCGCTTATTCAACATAAGTATTACAAAAAAAAAAAATCAAGAGTAAAAAGATTATAAAGCCCCTACAAGAAAATTGTAGTTTTTTTTATTCCAATGCTAGTTAAGTAATTTAATTATGTTTAAAAAAAATAAAAAAACCACCTAGATACTATTTTATTATTTTTTGCTTTCAAGAGTTTTTATTCATTACACTGTTAATTGTTTCAGTGTAAACAATGCAAAAGGATGATCTTACCTCTTTAGAGTTTCAGTGTTAATTGTTTGTGTGTTTAGGTGACAAGATGTCACATTAGGCGATTTGCTTGGCTAACTGTGTCATTCAATTTTTAATATTAAAAAATATTAATTTAAAAAAAATTAAAAAATTTATATAACAGAAAACCTAGAACCAAGGTTGTCAATTCCGTTCCGTTTCGTTCGGAATGGCCGAAACGTTCCATACCAATTCAAAAAACGGAACAAAACGGAATAAATTTCATCTCATTTTAAATCTCGGTCAGTTCCGGATTTTTCGGCTAAATTCCACCCGGAACGTTCCTGTTTCATTCCACATGTTCTGTTCCACTCTTGAAAAGCCATTGAATCAAATTGAACCTTGTTCAATTTAATTAATTAAACCACCCAATTATAAAAAGTTCTTTTTCATTACAATTTTCAATAACAATGATATTAATAATAATATTGAAAATTATTATTACTATTTCATTAACAATGATATTAATTTTTTAAAATTAGATTTATCACTAATATATATGGTTTATATTCATGTTGTTTTTTTCATGTTTATACTTTGTAGGAATTTGAGCAAATTAAAGGATGCTTTAGATTTCATTAGCCTTGATAACATTAACCTAACTTTATATTTAAAATATTTGTGTTAAAACATTTTACTTTCATAATATTTTGATATTTTGTTTAAGTTGAATTACTTTAAGTTAAAGATCTATTTAATCTTGACTATTTAGAAATATTTTAAATTTTAAAATTATATTTGTTTGGCATTGTGTTTGTATAGCATAATTTATAATTAATTTATCTTGAATTTGAATTATGTTTGTTGAATATATATATATATATATATATATATATATGAACAGTACAACTCCGAAACGGCACGCCGAAATACTCTGAAACTGAAATATTCCATTTTAATTGAAAAAACGAAACATCTATCGAAACGGAATTGACAACCTTGTCTAGAACTGATCAATTATAGGTTTTCTCAAAAGAAAAACAAAGAACATAATTAACCACGTAAAAAAGGGCTGTGTTAGAACTTCAAATGCATTGTAATTGTTCATTTATTCACCCAAACAAAAGTATTAAGTCGCTTGATCAACACTCAATCAAAAGGAAGAAAAGAGTATCTGCTTAGGGGAACTGAACATGGGAATTGGGAAGCAAGTCTTTTACCATCACAGCTTGCTTCCTATACTGCAAAAGGTCATGGCAAGCGAACAGAGTGAGACCTAGCTAGCTAGTGGTGGTTTGTTCTTAATAGCTGCCCTACTTCCCACATGCCTCTGTGTGGAACTCACTACTCTTTGTCCCTCTGTAGCCACACATTTTACCGGATGTGGCCCCACACTTACTGCCTTCTCACACCTACAGCTCATCAACAACCCTCCATTCCCTCCTCTCTTCTTCCCTGCTCCCCCGCCGCCGCGCATCATTGTCATTTCATCAACTTCTGATGCACTAACTGAGAAGTTTGTAACACTTCCTCTGTCAAAGCCTTCTGCTGTTGTCACACTCCAGTCTATGCTAGCCTCGCTTGGCTCATAACATTCTGTTGCTGCAACTGATGGTGTTCTAGGATCATCAAGACTTCGTCTACAATACAAAATCCCTCCATTGGTTGCAGCTAATCGCCTTGCGTTAAAGCTTGAAGCATCATCAAGAGAATCACGAAGATTAGGACACATTGCATATGATGTTGTTTGAGTTGAGAAGCTCTCGATCTCAAACAGGTCTGAACTTGCATCACTTGCCATGTCATCATCTATGACTGTGAAGCTTTGACGTCGGTGAAGATCAGAAATTGACTTGGTTGGAATAGGATCATCAGCTGGCCGAAAAACTTCCAACGAATGGCGAGGTGGATCCTCAAGAAGAGGGTTATAAGTAGCTGATGGCAGCACCAGTTTTGTAGGAGGCGGGGTTTGGCTCTGTACAGGAAAACTGAACCCAGCAGTAGTATCAGTACTGAATGGTCTTGCTGAGGCCACTACAAGTTGGTGGCTTAAGCTTGAAGGGAATCGGTTGTTGTCTGCTGAGATTCGATGAGAATTAGGAATCACTTCACGTCTTTCGAGCTTGTTGTCTGATGAGATTCTATGAGTGCTAGGAATTACTTCACGCCTTTCGAGCCAGTCCGGTGCAGCCAAACTTTTTTCAATAGGATTTTCTACAGTGGTACGAATTTGATTCTGAATCTTCTTTTTGAGATCCGAAGAGACTCTAGTGTGGCTTATCCGCGATGGGGTTCTTGCTTCTGATAGCTTTTCCTCAATTTGAACAGATTTCTTACCTGAACATGGACATTTTCTCCCAAGAAGCCATTTTGTGCCGCACCCCTTTTTCTTGTCATCGTTTCGGGGTGGATTTCGCATCGAGACAGCGATAGCACCAGGTGGATTCGACAATAAGCCAGTCTGGCTATTCCAACTAGCTTCAGATGAAGCTGTTGGCGTTGCGTGGAAAGAGCGAGCTCTATAATTCCTACCATATCCATCCACAACAGAAGATGAAGCAGAAGAGAATCTAGGAACCGAAGAGAAATCATATCGCTCGGATAGGCGTTCAAGATTAGTAACTGGAGAAACTCTCTTGTTCAATTTGGGATCACAGCTGCCACCTTCGTTGAAGTAATAACTCTGCGCATCAAAAATGCATATCTCAGAATCATCAACTCGATTAAGCTGTTCTGGCGTCGGTCTGAGATAAGAAGAAAAGGATGCATCTCTAACAGTTGATTTTTGTGGATAAGAAATGTAAGGATGAGTGGGTTCAATGATGTCAAAAATTGGCTGTGGAGCTATGCTTCCCGCGGCAATAGTTTTCATCACTCTCGATCTTTCCATACTAAAATTCACACTCTTTTAACCAAAATTCAAATCCAATTGCACACAAAAGTATGAGAAAAGAACAGTAGTAGTAGTAATAATAATAGCATGGGCTGCCTCTGGAATTCCCTCTGTTCTACTATATGTAGAGAGGTACAACACATCCTTCGTCTACAGCAAGAATCAATAATAAAGCAGTAAAATGTTCCCACCTAGTCTTATAATTTAGCAGTTACAGTCTCTCTCTCTCTCTCGTCTTTTTCTTAGGGGATGCATGATAAGAAAATAGTGGTCTTCACACCTCGTCAAAGAGCATGGCGTCAGGTCCCACGCGACACATTCGAATTCTCAAGTGGCATGGGGATTAGTCACAGTTCCAGCACCAACCCCTTATTACCTGGTTATGTCAAGACTCGAACCCAAGCATTGCGCTAGGAGAACATTACAGTTTTTCTTTGACACGATTCGTGTTCTTTTACGACAAAGGCCAGCACCAACCAGGCACAAAATGTACAAAAACTAAAGACATGTCATGTTAGATTAAAGGTTTACCATGCCCTACATGCACGTCTACCGAAATCAATCAAGATCTCTAAGGATTGGGGTATGAACAACAAGGACAGTATATAATAATGTCAACATGATGTTTTCCATCAACCTTTATTCCTAAATGTCAAGCAAACCTGACCCTCCCCGGTTCACATACACATTCCTCTACCGCTGGTGTCCATTGTCACTTGTGGAAGTTGCCTCCATGAACAGCAACATGAACTCCACCAAACGATATACTATCCACATGATGAGAGAGACATAATTTGCACACACACGTACAAAAGAAGCAATGAAGAGGGGTGGTTTTATCTGTAGCACTATAGGACAGAAATTTTCTTGGAAGTTTATTCAACTAGGGATTATCCCAAATCTCTGTATCTTTTTTTTATCACTTCTCCATTAAATGGAAAAGAAAAATGGATTCTGTGCTTGATTTGAAACCAGAAACTACTCCTTGAAAAATGGAACGATGGGGTTTTGAATTTAAAATGCATATCCTAACATTGTTTTGAGATTTTTTAGAAATTCTCTAATCAGTTTAACTCCACACACCGAAATTAAATCCCATCTTTGATTGAAATCCAAACTTTGCAAGATAGGAAAATCAAAACAGAAGAGGTTCATTGGTCAACCCATTGTAAAGGACCTTCACTGTTTTGGTAAGTTAGTGGGTACTGCATCCATGTCTTTCTTTAGGGTTTGCAAACAACAAGGTTCAAGCTTTATTCACTTCGTTACTATAGGAGCCAAACTTGAACATGGATTGATTGGATTCTCATCTTAAACATGCCTGCACTCAACTTCATCCGGAATTGGTTTGGAAACCAACCTCGGTTTAATAAGCAATGAAGGAATATGATTGAATGGTCTCAGGTTTGAGCTTTGGCTCATATTGCACCGGTGATCAAGTGACTACAGCCAAGTAAAATAAAGCAAGATTGATTTGGCAATTCGAATATATCACTTGTGGCCAGTGAAATTGTGTGAGCGTCGAAATCTGGTCCCACGATGCCAAAATATATATATCAAAGAAAAGTCTCAGGCACGCAGGCTTAATAAGAAGATCAGCACAAAGGTAAATTTCAAAGACATCGAAAAAGAAAGAAATCAATATAGCATCAAATATTCATCTTCAACCAGACAAAGGAAATACCGTGGACAATTGATCAATCAGCGGAATTAAACTAGCAGCAAAGCAATGTCACAAGAGTACTCAAAACACACCAATTGAAGAAATAAAAAGTCATTAAACAGATCAACATGACTTCAAATGAATAACCACTGAGGATACCAGAACGACCTATCATCCTCTCTAACTTCTCATTCTCCATGTAATTGGTATATCCAAGTTAGATGCCATTTCGATTGTGAAAACTTCTCCTCCGCTCAATGAGAAGGAATCCATTTTGGTGACAAACATCACCACCTTTAATGCAGTTTTACAGAGCAGTATCTTTACAAAATGCTAGAAAATCAAGAATCTAACAGCAAGAGGGCAGATATTCTGAAAATCCTAAGTTGTAGGAGCCAACTGCCTCAGCTTTGCCTGTAAGATTGCCCCTGCTTCATCTGCTACAGTCTTCTTTTTAGTTGCAAGCTGCAATTAAGCATTTCAAATTTAGCCTTCCCATCACTGAAAGATTAGCAAGCAGCAGTGATAATGATATAAACCAAGACAAAGATTGCAGGCTCAATTTCCAATAAAGAAAAGAAAATGCATTTTAATCCCCTCAATTAGGATTATAATGTTTAACTTGATGGACTGACTACTTTCTTCCCAAAATACTTCTTCTGACACAAGGGATTAATGAAAATCAAAACTTATCATCAAGCACGGTCCTAAACAGGAAACCTCTCAGCTCTCCAATCTTATGTGAAAAGCAACAGTGACCAGATGCTGGCATGGTTCATTGTCAGAAAACCAGTATACACGGGGTTTAGAATTCATTCTAATTCAAATCACATGATCACAACACAATCATTTGAAATTGCTGTAATTCTTGCATGTCAAGGCATGAACGAACATCATGAAAGGGACATGGAGAAACCAGGCGTAGAATGGTGCAACTAAATATGTTGCAAATGGATTTCAAAGAAAAGTCTCACTGTAACTTCAGGCAAAGACTGGCAGACTATTAGCATTGTGTGGTTCAATCCACAGTTATGATGCACTAATGCAGGTTTTAGCACCATAATAATCAGTTAAGAACTCCATCAAACTGCTAAAAAGGTTGCTTTTCAAAATACCATGGCACTCCCCAACTAGCAGAACAGGTTTAAGTAACCAAACTAAGTGTCCTGTGCTAAGATTTCCAAATGTAAACAATTCTCAACATCCTTAACACAGAGATATGATCGAAAACATACCTCAATAAGCTGATCAAAATTAGACTTCAACAAGTTAATCTTGCGCTCGCAATAATCTTTCCCTTCATTCATTGTTTTCTATTATCATAACAAACAAACAAACAAAGAATTTAATCAGGTTAACGCAATCCAATACATTGCTAATCCACTAAATGAAATTCAAAAAAGCCATCAAACTTGTACCAACTAACCTCAACAAAATATCCAGTACCAATATCAACAAGAACTCTATCAGCATCATCAAGTGTACCAGGTACATAAAGTGAAGCAGTTAATGGCACCAACATCTTCTTTCCTAATTTTCACAAAAGCCCCACAAAACAAAACCCACAAAAGCACACAAAGAAATCATAAAGATCCAATCTTCGACCTTCAAGACAAGCAAGAAAAATAAAAACTTTAACAAGAAAGCAATAAAGGGTTTACCTTGGGGACGGAGAGCGAGATCATTAAGTGAAGTGGCGGCGACTTCAAGACGACCAGTGGCTGTTTTAATGTTGTTAAGACTGTCTTGTAAGAGATTGAATTCAAGATCTGTTTGTTCTTTTACTGCTTTTAGTTGTTCTATACTCATTTTCTCCATATCTGATGCTCTCGCCGCCGCTGGACTGGTGGCTACTCCTTTTGACGAAGCCATGGTTGTTTTTGTTGCCCTCTACGTTTTTCTTGTGCGGTCACTCCTCTTAATTGAGGTCTCTTACTCACTCGTGTGGCCCGGTTTTGTTGGGTGGGGCTTAGCTATATTAGATGATACTAAATTATAAACCATTCGAACCGTTGATGTAAGGTGCCCCTATAGCTCAGTGGTAGAGCGTCAGTCTTGTAAACTGAAGGTCTGTAGTTCGATCCTGCATGGGGGCATTCTGTCTTTTATTTTATGCTTATTTGATCATATAATTCTTCGGTTTCATTTGCGGCCCATTAATAATGGGCCCATGAATAAATGGGCTCAGTCCTCACCGTGCATGCATGGAAATTTTTTGTGTCAATTTAATAAATTAAAGTCTGAGCTGATTCAATGTGACAGTATCATACCATTTTTCTCCGAGCATTAAAAATGTAGGACCCTATCAATTATTACCATACTTTTTAACCTTTTTGGAAGTACAAATCTCGACACGACAAATGGATCTTATTCTTTTCAATTTTCAAAATTTACCCTCCTCCCGCTATAATTATAGCCTGTTTGTTTTTACATGTTTTCAAAAAAAATTCAATAATTTTTTATTTTTTATTTTAAAATAATTTTTTTAAAATATTTTCATATAGCTGTTAAAGTTAATTGGAGAAGAGCAGGGCTTACAATTCAGCATAGCAGCTCTACGGAGGTTTTCATCGGATATTAAAAATAATTTTAAAAAAAATATTATTTTAATACATCACAACAAACTATTCTTAATTAGTTTGTTGCATCTAGTACTCCCCTCCTTGTCCTCAAATGCAACATCATAGTTTGATTTATGTCATCCTGTGTTATCCCTTATCTTTAACATTGATTGCAACACGCAACCCGACCACTCCTTCAAAACCAGCCATGGAATCCTTGGAAGCTGAAACTAAATCACTTGAGCATTGGCCTTTCACAGCATGACTTCGAATACAATAATAATAATAATAATAATAATTGCCAATAGTTCACAAATAAGAGATGCTTGGCCTTTGACAACATGACTTCAAATAAAATAATAATGGCCAAGAGTAATCATTTAGGTAGTGGTCAGTAGTAAAAGCTTGGGACCAAGAGGTTTGCTCCCTCTGTGATCTCAAGTTCGAGCCCTGTGGTTACTCATATGATGGTTACTGGAGGCTTACATGGTCGTTAACTTCAGGGCCCGTGGAATTAGTTGAGGTGCGCGCAAACTGGCTCGGACACCTACATTAAACTAAAATAATAATAATAATAATAATAATAATAATAATAATAATAATGGCCAAGAGTTCACAAATGAGAGATGCCATCTAAACATAAATTCATGGCTGGGAAATACAGATGGGTTTGTTCTGGCAGACCTCAAATAAATGGAGCAACCAGAGATTCATTAGGCAGTTTGCAAAGGTAAATTTAAAAAAACAAAAACAAAAGCTATAAATTTTAGATTTTTCATAATCAAAGTTGCAAGAAAGAGTTTTTGATGAATCCATATAAAATTGAGTTGATTAACCAAATACTTTCAAAATTATAATTAGAACAAAACCAAACAAACACGGTTTCAATCACACCTCACAAAATATACACTTGAATCCATAAACTCAACTTCCAACTACTTCTTCCTTAATAATATTGATATAATACTCCAAATACAAAAACTAGTATATTGATCCGCGCTTCTTAGTGGGTTAATATTAATTTTTTAAAAATATATAAAAAATATATTAAGAGTATAGAGAATGTTTTATACGCTCTGGGTCTGGCACCAATGCCAGACCCATGCCTGGGTCTAGCAGTCATGTCAGTCCCAAGTTAACAATAAATAAAAAAAAAGACAATTGTACACTTTAGTTGTCAAGAGAGAAAAGAAAAAAAAACACAAACAATCGATCATCGGCTGCAATCCAACCATGATGTCTACACGCACCGCACCATGCGAAAGAGAGCACAGTTGCGCATCTATTTATACAACGAATTATCAGATTTTACCACTGGAAAACATCTCATGCGCCTCCTTAATGGCTCGCGTGCCGCCCACTCGCTGGGATGTAGGAACACTCGTCTAGCATGGCTACGAGACCCACGCAACTTGGGTCTAACACCCATGTCAAACCCCCGTCCAGGTCTGGCACCAAACATGGTTGCCAGACTCAAGGTGCTTAGACCTAACAACCATGTCAAATTCAAGTGTCATGAGTCTGGCAACGAAGCCAGTTCCAAGATGCCTGGGTCTGGCAACTCATGCCAGACCCAAGCAAACAACCAAAAAAAAAGGGCAATTGTGTACTTTAGTTGTTAGGAGAGAAATAAAAAACGCAAACAATCAATTATTGACGACAATTCAACCATGATATCTACATACGTCGCACCATGTGGAAGAGAACACAGCTGCGCATCTATTTATACAGCGGATGGCCAAATTTGACCTCTAGAAAGTGTCTCACGTGCCTTCTTAATGACTTGAGCACCACCCACTCGCTGGGGCGTATGAAACGCACCAACAGTTTTTTTATTAAAAATAAAAATTAGAATGTAAAAATACTAAAAAGCCCCCCATTATCCTCTTAATTACACAACATATCCATGTAATTTCAGTATCACAATCCACAGTAATCTATGTCTAAAGCTATAGTAAAATCCCTACATCATTTAGCTTTCTTTATGATTTACCCAACTACTACCAGTCTGCATTAAGATACAGGAAAAAGATGAAATGTAGCATCTTACAATTGATATAAGACATGGATCCCAATAAACTGTCGAAGAAGACTTGGGATGATAATATCGGATACAACACCTGCGATGACTTGCACAGAAAATGAAATCCTTGAAGGAAATCTGGATCCCAGGCGAAACAAACCAGTTTAACTAGAAAATGATATGATATGACCTGTAACACAATCTATCACAACCGTCAACAAACACAGCTTGCTAGCATGAATTCCCCACCTGCTCATTAATTAGTGAATGGTAGAACTCCCTTCTTCCACGCAAACTTTTCAAAGTTACTAGCAATAATCGCTTCAAAGAACTCCATGGATTGTTGGGTAGAAGATTCAAATATGAAAAGAACAAGCCGAGAAAGCCAGATTAAGTAATGTGGATTATACTTATTGATAGCATAATGAGTTGATATATACATCGAGCAAAAGGCAATGGCACACAAGCAACAGATTGAATTGAGAGAAACACTTGGGTTTCTTATTCACACAACAGTCACCTGAAAAACAATCCACTTACATACGTGGAACACACATTATTATCACACTAATTGATCAGAGAAATGGCTAAGAATACTGATAAGTTTCGAAACAGCCGTCTTACAAAGAGGCACCCAGAGTTTCCCCCACACACAGCAGTCTCCTTTGAGATCAATACACCAACACATACCCTGAAAGCCCCCTAATAAGAACACACAGCAGTCTCCTTTGAGATCAACACACCATCACATACCCTGAAAGCGGAAGAATGCAAGAAACAGTTTGCAACCACCGTGGCATATCACAAGCTAAGCACCGAAAGAACCACCACTGTTGTCATCGAACCATAACACAAATTGCATCAAACGATATCAACTCTTCATCCTCCATGGGAGCAAAGGAAAATTCAACGAATTTGGGGAGACTAGAAGTCCAGAATTACAGGGCGCAGTCGGATTAAATACAATGCAAGCAGAATGACACCCAGAAACTCCACTTTTCCATTGTTTTGATCACCCAGCTATTGAGACAAAACATGACATTGCTTCAAACCCACATTTGCAAGCATTGTGTCACACCATGGAAAAGAAGCTAGATGTCCAAAATAGGAAGAACTCACTAATAGCATAAAGCACTCAAACTTTGACAAGTTTCTCCCAAAATAAGAACACAAAGCCTGATATAGATTTGCGCCAGACTCCCCTAATCCATTATGAAAAAAAAACCTTTGCAGCTTCAGCCACAGAATTTGAATCACAAAACCATAATTCTTCACTCCATTCCTCCTCCATCAAAACCCCCAAGAACCTAAACAATTTGAACCCTAAAAAACCCTAATTAATCTCCAAACAAACTTACTACAAAGAACCCCTAATTAAATTCATGCATTCATTACTTAAATTCTCCCAAATCCTAAACCCTAACCCTAATCTTCACTAAAATTCTTCTCGTCCATCTTCACACACAAGCAAAAAAAAAAACGCACCAATTTAACATAACAACATTCTTATAATATATACCATACACCAACACTACCAAGATCCCATTTCTCCACATTCAACGGTGATCATCCTCTCTCCTTCCTGAACTTCCATGTCCACTCGACAAAGAAGCCAGCAAATTCAAATGACCAGGAAGATAATTCCCCACTCTTGCCGCCGACGCTTCTCCCATAGCCGCAGCATGCTGGTGCATAAACAGTGAAGACTGCTGCACCGCAGTCGGCTGAACAACCATTTCCGGCGGTGCAGCAGCAGCAAACCCCCAAAAATCGGGCCTGGCAGGTAAAGCCCAGAACCCACCAGGCCCGGCTGTTGCTGTGGGGCCCATTAATGACCCAATTGTGGGGCCCACAGGAACCCCATCATCGTCCTTCCCACCACCATTACCATCCTCCTCCGGCCGCATCCTTTTCCCAAGTATAAACGGCGCTGGGCCTAACAAAGGCTTGTGCTCCAAAGAACCAACCGGATGAATATTATTGCTCGAAAGAGAAGATATAGAATTTGAATTCCCACCAGCACGAACCGAAACAGAAACAGTAGAAAAACTAGCAGGAGTAGTTCCAGTACCAGTAGCAGCAATAATCGAAGGCTCAGCTTGACGAAGTAGCCATTCAATAGTTTGTCCATCGGATTTATGACCCAATTCACGAGTCAACTGAAAAACTCTAGCAGCACAAATGATCGGCATCCGAATCCTCCTTCCACGACCATCAACTTTGCTATGACGGTCTTTAGAAGGTGGTTTTTTAGCAACTAAAGCTCCATTAGTAACTCCTCCTCCTCCACCACCACCTCCAGGTGGCTGGTTTCTTTGTGGGTCTATCAAAGATCCGTTATTTACAGCGCCACTGTTGTCTGACATGGTGTGAAGAAGGGCGAGGGGAGCTAAAAATGGTGGGCTTGTATAGAGAGAAAGGATGGATTTTGCGGGTTTTGAGAGCAAGAGGGTTTTTGGAGGAGGGGAGGAGGAGGAAGGGGGGAGAAGGAGAGAGCTAGCTAATCATTGAGCGGCAGGAGCTGGTGGAGACAGGAAGGAGGGCACATGGGTGGTGGGGTCCATTCACACACAACCCCTCCACAGCTCACACCCCTCGGTTTCTTTCTTTTGTGCTGTGTTTGTTTGTTGGATGGAGGAGGGAAATGAGTTGTTTTTTTTTTTAATTAAAAAAAAAGAGAGAAATCATAGCTTAATATGAATTGAAAAAAAATAAAATAAAATAGAGATATGCTAATTAAACTGGAATTGCAAGTGGTGATTTTTCTCTTATATCCTCTCCATAAATAGAAAAAAAAAAGGTGAATATTTTTGCGAGTATTAATAGAGCTTCATGCATCTTATACTAATTCTTTCTTTTTCCTTTTTTTTTTCAAAAAAAATATATATTTCCATCCACTCGATCTCCTTTGTTTCTAATGTTACTTTTTTTATTATTATTAACAAGGATGTTTGAACCAGCTTGCGTATACCTCGACTAATTCTATGAATTCTAAAATTAATAACCATATAAATTTTAAATAGTCTTGAGATTATAAGACTTGAATTGATGATATTCAAGAAGCTAATTTAGAACATGTGGTATACAGTTTGTCGCCTCCTTTCTTCCCTCCCCTGTTCGTTACCCAAACAATCCCTGCCCGAATTTGATATGAAGAGGGTAAAGCCCACGCGCGAAACAGTAAGCTTCTATCTAGCAGAGGAATTTAAGTGTGGTGGTGTTTCAGAGGGGACCCACTCTGTTTTATTATTTTTTTGAATTGAAGGTTCCAGCTACGTGCTGTTAACTTCTCATTATCCATTCATTATCTCGCCACTTGATCGTAAAAGAGGGAAAATTTTGAAAGTCAAGATTTAAGGTCTTGTTTGGTGGTGGTGTATAATTGTAGCAGCCTGGATGGTGTTATCAGATTTTTTTCAAGATGTTTTTTATTTTAAAATAAATTAAAATAATATTTTAAAAAAATTATTTTTAATATCAACATATCAAAATAATTTAAAAATATTAAAAAATTAATTTAAAATAAAAAAATATTATATTTTTACAAAAAATATTTTTCATCTACAAAAATAAACAAGATCGAAGTATACATTTGCAATTTGGATAAGCAGTATGTGTTACTATCATGGTATGGTAGAGATTGAGGTCTCACTTGGAATTAAATGATCCTATGGTTATCCTTTAAGTAGCTCATGTTTTTCTAGTAGCTTATCTTTTTAGGTTCGTATTACACTGGTGATTGTTTTTTAAAATATTTTTTATAAAATTTATATTTTAAAAAAAAAATTATTTTTAATATCAGCATATTAAAATAATAAAAATACTAAAATAATTTTAAATTAAAAAATTAAAATTTTATAAACACGTGGCTAACCGTGATTCCAAACATGTTTTAAAAATAATTGCCATATTAGTTCCCTTTGTTGGGATCAAACCAACCTATTCTGTGGTCCATCTTATCTCAAGTACTCCTATCTTAGATCAATAGGTTGGGATCATTTCATTTCGTACTTGGAAATGCTTCACTCTAAAATATGATATTATCATTATATGGATTCATTTCATTTAATTTTTAATATCTTTATTAATATTAATAGGGTGTTTATAAGTGCAGTAGTAGTTACTTTTTAAAGTGTTTTTTTTTGCTTGAAAACATATTAAAATAATTTTTTTATTTTTTAAAAATTATTTTTGATATTACCACATTAAAATAATTTGAAAACACCAAAAATATTAATTTAAAGAAAAAATATTTAATTTTTTTAAAAAATATTTTTGAAAAATAAAAATAAATAGAGACGCTCTCAAATTAATCAAATCTACAACACAAACTTGGAAATTTAAAATAGAAGTTGAAAATCTATAGTAACTAAAGTAGCAACAAGAGTGGAGCAAATAAAATAAGAAACATGCTAAATCTTTATTGTAACATAAATTAAATCAATAAGTACAGCATTCGTTGATATTTTTACAAAATAAAAGGGGAATAAAAATCATCAAAATCAAAGAAAGTAAAATAAAATATTAAGCAAATAGAAGCAACGTGTCACTATAAAAAAACAAAAGAAAAAAAAATTCACCGAAAACTTTCGTGAATATTAATTTTAGGATTAATTGAGGTAAATATAAGCGGATTCGAACAGTAGAAAAACAATAAAACAGCAAAACGTGATACGCGCTGGAGCGTGTCTGCACGCTCGCGTAAGACCAGTCTGTCTTTGCTTTAATGAAGTCAGTCAGTGAGCAAGTCAGTCTTTGGAAATGTCACATGGAAACCTCTTTATTTACTATTTTGCCATCAAGCCTGTCATCTTGCAGACAGTGATTTTGGACCCTTGCATCTCGGGTCCCAACAATCTAATGGTTGTGAGTTCGTGTGATTCAGTAGGTCCATCATCCATGTTTTAGCTTATTGATACTTGACAGAAACCCTTCATTGTCAAAATGTCAAAACTACCCATGTGTCTATTGCCTAATTGGAAGGGTGATGAACAAGACATTATTGTCTTTCTAGTCAATTTTTCTTTTTCTTTTTCTTTTCAATTTGTGATTATTGTGTTTAAGAATGGATGGTATGCATGAGATTCTTACAATTCGTGGACTAAACTTTGTATTGTCTTTCTTCTAAAGCCCTTTTCGTTCCTTGCTTGTCGTTTCTTTAGTATAATGAAAGAAAAAAAAAAAGGCAATTTGCTGAGATTTGATCCATGTGCTTTTAGCTTGTGCTTGTGATGGGGTTAGAGAAATTTTGTTAGGAAGTAGGGAAAGCATTGTGATTTTTTTTTTCATTAGGTATATAATCTTTGAAGGATTAGTTGGGATAATCGAATTTTTTAAGTGTTTTTGGATCGTTTTGATGTATTGATGTTATAAATAAATTTTTAAAAACTAATATATATATATATATATATATATATATATTATTTTGATGTATTTCAAAAAAAACACTTTAAAAATAATATTTACCACAATCCTAAACACGCTCTAAAAAATCTATATTACTTTAGGATTTTAATTGAGAGTAGGCTACTTATTAAAGTGTAATTTCCAAAAGAAAAGTGATTTTATACAACGAGATATATAGTGGGATGTTGGCTATAGTCTTGATATATGAATATCTTGTTGTTCAATAGATATTTTTTTTATATTAACACATTAAAATCATTAAAAATATATTACAAAATATTAATTTAATATTTTTTCTTGATAAAAAATAATTTAAAAAAATAGATATTTGACTAATCTAGCAAAACCAAGGATGCCTTGGCTAGAGACATTTTAGTTAGACCTATATATGAAGGATGGATGTTGACTCGAGTAAAAGCATAGTCATCACCTCCATTACTTAAAATATTGTAGCATGTTGGAGCCGGAAGGACTTGAAAAGGTAACTTCTTCTGTCACCAACAAGGCAGAATGATGCATTTATTTTCTTATACCTAGGCAATGTTTTATATATATATATATATATATATATATATATATATATATATATATATATATATATAATTGTTGGTGTCCGAGTCAATTTATATGCTCATCGACTAATTCCTCAAGACCCTAAAATTAACGACGAGATACCTAGTTAATTCCTTGTTCATGCGCTCCTCGACTAATCTCTCAAGACCCTGAAATTAACGTCGAGATACCTAGTCAATTCTTTTTTTTTTTCTTATTCTTTTTATTATTATTAACGTGGGTGTTCAGGTCAGCTTGCGCACACCTCGATTAATCTCACAAGTCCTGAAGTTAACAACCATGTAAATTTCCAGTGGCCCTGAGGTTTGTGAGACTTGAACTGGTGACCTCTAAGAAGTAAATCTAAAACTTGACCCGTTACTGTTTTTTTTTCTCTCTCTTTCTTATTTTTTTTTTTAGTTTAACGTGGGTGTCCGGGCCAGTTTACGCGTACCTTGACTATCTATATTTAGCTCTTGCTATCTATATTTAGCTCTTCGAATGGATTGATTGATAACTCATGGGTGATGGACTCTTCCACCTAAATGTTTAAATTAGGCCAAATCCTCACTTGAGTATTAAATTTATATCGGGATGGGAGCTTAAGATATTTTTTAAAATAGGGTCCATTGGAATCGAGATTTATGTTATTTTTACATTGGGGTTAATTAGGAATTAAAGGAATAATATTACAAAGATTTGTTTATTTATTTATCAATTTCCTTTAAGTGGGGGTCTACCATACCATAGGCCACACAAATCACAATGGCACATTACAAAAAAGTGCAGCATTGTCCGCAAACAATTAGCTAATTAAACTTTCTTGGAGTCCAAATCAATGGCCCCATTGCATCATTAGCACACCATTTTTGCAACAAAAATCCCTTGCCTTAGTTTCATGGATCAATATGGACCACCTCTAACTAAAGTAGTTGAGATTAAGTCAAGATCTTACTAATTAAATAATTAATCACCACATTTCAGTGATTATCTTCGTAAATCAGTGATGTCATTGATTGGTGTTTGTGATCAATCAATAAATTTGATTTTTTTTTATCAATATGCTTTTGACCTTATGTTGTTAATCATCGATTAGTGGGCCCCTTTAACGCGGTTTCTATGACGTAATAATACAAAAATTAGGGTTTGAATGGGAAAATTTTATAGGAACACGAGGGTATATATTCCGCATCTTGATTTCGGGTTCTGTGGCCTACTTTGATTACTTAATTGTCAATTATTTAAACTAATCTATGTTTTTCTTCATTTGTTCTTGTCTAACCACTACAATACAATGATGCCTTTTTTTTCTTTTCTGCTAAAAGTAAAGGAGGGAAAAGATATTAGTACTAGGACAGCAGGTCTTTTTAAATTAATAAATGATGATCATTTATACATGTGTCCATGTATGGATACAGGATCTAATTTTAAAAGAAGGGAAAAATAATATAAGTATATAACTAAATTAATTAAGATAAAAAAATCAAAAAATTATAAGCTTTTAATAAAAATTCAAAAAATTATATATATTATAAAAACATGCTTCATAGAATTCAATTTTCACTGTTTTTTTCTAAGTTACATTAAAGATTCAACTACAACTAAACAACATAATTAAATCTATTTTAATCCTCGTCAACACAACAAAACATATTAAATACATATAACTAACTAATATTTACTCTGGTTCCAAAAAATTGTATCCCCCCTTTAAATGACTGGCTCTACTTTCACCATAAACACCCAATTTTTTTCTTTAATTATGCTTTATTTAGAGTTATTTGCATCCTATTATATTATAAGAACATCACATTTTTACAAAATTACTTTTTCCCAATTTAACATTCAAGAACTCTAATTCAAAATTTAAGAATTTTGCATAAACTTTGTTAATCTTTACTTAAACTTGTACAATCAAGTTTATAATTTCTTACCCGATAATGATATGAACTTCAAATGTTAACAAAATGCCACGAGTTTCCTCTCTCTACTTCCTTTTTCCTCACTTGATTTTCCTTTTAATTATGGACTTAGATATGTACAATTCTCACCCCCTTATTTATCTTACCTTAAATCTTGGTTTCTCTCTAGGGTTTTAGTGAAAAAGCTCTAATTTTTTTTTTCTCTTCTAACATTTTAAAGGGGAAGAGAAAGCTGAATTCCAAGTTTTCACAGTTTTATTTATGAAAATGTTATTAATAAACCTACATGTTATTTTTGATCTGACTATTGTTATTCTTATATGACCTTTGCTTAGATTCCCTAAAATTTTAACCCAACATAAATCAATGTGTCAAGAGGCTCCTCATAAAATTTCAGCCCAATCCGACGTGCGAATTAAAAGTCATTCTCGATAGTGTAAAACTGGTTAGTGTATGATTTTACATCAAAATCCAGATTTTCTTATTCAGTCATTGCTAGAACCAAATCAATGATTTTACTAAGTTCTCAAAACTATTTTTTTATTTCAAAATATATTTATATTTCATTCTCATCATTTGTTTTATTTACAAACTTACTACACTTTCACAGCAATATTATCGATTTTTAACCGAGATTTACACCAACACTTTTTTTTCACAGAGTTCTTTCTTAACTTTCATGTCTCATTTTCATTATAATTCTTAGAAATAATTATTTTATCATTCTCAAAACATATCCATTTGTTAAAACTCGGAACCAATTTCACCAAGATATATACTTGGTTTGAATTTTATTTTAGGCACTGTGGGCAAGTGCCCATATTACCAACACGCTCAATCCGCCCATGCATTTGTCTCAATTTTACTAAAAAATGTACATACTGAATGTATAAGATATTTCATACTATAAAGTTTAGAAGCTTTTTTCGGAAAAATTGTTAAAATTAAAGTTATTTAATCACAATCTCTCTTTAACTAAATATAAAATGATAGAACATTCTTTGGTGAGGCCATTACTATAATCGATCATGATCTTATAAAACTTATATATAAAAGGACCCCAAAAACCACATGTGTATTATATATATATATATATATATATATATATAGTCTCCTCGGGTAATGGTGTGGGCATGGCCCTTCCCAATGGTTCAGTTCAAAATGATGTTTTGATTTGGTGTTGTTTCTTTTTTTTATTTTTTTCTTATTAAATATTATTATAAAAGACATGAGTTTTTTTTTTTTATTGTGTAAGGATCTATTTTTTATCCTCTCATACATTATTGTAGAGGGGCTATATAAAATTTATGTTTTTTTAATTTGATTCTCAAACTTTTTTTTCCTAGTGATTTAATTCTAATTAAAGATCAATTGATTTTGATTTTTTATGAAAAGATGAGATTAAAAGAAGAGGAACCAAAATTAAAAGACACCATACATGAGTGGTATGCCATAAGTTTCACAAAAAATACACTTTAGTTATTGACCTTTAAAAATCACATAAATTATACAATTTCAGTAGCTGAATATTTTTCCACTTCAATTTTAGTACAAAGTTCATTTTTGTTATTTTTTTAGCCCCTGATTGAGAAAGGAGAGAGAGAGAGATCATTGGATTTCGATGGTAGAGAGATAAAAATATCATTGACAGTGATATAGACTACCAAAACATACTGTATTCGTGTCTAATGGTTCCATTTGATAAGAGTTCATATTATGTGTTTTTATACCTTTAAAGTTCATGAAAAAAACAAATATGAGCTTGGGTTGATTTTGATTTTTGGAGTGGTTTTCTGAGGTCATTGATAGGTTTATTACAGTAACTATACTGTTTTATAGGTGTTTCGGGTAAAGAATAAGACAGATGTCTAATTTGTTCTTTAAATCCCACCTCTACACGTTGTCTGATTTTTTTTTCTTCAAAAAGATATGGGGCGAATAATTTCATTTGCCCTAGTTGCAAACAAAAAAATAATTTGGGGTCCAATCACACGGGCCCTTACAAAATGAGCCATATGGGCTAGTCTGACTTGTTAGACCCAGCAATGCCTGATCTTTGCTTTTTTTTTTTTTAATTAATGATTTTTTATGGTTTTTTCTCTAATTTTTTAATATATTTTTAAATTAGTACTTGTTTTCTCTTTTATTTTGTTTGAAGAGCCTCTTTTAAATGACAATAATTTTTTTAGTTGTGCATTTAAATTTGAAGAGTTTTTATGATTCATCTATAATTTTTTTTTTAATCTTTTGTATGGATGAACTTTATTTTTGAAAATAAAAAAAATATTTTCAGATAATATTTCTAATATGTACAGCCTTGCATGATATTTTTTCCCTTTTATTTTATTCGATCACTTTAATTTATATCTCCATTTCTATTATTGTTTGCTTAAATAAAAAATATTATTTTAATAAAAAAATTTAGCAAATACAACCGGGTAAATGTCCTATCTTTTGAGATTAAATATCTTGATCTACATTTGTCTCTTGATTTTTCAATTTTTATTTTTAGGTATCGTTAATGAATTTTTATTTATTTATTTACACACATAGTTTTCAATTTATTTGATTACATATATACATAAAAACATTTATTTTAATTTAGATTTTTAAACTATAAAAATGTGTTGAGAAAAACCTGTATATATAATTTTTTTATAGAAAATAAAAATATCTAACCCATAATAAAACACGGGTCACATAAGTACTGCACTTTCTATTGCTTGTTGAGCAGAGTTAAATGACAAGTGTTGAAAACAAACATACAAGTAGCAACAAATTAATAATTTAAAGGAACTATGATACCATATCAGAAGATGAAATATGTTACCACTAGCATGCTTATTTTTATGTTTTAAAAGTGTTTTTAAAATAATTTATTTATTTTTTTAAATTATTTTTTTGGTGTTTTTAGATTGTTTTGATACGCTAATGTAAAAAATAAATTTTAAAAAATAAAATAAAAAATATAATTTCATTGTATTTGTAAATAAAAAACACTTTAAAAAGCAACCGCCACTACAATACTAAGCATGCTCTTAGCGTAAACAACTACAGGCCAATTGCCTTGAACCCTTTGATTGATTGATTGATTGATTATTATTATTATTATTATTTTGTTGGAAAATATCAGAGAATCTTTCAAGCTATTAGGAGAGCTACATAGATAATCAGTTTAAGAATCAGAACAAAAGATCAAAACATGAGTTATTGTAAATTAGAAATGTATTGAATAAATAAGGACTTGAGATATGTTAATAGTAATAATCCTTGTAGGATAAGTGTTGTGATTTCTTCAAGTAATCGTTTGAGGTTCAAAACTAAAAGAATGATGAAAGAAAGAAAGAAAGTGAATTCTCATGGTCGTACTTAAAACCTGATTAAGAAAGGGATTAGTCCATCTTAGTTATGAGAAATACCTTTATTACTATGGCAAGAAAAAAAATGAAAAAATCAGATTTTAAAAATCTTGACTTTTAAGCAAATACTTGAATTAATTTTAGAAATAACTTTTGATTTAAGTTAAAATTTGTTCTAAACCAAATATTTTCTGAAAGTTTTTGAATTAAAGTAAAAAGAATTAAAAATTAAAAATACAACTCAATTTACAAAGTCACGTCTAACATTTTCTATATTTAAATATTATACTTAATTTTGATTATTTAAATGATCTATTTGCCATGATTCGGAATTCAAGTTATGATGTAAAAATTATTTGTTGTTTGATGGGAACTTCAATGACAATATTCTTCCCAGTTTCATACTCTCTCATTCAAGTGTATTTTTCTTTGCATACAAGTGTGTTTTACTCTTCTGACTTCACTCGATCGAAAAGGAAAAGGAAAAGAAAACTAGTCCTTGAACTCGGTGGTGTTGGTAAATATGTCCTGACGTTACAATCAACACTTTTGAAGGATAAGGGCATGATTTAACCACGTTGCAAGGCATTTAAAGAGAAACTTGATGTCTTTAATAGACTCCTTTATAGTTCTCATGACATACATTTTAGAGTGTCACTAAAGGTAAGAAAAAAGAAAGATTCCCACAAGAAAAAAATAATTCACTCATATATATAAACAAACAAACAAATCATGAAATACATTTAAACCACTTGATGGATAAACATGTTTTGTTTTTATTTTTGTTTATTTGGTGATTTAGAAGAACTAGAGACTAGGTGATAACCTAACATCTTTGGGCTCAACAAAGCGCTGAGCTCGCATACATATGGGTCCGGTGATCTGTCAAACTCAACATTCTTGAGCTTAGCGAAGTGCTAAGCCTATACATGTATGGGTTCGGTGATCTGCCAAACCCAATATCCTTGGGTTCAACACTTGGCTGAGCCCAAACATGTATCTGGTAATCTGCCAAACTTTGCATCCTTGGGTTTAGCCAAGCGTAGAGCACAAACATGTATGGGTCCGATGATCTACCAAACTCAATATCATTGGGGTTAGCCAAGTGTAGAGCCTAAACATGTATGGATCCAACAATCTTTCAACCCTAGCACCTTTGGGCACTTAGCTTGCTGAGCCCCCACGCATATATATATTTTCTCTGACTAAGTTAGAAATATTTTTCTCTTTAACACATAAAAGGTTGGGATGCGATTAAGAAAAAGGTGAGGATGGGCTATAAAGACCTATTGGATCCTTAGAAGAGAGGAATTTCAATCTTTATTCTCTACTGTATATTTATTTTTAGAGTATCTCTCTAAAATATCATTTTATTTTCTCTCAAAAAGATTTTTTTTAAGCATTGGAGAGTCCCTAAACTCACCAAAAGGGATCTTTTATAGGTATCAAGCACAGACCACCACCCATCTTGGCTAGAAAGAATGGATCAGATTGTCAGAACCAAGAGATTAGCTAATTATCCACTACATAAGCCTTGTTCTCAAACTACTTGAATTTCTTAGGACATCATTAATGGCGTCATATGTGGGAAACTAATCAAAAAGCCATTGATAGTTCTTCTAGAACTGGTTTATCGATGTCCCCAATCACCATCAAAGGTAGATAATCAAAACACTCCTGGAATGGGGCGTGGCACAAGCCTTTCTATAGTTGTTGGCATATATGTTCTATTAGAGTTTTAACAACTCTTTAATAAGAATGATAGGCTATACAATAATTTGATTGCCCTAAGTCAATATGTTTTTTCTACTTGTCTATGGGCTTAATGACATGACCAAATTTAGGTTAGGTTTTTGCCAACTTCATGAATGCAGTTGGAGCCTCAAGAATTTAGAAAGCTTTCAACAAGTACAAGTGGAATGTTGGTTCAAACCGTAAAACATGTAAAGTTTGTTCGTTAACCATCTAGAAGACATATATTATGGAAACTCTATTCTCTCCTCTTTTGGAGTTGAGATTATGATCTCAACAAAAATATTATCAAGATGATTATGCCTCTAAAGGCAATAAAAATATATCGTGATCAATGACTAGGAATGTAAGTTTCTTATATATAAATAAAATTATTTATAGTAACAATGTCTTTTTTTCATTAAGTGATACCTAGGGTAACGACCACACAACTTTTCAAGGATAGGAAGAACTCAGTCTTCCTAGAGTAATTACATAATTTACCTTGGAAGAGATTAGCTCAATCTCTTTAATGTGATTACACAATTTATCTTGGAAGGGATATATTTGGAGCCTCCTTAATGCAATTACACAACTCTCCCAGGATGAGATTGACATGACATCTTTTCAGGGCAACAACCTCATAACCTTCTAAAGATGGGATGGACTCAGTCTCCCTAGAGCGATTGCACAATTTACCTGGGGAGAGATGGATCTGAAGCCTCCTTAGTGCGATTGCACAAGTCTCCAAGGATTGGATTGACATGACATTTCTATGAGACAACGGCCTCACAACCTTTCAAACATGAGATGAACCTAGTTTCCCTAGTCTGATTGTATAATTTATCTTGGAAGAGATGGATTTGAATTCTCCCTAAGATAACAACACCAACCTTTAACTCCTTCCTAGTAGTTGTTCAACAATCCACCACAGATTCATCCGAATTGATAGGAACATACCTAAAACCAAGATCTTCTCAGTTCCAAATAGGTGGTAAATCCCTCCTAAATCTTGATTAAAGTTAGAAAGTGTAAATCCCGAGATAATCAAGGCTGGATTAAATTAAAGAAAATAAACTAAATTAAAAAGAAGTGGGGGCAAAACGAATACATTTAAAGAAAATGGGGTCTAAATGCAAATAAGAATAATTATAGAGTATAAATACTACTCTTCTTACCAAAAACAGATCTGTAACTATCATAAAGAAAGAAGAGAGGGAGTTTTGGTATCTATTTTTACAGATCAAGAGAGAAACACCAAATTTCAAAAACCCATCCATGATTTAGGGTTATAGGTAAAAAAAAATAAACACTGGTAGGCAAGGGATTAACAAGAAAAAAATTGAACAAGAAGAGAAGAGGGGAGGGTCGGCTATCATTAGAAAGAAAAGTAGGGATCGAGACCTTGATTCATATCGGGTAAGATATTCTGAACATGGTCTTATGAGTTGTTTTAAAGTTGATTATGAATTGATGCCTGGATGTTAAATTATAGATTTGAGTTCTATAACTCCAGATATAGTTAAAAATCTGAGGAGAGGTCAGACAGTAACAGTTCAAAAACGGACAGTAACAATTGGACAGTAACAGTCCAAGTGTTTGTTGATGAGTGATTTTGACTATCTTAGAGGTAGAACTGGGTTCTCCTCAAAACATAGAACTTGTAGCCTCATGTCTTACCTTTCTAAGGACATAAATTTCGCATGAATCGGAGTTCTATAACTCCAAATATAGTTAAAAATCTGAGGAGATGTCAGACAGTAACAGTTCAAAAACGGACAGTAACAGTCCAAGTGTTTGTTGATGAGCGATTTTGACTATCTTAGAAGTAGAATTGGGTTCTCCTCAAAACATAGAACTTGTAGCCTCATGTCTTACCTTTTCAACGACATAAATTTCTCTTGAATCGGAGTTCTATAACTCCAGATATAGTTAAAAATATGAGGAGAGGTCAGACAGTAACAGTTCAAAAATGGATTTGATGAGCGATTTTGACTATCTTAGAGGTAGAATTGGGTTCTCCTCAAACATAGAACTTGTAGCCTCATGTCTTACCTTTCCAACGACATAAATTTTGCTTGAATCGGAGTTCTATAACTCCAGATATAGTTAAAAATTTAAGGAGAAGTCAGACAGTAACAGTTTAAAAACGGACAGTAACAGATGGACAGTAACAGTCCAAGTGTTTGTTGATGAGCGATTTTGACTATCTTAGAGGCAGAATTGGGTTCTCCTCCAAACATAGAACTTGTAGCCTCATGTCTTATCTTTCCAACGACATAAATTTTGCTTGAATCGGAGTTCTATAACTCTAGATATAGTTAAAAATCTAAGGAGAGGTCAGACAGTAATAGTTCAAAAACGAGGCAGTAACAGTTGGACAGTGACAGTTCAAATATAAAGAAAAGAATGATAACTAGGATTGGACAAAGAATGACAGTAATAATGAGTGAAGTGAGAAAAACAAAAAGTACTAAGAAATGACTGAAAGAAAGACTTATTGGTTGTTGATATGGTTATTATAAAACATATCCTTGAGTGAGGAAAATTTATGAGATAAACCTGTGATTTGCAGGAGGGACCACAGGCGTGGTGCAACAGCAGCAGCAGGGGAGCACGAGTAGAGCTTCTATTGCAGGTAGGTGAATCACACCTTTACCTTCTACGTAAATTCCATGTTTTAATATATATTACTGATGTGAAATGTGAATTACCGAATGTATGTGTACTCAAGGGGAAAGGTTGTTGTGTGAATTGCTAAGTGATAAAATTATCACTGACAAATGAAATATGAGAAGTGTGATTTGAGGCGTAAACTAGCATATATTTAGTGTATGTTAGGATCCTGGGTAAGGGGATTTCAGTGTATGTTAGGATCTCGGGTAAGGGGATCGCCATGTTTCGGGCTAGCATACATTCAGTGTATGTTAGGATCCCAGATAAAGGGATCACCCTACATCGACTCCTATGGGATGATGATGATGATACCAGTGAAAGAGGTATCGGAAATGGGTTAAACGAAGATAAACATGTTTGATCTCATAAAGTCTGGAATGGAGGTTAATAGTGAAAGAGGGAACGGTTATTAACAGTTTGAATAAGGAAGAGATTCTAATGAAAACCAAAAAGGAGAAGGGAACAAAATATGAATGCATGTTACCCTTTTAAAATTGCTTGATTTCATGTTGTTATTTCTTTTTATGTGATAGTCACCTTTCAATAATATGTATTTTGTTTCAGGAACATCACATGCGCGACAGGAGTAGATCTTAGCTTATGTTTCCCTTCTTGTAATTTAGGTTATAGGGGGTATACCCTTATATTTGTAAACATAAAAATGTTCGCATAACTTAATTTGTATAATTAATGTTTAAACTTGATTGAATGAACTTAATCTCTGTAGTTCATGTAACCATCTTTCATGTCTAAGTATTTACTTTTATTTTCATCCATAATGATATTGTGTTATATAATGCATATCATGAATATCGTGGGTAATAGGTGTGAGAATATTGTGGAAATTGAAACCCAAGACGATTGGGTCGGGATTAAGTTATGAAATGCGAGTTATTAGAAATGTAAACAGGCTGCTTATCAATAACTTGGGACCTCCCGGTATAGGGGGGACTTCGTCGAAATTTCGGTAAATTTTAATATGAAAATCATATATATATATATATATATATATATATATATATATATATATATATATATATATTCTCTGTTTTCGGTTGACATAAGAGTGTTGTCTTTTTATCTCCAAGTAGGGGGTGTTACAGAAAAAGTTCAAAGTTTGAATTTAATAAACGTTTTTCTAGGTATGGGCGTTTGATCCGCACTAATTGTTTAAGAAATTCCCTTAATTGTTTCCAAGTATAGGAATTAAATCCAGATAAAATCTCAAAGCTTTTTTAAGTGTCTTGAAACCTGCATGGAATGTTTACTATAGGCGTTATATCTAGACACGCTAATAAATAGAGAAATGAAAAGAATAAATATTTTATAAAATAAAAGATAAATTTACATGGATAAACCCCACAAGACCATAGGTGTGTACATTAATGAGGGGAAAAGGGGAAAGGAGGTTTAAATATTTAGCTCAGGCTTCTTAGCTAGATATTCTCTCACACTGGGCAATAACAACCCTTATTGGAAACACATTTGCAAAGTCAAGCACCAGGATTGGATGAAAGACGACACTAAAGTTCAACTGCATTTCTTTTTATTGATCGAATAAATGCAGATTGACTATGGCAAGTAATATTTTGTCCCTAACTGTCTCGATCAAAGTTGCCCACCCTTTAAAAAATTCTTGAAACTCCTAGAAAGAGTTCATCAAAGCCTTCAGTTGAGCCTAAGAACTCCAGGCTTTTTCCTTGACAACAAAAAGCTCAACCCTCAGACTGTTTTGGATGGTTTTCACCTCAAGGATCTCCTGTTTTAGGGAATCTACTTGGTTATAGACAACCTGATGCAGGTTGTCATTAAAGCCCAACTAAAGAACAACGTCTTGTATTTGTTCCTTCAGCATTGAATAAACCACCTCGAGGCTATTCAGTTTGGCCTCTACAACAACTTTTTCCTCCTTTAACCTCTCGAAGGCAGCATGGTTTAACCTGTTTGTGGTAATGACCTCCCTTATATGATTCCTCTCGGCCACCCAACACCTCATGAAGTGGGCGTATATCATGAAGGTTTATTAAAAAACAGGTGTTAGGAAGAATAGTCATAGAACTAAACAAAAGGTGAACGAGAAGGTTCCTTACATTAAAATCCATTTGATCAGTTAAAGCCAAATAATGGCTATAACTCTTATTAGACATCATTGAGATGTCTGACGGGATGGTGAGAATCCTTTCCAGTAGTCTCACTACGTTAAGGCTAGCCTTCTTAATGCCTGACCTACCACCAATAATAGCCTTCATAAGCTGCCTCTCCTTCTTAATCAAGGTAGGGAAATTGAAGGGAGCTCAACTAAGGATGAGGTTGGCAAAAACATCCTTGAACTTAGTTTCCTCTGGAATAACCCGAGTAGAAAGCCTAACTACTGTAGCCTCTACTAGCAAAGCTAGAAGTTGAAGTAGAGGAAATGCTATTACAGGAGCCTCTATAATTGAGACTAGAACACCAGGCTCCACAAGGGTGAAGACCCTTCTCCTTTGAAAGTGGGTGGCAGCACCTTCGATCACTTTAGAGGGAGTGAAATCAACTTGACCCTTGACTGGGGAGTGCGACTTCCCTCGACTTCATTTTCTTATGGGAGTTCTGAATCCCACTGTCATTTCTTTAGGAACAGAGAGTTCATCAACAATAATGGGGTAATCCTTCATCACTTTTTTAGCTTTACCTCCAACCATGAACATATATGAAGACTTTTTGGGTCAACTCTCTTCTGTAGACCTCGCTGAAGTTTCTCCATTTCCTTCAACTGTTACCCCTTTACAAAAAAAATTCCAAGTAGAAGTCATAGCTGACTTTTTTTTGCTCTATTTTTTTGGTTTAAAGTAGAAAATAAAAGAAGGTATTAATGGAAAATTCTTAGAAATAAATCTGTCCCCTTGTATTTGGACTAAAATAGTTCGAGATCTTCAACATAATGATTTTTTTAGAAATTATAGAAAGTAAAAGAAAAGATAGAGACAATAATGTCTAAGGTTATAAAAGGAAACATCTTTTTACCCTTACTATTGGATGAATGGCTTTTAATGCCATCTCTAAACACTAAAAATCCATTTAATTACAACATTAAATGCAATTCGCCACTTTACTTCCTAAGAGACGCCTCCTTCAAATAAAGATAGTCACTTGGCCACAAAAAACCTTAACAATCCTCTGTGGAACAAATAAATCTTATGAAAAAAAGGTAAAAAGGTCTCTCATTTACTGCTGATAACCTTTTTCAAAATCTTTACGTAGTAAATACCTAAAGAATTAGGGGGCTACTGATGGATCAACATATTTTGTTTTTATTTTTGTTTATTTGGATTCTCATTTAGAGGAACCAAAGACAGGGTGATAACCGAACATCATTGGGTTTAGCTAAGCACTAAGCCCAAACATGTATATATAAGTCTGATGATCTGTCAGACCCAGAACCCCTAGGCTCAGCCAAGAGCTAAGCCTACACGTATATATAGATATTTTTCCTGTTATAAAATCAAAGATATTTTTCCTTTGATTAAGTCAGAGATATTTTTCTCTTTAACACAAAAGAGGTTGGAATATGATAAAGTAAAAGTTAAGGATATGCTATAAAGACCTATTAGATCTTTATAAGAGAGGGTTCTTAATCTTCATTCTTTACTGCATGTTTATTTCCAGAGTCTATCTCTAAAATATTATTTGTCTTTTCTCTTAAAAAAATACTTAAACATTAAAGAGTCTCCAAACTCACTGAAAGGAATCTTCTACAGGTATCAGACACCAGCCACCAGCCATCAGCCACCTTGGCTAGAGAGAATGGATCAAATTGTCACAACCAAGAGATTAACCGATTATCCAATATATATACCTTGTTCTCAAACTATTTAGATTTTTTTTAGACATCATCACTACTTAATTTATTTTCCTTGTTATTATTTTTCCTTTTTGATTATAAGGTAAAGGTTTGAATCATAAAGGATGGTATAAATGCGATCAAGCTAGGAGGCTCATTGCATATAGTAAATTAGTAACTCAATTTAAGTTGCAAGTGAATAATTATAATATTACACATTTAGTTCATCAATGCTTTACTGTTTAATGAATAGTCAAATATTGATTTTTTTTTTAAATCATGTTTCAACTCCCGAGTTTTTAAAAATCTTAATATTTGGTCCCTATAGTTTTGGTGTTTACACTTTGGTCCAAAACTTAATTTTTCTCACGCTTAAATCCCTGTAAATTGACATAAAAATGAAAAAGTCACTTGGAGAAACGAGGAGAGGGAAATCTTTAGGTTGGCCACATTCCAGCCGCAAAAATCTGATCTTGTTGTCATGAGATTGTCTTGGAAAGAGGAGTCTGATATATGTGGTTCTGGCCTTCAAACATACTGAAAAAAGTAGATCTGAATTGAGATTTTTTTTATTTAGATTGATTTTGAATTTTTAGACTGATTAAACGGTGTTTTGGAGTTGAAAATAGGGTTATTGAGGTTTCTACAATGTTGTGTAGGTGTTTTTACGTGAAAAACATGTTTAAAATTTAGTTTTAGGGGTAAAAAAGCATGGATCATGATTTGTTATCACCGGATGTGACTGAAATTTGAACAAGCAAACGACACGTTATCCATTAAATTAAAGCAACATGTCCATTCATTAAAAAAAACACGTGCTTGATCTTGTAGGCCCAAAAAATCTATCCGATTATGTCATAGTATTCAAACTAGATAGGTGACTCATACTACGTCGTGAGACGGATCAAATTTTTCCGTAACATAAAAAAATGAAAAGACTAATAAGCTTCTAGAAGCCAATTTAATATATTTTTTTTACTTTTAAGGGTAATTAAGTCATTCCACTATACAAAAAAATACGAGAAGATAATTTTGTCCCTGATCAATATGACAATGACCAATGGTCACTTATAAAAAGATTGTTTTACCCCTAATGGCTAGTTCAATAGTTTTATTTGGAAAGGGTACAATGATTATTTTACTATTTCAATCCAAAAAAAAAAATTTATGTACAATGAAATATTGAACTTCTTTAGGTTTTTGTTAATAAAAGTAGAGCTCTTGATTATAATATTAATACTTATTCATATTTGTTTTTAAAAACTTTGCCTAACAAATATTGATTAGAATAAAAGATTTATTTTTTTATTATTGTTTTTATTTTTATTATTGTTTTTAATTAATTTTATTAAAGTAACTATTCTTTTATTTTTTTTACACATTAGCTTAAAGAATATCGAGTCACAATTTCTTTGTTTCTTAATTGAAACATGCTTTTTAAATTATGATATTTCTTTTTAGAAAAAACAATGCTTCTGATAAAAAATATTTTTTTCAAAATAAAAAATAAAAATATAAACAAGGAAAATGATTTTTTATTAAATTTTTTCCCTTAATTAAAACCATTAAAACCTTTTAAGAATATATTTTATAATTATCTTTAGTTTTTACTAAAAACAATACATCTAATAAAAAACATATGTTTTGTTATAAAAATAATATATGAATAACAAAAGGGAATTTTAGCTACAAAAAATATATTTTTTTTCTTAAAATCTAAATCATTGTCTCTTTTTATGAATATCTATTTTAATTACTATAGAAGTGTATAAATATAATTTTGAAAAGTGTTTCAAGGGATCGTGCGAGCACACCGACTAGTTAGATTCTAAAACATAATAATTACACAAACCTCGAGTTGATTTATCTCTCACATGTAATCATTGACAGGATAAATTTACCATTACTAATGTGATAAAAATGTAAAAAAGAAAAAACAATCCATCAACTTTATTTCCAAGTTCAAATAGTATACCAACTACCCTCGGACTATTGTTTCGTGTAAAAAATAATGTTAAACTTAAATGAGATTTAAAAATAACTATTAAAAAATGGTTATGATAAATTTGTAATCATGCTAATTAGGGTTAAGTCAAGTTGAGATATCTTGTCAAATTTACAGCCCAAATCATGTGATTGAAATTAATCCGATAAAAAAAGAGATTATAAAGCCTTTTTTTTATAAAAAAAAATAGTGTTAACTTTTCAAACTTGTAATCCAAATTATTAAACCCGAAACACCCAATCTGGAAAAATCATGAAGTTTAATTCTCAATCAATCATATATTGAAGGATATAATTGAAAAAAAACTTTAATTATACAAAAGATTTAAAAAATAGCAATTAAAAGAATGAAGATAAAAATAAAAATAAAAATAAAAACAAAACTTATATTTAATTGAATGGTGAAATTAAAAAAAATCATTTTAGTAAAAGGACAAAAAAAATTTAAAAAGAATAAGAATCAAAATTTACATAAAAAATAAAAATAATGTTGCAATTCAAATGTGAAATTGCAAAGAATAAGAACTTTTATAAAACAAAAGGGCAAGAAAAAAAATTAAAATTAAAATAATGAGGATCAAATTGGAAAACATAATACTATTAATTTGAACTGAAGGATGAAATTAAAAACCAATAAATTTTTTACAAAAGGACCAAGGAAAACAAATTAAAAATCCAAAAATTGAGGACCAAATTGGAGAATATAATATTTGGTAAATTGATATTCAAGGATGAAACTGAAACAAATAAAACTTCTACAAAAAAATCGTAACAAAAAATGAGAAATAAAAAAAAAAGAAATGAAGTTGAAATATCAACAACCAAAATTCTCAAACTATAATTTTTAAGAGAGGAGAAAAGACAAAAAAAAGGTCTATCAGCAATAAACTTGACCACCATTATCGACAAAAGAGAGAATTTTGGCAAAGAGAACATGACGATGCTTTCAATAACATGGCAAAATAGTATTTTTGAATTCTGGGAGACACCACATGCGTACATCATTTATTTATTTATTTATATTTTGTTAAATATCAAAGTGTCTCTGTGCTGACTTTCTAATTACAAAAATAAAAAACTGAAAACACCTCTTGACCTAGAGTTAGATCTTTCTGATTTTAAGGGTACTATTGTTGTTTTAATATACATTTTAATTGTTTATTATTTTTTTATATCTGATCAAATATCAAATTACCCCTCAGTTTAAGTCGTAATAATAAAAAAATCATTGTGAAAATATAAAAATACCCCTTGATACCAGGTTTAATTTTTTTTGGTTCTAATGATATTTATTCACAATCAATTTAAAAATAATAAATAAATCATATTAAAAGACTTCAACATTACCGGAAACTGGTGTAAAAGTTTTTGGATAAATAAACAAAAATATCATTATACTGTTCCGGTGAATAATACCCACGAGTTTGAGCACCATGTTTTTCCAAGTAGACAGATGATTTTCGTGTATGGGACCCACACAAGTGGATTCTACGGGGACCCAAAAAGAAAAAGAAAAAAAAATACTATTGCATATAATATAATAAGATGTGATGGAACTGGAGACATATATGTATGTATATATATATATATATATATATATATATATAACAAACAGGTAGAGCCCACCTCACCTGTTCTTGGAGCCATTGACGAAAGGGACTCCAAAGGATTTGATCCTTTTGAATACAAATGCCAGAAGATTTGCTAATTTCTCGAGTTTCCAATAGCGAGGGGACACGTCACTCATATAATTCTTGCTTAATCATTTAAGCCACCTTATTTTCACCATGTTTTGGCACCTTCCCTCACTCTTTCTATTCACCTTACTTGGTAGCTCATGCCCCCAAAATCTGGGAGAAACCCATGCTTCTTTATATATATATATATATATATATATATATATATATATAAGAAGTTCTACGGTGTGGATATTTTCTTTTTTGATTTCTATTTTTTCTATTTTTTTTCATTTTCCCTTTTTCAATGAAAAATTTAAAACTATGAATTTAATTGATGAAAAAAAAGATGAATTTCTTCATCGAAAAATAAAAAAATTAAAACTACACCAAGATTATAACTATTTTTCATAAGAAATAAAAATTATAACCTATAATGGTAATCTTAATATTTTGTATTCGTGATAATCTAACTATAAAATATTAATTATTTTATTAAAACTAAAAATTATCATGATAAAGCAATATTTTTAACTTAAAAAATATAAGAAACTAACTAAATATTAAAAAATAAAAAATAATTTTAATCTTTTATATTGCTAAAAAGTACTTGTATATATATAAAAATATGTTTTTTCTTCATTTTCCAAAAATGGTGAAAATTTTTTATTGAAAAATTGTGAAAAACCTCTAAAATTTATTTTCTAAAACTAGTACAAATCTGAAAAACTGATAAATTATTTTTATGGATAGAGGAATATTACATATTTGAACATGAAGTTTCAGTTTTTTATTTACTCCATTTTTTTAAAAAAAAATTAAAGTTTTATTTTGTTTCTAAACAACCCCATAATATTAGAGAAGAAAAAAAGAGCACTAGATACAACAACAAAGGCTTCAATAATAGAAGCAAGATATTCTGAGATTAAAAAAAAAAAAAACCTAGCAAAGACTCCATATAAAAGATGTAGTTCAAGAACAATATAGTTTACTTAATTATCTATAATTTATTATGTATAGAAATCTATTATTGTTTTGATACATTCTTAGTATTTTGTTGTTATTGTTGTCATCATAGTTATCAAAGTTAAAATTTATTAGGCTTTTTATTTTCTATTTAGTTTAGAACATTAAGATTTCTTGGTGTCTATATAAATCACATATCCTTTATATAGAATGCAGATAATGTTGATTATGAATTTGAATTTTGTTTCTTTTTTATATTTGAACCCTCACCTATATTGTTTTATTCTAAGCTAATATTTATTAGAACTTTATTTCCTATTTAGTATATTAGGGGTTTTCTTATAAAGCTAGTATTTATTAGGGTTCTTATTTTCTATTTAATTTAGGATATTAGGGTTTTTGGTATCTATATAAACACCATATTCTTTGTAAAAAGCAAAGAAGTTGATAATGGATTAGAATTTTAGAATTGAGTATGTTTCTTTTATTTATTTAAACCCTTTTTTATAGGGTTTTCTTCTAATTCTCAACCTTTTTTTTAGGGATTTACCCTCTTTTTATAATTTTTTCTTTTTTTTCTCTTTCCTTTGACTATTATGTAATAACAAAATCTTAAAACATCTACCTAGATAATAATAAAATCATATAAGAATTACAAACAAATAAATAGATTACATTGTTGATATGTTGGATCATGCTTTAACTATTCAAAACGAGTTTTGAAATATTGGAGAACTAGAAACCCTCTGTTTAAAAGCTCAAATTCAAAGTCTCAAGTAACTTTCATAGACATGATACATATCATAATTTTGAAACCCAACCCGGTGGTCGACCCGGTCTAATGATCGGGTCACGGGTCAGATGGGTTGACCCGGGTCAACCTAAAAAAACAATTATCATACTTTAAGTGATCGTAAAATCTATTGCCTTGTCACTCTCTGCTTCAAAGTTATTTTCTTGTCAACAACCATCAAGCCCCCACTTCAAATTCTTCACTATCTCTCAAAATCCAGCACCAAAAACTCAAAAAAACTTGAACTTTGAAACAAGAACCTCCATAATTAGTGAGAATTTAGGAGTTTTGGAAGAGATCTGTGAGAAAGAGAGCAAGGGTTGTAGGATGGATCTGACTTCTGAAGGGAAGAGAACAAGAAGTCAGGGAATAGAACAAGAGAGAGAAACAAAGGGAGATTCAAAGGGAGATTCAAAGGGGTGCTGCAGTGATTGTTTAAATAATAAGGAGAAAATTAATTTGTCTTGTTAGTTTAAAGTTACGAGCGAGGAGAACTTGGTTAAGGAATTTGAAATTCTAGAGGTGTGTTTTCAGGTGAGGTAGGGGATACTGTTTTCTTCTTTCTTTTTTTGGATTTCACTTTCTTCTGGCATTGAAATAAATCTATTGTTTTTCTCATCTGTGACTAGATCCCATTAGTTTGGCCCGTAATCTAGGGCTTTAGTTCTTATTTTCCCAAATTAGTTTAGTGGGGAGAAGCTTTTGATCATATATGAGAAGTTTCTGCTAGAGGATTTTGGAGAATATTTGAAAACTTTTGCAAGATTTTTGTTGAGATATTGAAGTACAGATTGGAGATATTTAGCTGTTGAAGGAGGGTTGTCTTCTTGTTTTCAGGTGATGTAGGGGATACTTGTTTTGATAAAAAAAAAGGTAGCCGGGTTCTGGGTCGACCCGCCGGATCGACCGGGTTTCACCAGGCTAACTCCCCAGCGGGTTTTTACTTAGACCCGGACCGGTCCCAGGCCTGGGTCGTCCAGGTCCCGGGTCGACCTACTGGGCCGGTCCGGGTTTCAAAACTATGATACATATTATTCATTACTCTAGATATGAAAAATTCACTAGACATATTGCTCCTTTTAACTTTACTTGCACAAAGCTCAAATATTGTTTTTGTTGGATCATTATTGGTGTTTGTAGAGAGGAATGACAAAATCATTTGTTTTAGTATAGACATATTGCTCCTTTTAACTTTACTTGCACAAAGCTCAAATAGTTGGCTTCTTCATAAATAAAATCACTTGATTCTTCGTAACTTTTATTTAGTACAACTTTTATTTCTCGATTACTTGATCAACTTGCACTTGATTCTTCATAACTAAATTCTCTTCATGACAAGATTAATGTTCCAAAAAATCCTTAATAGAAGTGCAAGTTTTGCCATCATTTAGCTATAGTCTCATATTATTTAGCTATTGCAACTTTTACCTCATTAAATACACAATAAACCTTGTTTAAATAAGATCTAATAGTAACTTTAATAAACCAAGTATCCAACTTGCAACAAACTTCATAAGTATAATATTCATGGAGATTAGTTCAAGCAAAGATAATAATTTATTGAGATCTAAAATAAACCAGGATTGCCTTTTCATATGTAATAATCTCATCCATCAAGCTATAAGGTTAAAAAATCTCATACAACACTTCATCACTAACTTGATATAAGAAGTGATGGATTCTAACAAATAAAACTCGACTTGTATGAGTGAACTCTCCAATATAAACATAATCTTCATACATGATGAAACCAATAATAAAAGGAGGAATATTTTTTTCACGTGATTTTTAATCTTGAAAGGAAGATTTGTTTTCACATGATTTTTTCATAATGAGCTGGTAGCAATTGATGAAGGATAAGGTGGTAAAAGGTAAATACAACCATACCCCCCATCTCTCTCTCTCTCTCTCTCTCTCTGATACGATTTCTAATCTAAACAAAAGCTCTCTACACATTGTAAAAGTCATAGCTTGATTGAATATAAATTCTACAAAATCAAAGTTTTGGGGGTTTGTTGCCGATTCTCTTTACATCGGTTCGCATCACAGGTGGTGAGATTTCTCTCCTATATTGCTGTCACGAGAATGAGGCAACAAAAAGGTATGTCATCTCACTTGTTTTCTCAAATCAAAACTTCAATAATCAAGTTAGTGGGTTTAGTGGTTGTTTAATTATTGTTATTTCATTAGAATATTGTTTGGTTTATAAGATTAAACATAAAGAAATTGCATAAAATTTGGGTTAATATGGGTCTCGTAGATCCCTAAGTTATTTTTGGTTCAATCTTCAATGTTCAAAAACTCAAAATGGTTTATTAAAATGGAGAAACAATTTGGATTGTTTTCTTGAAAACCTAAAAAAATGTCCAAATTAAAAATTAGAGTAAATGTTCATATAACTTAATTTTTTTTTCTTTTATTGTAACATGTTTAATTTTATTAGAAACAAAATGCCCAATATTATGTACATCATGGAATTGCTTCTTACATTATGAAAAATTGCTGGTGTGGGTGTTGTGTTGGTAGTTCTAATACGAGTATTGGTATGGGTGCTAGTGTGAGAAGTTCAAACTATAATATAGGAAGTGAAGATGATGTTACTAAATATGAGAAAGACTACAAGGATGAGGATTTTAGTGAAGGTGATGATGATTATATTCCTTTAGATGATGAAGGGTTTGAATTCTTGAATGCAAATAAAGATGAATGCATTGATAGTTTACAAGGAGATGTTTTTTTTTGTCTAACATTGGATGGTGCAACATACTCAAAAAATAAATGGAAGTTAAGTAGTAATGAAGATGATGTTGATTTGAAGGTTATGAAACTTTTGGTAGTAGTGATAAAGGTGATAAGGATGAAATGAAAATGAAAAAGAAGGTTGTTGATCCTACAATTGGCTTTAAGTATAAGATATTTAAGGTAGGTGTTGGTTGATCAATTAAGTTTGCTAAATGTCAAGTTTTCATTAATATCACTCACTAATATCATCTAAAAAGATATATTAATTAAAAGGAAAAGGTTAGAGCTATATGTATGAGTAATGGTTGTTTGTGGAAAATACATGCTTCTTTAGTTCCTGGTAGTAAGAATTTTATGATTAAGTCTTTGCGAGACCAACATGGTTATATTAGGCTTGAAAATATAAAAGCAACTAATTCTACTTGGATAACAAAAAAGTTGCTTTCAATTATTAGTGTAGACCCAAACATATCTAATAAAGAACTTGATATAATATTGAATGATAAGTTTAGGATTAAGCCACACCTAATGCAATTATAGAGATCTAGGACTAAAGCTAAAGAGTTTATGGAAGGAAGTCATAAGGAGTCTTATAAGAGACCGCTTAGATTTATCCCACTTCTAAAATAATATAACCCAATGTATGATGTGTTTATAGGATTTGACCCTGATTACAACTCTGAAATATATTCACCAAGAAAATTTCAAAGGGTTTATGTATGTTTGAAGATGATGAAAGAAAGACTTGTTAATGGATGTAGACCATTCATTGTGATTGATTGCTGCCATCTAAAGGGTTCTTATGGAGGATTATTATTGTCTGTAGTTGGTTTGTGTGTTTATGATGTGATCTATAAACATTTAGGATGTTTTCTACTGCCTTGATGTATGTAATTTTTTAAACATATTTGTTAATGGATGTTTTAATATTAGTGTTGCCTTGATGTATGCGACTTTTGAACATATTGCATTGTTGATGTATTACTGTTAATGATGCCTTGATGTTAATGTTAATGCTGCCTTGGTGATGGTTTTCCTTATTGTTAATGCAATATTTATATCTGAATTTATTTCATGCATTAATATTATTTGTTCGACATAAACATTATAATAGTTACAAACAATAACATTGCACGTACTAAATTAGCTACCACCATCTACTTTATACTTGCAATGCTAGCCTTCATGTTATGATTCTTGATCCGAACTTGACGTAACTCATCTTTTATTTCATTCACTTCATATAGCATTAACTCAATATCATTAACACATGTAGACCCTCACTTAGTTAATTCAATTTCATTAATAGGTATGCATTAGTCAATGAATGTATTGTCACACGACCTATCATCACATCTGTAGAATAACTTGTTCTTGCTAGCTTTAGTCTCTAAGATCCAAACAATCCCCCCATATTTCATACATTTTTAATTCTTGAATTTCAATCCATCATAACCGTTACAATTTGTATTATTGTTTAATGTATAAGAATTCATGTTTTGAATTTATAAATTTATGGAGATTTTTTGTTGATAAAAATAAATGGTTGATGAGAACAAGGAGTGTTGTTTTTTTAATAATGGTTGTTGTTTTGATGAGAAGAAGGGGAACAGGTTTTGATGAGAAGAAATGGTGTGTTTTGATAAGAATAAATTGTGCTTTTTTATAAGAAGATTTATATGTTTTGATGAGCCGAAATGTGTGTTTTGATATAAAGAAATTTACAGGTTTTTATGGGAATGAGTGTTAGTTTGATGAGAAGAAGAGGTGTTTTTTATGAGAAGATTTGTGTGTTTTGATATGAAAAACATTGCAGGTTTTGATGAGAAGAAAATGTGTGTTTTTATAAGAGGAAAGAATGTATTTTGATTATGTCAGGGTATATATAAGGTTAGGTATAAACAATTTTTTTAAAAAAACTTAAACGGAAACTAGTGGCAAACTTGTAAACAATGAGAAGTTTTTTGCACCAAGAGCTCTTAGTCTTTAAATGAAAAATAATGGAAAACTTGTAAATAATAAAAAAAAAATTGTTGATTTTTAGCACCATTTAAAGTGTTATGCATATACAAAGTTCAGGATGTTTATATAATTTATAAAATAATAGAGGCAAAGTGTAAAATAGAGTAAACCATATGATGCTCAGGGTAATTTTTTCTATAAAAAACTTATAAAAGGGGTATATACTTATAGAAAGCAGTTAAGGAACTAGTGAAAACCTAATAAAAAAAAGGGTTTGTTTGGAAAACACTTTTCTGGAAACAACTTTTCTGAAAATCACTGTCCAAACTTTTCTATGTTTGTTTAACTTTAGAAAAGTTAGTAAATGAAAAATGGTTTCTAGTCACAGGAAAAACTTAAGCCTTTTCAAATGAATGTGTTTTCCTTCTCTCAACTTTGAAAAACACTTTCTGGATCTTTAACAAAAAAAGAAAAAGAAAGTGAAATGACTAAATTATCTTTAAAATCAAAATTTATTAAATTGGGGTTTAATTTTTTTTTTAATTTTTGTATTGGTTTTTTAGCAAGAATAAAGTTTAACCGAGGGACAATTTATTATTTTGATAAATATAACATATAATTTAAAAATAAAAAGTGATAGGCGCGCATGCATTAGACACGTCAACAAGTTAGCTATGCCGCTATATTCAGGTGACACGTGAGATCTTGTACGGTGCTTGAAGGCGAGCTTACTTATTCGAAGGTCCCTCCCTTACAAGGTGGCTTATGTAATGTACTAATTTTTATTTTGGCATCGGTGACCTTTTTTTCCCCTTATTTTTTCTCTCCTCATTGATTTCTGCACCAAGTCCTCTAAATTTTCAAATCAACTCTTCAATTTATTTTTCCTTGATATTTGGTCCATACTCTTTTGATTTTTATTTATTTTATTTGAAATAATTTATAAAATAAGAAGTTTTTTAATTTCATCCTTGAACTTTTCATATGTCAGATTTGGTCCCCATTCATTTCATTATTTTTTTATTTGAAATAATTTTTAATGATGGATTTTATTTTTAATTTTACTTTGCTCCGACTTTTTCATTTGTCATATTTGATCCCCATTCTTTTGATAAATGTTTTAAAAAATTAAAACAATAATAAGTGATTTTTGAGCTCATTTTCCAAGGTATAACCAAATACTAGAAAATATTTTCCAATTGAAAAATAATCCACTTTTCATGAAAATCAATTAAAAAAAACTATTTTCTAGCAAACAAAAAAGGACATGTGTTTATATAGACACCAAATAAGAAATATGAATCTTAATATTCATTAACTTTTATAATAATTTGATCGTTTTTTGTTTTGCCTTTGTGTTTTGAAATATTATACTTTACATTCGTAGTCAACTTAAAATTAAAATAAGATAAAAAGATAAATTCACCATTATATAATACAATTCAGATACACAAATACCATATCAATTTAATTTTTCAATCTCTTCCTTTTCTTTTCTCCCTCCAATTAGCTTTCTATAACCAATGAAAATCAATTTGGGTTCTTTTTAGGGTTTTCAAATCAAATCTTCAAATCCATAGCAAGAGGAATGATCTCAACGCAACTTCTTCTTTAAACCAACCTCTTTTTTTTTTTTATTTGCTACTTTTTTTTGTTTTTTTTTTTTGTTCTATTCGTTGCACTGAGAAGAGACAAATCAACCATTTCTGAGATAAGGCATTTGCCATCCCTTTCTAGTGTTGTTTAGTTCTTGTTTTGTGCTTGTTTGTTTTTTAGAGTGTTTTTTAATTTAAAAATATATTAAAATAATATATATTTTTTATTTTTTAAAATTTTTCTTTAACATTAGTATATCAAAACAATTTAAAAATATAATTTTTTTTAATGAAACAATGGTTGCACCGCTTTGCCAAAGGATGCATTAACCAACTGTAATAAGGTTTTTTTTTTAATAAAATTTGAAGCAGAACAAGGATGCTGACAAACCAAGTGTTAGAGTGACCAAATTTGTAGTGGTGGGTTGATTTATGATAAAATTAGGGGGGTGTGTGCTATTTGTTGCAAAGAAAAATGGTGGAAGAAGAAGAAATGGGGGAAGAGAAGAGGAGGGTTGTTCGTCAGGTTATAAATTAAATATTACAGACGAAATTAATTTGTCAGTAATTTTGTTTATAAAAGTGACACGACATTGTACTTTTTTACTTTTTTTTTAATTCTTTCTTTTTCCATTGTAATTCCCCCAGTAAATACCAATAGAAGATTTATGTCGGTGTTTACCGATGAATACAATGATGGAATAATTTGTCGATACAGTTCACCGTAATCTACCGACAGAAAAATTATGTTGGTGTTTTTGTTTTTATTTGTCACTTTTCTAGTGATAGTTGATGGCTAGAGTTTTATATTTGGCAAAGAGAAGAAGGGTAACAATTTTATTATTTTAATATAGCAGGGTTTTTTTAGTCATTAATTAAAATAAAATGATAATTTTTTAAATAATTCTAACTTTTTTGTTGATTTTTTTTTCATGAATGCAAAATTTTATGCAACTTATAAACTATGAGATGCAAAGAGTAATTTTTTTAAAAAATATACACAAAGTGAAAAACAATTAAACTATTGAAGGCTCGATGTAATTTTACTGAATGATTAAAAAGTTTTGGGAAAAAGACTGTATTACTTCAAATAGAAAATTCTTTGGTTATTTGTTAGGAGGGAGAAATAATAATTATATTATTGCAGTAAATAGTGATATATGTTTAGGGACACGATGAATCCTCCATGCCAATAGTTTTTTATTTATTTATTTATGATGTTTTATTATTTATATAAAAGAATTGGAAAACATTACGAAAGCACCTTGATTTTTTTTTTAATTTTTCAAAAATATTTTCTTTTTTTTAAAAAAAAATATCTATCGTACAAATAGACAAATGGCATTAAAACTAATTTAAGTTCCTCGAGGCCTAAACTTTTTTTGAGATTTAATTTTTTTTTAATCTAACTTAAGTTTGCTTAGCGCAGGCATTAAAACTAATAGACACTAAAAATTAATCATTCTCGTAGCCACAACAACTAGTACTTTGCCTAGTTGCTAGAATTAGTTTTGAAAAGTCCAAGCAGCTTAGCCTATCAAGCCAAAACACCATAAATACCGAGTAACCACCATTTCTTACTTTGCCTCTGCCACCATAAATAATAACTCTGAATCTGGTACTTTGCCCTAATATGAAAACTTGACTCCCTAACGTTTGTCTACATAGATAGCATTACGAGTATATTCGAAAGCGAGTAATAAATATTTTTTAAAGTGTTTTTTTATTAAAAATTATATAAAAATAAAATATTTTTTAAAAAATTATTTTTAACATCAATATATCAAAATGATCTAAAAACATAAAAAAAATATTAATTTAAAGCGAAGAAAAAAAATAAAAAAATTTAAATTTTTTTAAAAATACTTCTAAAACACAAAAACAAACATGACGTAAGTGTTGTCCGGCTTCTAAACCTCTCCCAATTCCACCTCCTCCTCCACCACCACCACCTCCATATAAAAAAAAACCGTTTGCCTATTAACTTGAGTCCATAACTTGATCATGTTGCAACTTCATCTCTAAAATTGAAGATCCGTTTGTCTCCAAGAAGTTAGTCATCAGTTATTGACTATACAAAAACAACAACACCGACAAATGGCCACCGTCACATTGCTTCTCCAAATGAACACTCTTCTTTCCTTTCTAGTAATACATCTGAAAGAGTTAGATGTCAACTCAGCTGATTCATTGTTAGTGACCCAACTATTTTGTTTCCATTTTTAAAGCTTTTTTTTCCTTTCAATTAAGTCCTTCTATGGCCTAGTTTGCTATAATTAGTTTTGAAATTATAATAAAATTACTAAAATAAAAGATAAAGGGTTGAAATGTCACACCTAATCCTAAATTCTTGGAAATTTTCATTATGATTCAAAAGTTTATTTTGTATATTTTTTAGTCCCTGGATGAGAAAGATTCTCGTTAAAAAATAAAATTAAAAAGAGAAAGTAGTTGGTTGTCACGATTTTGACAATCAAAATGACTAGGTTCGGTGTTCAAATATTCCATTTGATGAAAAAAATTTGATTATAATGATAATAGATAACAGTTTGGGAGTATTTTTTTTATCTCAGGTTAATTTCTAAATTCTTAACTAATTTGTTTGCTGCTTTAAGGGTATTTCTAATGTATTTTCATGGGGAAATTGGTTGAAAGTGACAAAATTTTGGGCATCAATGGTATCATAAATTCTTGATATTCGACAGTCAGTGGCTTAGGCTTGGTAAGTTTTTTACATGAGATTCTGTTTGTTTTTGCATTTCAAAAATATTTTTAAAAAAATTAAAATTATCTTATTTTTTTATTTGTTTTAAATTAATATTTTTTCATGTTTTTAGATTATTTTGATGCGCTAATATCAAAAATAATTTTTAAAACATAAAAAATATTATTTTAATATATTTTTAAGTGAAAAACATTTTGAAAAGCAACCGCAACCCATAAAAATCTCCTGAAGCAAAGGCACATGCCCCAACACTAGCTTCCATGCCAAAAACCACCATGATCATCAAATTTCCACCAATCAAATCCTCAAATTACAATCAGTAATGAAATAACAATACCAAATGGGCTAGATCAAGACCAACAATACCTAGATTGGATAGAGGGATCGGAGAAACCAGTGGTTTGGAGATATTTACATAAAGATCGAGGCTTTTCAAAGGATTTTATGTGAGAATAGCGAGTGGAGACAGAGAGGGCTTGGGTGCCTAGCTAAAGACTGTCTTTAGAAAGCAATAATGTGGATGCTTTAATAGATCGAAAAAAGAAAAGAAAAAAAGAAGCCATCATAGATCCAACTCCATTATAATTTGAACACATACAAAGATCATATAGTAATTAAAAGCAGCTAAACCCACCAAAGGAAAAACGCCTAAATGATCAATCTTGGGAATCCAAAGCTCTGAACTTGACAAGTGCTCATATCATAGAGTTGCCAGCTTCAACTGGCAAGCTCAGAGCAAATCTATAACGAGGAAAAGGTGATCAAGTTGTTGCAGTATTTCCCTGTCTTGAAAGGATGAGGATTTGCTATTGTGGCAAGGTGGAGAGCATTCCATCCCCAAATCATATGAAATCCTAGGTTGTAATAAACTGAGATATTTATTTGGTTAATTTTATTACTTCATATCTTTGATTTCAATATTTAAGGAATTCGGAGTGGTAAGAACCTGACATCCACTTTAAGCATACAAAACTGCACACTGCACAGCTCTAGATGATGCAAGAAAGTTTGATTCTGAATTGTGTGGAATTCTTCTGCAAAGGGAAGGAAAATCAAATTAAAATAAATTATAAAGTTTAATTTTTAATTAAATACAATATTAATTAATAAAATAAAAAAATCAATAAAAAAAAATTAAAATGAGTTAATTAGGTTAACCCGTGACCCGGGTCATGAGACAGGGACAACCCAATAAAAATCAAGTTCGATGTTGAAGGACTCGTTACCCAGGTAATGAGACCAATATAACCTCTAAGAAAAAAAAATGAAAAAAACAACCACCTCATTTAACCAGGATTAAAATACTAAAACGCGTGACTTTGATATTAAGACCAAGATATTCTCATAAAAAACAAATCAAAATAGATTATGAAATTCAATTCCCAACTGACCCAATGTTGAATGATAAAATTAAAAAAAAAATTAATTAAATAAAAGATATAAAAAACAACCCGAGTTAATCCGTCAAGCAATATTCTCGTATCATGAGATCAGGATAATCTAATAAAAAATAAATAAAACAAATTATGAAGTTTAATTCTCAATCAAATCAATATTAAAAGATGAAATTGAAAGAAAAAAACTAATTAAGAAAAAAAAATGAGTCAACTGGGTTAACCTGTCAAACAAGGTTAACCTATCAAACAAGGTTAACCCGTCAAACCTGAGATCCGTGTCATGAGAGTATGATAACTAAATAGAAAAAAATCTAATATTAAATAAAAAAAATTAAATAAAAAAATATTAATTGAAATAGAATAAAATATAATATTAAAGAATAAAATTAAATAGAAAAACATTAATTGAAAAGAAAAAAGCAAAGAAAAAAAAAACAAAACACCATTCTAATGAATAGTGCTTTGTGAGAAGGTTTCAGTAAAACCCCTTACTCTTTCAGTTTATAACTAGGTAGGTACCCGCATTACGCCGCGGGCTCACTTTTTATTTTCATAAAAAATATCATAAAAATTTATAATACAAATAATAATATTTTTTTCATATTTATTAATTATTTTATTAATAATATTAATTATAATGAAAATAAAAATATTTATAACACAAATGATACTATTTTTAATATTAATAATATTAATTATAATGAAAATAAAAATATTTATAACACAAATGATACTATTTTTCATATTAATACTTTTAATTATAATAAAAATAATACTTTTTTAAATACAAATAATTCTTTTAGAAACCTAAGACTCAAGAACCTTGGGTTCTGACGCAAAACCTATTAAGCTTGGGTCCTGATAGTGGACTCAAGACAATCAGGTCCTGTGACGCAGACCCATTCGACTTGTTCTGAGACAGGATCCAAGAGCATTGAGTCATGGCAAAGGATCTAAGCGAATTGAGTCCTGACGCAGGACCCATTTGAAGGGTAAAAATATAAATTATTGTTCTTATTATCATTAATAAATTTGAAATAAAATATTATTACCAACAAAGAAAAACCATATAGTTGATTTGAAGGATAAAATTAAAATTTAATAATAATATTATTATTAGTATTAGTATTTGTGCTAAAATTATTATTATTTTTATTATAATTGAAGGTATTAATATTAAAAATAATATTATTTGTGTTATAAATATTAATATTTTCAGTATAGTTCAAAGTATTATTATTTGTGGTAAAAATATTATTATTTTTATTAATCTTGAAGGTATTAATATTAAAAACAATATTATTTGTGGTATAAATATTATTATTATTTAACTTATTTGCCCAATTTTTTTTAATCTTTAAAAAACAATTATGGTTTTTCTTTGATAATAATAATAGTTTTTTTAAATTTATTAATAATAATAATTTTAAATTTTACATTTCAAATCAAATCTATGATTGTTTTTCAATATTATTAATATTTGTTTTTCAAATTTATTAATAATATTAATTATAATAAAAATAATAATATTTATAACACAAATAATACTTTTTTCATATTAATACTTTTAATTATAATAAAAATAATAATATATAAAATAAAAATAATAATATTTAAAAACTTAAGACCTAAAAACCTTTGATCTTGATGAAGGACCTAATAGAATGGGGTCTTGACACAGGACCCAAGACAATCAGGTCCTAGCGCCGGATCCAAGGGAATGGGGTTCTAGCACATAACCCAAGCGAATTGGATCGTGAGGCAAGACCCGTTAGACTTGGGTCTTGAGGTAGAATCCGTTAGACTTGAGTCCTGAAGAACGACCCATTACCATTAGGTCTTGGAGCATGAACCAAGCGAATTGAATCTTGAAGCAAGATCCATTTGAGGGTAAAAATATAAATTATTGTTCTTATTACTATTAATAAATTTAAAATAAAATATTATTACCACCAAAGAAAAACCATATAATTGATTTAAAGGATAAATTAAAAATTATGATTATTTGTGCTATAAATATTATTATTTTTATTATAATTGAAGGTATTAATATTAAAATTGTATTATTTGTGTTATAAATATTAATATTTCTATTATAGTTCAAAGTATTAATATCAAAAATATTATTATTTGTGATACAAAAATTATTATTTTTATTATCATTATTTGTGTTCGAAATATTATTATTTCAATTATAATTCAAAATATTAATATAAAAAATATTATTATTTGGGTATAAATATTATTATTTTTATTATAAGTAAACTAATAATATTTAGAACATAAATTATAATATATTTGATATTAATACTTTCAACTATAATAAAAATAATGATATTTATAAGTGAATTAATTATATTAAGAAACCTAATACCCAATAGCCTTAGGTCCTAACAAATAACCCAAGAAAATTGAATCCTAACGCAGGACCCATTAGCCTTGGATCTTGAGGCCAGATCCAAGAGCACTAGATCCTGTTGCAGGACCCATGAGCCTTGGGTCCGGACGCAGAACCCATGAGCCTTGGGTCTCGCCAGGATCTTCAGCCATGCTCGCGGGTCTGGCTCAGCGCCTAATGCTTGCCAACCCCAGCGTCAGGTGTTCGCATCCCAGGGCTTGCAGCCCCACCAAAACTGGAACAAACCATTTTCTCCCCAACCATCCTTTCAATACCAAATGCATCCCAGTAAAAAAACAACCCCACCCCACCCCTCCCTTTCTGTCCTTGCAACTCTCTATGACAATAGCAGTTCTGTCATTACACTGCTCTAATCCACAATGCTTTGTATCTAGATAAACAGTAACAGGAGCACTGAGCCCTTTTAGTATATTGTATAATTAATATAGAAGTTTATAAATAACATAGATTGGATAACATATGAATATTTGAGTGATCGGCAAGGTATGAAAACCCATTACCAAAAAAGAATTCCTGCTGTCATGTACTTGAACCTCGTAGGAAAATTTTGTTCATTGATTCTGCATGCCTTTCGTGCCCCGCACATGCATACAAATTTTGATATTACCTTTTGCCAGAAGCAATAGGCTGCTTTCCAAATCAAGATTTTCAAGATCTAATAAATCACTACTGGTGGCTTTGAAACTGCCTGCTTGCACAACTTCAATGATATCTTTTACCACCTTATTCTTATTCTACTCACTACTTTTCTCCTTATCCACCATCCTCCTTTTCCACTCAAACACCGTGTTACTTTCTGTGCAGGCATCAATGATTCTTATTCTTGAATACATTCACAGGTACAATACACATAGATGGCTTCTGACTTGTCATATAGAGTTAGAGAGTTTCGCAGACACTCTGCAGATTCTGAGAGAGTTATCTATACGCTGCCGGTGGCCGAAGCCTCTGGGTGGCCCTTCCTAGTATGTTAAACTCATTCAATGAACAAAAAAGGAATAATAACGGGAAAAAGGGCATTTCAGGATATAGAACCTATAAAAGTTAATATACAACATGAAAAGCAATTTTGAATATATGACAAAAACTACTGTGTTCGGACCTTCCAGAAGTAAATATCAGCAAATCTTAAAATATATTCATTTCAACATACAGGAACTTGCTTTCCAGTTTCCAGATTCCATGTTCACAAAGAAAATCTTTCTTTGCAAAATTCTTTCCACACCTACAAAAGTAGGTCAAAAAGAGTCTGTCATGAAGATGAAGACAAAATAATCCATAATGGTACTATACAAAAAATTAAAAGAAAAATTATTATTAGAAGAAAACATCGAACTAGATAAAAAAGAAACGAGGGCCATGCTTACAATGACTTTAGTTAGCATTACCATCCGACGGATTAAGCATGGTGGTATTTTAAAAGCATGAAGATAATAACCATTACTTCAAACTGCAGGTCAAATCCCAAATCTAGAAATCCGTAATTTGCAAGTTGCATTCTGCCAGAAATTACAAGGGACAAGTAATGGAAATTGAAGGGAAAAAAAAAAAAAAAACAAACCAATTATAATCTCAAACCACCACTTAAAACTACCCAGTTCTCAACAAAACTTGATTTATAAACAGCAGGTCTTACAAAGATAAGAACTTCAAAGTGCAAGATGCAGCTGGAAATTTCTAAACATTAAGCTGCAAGGATTAAGGTTATGTTTGGCACGACTTCAAGATAAAACTACCCAGTTCTCAACAAAACTTGATTTATAAACAGCAGGTCTTACAAAGATAAGAACTTCAAAGTGCAAGATGCAGCTGGAAATTTCTAAACATTAAGCTGCAAGTATTAAGCTTATGTTTGGCACGACTTCAAGATTTTGAAAGAAAAGTCGTGAACATGTTTGGTTAGGAATTGCTTTTGACTTAAATCAAAACTTTGTTAAAAAATTGAGTCAAAATTTTGCTTTAAATCAAAACTATTGAGACATGGATTCTATCTTGCACTACCTCTATTTAAAAAAAAAAAACAAAAGTTGTTTTAAGTCATTTTTTTATTAGAAATACTTCTAACTCGACTCATTTTGTCATGGTTATTTATGAAAATAACTTTTGACATACAATTCAAAGTCCTAAGTTATTTACAACAGTTTCAATGTTCAGGAGACCAGAAACTCCACTGTGATCACCCAGCCCAAGCAAAGATCCCAAGATTCAACTTGTTTGGGGGTCAAGTATGACACAAATATGGATTTCGATTCTCAGCTAGTGCCCACATAATGACTGAAAAATAAATTACAAGGGACACCAGCGTTACAGCCTACATAATATGCACTGCTTAAAGAACGATTTTATGGTGGAGCCACACAGACATGAACATATAGAAGCAATATGCTTGCTGCTGTGAGCACATACTGCGAACCGAGCACTCAAATGCTCCTTCCAGAAGACGGATAAAAACATTAAAGGAAAATGCTCTTCAATATCCTCAAGATCCACAATCATGAGACAACCAAAGGTATTGAAAAAACAAATAAGAGGAACCAAAAAAAAAAGACAGAAGAAAACTTGGTGACATGCAACCTCCTGTTAAACTCTCAACTTTTTCTCACAAGTCATTCTGTGACATAAAGTGTACCTAACATCATGCTGTTTCAGTAAAATGTTTCCCAGTAACCCATCATCCATGCAACAGTCTCTCCACCTTGCCAAACTGCTCTGATTTCAGAGATCACCCAACATCCAAACTATTTTTTAACAGGTATTAGTCCAATGTGATCTATGGCAATGTATTAGTGATTATAACTCAGGAACTTAAAAAGGCATATAAGATTAAAGTTATGAATTTATGCACGCTATCTTCATCTAATATCAATCAGCATTCCATATGCACAATTAATTATCAAATTACACAACACTAAACCCCATTCTAATATTCAATTCCATTAATCCATCAACAGCCATCAATTTTTCTAGCACAAATCATGCTATTTCTAACTCATATTTCATAAAATATCATAAAAGACCTCATCCTATAATCATACACTAAAACCCCTTGATATCTTTAGCCCAAATCCAACGAAAGCAACAAAATTTAATGGGGACACCAGACCCGAGACATGATTCACACATCTACATGATCTATGATGACAAAGGATAGCTCAACCCCTGTGTTATTGAATTTTATTTGAGTTTATTTGTTGGGTTTGATTTAGTTATTGATAAATTTTTTATTTAGTGGGCTATATGTCCAATTATTTGTTCTAGTTAGAGTTTTAATATTTATATGTTATTTTTCTAAATGTTAGACAATTTTTTATGATTTGAATAAAATTTACAAAGTTGCAGACTTTTCCAAACCCGATTCTTTCTCTTCTTCAGCTCCATTCTTCTTTTTTTCAGCTTTTTATTTTCTTTCTTTGGCTTCTTCTTTCTTCTTACTTCTTTTTAATCTCTTTTGTCCCACATTAGCTTTGCTATCAAAGCATAAACTTTTAATTGTTCTTATAATTAACGAATCTATTAGAGCTTGTGCAAATCTTAAAAATTCAACACAGTTTCTAATCCCTAACGATTGTGAAGGATCATCATCAATAATGATCTAGAAAAAAAAATTGTCTTTCTGTTTATAGTCAAAATCTAAAACAAAAAAATCACCCAGTCACACACACCCTAAAACCCAAAACCCTAGCCACTATTCATCTTCCCCTATATTCATCAGCCAACCACCAGTAGTCCACCCATCCACTGCAGTAGTCGCCCACAAAACCGCCTCCCATCACAACCTAACAACTTCCCTCATCAAGAAATCAACAATCTTCAGTTTTACAGTAGCATCAAACCAATTCCAGCTGATCTTCAAGCCACCACTGTCAAAAAACCCATCACATCCAGCCACACTATAACCAGAAAATCAGCACATTCATACCACTTAGCCACACCACTCAACCCAATCCATCCCTACCACCACAGTTGCCTCAGCCACTACCAAATCGAACTAAACACTACAAGCCACAACCCACACATAAACATTGCCAACACAAACCCAACTTTAGCCCCCCTATCCACTACCCACTACCAAACAGAAAACCACGATAGCCAGTCTTTAGCCTCAACCACCATGTCGCCAACCAACCTGGTACCAACCACTATGTCAAAGACTAGCCAGCACACCCACTCATTACCAGTAACCACAATAGAAGACAATAAAATCTCTAATAACAGGCAAATCAACTAGCAACTCCATCACACCGACAATCCACCACAGAGCACAATTGATTCAAGCCTCTGATTGCACCAAATGTTTTTGGTTGTGAGAGGCGTGAAGAAGAATGGTTTTAGAAGAGTCTTGTTACTTTTGCTTTATTGTCAATTTAGTTGTAATTTTGTTTTATATTGATTTATAAAATAAAAAAAGTTAAAAAAGAAAAGTTGGAAAGTCAAAAGAAAAGGTGAAAAAAAGAGAGAGTGAAAAGTGATCGAAGAAAAAGGAGAAAAAAAAAATGACAACAACAAACAAGTCAGACGACATCAGTGATACATTGACAACATTTTACATGATTCAAAGAGGTCCAGCCGCAATTGAGTTTGATGATTTGAATCTTTATCGGTAAATTACTCAACCTTTTGATTCATTGAAGTTTACTTCTTTGGTTTTGTACATGTTATTCAATTAATCTTCAATAGAGTGCCTTTTTGCGTATCCTATCTTACATACGACGTTCATATTCTACTCACCTATCAAAGTTTGTCATCTATATCTATTTATTAGTCCTTTTTATTATCTTTGGAGCTTGCAGGGTTTATGGAAATTTGTGACTTTTGTTTGATTTACACTTAAAGACTAGCAATGCATGTTTACAATTTCCATAGTGTATTATTGCCTTAATTAATATAAAAAAAAATTGAATAAGTTTTACTTTTATTCATTTTTATTTTAGCATTGTGTTTTTATTTTACAATTACCATGGACTAAAACTTGTTCTCCATCATAAGTCATATAATGTGTTATGGGTTAATAATACTTCCATAAGAATCAATAAAAGTATCAAATTCATAGACTATCATGTGAGATTTGGTGTGATGTGATTCCAATGAATATAGGAATAAGAATTTGTCATTTTGGGTAGACAATGGATATATGATTTAGACTTAGATGTCACCATTTGGTTGATCAAATTCATGTTCTTTTACTTTTAAAGGTAGAAAGATCCATTTTATTGGATTACCACCAAGATCTATCAATAAAAACAAGAAAAAGAAGAGTGTGAAAGAATAAGGACTAAGCACAAGTCTAAATGAGTTTGAGAATGAGGTTAAGGAAAAGCCTATTATGTTTGGTTTAGTTGAAAAGAAAATTTCAAAAAAATCTCAGCGGAACCACCTGAGAAGATGAATGTGGTTAACACAATAAATCCAAAAGAGTTTGAAGATGAGGTTAATGAAGAGTCTATTAAGTCTTCTTTAGTTGCAAAAGAAGTTAGCTAAAGAGGTTTCAAGAGACTCTACCACTTGCCTGAATATGTAAGTGTGGTGTTGGAAGAGTTTCAAAATAGTTGTCCCTTTGAACTCCCTGATTCTTCACCTCCTGTAATTGACATCCAGCATGCATAGATTTTGTGTAACCTTCTAAATTCACTAATACCTTACCCTTTATGCTTGACATCCAGCATATCATAAATTTTGAGTAGTTTGTTGAGCTTCTTGAATTCATTACCCTTTATTCATGATAAAGAGGATAACGATAGCCTTGACCCACTCGGTTATGTCCAATTTATATCCACCTAGAATACAATCAGTGTTTGTTCCATTTCATACTCTCAGTCATAAGATGTTCATGGTCATAAACCTAGGATGCCTTTAGGTCTTCTTCCAATGTCTCCTTACACTAACATGTTTGCGCCAACTAAATTTTTTACATATAGAGTTCATGAGTTGCATGTTGAGATTATAAAACGAATTCAAGCAAATAATAAACAATATAAATTTCAAGTTGAGTGTCATAAATCATTTAATATTGAAGATTGTTTCATTATAGATATTATACAATATACTAAAAGGCATCAGTGTCTCTGTTACTGTTTACCTAGATACAAAGCACTGTGGATTGGAGCAGTGTAATGGCAAAGCTGCCCTTGCCACAGGGAGTTGGAAAGACTGTGAGGGGAGGGTGGGGTTGTCTTTTTATTGGGATGCATTTGGCATTGAAGGGATGGATGAAGAGAAAATGGTTAGTTTTGATTTTGGTGGGGCTGCAGACACCTGGTGTTGGGGCTGCCATGCTCTGGGCGCTAGGGCTAGACAGGTGCGCCTGACTGCAGACCCAGGCGAGCAGATTTGCAGCCCGCATGCCTGGGGGCGTTGCCTTCTCTGTCAAAAGCTGCAGGTTGCCTGGTTCTAGCTTGACAGCCAGACCTAAAACACTTTCAAAAGGTGTAATAGCGTTGGGTGTAGCTGGCCAGCCAGATCCAAAACACTTCAAAAAGGTGTTGGGTCTGGCTGCCTAGCCAGACCCATCAATATTGGGTCTGGCTCCGTAGCCACACCCAAGGATATTGGGTCTGGGATTTTTTGCTCTTCTCTCTAATTTAAATTTATTTTTCATACAATAAAAAGGAAATAAATTGATGGGACTTTTTTTATATTCTACAAAAATTGGGTGATGATAAGTTTTTTTTTTTTTTTTTCAGGTTTGGTTGAATTTTCTTATTAAAGCATGTTTGTTTTTGTTTTTAAAAATGCTTTAAAAAATATTTGATAATTTTTTATTTTTGTCTTTACTTTAAATTAATATTTTTTCCTTAATTCATATTAAGATGTTTTCGTATTATTTTGATGTGATTATATAAAAAAGAGATTTAAAAAAATAATAAATATTATCTCAATATATTTTTTAAAAAATATTTTAAGATATTTCCAATTTTATTTTTTTCCCTCTTGAAATTTTTTATCTTCTCTTATTGATTTTTTTCATACTGTAAAGAGGAAATAAATTAATGTGACTTTTTTTATATTATACAAAAGTTGGGTGATAATATTTTTTTTTTCATTTCAGGTTGGGTTGAATTTCTTTATTAAAGCATTTTTGTTTTTGCATTTCAAGAATGCTTTGAAAAAAATTTCAAATTTTTTTATTGTTTTCTTTACTTCAAAATAATATTTTTGATGTTTTTGTATTTTTTTAAATTTTGTTTTTAAATATATTGAGATTGGATTTGGCTGCGCAACAAGACCCAAGGAGAATATATTAAGTTGGGTCCTGCCCAACAGAACACATTTGAGTTGGGTCCTGCCCCCAGAAGAACCCAAAATAGCTTTGGGTCATGTTCCTAGCAAGACCCAATGCTTTCAATCCTTTTTCTTTTCTCTCATGTAATTTTTTTTCATACAATAAAGAGGAAATAAATTGATGGCAGTTTTTTTTATATTGTTTAAAAATTGGGTGATCATAATATTTTTTTTCATTTGAGGTTGTGTTGAATTTCCTTATTAAGACATGTTTGTTTTTGCGTTTAAAAAATTCTTTGAAATTTTTTTAAAATTTTTTAATGTTTTTCTCTAATATTATCATATTAAAGTTGATGGAGCTTTCAATAAATTTTTTATTCACATCATATACTTGATATATTTGTATTATATAAGAGAATTTTTTAACAATAAAATCCATTAAAAAATAATTTATAAATATTATAATATAATATTATTTTGGGTAATAGAAGATATTTTAATTTTATAACATTAGTGTATGAGATTCAAAGTTTTATCAATGTTTTATTGTCTTTAAATTTTTTATTCAGTAGTTTTGAATTATATGTAATATTAAATACATAAATAAATTATGTGTTGGGTCCTGCCCCAGCAGGACCCATTAGAGTTGGGTCCTGTTAGGGGCAGGACTCAAAGTAGCTTTGGGTTCGGTTGCACAACAAGACCCAATAAGTTTGGGGACCCAAAAGCACTAGGTCCGAACCCAATTCTCTTAGGTCCTACGTCAGGACCCAAGGCTAATGGGTCCGGCGTCAGGACTCAATTCTCTTGGGTCTTGCAGGACCCAAGACTAATGGGTCCTGAGTCCGAACCCAATTTTGGTCCTGCGTCAGGACTCGAGGGTAATGGGTCCTGAGTCCGGACCCAATTCTAGTCCTGCATCAGGACCCAAGGTTAATGAGTCATGCATCATGACCCATTTCGCTTGGGTCCTACCTTCGGACCCAATTCTCTTAGGTATTGCGTCAGACCCAGGGTGATGGGTCATGCATCAGAACCCAAGGTTAATGGGTCTTGCATCAAGACCCATTTCGCTTGGGTCCTGCCTTCAGACCCAATTCTCTTAGGTACTGCGTCATGACCCAAGGTTCTTGGGTCTTAGGTTTCTAAATATTATTATTTGTGTTATAAATATTGTTATTCTTATTTTAATTAAACGTATTAATATAAAAATATTATTATTATTATTAGAATTAATAGTATTAACATTAAAAATATTATTATTTGTATTAAAAATATTATTATTTTTATTATAATTAATATTATTTATAAAAAAATTAAATAAATTTGAAAAACAATTATTATCAATATTGAAAAACAACCTTAGATTTGATTTGAAGGGTAAAATTAAAAATTATTGTTCCTATTGTTATTATTATCATTAATAATTTAAAAAATACTATTATTACTATTGAAGAAAAAACAATTTAAAAAAAAAAGATTGAAAAATATAAGAATTTAGGCAAACAAGTTAAATATTATTATTTATATTATAAATATTATTGTTGGGTCTGGTGTTACAGCCAGACTCAAAGCTTTTGAGTCCGGCGTTGCAGTCAAACCCAACACTTTTGGTCTTTTATTTTTTTGATATTTTTTTATTAAAATAAAAAGTTGGCCTGCGCTACACCTAACTAGTTAGATCTATATGGTATCATCTTTAAACCAATCAACAATTATCGACGAGTAGTGCTATACCATATAAAGTGTTACAAATGGTTGAGTAAAATATTTAAGTCATTAAACTACCATCAAATTTTGATATTAGCTCTACTTTTAATGCAAAAGACTTGGTATATATAAATTGCACTATCCTATACCTGATGATCATTTTGAAACTCTTACACCATTATCTTTATCATTGACAGAAGGAATTTATTGATGTTATTTTGGATGTACAAGTTGTTTCTATCAAAGATGATGAGATTCAGTGAACCCTAGTTTGCAAGCAACTTGACGTGAGTCAGATTCTACTGAGATTATTAGAGCAACATCACCACAACTTGATCTTGATTTTTACGTGTTATTGGAGTCGTCTTGAACTATACTTGACGAGGTCAAGTTCTTCTAACCCCGAGAGAGTTGATGGAGACACCAAACATAAGACATTGTTCACACATTCGTATGATCTACGATGATAGAGGATAGGTCAACTCCTGTGTTATTGAATTTTTTTTGGATTTATTTGTTAAGCTTGCTTTAGTTATTATTATATATTTTTTTAGTGTACTATAAGTTTAATTGTTTGTTTTAGTTAGGGTTTTAGTATTTATATGTTATGTTTCTAAATATTATACAGTTTTTGATGATTCAAATAAAATTTGCAAAGTTGCAGACTTTTCCAACCCCTATTCTTTCTCTTCTTCACCTCCATTCTTCTCTTCTTTAGCTTTTTCTTCTTTGCTTCTTCTTTCTTTTGACTTTTTCTTTTTAATCTCGTTTGTCCCGCATCAAAATTACAACATAATATCTCAACATATAGGCATGCACACTCCAAAAAAGAAAAAAGAGAGAAAAACTAAAATCCTCTATATTCAAAAAGGAAAGGACTAAATTTTGATTCCAAAAATATTGTTCTCATAACCCCTTGATCTCTCAATCTCAACTTAATCAAAGCAAGAAACTGGCAACAAACAACTCTTAAAACATAAACATGCTAAAAGAAATAAAAAAGCAAAAGCAACACTTACCAACAATCTCTCCAATTCACAAAAAATCTCCATGCACTAATTTGTACCGCACTAGCCTACCAACATCACTACTATACCCCTGTTTCTCTCCAGGCAACCACGATAGTGAAACATGAAACTTCTTTCCATTGTCCAACTCTCCGCCTCACTCCCTCAATCCCCTTGTGCCCTACGCACTCTACTCTCATAATAAGCATCATTAGTAGGCAACTCATACAAAATGCACCTCTTCTCACTAGTGCCTCCTAAAGTATCCTAAAACTACTCAACTTACAAATACAAACTAACAAATCCTTAATCACTTCAGCTCAATTCGACAAAAATGCAACATAAGATCAAAATAACAAAAAAATGGTTTTGTAAATAAAGGTCACTAACATGAGGATATATTCCAAACAAGCATCCACTGGCATCATCTTCAAGAGGAAAAGTCTCTTCAATAGCATTGAGATAGCAAATTGAGAGACAACAAAGGTCATGAAACAAGAAACCAAAAAACTCATAGTAGAAATACAACCTCATAATTAAGAAGCAAGGAACTCAGACAGCCATATAGCATGCAGAAACTCATACTTCTATAATGCAACCTTCTATTAAAAAGCTACCAACATTATGCAACTGTTGTGAAAGATTCCCTGTAACTCAGTTCTACAATCATCAAATATTCCCCAACAATCTCTCCAACTAGCAACTGCTCTAATTTCAAAGATCAAATTACCCTAAAATTACCTCCCACAATAAAAAATAATTAGTCAAATATGAACTTCGGCCACATTTCAGTAAAATAAATCAGGGCCTTTGAATATCATATCTAGCCAAACTGAGCCAAATTTCCTAGTTAACCAATATTAGGTAAATTGAAATACAATGCCACACAGCTAATATACAAAATACTTTGCTACATTCTACAAACTAAAAATGTTGATCATGACCATCTCCTACTTGATTTCATCATTCCATCTAAATTTCTCAAAACAAGCTTCTTCAAACTAATTCTTCTAAACTATCCTTAAGAAAACACACCTTGCATTAACAAACTACTAAACCCCTAATCCCTCAAGCCCAGTTCCAAAAAAAAAGGCAACCAAATTTAGACACATTGTCTCAACATAATAAAACAAGTTAAAATCGTCAATATTTTGCAGAAGTTGAAAAAACTACCCATTCTCCAATTTATGAATTCTAATCTCATAATATACCCTTCTCATATTCCTTTAATTACTCAATCTAAATTCATGCAAAGCAACAATTTACAACATAAACACAAACAAAACCTATTGTTCCTCCAATACAAACATTCCAACTTCTAAATGGTACTCCAAATAATTTCGAACCAAATACTCCATAATCTCAATCAATATTCAACAAAATCAACACATTTAAAAAACAACTCATAGAACACAATAGGCACGAGAATAAACAAAAGTAAATAAATAAATACAGGAAAAACCTACTCATTCTCAAATTTATGATATTTAAACCCTAAAATCCTCTTCTCATAACCCCTTAGTTACTCAGAATTTAATGAATTTTTTTTTTTACAAGAAATAGTCATAAGATAAACATAAAGTAATACACTTTACAACAAAAACACCTGATAAAACAGAAATACAAAAAAAAGCAAAACCACTCACCAAAAGATCATGCCAAATTCTTGATATCCAGTCTATTCATTCTAACTCCACAAATCTATTAAAATACTTCTATAGCAACACTAAACCAGAAACCCCTTGAGCAACCAATCCAAATTTAACAATTGCAACAACATTTACACCAAAGAACAGCTCAGAAAGCACAATATAAGCATGTAAACAAACACACACACAAACACCAATAATAATAATAATAACACTCACCAATGATCGCCAATCCAAAATCCAATCTGTCAAGAACTGCTTTGTCCACCACCACCACCACTTCCACCAAACGCCCTCGGAATTGAAATAGTGAACCTTCTCTCCATTCCTCCAGCGCTACCCCCACCACTCCCTTGCCCTCCAGGAGATCTATTCTCGTAATCAGGATCATCAGTAGGCAACTCATACCGACAAACTGGACACGAATTATGCATGTTCAACCAAGGTATTATACAATCCTCATGAAACACATGTTTACATGGCATCCCTTTGACTTCTTCTCCTCCCTCAAACTCATCTTTACACACAGCACATTGATTATTCATCTCTGATTTCATCATCTCCTCGGTAACCTTCATCGTGGGCAATGCCTCAATCGCCTTTTTCGACGCCGGAGGCGTCCCATACCTGTTCGGATCATTCTCAGCCAACTGTTGGATCAGTTGCTCCAAACCCGACCCAATAAAATAATCACCAAAATTACCATCTGGGAATCGAAGACCAGGTTCGTGTCCATTGTTGTCAATCACAAACTGGACCCGACCCCCACCAGAATGAAGGTTTTGGAGGTGAGAACGGAGGAACTCAAGGGGGTTAAACGCATTCGGGTCGGAGAATCCGGGTCGGGTTGGAAATTCAGGATGAGAGAAATTGCCAGAGTTTTGGAAGAGGAGAGGAAAGAGAGAAGAGAAGGGGTCAAATGGGTCGTTGAAATACGAGTCGGAGAATGGATTCGGGTTTTGAGGGTTTTGGGTTTCGAATTCTTCAATGAAGCTATCGTGGCAAATCGGGCAAAATGGATCATCGTAGGAAGAGGGAGTTATCGAGACTGTGCGGTTGCATTGGTAGCAGAAATATTGTTTCGATGTGGTGGTTGCTGCGGCGGTCACTGCAGGTAATGGGGGAGCTCCGGTGAAAGACATGATTGGTATTAATTTTTATAGAAGGGAGAGTTGTTATTATTATTATTATATTTCCCCCTGAAGAGACTTAAGAGAGGAGTTTAGTAGCCTGAAGATTAGATATTCTAGGTGTCTGTCTCTTTCCTTTTAAATTAATAAATTGGGTTTTGGATTTATCTATGGCGCAGCCCATTAAAAAGCCCATAAAAATAAATAAAGCTAATTTTATTGAAAATTATTTTTAAAAATTAGCTTAATTTGGTTTTATATTTTACAATCTGTTTTTAATATATTTTTATAAGTTTAGTTGCTCGTAGCTATCTATACTTTTGTTAGATATTTTAATAGAGGTCAGGGTGTAGAAACTTAAAATCAACCTAATTTATTATAAAATAATATTTGTCATGTGAAATTAATTTTTTATTTTATTTACTTGTTTTTTATTTTTTATAAATCAAGTAGAATTTGAGTTTCTCACATAAAAGTATTCCTTTCTATTAAAATAAAAAAAATCCAATTAAAAAGTATATAATGACCACTAACCTTATATTTATGAATAAATTGAAATCAATTATATTTATAATCATAAATTAGAGACTTGTTTAAAGTACAATAATAAATTGAATTAATTTTTTAAAATGATCTCCTTTGTCATATGAATAAGATTTATTATGAGTTTCCATGAATGAATAAGATTATAAAAGAATAATTTATAAATTATTTTTAGCTATATATAAACAAATTTACTTAATGAAATGCTTATATAGAAGGAAATCCGAAATAATTTCATGAAGATTGGGTAATTTAACTCTCTTTTTTTTGTGTGAAAAAAATGCAACTCTAATAAAATTTAGAAGGTGAACAAGGAAATAGATTTTTATAGCCGTTAAATATAATAAGGCTTAAATAAAATATTTTCTTCATCTAGAAAAGGTGAAGAAATTTTTTTTTTTACAAAAACAATGGTTGCTATTACTAGGTGTCACAAATTTGGTGGTAATGACTATCTTAACAACTTTTCTTCGAAGAAAACAAAATTGTTTAGTGTATTGAATCTTGATAACCAACTAAACAATGAAAAACAAAATACAAAAAGATGAGGATACAAAAAGTATTCGAAATATTCTGGAATTAATTATTCTTAGAGATCTTTGTACATTATTCACAGTGTGTTTTATGACCTTCACTTCAAGAATTCATTGGCTTCTTCTTTAATGGATTTCTTCAAGGGGTGTGAATCTCTTCTTGAATAAATACCTGCACAAAGTCCCTTAGAGACCCCTGAGGGTGTTGATGGGGGGCCCTTCGAAGATCAAGTCAGTACGAGGTATTTTTATGTGGCAAAAGACATTGATGAAGGTATTAATAAGCTTTTATGAAGATAGAGAGAAATAAGAAGAATAAAATGTAGAAGTTAGAGAAGAAAAAGAATGATTGTGTTATGTCTCAGAGTATAAGGTTTCGAACCCCTCTTTGTATACTCATGCTTCCTTTTTATATTACCTGGTTTGACCTGCTTCATACAATGTAGGAGGGGTAGAGATGTAATCTCGTAATAGTAAAATAATATTATTCTACTACTCGTGCCATCACATCTAATTAATATAAGCATGAATCGTTTGTTCGTATTTAATGGGATGTGATGAGCATCATAATTACTCGCCTAGGCCTAGAGTATGGAAGACTCAGTGTGGAGTTACCTTTTAGCCATACCCTGAACCTAAGAGGAATTGGGTTTAACTCATACGCTGAACCCAAGAATGATTAGGTGCAGTTGCGTCATGGCCTAACGTGGAGTTAGACGCGGACGCATCCTTGACCCAACATGGGATTGGGCGCAGACACACCATCACCCAACATGGGGTTGGTTAGGCGCAGGCGCGTCCCTGACCTAGCATGGGGTTGGGCACGGCCACGTCTTGGCCCAGCATGGAATTGAGCGCGAACATGTTGTGGCCCAACTTGGAATTGGGTGTGGACGCTCCCTGGCCCGACGTGGATTTGGACGTGGGTATGTCATGGCTCACTTTAGGGTTGGGCGTAAAAAAAAACATAACCCCATTTTGGATTATGACTTTCATGTAAAGGTCTTTAAATGAGGGAGGTTTTTTAAAAATCATGACCCATTGCAAAGTATTCTTGTAAACACTCTAAATATCACAATATCTACGTGCATAAATTATCTAGAATCATAAGCATATATACTGTTACATTTTTTTTAAAAACAATTCTTGCAACTTCTTCTTACATTTCATACTAGAAATTACAAATGTAAAAAACAAATCTATTTAGGCACCATTTGTACTTGCAGTGCAAAATTCTTTTTGAAAAAAATAATTTTTTTGTTTCATATTATTATTTTTTTTGAATGTTTTTAAATTATTTTGATATTTTGATTTAAAAAATAAATTTAAAAAAATAAAAAAAATATCATTTAAATAAAAAAAATATTTTAAAAAATAACCGCATGATATAAAAGACATCTTACTCGGTAGAATCATCTAAAATTGGGAAGAATTAAAAAGAAAAAGAAAATGAAATGGCTCACTTTATCATAACTTGGCAAATTACAAACAAGCTACACCCAACATCCACCTGAACCCCACGTGACCATGCTCTTTGACGTGGCAAAAATTCATCCATTGGCTTTTTTTTTTAATAAAGAATTTCTTTGATCTCTATGCACCTCCAAAAACCTTGTACGCAACACCCACCATTGCTGTAAAAATCCCTGCAACTCTCTCTACCTCTCAAGTTCCACCATGGACAAGATTATCCTCTCAAGCACTTCTACTCCTTTATCCACCTCTTCTCTTCCTCCACTTCGTACAGTTACTTCCACAGCTTCTTTATCTTCTCCAAAGAAGCTCTTCTTGTTACGTTCGACTCAAAGTCAAAGAAAACTATCCTCTTCTTCAAGAAGGTCAACTAGCTTCTGTAAAGTTCACAAGTCTACTACAATAACATGTGGAGCTATTACAGAGATTAACGAAAGTGAGTTTCAAAATGTTGTCTTAAATTCTGACCGTCCAGTTCTTGTTGAGTTTGTGGCAACCTGGTGTGGTCCTTGTAGGTTAATATCTCCTGCCATGGAATCTGTGGCTCAGGTATCTTTCTTTCTTACTATATTATTCAATCATGACTATACATTAGCCTTCGATTACAAAAGGGTTTTCTTTTTCACTGTCCCAATTCATGTATTTTTGAGATGTGAGCAAAAAGAATTAATTCTCATGATTTTTCTAGTTAGATGTGGATAGCATTTGGCGCGCCAGAGCTGGTTGGAGGGTCCTATCTAGATGTGATTAAGAGGCGCTTTCTATTGATAGGGCCAAGAAATGGTTAATCTTTTCTGATATGGTTTTTGTTTCTCTAACTTTTAGGAATATGGGGATAGATTGACGGTTGTTAAGATCGATCATGACGCGAACCCCAAATTAATTAAAGAGTATAAGGTCTATGGATTGCCTGCTTTGGTTCTTTTTAAAGATGGGAAGGAAGTGCCTGAAAGCAGAAGGGAAGGTGCAATTACAAAGGCAAAACTTAAAGAATATGTTGATGCTCTCTTGGAGTCCATATCAGTTGCATAGACATGGATATTCCTTCAACATTTTGGCTAGTTTTGAGAATCATGTGATGTGAGCAAATGTCCAGCTTTCATTGACATTTTCTAATATTACAGTCTGTATAGACATCCAATTGTATAATTTGAGCTGATGAATAAGATAGGACATCATTTTCAAGAGAAGATCTTGAACTTCTTAAATTATTGAGGATTTCCTTCTCCTGGTTTATTTGATTATTTGCAGTATTGTTGGAACTATCTTTACGTTTATTTTCAAGAGCTGATGAATAAGATAGGACATCATTTCTGGATACGTTGGCTGGGGGTGAAATATAATTTCTTAATATTTAATCTGATGAATGTAAGATTGACGATGATATTAAATTTTCTAGAGGGAAATTAAATTGTGATGTATTGAACAAGTTCGATGAGTTCCAGATTTTATGAGGTCTCTATTTTCAATGAAGAAGAAGAACTAGATAACAGGCTTTTGTACGAGAAGAAAAAAAAAAAAAAAAACCTAAACTTTTAACAATTACAACCAACGCTCACAATCAAATCCGTGCGCGGTGCTACCTTTACTATTTGTACAAGCTCATTTCACGCAGTCAGCTCCTTCAAGTTTTGGCCTCCAATGACAGCATCATCAGGGATGTACTTGCCCCAGAACCAATGTGCCTTCCAAACAGTGTTCATTTCTTCAATTGGGACATTCTTTGTCTCGGGCAAGAAGAAGTAAATGAAGATGGTCATGATAACAACAAAGCCAGCAAAGAACAAGAATAGACCAAACTTCAAGTGGCAGAGCATGGTTAGGAAGAACTGGCCAATGAGGAAAGTGAAGAACATGTTGACTGAGACATTGATGGCTTGCCCTGCTGATCTAATCTCAAGAGGGCAGATTTCACTAGGCACTAGCCATCCCAATGGACCCCAAGACCAGGCAAATGCTGCAACATAAGCACATATCAAGAACAGTACAAAGTTGGCTGTGCTACCTGACATTTCTCCTACACCATTTGTTCCAAAGTTGATGCCTATCATGACTGCAACAAGTATCTGCAATCAAAGTAAACATATTCATTGAATCAGAATGAATCTAATGTGAATCCGTCATAGTTAGAAGAGGTTTAATATAGTAAACAAATTGGTTAAGGTTATCATTAAATACCTGGCAAATAATCATCTGAATGCCTCCTTCAAGGAACAAAATTCTTCTCCCAAACCTATCAGCTGAGTAGATGGAAACAGCTGTACAGACAACATTAACTATGCCCGTGATAACTGCAGACATAAGTGAAGCATCATCTCCGAAACCCAAGGTCTTGAAGAGAACAGGTGCATAAAAATTGATGACATTGATTCCAGTAATTTGCTGGAAGAATGGAATCAATATGCAAATGACAAGCTGAGGCCTATATCTTGGCTGCAAGATGTTTTTCCATGGGTGTTCCACTCTCTTCGCAAGCTCATTTGCGGCTGCAAGGTCTTGGAATTCTACTTCAACATTGTTCGTGCCGCGAATCCTTTGCAACATTTTCTTCGCTTTCTCGGGGTGGCCTCTCTCAAGGATAGAATTGGGAGTGTCTGGAAGGAAAAATGATCCAACAATCATCATTATAGCGGGGACAGCTGCAAGAGCCAAAGAAATTCTCCAGCCATATCCTTCTTTGATCTTTGATGTTCCGTAGTTAATGAGATTTGCAGCAAGGATACCGATTGTAATGGCCATTTGGAAACCAATATTAAGCGCTCCTCTAATCTTTGCTGGTGCCATTTCAGATAGATAAATTGGAACAGACTGTATAGAACAGAGAAAATACGAAAATCAATTTCAAACGTTATAACCATTTCAAAGCCAACACTGAGAGAAACAGTTTACCTGATTAGCAAAGCCAATACCAACACCAAGCAACAAACGACCAAGTATAAGCATTGCTACATTGGCGGCAGCACCATTAAGAAAGGCACCAACAAGGAAGACCAACCCTCCAGACAACATAGAGATTTTACGGCCGAATAGTCTGGTAACCGTAGAGGAAAAGAAGGAGGCTACCAAAGCAGAAAGGTAGAGAGAAGATGTGAACAATTGCAACCAGTGGCTATCAAATTTGCAGTACATGCTCTCTCGATGATCTTCGTTCTCTTTGTGGTACACAGATGGGAAGAATTTCTTGAGAAATGAGTCCATAGAAGTCACCCCACCTGCAACATTGTACAGAATCATCCAGTCATTAGTACCTTCAGATATAATTCATCAATAATCTGTCACCACAGCAAAGATGATTAAAAGGTCTTCCATTTATTACCTGAGATACCAATGTCATAACCGAAAATGAGACCACCCATGGCAGCAACCAAACAGGTGGTGATAACGAAGGTAGTGACACGACCTTCATAGTTCCCCCCCGTACTTGGCCCAACAAAAGCTCCTCCAGCCATCTTTTCTGTGAACTCTCTCACTCTTTCGGATGTGAATTTGCAAAGGGTGCAAAAGGCAGTTATTAAGGAGTGCTTTGTTAGCACTTCTTTTTATTCCAGGCGATGAATAAAAGGATCTTTCAAGGCAATTCTTTACATAACCACCAGGGGATGAAACCGCCAAAAAAAAAAAAAAAAGAATCCTTCAGACTATCTTTTGCTTAGTAGCTTCTCCAATGCTTTCAATCCAAATAAGGCAACCCTTCATATAGTTCTTCTACCCCAGTCTGTGGGCGCCAAGAGAGGGTTCCTTCCCTTTTTGTTTTCATCTATTTTTATCTAATTCCATTTTTAAGTTTTCACGAGTTAGATTTAAGGTGGATTAATTAATAAGATGATATCATCCTCCATCTGCTGGTGGCTGGGATTGATTCAAACCACATCCACATTTTTATTAGACACTTTCATCTCCTTGATTGATCAGTCCCTAATTTATAGATCATCCACTTGTTTAAGTAAAATTATGGAGGTTTCATTTGATGCAGCGATTGGACTAGGCAATGTAAGCCTCCCACAGAATGACGAACATGCATGTTCACCATGTATATTCCTATATGGATAATGGAAATCATTTTATCTCCATTTAGTACGTGATAGTCTAATGGTGCTTGTATGTTTATGCTGCATGCAGATTGTTGAAACAATGCATTCTGCATAATAGTCTACACTAGTTTGCTTCTGCAATCTAGCTACAACTAGAAGTTTCCTTGTAAAACAAGTTTGGCTTGGAATTATTATATCAGAATTCTCACTGACCTTATAAATTAAACAGATAAATTCAATCGGATATTTGTAAGAGCTTCTTGTCAGTTGTGACTTGTGCACTATTCTTGAACATGCCAATATCCATCAGAAAGCCAAAAGACATGGCAGGAAGTTGGAGGTAGTTTATCCAATCTTCAAGCCATTGTCCCTCATATATATATATATATATATATATATATATATATATATATATTGTGACTACATGAGTCAAAATAATATTCCACTCTTCATGAATCCTTCAATACTAAGCATAATTGATGGAGGCCTTTTTGTTCGAGGGTGAACTCTTCTCACTTAGAACTCTTCGGCTTTTTGCAAATGCTTGTTTTTCTCTTAGGAAAAGAAACGTTCTCTTAGTTTTTATTATTAAAAACTGAGAATTGATTTTCCTTGTAAAATAAGGATAGAGGAGAGATATTCTCTCTTTTTGTCTTTGTAATATGTCAATTTATCATAATTCACTATGACAATTTGACTCTTCAAATTCTCCTTTTTTCCATAGAATTTAGGTCAGGCTTAACCATGGGCACCCAATTATTAAATAGATAAAAAAATTTTCAACATCTCGTACTTGTACGTGATTAGGATGACCTTCCACATCCTGTGACTCAACATCACTTTATTGTCAATATTGTTCATACTGATTAATGAAGAAAGCGACTACTGAATCTCTTATAATTTTGGAAGCTCTACACTGGCAATCCGTTAAGGCCAATGTAAAGACATCAACCTAAAAAAATACAGTGTTCTAGACGTTTTGTAAATTATAAAAGTTAGTCCCTTGAACTCTTCGACAGGAGCTTTACTAACCTCATGCATATGCTATTGATACTATACTTGTAATTATGTTGCAGACCTGGTAGCAACAAAAACTTATTGACACTAAGTTATAGTATCTCAATGTAATTCAAAAGTCTTCCCTTCGTACTCGTATCATCGAGTTAAAGTCAAATTGTTTTCCTAGCAATGTCTTATAAGGTCGAATCAATTATGATCATATGTGATATCCTAAAGTAGAAAACATTACTTTTTTTATCTTCATGATATAACCAAAAGTGGCTAAGGGAAGTAATAAATAACAAAAAAAAAAAAAAAAATATATCCTTAAAGACTCACATGGTGAGGAAGCAGGGATCCATTCACTCACCTCTTTTTATACTTGCTTTAGCACATGTAGTATGACATTCATATTATGGTAGAGAATTTAAAAAAAATATAAGCATATGTAGTTCTCTAGATACTATACAAACCTTGATCTGGTCACTCCTAGAGTATCCAATTTGAATTCTTTAAATGCTAACCATGCCTAACACTAAATAATTGAACTCATACTTAGCTTTTTTAGGCTGATGAATATTGTGAGATCATCTAAATATGGTCACAAAGACCTCATATTGATATTTAATTAAGATGATATTTTTCATCTCTCATTTTGCTCACTTAAGCGTCAAAGTGATTGTTCATGTGAGTGAACCAATCAATCTATTTATAAACTATACATATGGTTATATATATGTTCATATGTGCGCGCGCACGCGTGTATGTGTGTTAATATCATTATTTCTTAGTATTTAAACAATATAGTGAAAATAAATACCTCATAAAAATAATGTTTATCCAAGTATAAGCAACACAAAGCATAGTAAGATCACTAATATAAAGATCAAAACCTACATAATCCTAATTCCCTAACATGAGTCTTAAATACATATCTTGGTATAGGCTTAGTTAAGGAGCTTGCGTCATGTGACTCATAGATATATGCAGTAAAGTCATTTCCTTATGTACCATTATAACTCAAATGAGTCAATGTACAACGTACAAACTTGTTGACAAAAATGGTCTCCGAATCAGATCCATCAATGGGAAGCTCTTGAAGAAATTTCATTTTCGAAGGTCTTGCAAGCTCCACATCACATGAGCCTAAACTATTAGACATAGAAAAATGAAATACTCCTGGCCTGTAAGAGTATAAACTATGAATGACATATAAGAAAAAAAATCATTTTGAACTACGTTAAGATTTAATCCTTCATTTATTAAGGTATCTAGGTAGCTTAACATTTATCCTAAGTTTAGTCATCCAAAAAAAAAAAAAAAATCAAATCAAATCAAGAACAAATCATGTTCTATTATATTACTCCTAGCTCACAAAAGTATAAACTGTGAACACCTAAATAAAAACAACTCAATTTTTTCATGTTTTCTTTTTCATCATTGATATTAAAAGTTCAATTCAAGCTATAAAAGAAAACAAATGAAAAGATACATTCATCTTAATGCTTATAACCATCTTTGTAAATTTTTTTTTTAAAGATAAAACTAAATATTTTCTCAAAAAAATGTTCACTCTTGAATATAAAGTGAAAAGAAGAAGAAAAAATTAATAAAAGGTAAAAACACAGTTTTTTCCCCGGTTTGTGATTGCCATTCCAAACAAAGTTCGCTTTAAATGACATCTGGTTTGGTTTCTCTTCTCAATATCATTAGCACTACAAACCTTGGATGCTTTCTAACTTTAAAAGTTTTTCCTCCTTGGACTTAATTTCATCATCTGTCTTCTACTGCTAATCACAAATTAAGTCAATTTATGATGCTAACACTATCTTTTATTGTTGTAATCTTGAAATCTATTCCTCTACGGATTTCATTTGATTGGTGGTCTCATGCAATTTTAGTTGCAAGGAATCATTTCTACCTTTAAATAAAGATATGTGATCTCCACAAGTAGTGATTTTCTCATCCTTTTACGCATCAATCATACTTTGGCTAATTTCCTAATGATGTGAAATAAGAATCCACATTCTTTAAAAAGATCTTTATCATATCTATAGAAGTTATAAGATCAACATGGAAGTACTTCAAGTGCTTAATATGTTTGGATGACTTAGAGGTCTACCAACCTCTAAGAGAAGAGAGCTCACTCAATAAAGCATGCTTGAATTCTTTCTAAAAAAATCTCTAATAATCCAACTAACATGATAAATCTCATAATATCATCATAAATGAGAGAAGGCATAGGTAGGCCAAACATTAAAGAAAAAATAAGCATCAACTTGGGTTTAGAAACATATGCATGCTTTTGAGACACAATATCATGTATATGAAGCTCAAAAGTCATCTTTTCTTCACCATCATCTTTAGTTTCACGAGCAATACAACTTGAGACCAAAATCCCCCCATCAATGTTGCTAGCTTAACCTTCATAAGGAGTTGAAGGTGTGGTAGAAGATTCTATAACTGCTACAATCACCTTAGTGATATTATTCAACCTAGTTGGAAGATTTGAATCTTAAATCCCTAAAATAGTTAAAAAGGGTTGAAATTAGTTGAGATAAGTATGAAATATACATATAAGAAAAAAAGATAAAAAATTCTTTGTCAAAAGCAAAAACAACTATGGAAAAATCAACCACCTCTTTAAGAAAAAAAATGAAGAAAGTAGATCAAAATTCTTATCCCTACTACTATGCCCAATGTGAGTAGAAATCTAAAGAGGAGTGCTATCAAGATATATATAATAGGTGTCATAGCAGAAGGATTATCCACCTCTCTAAGACAATAAGGTGGAGAAAGGAGATTTGAATCTTTGTTTTCACTACCTGTCCTATATTGACTAGAGACCTGAAGTGAAAAGCAACCTTCTTGTGTTTTTTTTGTAGAGGACTGTTCCTATGGTTCAGAACGACCATGCTTTTGAATAGAAGGTAGAGGTGGAACTGTTTTGGTGGGAGCCTTTTTTTTTTTCCTGATATTATCCTAGTATTTTCATTCAAATTCAAAGCAAAATTGCTATTTTCACTTTGAGAAAGGACTCCTATATAAATATTGATAAATTAAGGAAACACTTTGTTATCTTACCAAGCTATGTAGCTTGGATAAACTTCTAGGGATACCAAGTTGTTAACTTTTATATGGAATGTTGCACCACTTCTTTGCCCTGTAAGAGAAAGTTAAGCTTGTTTTAAAGAGGATGGATCAATAAGACATTATGGTAAGAAAAGAGTACCTATAAATCTTTGTTTAAACCCATGTTGCCGAGTAAAACAATAAGGATTATACATTTATAAAATATATTTTCTCCATTTGCAATATGATAGATACATAGGATGAATACTCGTCATAAACTCTAAAGTTTCATTTCTCTTTTGTCAATCATCGAGGTCCAAGATTATTAGGCCAAGAAACTGGAGCCAAACAAAAGTCTTGAGTTTAAGGTGGACCACGTAACAATTTACAACAATCTGCAGCATTAGGTTCCTAACATTGAAATGCATTTAAAGTGCCTTTAAATCTCCTAATCATTTCAAAAAGTAATCATTATCAATAATAACATATACCAACGATAAAAGTGTAATCCAGCCCAAGTATAGAAGAAATGATTAGAAAATAAAGTTAGTGCAGTCCCCCATATTCTGTACTAACAATAGATAATTAATAGTCTGAGATAGACCTTTATATATGTATGCCAAAATAGGATGAATCAAGCTATAAGTGACGCATGATGCCATCTTTAAATTAGCCTTAAATGTGCCAACACGAATGAAATCTTTATTCTACAAAAATAGAAATTACCAAAGCTAAAGACTTAGGTAAGCAACAAGTTTCAACTCTTCGTAATCTTCAGGTGCTCAATTAATGCCTAAGAGAGTGAATGGATCTTCTACTCTAATAGATCTTTTTAAGTGCCTTGTATGATACGAGATATCTTTAAAAAATATTTTTATATTACTTGACTCTTTTTGCTTCACACATGCATTAATTTTTGGCTTTGAAATAGATTTGTACTCTCGTGACAAATAAGGATTTTATGTGAATGATTCATAATTAAACTAAAAATTAAGCCAATTTGCATGATGAATTCTATCAGAATTGTTTTCTTGTGCAATCAAAGCAAAAACCTAGAATAAATAAAGGGAAGTCCTGGGCAGTGAGGATTCACCTTCAATATATGAGAACTCTTCAAAACTAGGGACAACCTCTTCACAGTACTCTTCCAAACTAAATAAACCAATGATGTTGCACATTTTCCAAATTAAAATCCTAAAGGTGTTCTTAAAAGACACTAAGTCCCTATCAGTGCACAATGCATATTATTTGCGCGATGATATCAAAAGAGGTTGAGTTTAATGCAGATGCCAATTCATTGTTTTTCTTTAACAACATTTGGTAGGCTTCTACAAACCAATCCCAAAATCCTCTAACATACTGAATTCCTTCTCATGAATCAAGTTTATTCCCTCACATATCTTTACTTTTGTTGATTAAGCTTGCAACATAGGCTTGTGGAGCATTCTGCTCATTATTATGGTTAGAAGGAACATATAAAGATGGTTGATGATGTGACACAATAACATCATCAGACACCATTTGTCCCTGTGTTGGGTACTCACTAACGGTCTTCATATCTACTTCTGAAAGTGGAGTTATCACTTTCACACTGCAAGGACCTGTTATGGGCTCATGTATTGCATGTCTAAGCTTTTTTGTCTTGCCACTTTAATGGTATTTCACTTTAATTTTTAAAAAGTAAATGTGTTTTATCAATTAACAACTCATCAATTAAATGGATGTTAATGTTTAATGACAATCATACAATTTATTTAGGGAGAAGTCATTCCTACAAAAAAAGGTAAAAAGAAGGATTAAGATCTTTCTTATATATATATATATATATATATATATATATATATATATATATATATATATAACCTCCAAAAAATTAAGAGAAAAAAAATGGTGTAAGATTTATACCTAATTATTTTAATGCTCTCATATGATTTCTCTAAATTTTCAACACTATTTAGGGAAATTGATGTGGTATATATAAAGAAAGTTTCATGATTATACTAGGAGATAGGAGATATTCTAAGTCAGAAGAGATAAATTGAAGATAAATTTACTTTTTATGCCAAAAAGATAAAAAAGTAAATTAATCTTGAAGGGGAATTTATAGAAATTAAAATTTCTACAAGTCTAGGCTATGATCTAAAGATCTCCATGACCAAACAAATTAAATTTATTGGGGTTTGGGTCTAAATTAAATTTGTTGGTTTTGGGCCCAAATTAAATTAAAAAAATCCAGTCCAAATACATTTCATGATTCTTACTTTTATATCCTTCAAACTAAAGGTATTTTAAGTAATTTTCATATCAATTTTCCTAAAATATCCTTTAGAGAAAGGAAATTTAAAGTAAATTACACATAACCAGTATTTAATAAACAATAAAGCCCACCAAATCAAAAGCAACAAGCAGAGAAGACAAGCAGAGAAGACAAATAAGAGAAGGAAAAAAATAATAGACTGAAAACCAAGCACAAATACTTGGAAGTGCTTTCTAAGAAATTCAAATGAAATCAAGGAAGTAAAGGATCCGAGTTCTTTCCTTCATCAAATCAAATCAAGAAAACTAAGAATCAAAGTTTGTTCCTTCATCAAATAAAATAAAGCTAACATCTCACATGGTTATAACTTTTAAACTCGTGTGAATACTTTTTTTCTTCATCAAATCAAATCAAGTTAATATCACACATGGTTAAAGCTTTCAAGTTCTAGTGAATACTCTTCAACTTTATAAAATCAAATCAAGATCTCATATTTTGGGCTCGCGTGAATCCTCTTTTTCTTCATCAAATTAATTCAAGTTAAGATCTCACATGGTTAAAGCTTTCGAACTCATATAAATACTCTTCATCTTTAACAAATCAAATCAAGTTAAGATCTCACACGATTAAGCTTTTGGGCTAGTGTGAATACTCTTCACCTTTATCAAATCAAATCAAGTTAAGATCTCACATGTTGGGCTCGCATAAATACTTTTCTTCTTCGTCAAATCAAATTAAGCTAAGATCTCACATGGTTAAAGCTTTTGAGCTCGTATGAATACTCTTCGTCTTCAACAAATCAAATCAAGTTAAGATCTCATACGATTAAAGCTTTTGGGCTCGTGTGAATACTCTTCATCTTTATCAAATCAAATCCAGTTAATATCTCACACGTTTAAAGCTTTCGAGCTCGTGTGAATAATCTTTGTCTTCATCAAATCAAATAAAGTTAAGATCTCACATGTTTAAAGCTTTCGAGCTCATGTGAAAATCTTTATCTTCATCAAATCAAATCAAGTTAAGAACTCACACGGTTAAAGCTTATAGGCTCGTATGAATATCTTCTCATCCAAAGCAAGATCTAGATTTGACCATTAATTAGAGAATTTGTGCACGTGAATAGCACCTCAAGAGAGTTTTCATTTTTTCTTGTAATCAAATTTATTACTGTAATTTTGACACCATTTTTAGTGCATTTTTAATATGTGAAATTTTGTGTGGACAAAGACAAAGATGGCTTTTTTTTTTTCATACCAAATTTACTTCCATCAAGAAATATATAAGGCCATCCTTCCCCTAATTTATTTTTCTACATTGTTACTTTACTAAGCTTTCCTTTTCAACTCTAACTTGGAAGTACCTTCAAGTAGTGACGCAAATCACTTTTAACGACCAATAAACTCTTGAGAGCTCTTCATATTAACGTAAATAAGCACCTCAATGATGATGTTCTTTTGTTATAATATGAATATTATTGTATGTTTAATTTTTGTAATTAAGAACATAACTACAAGAATTATTGAATTTATGATACCAAAAATAACAATAATCCTAAATACAAAACATTTTGGATTGCAATAGTGTTCCATCGTGTTTTTTTTTTTGTTACTCAAGTTTTTTTTCTTTTTAATTTCATCCATTTTTATAGTGAGTTTATTTGGGATTGGATTTTATGGTTTCCTTCGGCTAGCTTTGCATGGGATTCTCACGATGTCAAGAAAAAATCCAACACTTGGTTGATGCTTGGTTTGGTAAAACAAGATTCAATTTCATTGATTTAAAGTGATTGAAGCTTTAGTGATTGAATTTAAAACTTACAAATATGCTAAATGAGGGAATGATTTGAACAAAAATGGGAAATGTTAAAAAATATTTTGGTCCAGCCCACAGTGTAGCACGAGCCACCAATCTAGTATAGCTTAAAACCCAACTAACCTTCAAATAAGTAGAAAAAAAATGAAAGAAATTGCAATCTAAAACAATTACTTATTGTAATAGGAAAAATACTAAGTGGCAACTCTGAAAACCAGTTAGGGTTTCTAGTGATCAAAATACTAGGTGGCGACTCCAAACTTTTTTACATGATAAAGTACAAGAATTCTTTGTTCTTTTCACCTACACCTAAGGATTTCAATCCAGGAGGAGGATCACCATGATGCTACACACGTGGACACAACCAATTGCATTATGAGTGAGTTGTTTTTATGAATGACATGAACACTCCTAAATATTGTTGCCTAATGTTTGACAATTTATTCATTGCAAACAACTACATACTTTTATGGATTCTTCCCTTTATTTTGGTTATACAACCAATCCCCAATAGGTTTCGTATATGATTGCAATTTTAGTATCTGCACATCATATCTGTTCAAATCCAATGGCAACTTATGACATTACTGGATTAATATTTTGACATAATATTATATCTATAATTAATTTTGATGTTGTGAATAACCATGATAACTTTTTTAATAGATCATGCATAGTTAGTTTCATTGTTTAATATATGGAATAAAAGGTTGGTGGTAATAAAAGGTTAAACCTATGGATGGTGATAGGGGAATATATGAAATCAATTCCTGTCTTCAATTCTCAAGAATCTACTATAAGAAAATTAAGGGCTCATGGATCTGGCAGTCTTTTTTTGTGAAAGTTTAGGTTGGAGAGCTTGTAGAAGAAAAGAAAGGTTTGATGATCAATGTTTAGGTAATTTAATTCTAACTATTGTATAGCTGGCTTAATACCATCATGACATTTTGGCTATTATGTTAACATTGACTTCATCATGAAATGGATGATTGTATTTGTATTTTTGTATCCTTCATTTGCTGAATGTTTCTAGAACAAAAAACAAATAATTCACAATTGAATGCTGATATATGGAGGAACTTAATTGGGAAAGAAAGTGATCGAAAATGCAAAGTGTGCTAGCAATGTGTCGAGGTAACTGTACATGAAATTAATATGGAATTGGTAGGGTTTTTTTTTGTTTTTTGTTTTCCAAACAATGGGCTTCATATTCTAGTAAGAATGTTATAAAAAAAGAAGGAATTGTAGGAGAAGATAGGGTCTAGTTTGACTGTGATGCAAAAATAAACAAGAAATGATTGAATTAAGCAATTTAATGAGAAATAAAGGAAGAGAGGATGGACATATGGAGAAAACCAAGTTATTTGTTGAGTGAAGATAAAGCAATTTGATGAGGTATATGAATATCATTTTGTTAGATTCTGTTTACTTTTTTTCATTTGGAAAGTAAATGAAATTCAGCCACGGTAACTAACTTTTCCTTTTAATATATTTGAAAAGATAATTTCACCATGTTATGTATATATCATATCAAATCAAATCAAATCAAGTTGACATCTCACACGATTAAAATTTTTGGACTTGTATGAATACTTTTCATTTTTATCAAATCAAATCAAGTTAAGATCTCACATGTTTAAAGCTTTCAAGTCCCTTTGAAAAGGTTCACTTAAATCTTCAAGTTTATTGGCTAAGAAGTGTCCCAATATAGTTCCAAATTCTTGAATCCTATAAAATACATAAATTTAAAAGTTAGCATTCATGAAAGGGAATTCAAAGAGAAAGATAAGAAAATAATAAAAAATGAAAAAAAAATGAAAACAAATTCTCTCCTAAAAAAAACCAACAAAAAAAGTTTGAGAGAAAAAAAAATGATGTGAGATTTATACCTAGTTATTTTAATGCTCTCATATGATTTCGTTATATTTTCGGCACTATTTGGGGACATTAATGTTGTATATATAAAGAAAGTTTCCTTATTATACTAGGAGATAAACTTCTCTTTAGAAGTACTTTTCTAAACTGGATACGCTTTTGATCCCACCACAATTCCAAGTCAGAAGATATAAATTCAAGATAAATTTACTTATTGTACCAAAATTAAAAAAGTAAATTAATCTTGAGGGGGAATTTGTAAACATTAAATTTTCTACAAGTCACCCATGACCCAAAGATCTCCATAACGAAACAAATTAAATTTATTGGTTTTGATTAAATTTAAAAACTCCAGTCCAAATACATTTAATGGTTCTTGCTTTCATATCCTTCTAACTAAGAGTATTTTAAGTAACTTTCATATAATTTTTTCTAAAATATCATATAGATAAAAGAAATTTAAAGTAAATTACAACTGACCAGTCAATAAATAGACAGCAAAGCCATCAAATCAAAGGGAACAAGCATACAAGTATAAAAGACAACAGAGAAGATAGATAAGAGAAGTAAAAAATGAGAGACTAAAAACCAAATACAAATACATGGAGGTTCTCTCTTAAAAATTCAAATGAAATCAAGGAAGTACGGTATCCAAGTTCTTTCATTCATCAAATCAAGAAAATTAAAAATCAAAGTCTTTTCCTTCATCAAATCAAATCAAGCTAAGATCTCACATAGTTATAACTTTCAAACTCGTGTGAATACTTTTTTCTTCATCAAATCAAATCAAGTTAATATCTCACACGGTTAAAGCTTTCGAGCTCTAATGAATACTCTTCATCTTTATCAAATCAAATAAAGTTAAGATCTCACACGTCGGGCTCGCATGAATACTTTTCATCTTCATCTTCATCTTCATCAAATCAAGTTAAAATCTCACATGGTTAAAGTTTTCGGGCTCGTATGAATACTCTTTGTCTTCAACAAATCAAATAAAGTTAAGATCTCATACGATTAAAGTGTTTAGGCTCGTGTGAATGCTCTTCATCTTTATCAAATCAAATCAAGTTAGGATCTCACACGTTTAAAGCTTTTGAGCTCGTGTAAATAATCTTTGTCTTCATCAAATCAAATCAAGTTAAGATCTCATACGGTTAAAACTTATAGGCTCGTATGAAAATATATTTTCATCCAAACCAAGATCCAAATTTGACCATTAATTAGAGATTTTTATGCACGCAAAGAGCACCTTAAGAGAGTTTTTACCTTTTCTTGTAGTTAAATTCACTACTGTAATTTTGCACCATTTTTTAGTGTATTTTTAATATGTGAAATTTTGCATGGACAAAGACAAAGATGGTGTTTTGTATTTTTCATACCAAATTTACTTCCATCAAGGAATGTATTAGGCTATCCTCCCCCTAATTTCTTTTTCTACATTGTTACTTCACTAAGCTTTCCTTTTCAACTCTGACTTGGAGGGACCTTCAAAGTAGTGACGCAAATCACTTTTAACAACCAACAAGTTCTTGAGAGCTCTTTATGTTAATGTAAATAAGCACCTGAACGATGGTGTTTTTTTTGTTATAATATGAATATTAATGTATGTTTAAAATTTGTAATTAAAAAAAAAACTAAAAGAACTCTTGAATTTATGATACCAAAAATCATTGTAGTCCTAAATACAAAATATTGTAGATTGCAATAGTGTTCCACCGTGTTTTTTTCTTCTAATTTCATCCATTTTCATATTGAATTTATTTGGGATTGGATCTTATGGTTTGCTTCGGTTAGCTTTGTATGGGATTTTTATGATGTCGAGAAAAAATCCAACACTTGGTTGATGCTTGGTTTAGCAAAACAAGATTCAATTTCAATGATTGAAAGTGATTGAAGCTTTAGCGACTGGATTCAAAAGCTACAAAAATGCTAAATCAGGGAATGATTTGAATGGAAGGGGCAAATGTTAAAAAAATATTTTAAAGTCCAGCCCACAACGTAGCACGAGCCACCAATCTAGCATAGCTTAAAACCCAACAAACCAAAAAAAAAAAAAAAAAAATTGCAAACTAAAACAATTACATATTGTAATAGGAAAAAAGTTATTAACAACATGCGGGTATTTCTTTGTGGAAGAAAAACAAGAGAAATTATAAGTATACATGGTTTGAAATTTGACATTTTAACTTATAAGAGGTGTAAGTTTGGATCTAATTAGAATAGAGCATGGAATTTATGAATCATATGGACCAGTACTGATGGGAATTGGTTTGGATGTTTTCTGTTGTTTGGATTTTGAACAAAGTGAAATTGAAAATACAAAAGTGAAGATATTCAAAAGACGTACGGCTAAACACTTGCAAACAAATAAAAAATCAGATTGTATTGATTTATTTTTTAAAATTTGAAATGTTGCACAACATGTAATTACAAAGCATATGTACATAGCCACAAATGTCCAAAACAATTGTTCTCATCCTGATGGTGATTTCATGCAGTATGTGTTTCGACTCCAATGACAGCATCATCAGGGATGTACTTGCTCCAGAACCAATGTGCCTTCCATACAGTGTTCATTTCTTCAATTGGGACATTCTTCGTCTCAGGCAAGAAGAAGTAAATGAAGATGGTCATGATAACAACAAAGCCAGCAAAGAACAAGAAGAGACCAAACTTGAAGTGGCAGAGCATGGTTAGGAAGAACTGGCCAATGAAGAAAGTGAAGAACATGTTGACTGAGACATTGATGGCTTGCCCTGCTGATCTAATCTCAAGAGGGCAGATCTCACTAGGCACCAACCATCCCAATGGACCCCAAGACCAGGCAAATGCTGCAACATAAGCACATATCAAGAACAGTACAAAGTTGGCTGTGCTACCTGACATTTCTCCTACACCATTTGTTCCAAAGTTGATGGCTATCATGACTGCAACAAGTATCTGCAATCAAGTAAGCATATTCAATGAATCAGCATGGATCCAACATGAATATAGTAAACAAATTGGTTAAGGTTATCATTAAATACCTGGGAAATAATCATCTGAATGCCTCCTTCAAGGAACAAAATTCTCCTCCCAAACCTATCAGCTGAGTAGATGGAAACAGCTGTACAGACAACATTAACCATGCCCGTGATGACTGCAGACATAAGTGAAGCATCATCTCCGAAACCCAAGGTCTTGAAGAGAACAGGTGCATAAAACATGATGACATTGATTCCAGTAATTTGCTGGAAGAATGGAATCAATGCGCAAATGACAAGTTGAGGCCTGTATCTTGGCTGCAAGATGTTTTTCCATGGATGTTCCACTTTCTTTGCAGCCTCACTTGCGTCCACGAGGTCTTGGAATTCTGCTTCAACATTGTCCGCGCCGCGAATCTTTTGCAACATTTTCTTCGCTTTCTCGGGGTAGCCTCTCTCTAGGATAGAATTGGGAGTGTCTGGAAGGAAAAAAGATCCAACAACAATCATTACAGCGGGGACAGCCGCAAGAGCCAAAGAAATTCTCCAGCCATATCCGTCTTCGATCTTTGATGTTCCGTAGTTAATGAGATTTGCAGCAAGGATACCGATTGTAATGGCCATTTGGAAACCGATGTTAAGTGCTCCTCTAATCTTTGCTGGGGCCATTTCAGACAGATAAATTGGAACAGACTGTATAGAACAGGGAAAATGAATATCAATATTCAACGTTATAAACATTTCAAGTAGAGAAAGACAACACTGAGAGAAACAGTTACCTGATTGGCAAATCCAACACCAACACCAAGCAACAAACGGCCAATGATAAGCATTGCTACATTTTTTGCAGCACCGTTAATAATGGCACCAACAAGGAAAACTAACCCTCCACACAACATGGAGATTTTACGGCCGAATAATCTAGTTACCGTAGAGGAAAAGAAGGAAGCTACCAAAGCAGCAAGGTAGAGGGAAGACGTGAACAACTGCAACAAATGGCTATCAAATTTGCAGTACATATTGTCATGACGTTCTTCCTTCTCTTTATTGTACACAGATGGGAAGAATTTCTTGAGAAACGAGTCCATAGAAGTCACACCACCTGCAACGTTGTACAAAATAATCCAATCATCAGTACTTTAAGACATAGACGTGATTCATCGGCACTACAACAAGATAATTAAAAGGTGTTCCATTTATTACCTGAGATACCAATGTCATAACCAAAAATGAGACCGCCCATTGCAGCCACCAAACAGGTGATGATAACGAACGTTGTGACGCCACCTTCATAGTTCCTCCCCCCACTTTGCGCAACGAAACCTCCTCCTGCCATCTCTATGCAATCTGAAATTGTACTTTCTTTTGCCCTCTAGATTGACAAAAGAAATGGTTTATCTCAGATGCATTACAAACTATTGATTACTCAAGCTAGCTTTATATATAGAGTTTTCATGCCAGCAAAATAGGTGGATAAAATTTGACATTTTTCCGTGTCTCATTGTCCTCCATTGATTTTTTGCTTTCCTTGTGCCATCTCATGCCATGTTGTTGAGTGATAAGCTTAATTGTAGGATAGAGTCTTTGTCCAGCTCAAAACTACTAGCAGATTACAAACTAAAAAGATCCCTAACCACTGGAACAATTTCTATATTTGTAATTGTCCTTAATCTCTAGAGATATTGAATAAGTAGCTAGGTTTGGATAGAACTTGAATGGTAATTAGGGGGGGTGTTTATTTTGAGATAAGCGTTTTTGAGCACTCCAGCTTGCACAGCCTGTTTCTTAATGGATTTCAGAATGTAAAAATAGTAATACCAATAAGTTTCATTACAAATATTTACATGGGTGCCATATCAATATTATGTCTTTGACTCTTCTATATGGTGACACAATCCTTATCTTTTTCATCCCTGGATATAAGTGAGATATGGTCGTCTTAATTATCATCGTTCTTATTGTTTCATTCCTTTTCTTTCTCTTTTTTGTATAAAGATCATTAATAAGGTATCATTACCTTTAAGACCATAAACACTATCTCCAAACCAATTTGTTGAAGAATAGACACAAATAAAAACCACAGAAATCAGGTGAAAATGTTTGGGTCGGTGTTGCACATGCAATAAAAGGTTGAGAACAGAATCTTGGCAAGGCATTCAAGAAGTACTCAATGCCAATCACTATCAAATTTAATAGTCGTATCGACATAAATTTCTTTTGGTATTTACACTAGCAGTTCATTAGTACGCATGTTACCGACGGACTCACGGACAAAAAGAGTCCATCGAAAAAACTCTCGTCGGTAATTTATGGACTGTCGGTGAGTCAGCGGTAATAAATATACCAATGGATTTACAGACGGATAAAGCACAAAAAAAATATATTACCCGCTTTATTCTGTCGGTATATCTATCGGTAAATATAACATATCAGTGACAGAATACCATATGTAATTTTGTTGGTGCGTTAACAGTAGAAGTGACATTTACAGTAACTCTTTTTCATCTCTCTAGAATATACCAACGGTCTAGTTTCGTCGGTAACCCCATCAATAATAGTGGTATTTGTAGTAATTATTTTCCAACTCTCTAGAATATACTGATAGAATTGTGCCGTATTTTAAAAATATATTTTTAAAAAATATATTGAACAAAAGTGGAAAAATAATTAAATTAAAATAAATTATTATAAAAATCAAATATTTATTACAAATTTAAACATTTGTACATTCAAATACAATTAATCTAAAATAGAGGTGCTGGAGGAGGAGGAGACGATTTTTCACCGGGATCATGGGGTCAATAAGAGGGAGCACATATACCTCTCATTTGTGATCTCGTATTCATTACCAATCGGTGGAGTTTGACCATCTCAGCATTGAGTCGTTCATAATCAGCAGCAAGATGGGTCGTTCGAGCTTGAACTTGCTAGTCTAAAATCACCTCAAACTCTAGAGTTTGAGTGCTCAGAACCGATTGCAAGCATCCAACGGCTAAAACACTGAGGGTCTACCACAAGTCCTCGACCGTAATGTTAGAGAGTTTGTGCAACCGATTTCTATCGAGTTCACTAAACGATCTTACTTCTAACCACAAATCCAGATTGAGATTCGGATGGGTCGAAGTATTATCACCGTTTCTCTCTTTCAACCAAGTGTTATATGTATTCTTGGAAAACAAAGGTCAGCAAATTCAAAAAAAAAATATAACTTAAGAAAAAAAATTGTTAAAAACAACAATATCCGCGAGTTGTGGCACCTTTTTTTTATGGTCATTCATCTGCATATGCATTTCCACAAAAGCTTCATCGGGCTTGGTTTGCATCCAAGAATTGTAGCTTACAAGAGAAAATTGTTGTTAGTTAAATAAATTTATAAAAAACAAAAAAATAAAAAAATGATGTAATTAAAAAAGAATCTTATCATCCGCTTCGCATGCAAAATAAACGGAACAAAGCCACTAGTGTGCGTGGTAATGAAATCGTGAACATGTAGTTTTGGTTCTCCACACTGGAGTGTGATCATGACACAAAAAATTTGGACATCACGTGCTTAATGTATTCCACCCACACGACCTCTGAGACATACGGCGATCTGAAATCCTTCCAAACCTCCACCTCCTTCCAGCCTGGAAGTTCTCTTTCTTTCGCATATTATTTTGGCTTTCTTTTGTGCCTCGTATGAAATATTTTTGAGAAACAAGAAGATAAGCTTTTAAGTTGTAAAAACAACAAAACATTAGAAGAATAGCCAAATTAGGATGTTTTGACAAGATGGGATGGAGAAAAGATGAGAATTGAGCTTGAAATCCGAACTTGACCAAAATTAGAATAATTAATTAAGTCTAAAAACTTAAATAAACTTCTAACAAATTTAATTGACTTATTTAAATATTTAATTGAAGAAAAATTAAGTTTGAAGATCAATTGGGAAAAAATTAGAAGAATTAATTAAGTTCAAGGACTTAACTAAACTTTTAATGTGTTGAGATGATTCAATTAAGGACTCAATTGAAGAAAAATCAAGTTTAGAGGCCTAATTTAGATTAATTTACAAAGTTTGAAAGATTAGGGACATATTTAAAACTTTAAAATGTTAAATTTGTGCAGTCAGGGATTCAATTGTAAGAAATTCAAAGTTTGAAGGCTAATTGAGAGCTAAATTAAAAAAATTAAGACCAAGGACTTTTCTACAAAAAGCGCGAAACAATGGGGGTTGTACCAAACCTTTTCAGGGACTAGATTGAAGAAAATCAAAGTTTAAGGTTTAATTGAGGATTAAATTAAACAACTAAAAACCAAGCACTACTGTGTAAAAGGCACTAGACTTGAAGGATCTCAATTGATTTTGACAGGGGTTTCATTGCATAAATTTAGTTAGTTTTTTCTCAATTAAAAATGTTTTTGCTCAAATTGAAACAGCAGGGACTAAATTGAAGTTTTCATATCTTAATTAGAAAACCCTAGTTTTTAGGGTTCAAATAGACGACATGTTGCTCACTTTTAATGAAGAGATTGAGTGACATGTCATTTATCCCTGTTTTATTGTCTTTTCTAACTGGAAAGGTTGATCGAGATGCCATTTCAGGCAAATGAATGTGATATCTACGACCTCCTCAAAGGATCTAACCATAACTAATGGACTAAAAAACATCTCCTCTACAAGGATGAGCCACCCCCATTAAACGTTTACACACCATTTGTTTCAATGAATAACACAACATCTTGTCCTTGATTAACTACTCTGCATTGATAAATTAAAGTTGATCAAGGGCCAATCTTCCAAGTAATGAATGTGGAGTTTTGGACCTCTAAATCAAGTGTGGTTTGTTTCTAAAGGTAGATATTCATCCCTTTTACATGGTTTGGGTAGAACAAGGATATGGTTATCTCCTAAGTAGCATACTTAGTCAACCATGACTGGAGAAGAAAAACTCCATTGATTGACTAACTTCGTGGTCGCCTTCTTTTGATCAAATTAAACCCACAAAATGAAAAAATGAACCGAAACCCCTATTTCTAGGGAGGTTATGAAATGATGGGAGGAATCTTCCTTAAACCACCATTTTTTATGCAAAACCATCATGGTTTTAGTAACAACTTTTGGAGGGATTTTGGATATAAAAGAGTAGTTACTCTTTAAGGAGAGGGGGTGAAAAGAAAATAGGAGATAAGAAAGAAAGGAAAAACCTAAAGAATTGATAAAGAAATCCTATAAGTTATTAAGAGGGAAGGTAGAGAAATAGGGCACCAAATCGAGAGAGAAGGAAAGAATAAAAGCCAAACTAGTTTCAAGTGAAAAAGGAGTTGAAATCAAAAGGAAAGAAGCCAGCAATCCAGAAGAGAAAGCTATATCATTTTAATAAAGTATACCCTCAAACTTTAATGGAGGGGTGAAGGTTAATAAGCACACACCCCCTTTCCTTTTTAGCTTATAAATCCATGTTTAGATCCATTTTTGAGTATGTGCTACTGTTGTTAGTTTAGATGCAATAGAGTTTTGTGTTTAGGATATCACTCTATTCCATGATTTAACATGTATACACATGTTCATGTTCAATTAATGTTTAGTTTGATGTGTTATGAATGTTAACATAATGATATAACTTAGCTTAAAAAGTGTTTTATCAAGTTGTATGACTAGTTTGGTTGTTGTTTTTTGTTGGATCATTTAGGAGGTTTAACTTTAAGCCTGCATTTTTTTTTGTTATTTTGGTGTGTTTCTGGGTTTTAACAAGCATGAGTTCAAGTTTTTGAAACTTGAAAGATGTGGCAGATTAATGTTTTCAGATTGTTAGATTTCAAAGTATGTTTGTTATGAAGCTTGAGTTGAGTACCATTGCATTCATTTTCTACTTTTGTTGATGTTTTCTTATGTTTGTTGAAGTGTACATGAGTGTGCTTGAGTTATTGCTACTATTTTTCGATCTTATTGCTAAGCTTTTATGCTTTTTTCTGGGTTACAGTTTTTTGCCTTTTTTGGGTTTAAATGATGCATTTCTGGGTTTAGGCTTTGAATGTTCTTGAATCTAGATTTGGGTTTTATTAGGTGTTGATGTTTTAGCCTCCTTATTGAGCTTCGATCGAAGCTATAGCACACACATGACCATTTTACACCTTTATAGGGTTTTTTAAAGTTTATCTTGGTTCATTTGATCCCTAAAACTTTTAAATGTTGGGTTTAGGGTTTTGTTGTTGTTATGGTCGATTTGTTCATATCAGAGTTCATTTTAGTTGTTTGATGCATGATTATGTTTTAGGTTTGCACATTGCATCTTTCTGCATGTTTGATGGGCTGAGTCCATCAACATAAAGTCATGTTTAGCTGGATGAAATTTTTGCAAATGAAAAAATATCTTTTTTTGCTCTTAAGACGTGTTTGCCAAACACGGTCTTAAAGCATTTTTTAAGCCTATGATTTTTGGATAAGGGTATGATTGCCAAACACGCCCTACTGATTTTCCAGCAATGTATATTTTCTTATTTGTTTTTGTGTTTTGTTTTCCAAACGAATCCCAAATAATTTTCAAAAAATTCTGAAAATATTCAAGGACCATTTTAAAATTACTTTTGGGTCCCAAAAATGTTTTCCAACCATATTATTTAATATTTCGGCTATAAACTTATAGTGTAAGATGTTGATCCAGTATTAAATATTCTCGATTTTCTTTGAAAATTTCAGAAAATTATAAAAAAAAAACAATTTCTCTTATTAAAAAAATACAAAAAGATGTTTTTATTTATGTACATATCACCAAATCTCTTAGAAATTAAGAAAAGAAATCATAATAGCATAAAAAAAAAATACAAGACATGATTTAACATCTTTAAATACAAAAATTTAAGAAAAATAGTTTTGTTGATATATTTGCATGTATTTTTGGATTCAATAACTAGTTTATTAAAGTCATGAGAACTTGACCTATATTTCAAAAACACCAAGAAAATTATATTGTTTTCTTTTAATATATGAGATTAAGAACTTATACGTAAGACGTATTCATGATATTGAATAAGACATTTTCTTTTATTTATATGTTTTGACATTAGAACGGTTAGATTTTAACCTGATAATATAAGAAACTCCTTACCGAGAATAACTTTTCTTAAACCTTAGACAGATCAATGGTTAGAAAACACAATGATATCTTAGTTTATATCAGACAAACAAACAATGAAGTTTACCTTAGGGAAGTTGTACAAGGTGTGATATGTCCTCCCTATATACAACTAGTCCCCTTATCTAGACTCTGAGACTAGTTAGGATTCCGAGTGATCAAAATACTAGGTGTTGACTCCATCTTTTTTTACTGATAAGAAACAAGAATTCTTTGTTCTTTCCACCCATCACCATAAAAATCCCGGCTTGGAAGGACGATAGCTGCGACACCGCACACGTGCGATAGAATGACGACTCTGTTGGGTTAACAAGATGAGTTAAGAATACATGAGTTGAGAATTTTTTTTTGAAAAAACAAGAGGAGCCAAGTACTTCTTCGGTTAGAATACATGCATTTGTATGATATTGACAATCAAGTTTGTCTAAGTTTGTAGGCAAGCATAGGCATGAAGTTTACATAAGAATCTGCAAAGGTTGAAAAACTTCTCTTTCTTCTTCTAATCTTATTCACCTTCTTGCCACTCTTAGACATTCTTGGATGCATTTCATCTAGGGTTGGTTCTCTTTTTGTATTGTCTTTGCAGGATCTCAACAATGGTCTCTCAAATAACGGGTATAAGATTAGATGACCCATTTTAATGATAAATATGAACAACTCACTACTGATTATAAAGAACTCTGCTGATTGGTAATGGAAATGAGATCACAGATGGGTAGTTCATGTGCACCCCCTAATTGACCCCACGGTCCCGGCAACAACCAACCTCCTCCACCTCCAGCGCCACCTCTATTTTAGATTAGTTGTATTTGAATTTACAAATGCTTAAATTTGTAATAAATTATTTGATTTTTATAATAATTTATTTTAATTTAATTATTTTTCCACTTTTGTTCAATATATTTTTTAAAAATATATTTTTAAAATACGGCACAATTCTATCAGTATATTCTAGAGAGTTGGAAAATAATTACTACAAATACCACTATTATTGATGGGGTTACCGACGAAACTAGATCGTTGGTATATTCTAGAGAGATGAAAAAGAGTTACTGTAAATGTCACTTCTACTGTTAACGCACCAACAAAATTACAGATGGTATTCTGTCACTGATATGTTATATTTACCGATAGATATACCGACAGAATAAAGCGGGTAATATATTTTTTTTGTGCTTTATCCGTCTGTAAATCCATTGGTATATTTATTACCGCTGACTCACCGACAGTCCATAAATTACCGACGAGAGTTTTTTCGATGGACTCTTTTTGTCCGTGAGTCCGTCGGTAACATGCGTACTAATGAACTGCTAGTGTAAATACCAAAAGAAATTTATGTCGATACGACTATTAAATTTGATAGTGATTGGCATTGAGTACTTCTTGAATGCCTTGCCAAGATTCTGTTCTCAACCTTTTATTGCATGTGCAACACCGACCCAAACATTTTCACCTGATTTCTGTGGTTTTTATTTGTGTCTATTCTTCAACAAATTGGTTTGGAGATAGTGTTTATGGTCTTAAAGGTAATGATACCTTATTAATGATCTTTATACAAAAAAGAGAAAGAAAAGGAATGAAACAATAAGAACGATGATAATTAAGACGACCATATCTCACTTATATCCAGGGATGAAAAAGATAAGGATTGTGTCACCATATAGAAGAGTCAAAGACATAATATTGATATGGCACCCATGTAAATATTTGTAATGAAACTTATTGGTATTACTATTTTTACATTCTGAAATCCATTAAGAAACAGGCTGTGCAAGCTGGAGTGCTCAAAAACGCTTATCTCAAAATAAACACCCCCCCTAATTACCATTCAAGTTCTATCCAAACCTAGCTACTTATTCAATATCTCTAGAGATTAAGGACAATTACAAATATAGAAATTGTTCCAGTGGTTAGGGATCTTTTTAGTTTGTAATCTGCTAGTAGTTTTGAGCTGGACAAAGACTCTATCCTACAATTAAGCTTATCACTCAACAACATGGCATGAGATGGCACAAGGAAAGCAAAAAATCAATGGAGGACAATGAGACACGGAAAAATGTCAAATTTTATCCACCTATTTTGCTGGCATGAAAACTCTATATATAAAGCTAGCTTGAGTAATCAATAGTTTGTAATGCATCTGAGATAAACCATTTCTTTTGTCAATCTAGAGGGCAAAAGAAAGTACAATTTCAGATTGCATAGAGATGGCAGGAGGAGGTTTCGTTGCGCAAAGTGGGGGGAGGAACTATGAAGGTGGCGTCACAACGTTCGTTATCATCACCTGTTTGGTGGCTGCAATGGGCGGTCTCATTTTTGGTTATGACATTGGTATCTCAGGTAATAAATGGAACACCTTTTAATTATCTTGTTGTAGTGCCGATGAATCACGTCTATGTCTTAAAGTACTGATGATTGGATTATTTTGTACAACGTTGCAGGTGGTGTGACTTCTATGGACTCGTTTCTCAAGAAATTCTTCCCATCTGTGTACAATAAAGAGAAGGAAGAACGTCATGACAATATGTACTGCAAATTTGATAGCCATTTGTTGCAGTTGTTCACGTCTTCCCTCTACCTTGCTGCTTTGGTAGCTTCCTTCTTTTCCTCTACGGTAACTAGATTATTCGGCCGTAAAATCTCCATGTTGTGTGGAGGGTTAGTTTTCCTTGTTGGTGCCATTATTAACGGTGCTGCAAAAAATGTAGCAATGCTTATCATTGGCCGTTTGTTGCTTGGTGTTGGTGTTGGATTTGCCAATCAGGTAACTGTTTCTCTCAGTGTTGTCTTTCTCTACTTGAAATGTTTATAACGTTGAATATTGATATTCATTTTCCCTGTTCTATACAGTCTGTTCCAATTTATCTGTCTGAAATGGCCCCAGCAAAGATTAGAGGAGCACTTAACATCGGTTTCCAAATGGCCATTACAATCGGTATCCTTGCTGCAAATCTCATTAACTACGGAACATCAAAGATCGAAGACGGATATGGCTGGAGAATTTCTTTGGCTCTTGCGGCTGTCCCCGCTGTAATGATTGTTGTTGGATCTTTTTTCCTTCCAGACACTCCCAATTCTATCCTAGAGAGAGGCTACCCCGAGAAAGCGAAGAAAATGTTGCAAAAGATTCGCGGCGCGGACAATGTTGAAGCAGAATTCCAAGACCTCGTGGACGCAAGTGAGGCTGCAAAGAAAGTGGAACATCCATGGAAAAACATCTTGCAGCCAAGATACAGGCCTCAACTTGTCATTTGCGCATTGATTCCATTCTTCCAGCAAATTACTGGAATCAATGTCATCATGTTTTATGCACCTGTTCTCTTCAAGACCTTGGGTTTCGGAGATGATGCTTCACTTATGTCTGCAGTCATCACGGGCATGGTTAATGTTGTCTGTACAGCTGTTTCCATCTACTCAGCTGATAGGTTTGGGAGGAGAATTTTGTTCCTGGAAGGAGGCATTCAGATGATTATTTCCCAGGTATTTAATGATAACCTTAACCAATTTGTTTACTATATTCACGTTGGATCCATGCTGATTCATTGAATATGCTTACTTGATTGCAGATACTTGTTGCAGTCATGATAGCCATCAACTTTGGAACAAATGGTGTAGGAGAAATGTCAGGTAGCACAGCCAACTTTGTACTGTTCTTGATATGTGCTTATGTTGCAGCATTTGCCTGGTCTTGGGGTCCATTGGGATGGTTGGTGCCTAGTGAGATCTGCCCTCTTGAGATTAGATCAGCAGGGCAAGCCATCAATGTCTCAGTCAACATGTTCTTCACTTTCTTCATTGGCCAGTTCTTCCTAACCATGCTCTGCCACTTCAAGTTTGGTCTCTTCTTGTTCTTTGCTGGCTTTGTTGTTATCATGACCATCTTCATTTACTTCTTCTTGCCTGAGACGAAGAATGTCCCAATTGAAGAAATGAACACTGTATGGAAGGCACATTGGTTCTGGAGCAAGTACATCCCTGATGATGCTGTCATTGGAGTCGAAACACATACTGCATGAAATCACCATCAGGATGAGAACAGTTGTTTTGGACATTTGTGGCTATGTACATATGCTTTGTAATTACATGTTGCGCAACATTTCAAATTAAAAAAAATAAATCAATACAATCTGATTTTTTATTTGTTTGCAAGTGTTTAGCCGTCTTTTGAATATCTTCACTTTTGTATTTTCAATTTCACTTTGTTCAAAATCCAAACAACAGAAAACATCCAAACCAATTCCCATCAGTACTGGTCCATCTGATTCATAAATTCCATGCTCTATTCTAATTAGATCCAAACTTACACCTCTTATAAGTTAAAATGTCAAATTTCAAACCATGTATACTTATAATTTCTCTTGTTTTTCTTCCACAAAGAAATACCCGCATGTTGTTAATAACTTTTTTCCTATTACAATATGTAATTGTTTTAGTTTGCAATTTCTTTTTTTTTTTTTTCGGATTGTTGCGTTTTAAGCTATGTTAGATTGGTGGCTCGTGCTACGCTGTGGGCTGGACTCCAAAATATTTTTTTAACATTTTCCCCTTCCATTCAAATCATTCCCTGAGTTAGCATTTTTGTAGCTTTTGAATCCAGTCGCTAAAGCTTCAATCACTTTCAATCATTGAAATTGAATCTTGTTTTGCTAAACCAAGCATCAACCAAGTGTTGGATTTTTTCTCGACATCATAAAAATCCTATACAAAGCTAACCGAAGCAAACCATAAGATCCAATCCCAAATAAATTCAATATGAAAATGGATGAAATTAAAAGAAAAAAACATGGTGGAACACTATTGCAATCTACAATGTTTTGTATTTAGGACTACAATGATTTTTGGTATCATAAATTCAAGAGTTCCTTTAGTTTTTTTTTTTAATTACAAATTTTAAACATACATTAATATTCATATTATAACAAAAGAACACCATCGTTCAGGTGCTTATTTACATTAACATAAAGAGCTCTCAAGAACTTGTTGGTTGTTAAAAGTGATTTGCGTCACTACTTTGAAGGTCCCTCCAAGTCAAAGTTGAAAAGGAAAGCTTAGTGAAGTAACAATGTAGAAAAAGAAATTAGGGGGAGGATAGCCTAAAACATTCCTTGATGGAAGTAAATTTGGTATGAAAAATACAAAACACCATCTTTGTCTTTGTCCATGCAAAATTTCACATATTACAAATACACTAAAAAATGGTGCAAAATACACTAAAACATTCCTTAAGGTGCTCTTTGCGTGCATAAAAATCTCTAATTAATGGTCAATTTGGATCTTGGTTTGGATGAAAATATATTCATACGAGCCTATAAGCTTTAACCGTGTGAGATCTTAACTTGATTTGATTTGATGAAGACAAAGATTATTAATTGTTTTAGATTGCAATTTCTTTCATGTTTTTTTTCCTACTTATTTGAAGGTTTGTTGGGTTTTAAGCTATGCTAGATTGGTGACTCGTGCTACGCTGTGAGCTGGACACCAAAATATTTTTTTAACATTTGCCCCTTTTGTTCAAATCATTCCCTGATTTAGTATTTTTATAAGTTTTGAATCGAGTCGTTAAAGCTTTAAACACTTTAAATCAATAAAATTGAATCTTATTTTTGCTAAATTGAGCATATACCAAGTGTTGGATTTTTTTCTCGACATCACGAGAATCCTATGCAAAGCTAACCGAAGCAAACCATAGGATCCAATCCCAAATAAACTTAATATGAAAATGGATGAAATTAAAAGGAAAAAAACTTGAGTTAAAAAAAACACGGTGGAACACCATTGCAATCCACAATGTTTTGTATTTAGAACTACAATGATTTTTGGTATCGTAAATTCAAGAATTCTTTTAGTTGTTTTCTTAATTACAAATATTAAATATACATTAATATTCATATTATAACAAAACAACATCATTGTTGAGGTGCTTATTTACATTGACATGGAGAGGTCTCAAGAGTTTGTTAGTTGTTAAAAGTGATTTGCGTCACTACTTTGAATGTCCCTCCAAGTTAGAGTTGAAAAGGAAAGCTTAGTGAAGTAACAATGTAGAAAAATAAATTAAGGGAAGGATGGCCTAATACATTCCTTGATGGAAGTAAATTTGGTATGAAAAATACAAAACACCATCTTTGTCTTTGTTTATGCAAAATTTCACATATTAAAAATACACTAAAAAATAGTGCAAAATTACAGTAGTGAATTTAACTACAAGAAAAAGTAAAAACTCTTTTAAGGTGCTCTTAACTTGATTTAATTTGATGAAGATGAAGATTATTTACACGAGCTCAAAAGCTTTAAACATGTGAAATCTTAACTGCTTTATGACTTTATTTATTAATATGTATTTGTAGGTACATGAATTTTAGGTAGTCTTTCAAATAGAGGAGGTGCTACCGATTTTTTTTAAAAGGAATGTTATTACCTTTTTTACCTTTTTTCATGCTTTAATTTGTTTAGATTCCAAGGAGAAGGTCATTAGTAAATAATATGGACAAGAGCGTTGTTAGTTCTTCTAGCAGCGTTTCTGATGACCATGAGTCACTAGTGCCGACCATGACCAGACACACCTAAGGCATAGGCACAAACATCCTCTCTTGATGCAAGCTCGTCGAGTGCGATACCACCTCGCAGAAAAGGTGTCCATTTTGAGAGGGATGTATGTTTTAGGAATTATGTTTGTTCCAAAAATCTTGAATGAAAACTTATGATTAATGCATTGTTTAGAAAGTTCAAGGTTAGTTTATACATAAATATTTTTTTTATCGATTAGTTTTTTAATTTTAATTAGCTAATTATTTTACAAATTTGATGTGCAAGAAAAACTTTTACTAAGATAGGGATGACAACACTGTTGCCAGGAGGGTTTGGAAGACTCACTGCGCAACTAGGTAAGATTGAATTGAAAATGTTATATTTTTTATTTAAATGTTAAAATTTTAATTTTCATTATCTTAACCGATAATTTATTTCTATCATATAGATTGCGTGATCTCTATTATGAGGCAAATATATATATATATATATATATATATATATATATATATATATATATATATATATATATGCGCTAAAGAAAGAGGTCTTTCAGGTTAGGGAGACACAGTCGTTTTGAGGAATTTTAAACCTCCACACATCTTGGAGGCTATTTGGAAAGCTTATATCTAGTGTGTGATGTATGAGTGTTTCATGTCGTGATCAGAGTCCGGTGCCAAGAACTAGAATAAGGATATTCATGGTTCAATTACCACTCACATCAATAGATCCATTCTGTTTGTTTCACATGCAAAGCAGATAATAAAATTCTTTTTTTATTACATCCAACTTTTTAAAATTGTTGTTTTATATGAAAAATATTTAGCTAACAATAGCTTCCTTTTGTAGGTTATGATTCTTCGACACAAACCAAGATTGATGAAGCTTTTTGTAGAAACTCATATGAAAAATAATGACCATCAGAAAAGGGTGCAGCAGCTCGTGGATAGCCAAGCTCAGAAGTCCATGAATAGTTAGATTTCAACAATATTTTTCTTAAGTTATTATTTTTTAAAAATTAGCTGACTGGTTTTTTTTTCTAAGAAACATATACCACTCGATTGCATGAAAGATATAGGGACGATCCTTCAACCCATCTGAAACTCGATTTGGAGTTGTGGTTAGAGGTTGGATCGTCCAGTGGACCTAATAGAAATTAAGTTTATGGTATATCAAACATTAAGGTCGAGGATGTGTGGATGGACTGTAATGTATAGACTATTAGTTCCTCTCAATCAGGTTTAGTTTCCTAATCTCTAACTTTATTGACAATTATACGAGAACAAGTTCAAGCTTAGACGACTTGGTTTACTACTAAGATAGAACGATTTAATGCTGAGATGATCAAACTTAGGCGATTGTATATGAAGCTGTTATATATCAAATTAACCTTGGTGGTACATGTCCACCTTCTTGCCCATCCAGTCCTGTCGTAGATTCACCTCCTCCTCCTCCTCCTCCTTCAGCTTTTGTCCTCTACATGAATTGTATTCAAACCGATAATTTTTAAACTTGTAATAAATATTTGGTTTTTTTATTTTAGTTTTATTTCTTTTATTTTTTTTGCTTTTTTTTATATAAATATTTCCAAAAATATTAAATAAATTACTAACAGAATTAGCGACGAACTAAATCTATTGAAAAGTTTCAGAGAGTTAAAAACAAATACATGAAATGCCACTACTATTACAGACGGAATCAGTGATGAATTAAATCTCTCGAAGGAGGATTTGAAAAAAATTATAGAAAATACCATTGACTATATGTACATCATCGTCAGGTTAATTTTGTCAACAATATGAATTAAGTCATTGATGGAAGTATCGATGAAATGATGCTAGTAAATATTTTTTGTTTGGCACATTTTTTTTAAAATCATCAGTATTGATTATATTACTGACGGAATGACTAATAAAATAAAAATCATCGACGATAAAATTTTTGACAAACATGTATTGTCCATGATGTCATTGGTAAATGCTCTTCTGACAAAATCAATATCTAAATACCAATATAAAAATCCTTTAGTGATATGCAAAATTGTGATCGTGAACCATGGCGAGTGATCTTAAGCTTGTTCAATATAACTACAACCCAAAGCTATCAGCTCTCTTGAACTCGATCTTTCTTCATGTCGACAGTAAACGTGGCTGGAAAAACACTTGTTTAAGTGGCATCCAAGTTAAAAGTAGAGCACTCAAATAAAGAAGTGGAGACCAAGTGATCATTTAAGGTTCATGGTTATGTTAATGACTTGGGTCACTGTTTGGGTACTTAGGGTTTTAATGGATCATTTCCCTCTTCCCATGAATTTGTCACCTCATTATCTTCTTAATAGCTTTTCCTCCATTGGATCATCATTTCCTTTGGCATTTCCATCATCATCAACAACATGGTCAACTTCTAGTCCTTCAATGGAGTTGATTTCTTTTTTAAAAAAAAATAATTTCTGGTAATTATCAGTTCCTTTTTATGAACAACTGGGATTTATTAATAATTATCTAGTTTTACATAGGTAAATATATATATCTCCATATATGCCATATTTGCAAGAATTGGTACTTTTGGGTTTTTTCTTACTCAATAAGAACGTCTATCGTCGATATAATTAATTAAGCTTAATTAACGCACTAAACTACTCTCTCTTTTCTTTTTTCATGTCCTTTTTTTTGGGATTGTTGATTTCGTCCACTAAGGAAGCGTATGGGAACACGGTTCAACCCGCGTTCCCAAAAAATTTGAAATTTTTTTTTTGCTAAAATTTAATATGGTTTGTACATTTTGGATCGTTTTGATGTGCTGATGTCAAAAATAATTTTTAAAAAATAAAAAAAATATCATTGGCATGTATTTTGGACGAAAAGTTATTTGAAAAGCACCCGCAACCACAATGTCAAACACGCTTTAAATATTCATTTAAACAGCAAGAGGTTTTGATAAAAACGAGGACCAGATTTATATTCTTTTTCAAATCACCAAACAAAGGAAAGAAAAAAGAAGTGAAATTCGTATAAGGTAATCAAATCCTTTGAATCTCCTCTTTTTAATTTGTGAGAAAAAAATATTGGCCATGGTTCCCACCTTTTATGTTCCATAATTTTCCCCTCTTTTCACTATCATTCTCTCTTACTAAAGTGTAATGCTCTAATCTGGTTTTTTATATTATTAAGGCCACTCGGATAAAATAATTAATTGATATTTTGTTCCTCATTTGTTGTTTTCTCGTAAGTCTCTTATCTCATCAATTAGTTTTTTTATTTTATTTAGGGGGTGTTTGCTTGGCGGAAAGTGATTTTCTTAAAATTACTTTTCAAACTTTCATGTGTTTGTTTGTCATTAGAAAAGTTGGTCAATAGAAAACACTTTCCAGTCAAAGAAAAATTTGGCTTGGTTTTCAGGAAAGTGTTTTCCTTTTATTTTGGATGGAAAACACTTTCCGGAAGTTGTGAAAAATTTAGAAATGTCATATTATTTGTTGATTATATCAAATTTGATTCTCAAACTTTTGATTGCTATATATATTTTGTTTTAAATATTTGTTTTTCAACTTCATCCCTTATAATTTGATTTTTATAATTGTTATTTGCTTTTTCCTTATCATTTTTTAATTGAAATTTTTTATCTATCAAATTTGGTCCTCATTCTTTTGATTGTTACTTATTTTATTTGAAATAATTTATGAAATGGTAATTATTATTATTTTAATTTCTTCATCTTTCAATTTTTTTATTTGTTAGATTTGATCTCTATTATTTTGATTATTATTTATTTTATTTGAGATAATTTATGAAATTATATTTTTTTCAATTTCATTTTCATTCAACGTTTTAATTTGTAATATTTGTTTCACATTATTTTAATAAACTTGAAAAAAATAAAACATTAATAAGTTATTTTCCAGCTCATTTTCCATGACATAACCAAGCACTAAAAAGTGTTTTCCAACTTATTTTTCATTACACTACCAAACATCATAAAATAATTCACTTTCCCGGAATTCATTTTTTTGGAATTCACTTTCCAAAAAAAAACTAATTTCCAACAAATAAACGAACTTTTAATATTTCAAATTGAATTCATGCACTCATGGCATGCATTTGAATTCATTTCGACCCTTTCTCTTTCAATCATATTTTTTATAAGAATTTAAAATTATTGTTTTTTAGTTAAGATTAAATCATTTAAAAAAAATTGATAATCAAATTGAAAAATATAAAATATAAAAGGATTCACATCGAAAACAGTACAGGGTAAAAAAACCATAACTTTTAAATTATATTATAGGTAATAAGAATCCAAGAGTGATCACATGCAATGACTGCCATCGAATGATGGGTTTGCGTTTTACACATAATTGCCAAGTGGTTTGCATGCAACCTTTCCTATTAGAACTATTGCCACGCAACACAACGAGACACCAACTCTCGTAAAATAAACAGTCTTTAGGCTCAAAATTCCCACCTCTGATTTCTCCAAAACGGCCTTCAAACACGTTCTGTCCGTCCCTTGTACAGGAAAATATGTAATTAATAAGGAGGAGGGGGCACCGAACTAAAAAAATAATAATATTCGGCGGCATGTTTTAATTTCATGTCCTGTCAGCTTTTGTCGAGTTCGATATAAAATCCTGAAATATCTAGAAAATAAATAAGGATATGGACTGAGTTCCATCCCTAAAAAGTTAGTGTCACGTATCTTTGGACATGATTCATACAAAATATTGAAGATCATGTACATTTTGTCATAACATTTCAATTACATGCACAACATTGTTATTTGCTGTTAGATTTTTATATGGGGCAGGTACTTACATAATGAGATACCAGCCACGTCAAGAAAATAGCAATTTGCAATGGCAATGGCTGTCAAGATCATGGATGGAAACTTCAGAGATGGCCATATGGAACTTGCAGAAGTCAATCGGATGGCTCTTTCTTCCGCATTTGCACGTACACTAGGCCTTCTATACCAATATGTGCAAAACCCTCAAGGCTCAGATGATTCTTCATCAACTTGGACTTCACGTGTCATTAGGTCACTTCCATTAGGGTCCTACATTGCATCTTATTTTAAGGGCACGAGTAATTGTTTGAGTGCTGTTATGTAAACTGTTGGGAATTGCAGGTGGCAGTTGGTGCTGGTTTTGAAGAGGCGGATGATGTGGTGGCAGAGAAATTGGCACAGGAACTTCTTTGGATAACTAATAAACTTAGGGATTATGGAGCCGTGGATGAAGCTCTGTTGCAATATTGGAGTTATGCCTCTGGTCTTGCTTCTCTTGCGCTCAGTACTGCTAACCCTAGGGTTCAAGGTTACATCGCCAAGATCTCAGAAATTTGTTTCCATTCATAAAGAAATTATTACCTCAACTTGTTTCATGTTATATATTATACTCGCAATGAGATAGATGCCATTTTCATGAGAACCTTATAATAATTTGAGTATCTAGCGTATGAATTCGGTCTATCTAATAAATTTAGGTCTATATATGAGTAAGATCTTGCTCATGAATCTCACAATTCTTGTAAAGTATCCCCATTGAATTAAGAATTTTCTCCAACGATATTAAAATTTCTAATTAATGTAAGCATGGTATTAAAATTTCTCACGAAATCTTGCACTACATCACATATCCTTTGGCAAAATCTTTGTATTACATTTAGTTTTGTTCTTTGTACTTCGTACTTTGTAAGGAGTGGTTTTGCGATATGATTGTTGCGAGTAGAATGATCTTCGGGACTGATTTCAAACTGAAAGAGAGGAGATGACCGCTGCACATTTAAATTTTCACTACGCAGTATTTTGCTTATATTTACGTTTTGTTTTCTTTATCTTCTAGAGTTCATGTGTGGGCTTAGTGTCAGGAACTCCTGTTTTATAGGAATTTCCTTTGAATACTACTAACTACTAAAAAGGAGGTTCATATTTGCATCAAAATAATTTAAATGCAACTTTAATAAGGGATTAGTAATGGATTATATATATATATATATATATATATATATATATATATATATATATATATATATTTTAATATTAGCAACGGATTTGTCGTTGCTAATAAAAAAAAGATTAAATTTTGACTTTTATAAAAAAAATAATAAATAATAATTACGTGTTAATTATTTATTGGTCCATCTATATCTTGAAAACAAAAGAGAACCTCACACAAGCAAAATTCCTTCATTCTCCGGAAGAACCCATATGTCCCTTTCTATTCCTTCTCCAGATCGGACTTATTTTGAGTTCAAATTTTAAAGGACCATGGCACAATTGAAAAAAAGTTGATTCAATTTATAGGGATGAACTCTTTAAAGAGTTTAAGGTATGAGATTATACATTTTTAAATTGATGAACTTGTAGTGATGAAATTGATTATCTTTCAAATTATTTTAGTACGTAATACTTTTATATTGACTTATTAATTGATATTATGAGACTTGAATATATTGATAAGTATAATTAAGTGTTTAGAGATTGTTTGATGAATGAGATGTGATCCAGGATGATTGGATCAAGATGAAAGTTGTAATGACATATAATATAAGTGTTGTCGATAACTTGGTACCAACAAAAATAGAGAAAACTCTGCTGAAATTTTCAAAAAAAAAAATTCATAATCTTAGATATATTATTCAATACTTGACATTAGTAATGAAATGTTTGAGATTTCATGATATTATATTTAAGGATGTTACATTCTTATTTTCTATGCATACCATATCTTAGATGCAAGGAGTATTAATGTAATAAAAGTAGTTTTTTATGGAAGTGAAGACCAAAATGAAGTACGAACCTCTTAGATACAATTAAAGGAATTTCCAGCGAAGGCATTAAGTTTGTTTGACCATTTCATTGATTGAAAATATAAATTAATATATAATTGTTTTCGCATCTCTAACGACATTAATTAGGTTAGAACATGTAAATTAATTATATTTTAGGAATTTATTAAGAAATGGCAAGGTATATACCAAAAAAATATTATAATAATCAGAATATAAGACATTAAATTCAATTTTATGATGTAGTTAAGTTTTTATTTTAACAATATTTTTTGTTCATCTTTTTTACTACTGATTGTGTGATTATAATTATATAGGCTAGTTAACAACTATGTTGAGCTTTGTTTTTGTTTTTTTTATAGAAAAAAAATATATTTTCTGAGGATGATGAACCAATTGTTTGTAAGATTTGGGAAGATAAGAAAAGAATTGCTTTGAACCAACAGTTGACACGAGCTCGTAAGAGAGCTATGTTAGACAGAAATACCATAAATATTATGGATTGCATTAATAAAGGTCTAGTTTGGATAAACAATGATGATTGGAATCAAATGATTAAAGAAATTTGGTCTACCCCTGAATTTCAAAGGAGATCAAAATCTGCAAGAAATAATCGGTTAACTGAAACAGATGGTAAATTAAGCACTCATGCTAGAGGTACGGTGTCATTTGCATCATACCGGGTTAGCATGGTGAGGATTGTTTATATTTGTTATAATGGACTTCAAATTTTTATATTTATATTGTCTAATATTTTTTGTTTGTTGATAGCAAGAAAAAGCAGGTGGAAAAGAACCTCTATGAGATGATGTGTTCTCGGTGTTGCTTCATAGTGCCAAGAAGCCTGAAACCTTCGAATCATAGATAACAAGTTTAAAAAAGTTGTTGTAAGTATTTTTTTATGTAATTTAATTATTATTTAAAATTAAAATTAATTTATTATTATATTTAATTTTATTGTAGGAGAATTACAAAAAAAAGATGATTTTAAAATATGAAACTGATCGGGAAAATCATCCTTCATTTGATGGAGCAGCTTGGTGTGTGGCTATAGGAGTTACAAAGGGTAGATTATATGGTGCACTTGGTATGCCGAAATCTATGGTTAGTATGAGTGCTTTCACTATCTTATACGATGGAGTCAACAACTCCTAACTCATCAATTCAGGCATTGAAAGAGCAAATAAAGGAAAGAGATGGTCATATTTTATCACTACAATAGGAGATGACTTCAATCAAAAAATTTCTTAGTAATATGGGATACCAAGCTTGGGCATCAAATATGGACCAAGGTATGTCGACACCTATGGCTTCATCTATGCCGTCACATGTGGCTTCACAGATAACGACACCTATGTATCCCCTATCTAATCCAGTATATCGACCTAGGCCTCAACCACCATATACCGGTCCCACCTTATGATGGTCAGCATTATTTTGGTTTGTTTCCACCACCACCTTTATGATGGAACATATTTATTAAATTGTGACTTTATCTATTTCGATGTAAGTTTGACGAGATTTAAAAATTTATTGTGAAATTTATTTTTATTTGACTTATTATTTTTTATAAAATAATTTCTAGTATTAATTTATGTTCTTTATATATTTATCTATAATTTTTGAAATAGCCACAAATAATTAAAAAAAATTCAATAGATGGGAAAAATAATTTAAAAAATTCATGTTTTATAAAATAGTAATTGGATAAATCAACAACGAATTAGCAACAAAGTTTTCATTGCTAATCAGCAACGGATTAGCAACAACAATTATCATTAGTACTGGAATATCCATTGCTGATTTACACATTCATTAACCAAATTTCAGCAACTGATAATCTGTTACTAAACAAATCAGCAACTGATAATCCGTTATTAAAAAATTAACATCTATTATTTACATCTGAAATTATCTATTATGAATTTTATTATTGAGTTTTATCAGCAACAGATTTTAATATTATCTGCAACGAAATAGTTAGTTTAGTAAGCCACTGCCGTTATATGTAACATAATTGCAGAGAGAAAGGGCACGAGAAAACAATGATTGAATCCCGTTAATCTCTCTCCCTCTCTCGTCTTCTTATTCTTCTTCTTCTATGGTTGCTAAATCCTACCAGCCATTGCTGCCTTTAACAATGAACTCCCAAAGTTCATTAAAATACTTGAAAGAAATTCCGGTAAGAACAATTCCAATTCAGCAAGCAACAAGTGGTATTAGAGCGGTCGATCTTCGGGCCCGTGGACATGACAATTGATATTAATCCTCGAGACGTGTTTGAGGAGATTAAAGATCTTCTTCGTGGTATGATAGACCAAAATAGATCTATGTTGTTGAAGTTCAAAGGAGATCACTACCCCTACAAGGCTGCTAGCTAGGGCTACTACAAAGGCAACAAAGGGCATCACATATTTGAATAATGTTGTGAAGAATTTGGCTTCAGGAAACAATATTGTTCTGAATGCTTCATCTTCTGCAGTTACAACCACAGGAAGTGGTCCTTTTAGCTTCAATGATGGGAGCTCAACTCCAGCTTCTACTAATCAATATCAGGTTTTCAATCCTTTTAGTGCTGGAAGTGCTCATGTTTTTGCTGCTGGAACTGGTCTGGGAACTGCAACATAGACCATGCCGATGCAATTTAGTTCACCTGCATCAACTCCTTTTGCTTTGACTGGGAGTGCAGTTTTTTTCTTCTGGCAATCCCATATTTGGCTCTTCTTCTACATCAAACACAAGTTCTGTGTTGTCTCTCTGTTTGGATCATCATCAACTACTGCTAGTACTGCTGCTATCGCATCCACTTCAGCTCTTTCAACACCAAATTCTTTTTCGTTTGGGACGCAGTCATCAATGCCTTCATAACCTAAATTCTTTTTCGTTTGGGACGCAGTCATCAATGCCTTCATAACCTTTATTATATAGCAATTTCTTGAATCCCAAGTTTGGGTTTCGTCATCAGCCCCTCGATGGCCTATTTGGCATCCAAACAACAGCCCCTGCTGGATATCCCTTGCCACCATCATATATTGTTGTTGCAGCTGCCACACATGCTCCTCACAATTCAGGCAAACAAGGAACCCTATGCATTTTCTTTCAGCAGGGAATATGACTTGAACACAGGAGTTTATCAGATCCTGGTCTGTCTGACGTCCCTGCCAACTGGAAAAGGACGTGTCTCAACAAGAAACTTATCGGTGCTAGAACTTTTGACAAAGGCTATATAAGTCCTAGAAGGAGACTTATTGATGAACCAAAATCTGCATCTCCAAGAGATACCGAAGGTCATGGAACAAACATGTCAACAACTGCAGCTGGATTCTTTGATCCATAATGTGAGCCTTTTCCAGTACGCAAGTGAAGAAGCTCTTGGTATGGCCTCAAAAGCAAGAATTGCTGCTAACAAGATTTGTTGGAGTTCAGGTTGTTATAACTCTATTATTCTTACTGCAATGGATCGGGCTATCTATGATAGAGTCCATGTGATTTCTTTATTTGTTGTGCTACTGCTCATGCTCCTCAATATGATCATGATTTGATTAATTGCCATCGGGGCATTTAGTGCATCACAACATGGAATTGTTGTCCCTTGCTCTGCTGGGAACTCAGGACTAAAAGTTCAAAGAATTACAAATTTCTTACTTTATAAGGTTGTGAACAAAGATGGTGACGCAGAACAAGATGCTGCTGGATCGTGATCTCGTTCAGGAAGACGAAGATTGTTGATATCGTTCAACAAGATGAAAAGTAGCTTTAAAACTTAACAATAATTTTGAATTGAATAACTTTTGTAAAATCAATGTTTTATCCTTTGTGATTACAACCAACTAAATATAGCAACAAGCCAATGTAACTCCAGATAACATTAAAATGCATGAATAAAGAAAAATGTCTAGATTCGGTCTATGACTAGATTAACTTTGTTAAATTCAGCAGGCTTTAAAGATCAGATTCAAAGTCTTTGAAATCTTCATTAATGATGGCTGGTTGCAGTTCTCCATCTTCCTGCAGTTCTTAATTTGGCTGCAACTCTTCATTATCCTGCGGTTCCTCATCATTCTCCTCTACTTGAAGAAAACTCGCCCCTAAGTGATCATACAAATTGCCTTCGGGATGATAAGCAGAGATATCTGCTACATTAAAGGTCTTGGATATGTTCATATTATCGGGTAAATCTATCACATAAGTGTTGGCATTGATTCTTTTAAAAACTTTGAAAGGTCCATAACGCTTCTGCCTTAACTTGTCGTGATATCGCGCTGGCAACCTTTCTTTTCGTAGATAAATCATCACCTGATCTCTAACCTTAAACACTTGATGCTTCCAGTGTTTGTCTACAGCTGCTTTGTATTTAAGATTGCTCTACTTCAAAGTCTGTTGCACTTCTTGGAACATCTGTAAATAGGAATCTGGGAGATCAAATGCAGCTGTACTAGAGCTTGTAGAAGAAGGAAGTTTAATTAAGTCCACCACATGCCTTGGACTTTTAGTATAAACAATAGAGAACGGACTTCTCCCGGTAGAACGATTAACTGAATTGTTATAAGCAAATTCAGCTTGAGCTAAAGCATAATCCCATTGGCCCTTCTTGTTTCCACATAAGCATCTAATTAAATTTCCCAAGGATCGATTTACCACTTATGTTTGGCCGTCAGTCTGGGGATGTGCTGTGCTGGAAAACTTTAAAGTTATTCTAAACCTCTTCCACAAAGTTAACCAAAAAGCTGCCAAAAATTTGATATCTCTGTTAGAAGTGATGGAGAGGGGAACACCATGTAAGCAAACAATTTCTGTGAAGAACAATTTAGCAATGTAATGAGCATCTGTTGTCTTCCGACAAGAAATGAAGTGTGACATCTTGGAAAATCGGTCAACCACCACTAATACTGCATCACTGCCTCTCTGAGTTCTTGGTAAACCAAGCACGAAATTCATCGAAATGTCATCCCAGGGGGCATTAGGAATCGTTAGAGGCATATATAAACCTGAATTTTGTGATTGCCCTTTGAACTTTTGACATACTGGACACCTCTACACAAACTTTCCAGCATCTCTTTTAAGCTGAGGCCAGTAATAACGTTCTTCCAAACCAGCTATGGTTTTATCTCTCCCTACATACCCATTTAAATCACTAGAATGCAATTCCCTTAGCAATTTGTCACGTAGAGAGCTCCTGAGAATGCACAAACTGCTTCCTTTGAATAGATACCCATTTTGGACCAAGTAGTCATCTAGGGGCTGCTTCAAAACGTATGTATTCCAAACACCACCAAAATCTGCATCATGTTCATACAACTTCTTGAGTTGTTCAAAACCTGGAACTTCATTAGAAAAAGTAACAAGAAGAGTGGCACGACGACTTAGTGCATCTGCAACTCAGTTAGTAATTCCAGATTTATGAACAATAACATAGTTGAATATTTCAAGACAAGTTGCCCACCTAGATAGCATACGATCAACATATTTCTGACCTAAAAAATGTTTGAGAGATTGATGGTCAGAGTAGACAATGAACTCTTTAGGTAAGAGATATGTTTCCCATGTCTTTAGAGCACAAAACACCGCATAGAGTTCTTGATGATATGTTGACCATTTCTGTCGAGCTTCACTTAACATTTCGCTAAAATATACAACTAGCTTTCGCTCCTGAGACAGAATAGCTCCTATGCCAATTCTGTTTGCGTCACATTCAATTTCAAAGGTCTTGGCAAAATCAGGCAGAGTTAAAACAAGGGTTGTCGTCAACTTTTCTTTGATCAATTTGAAACTATGATCAACAGATTCTCCCGACTGGAATTTTCTTTTAGTCAGACAATTGGTGATGGGTGCTACAATGGTGCTGAAATTCATGATAAACCTGCGATAAAAAGTTGCTAGACCATGGAAACTTCTTACATCAGTTATAGTTTATGGTTTTGGCCAATCCCTAATAGCTTTCACCTTTTCTTTATCCACATGGACCCCTTCATTACTTATGATAAATCCTAAAAATACTAATCTGCTTGTAAGAAAATTACACTTCTTTAAGTTTACAAACAGCTCATTCTGCCTAAACACAACCAGAACTTGCCTAATATGATCAAGATGCTCATCGATATTTTTACTATATATTAAAATATCATTAAAATAAACAACGACACAGTGCAACATGAATGGTTTGAGTACCTGAGTCATAAGGCGCATAAAAGTACTTGGCGCATTGGATAACCCAACTGGCATGACTAGCCATTCATATAATCCATCCTTTGTCTTAAAAGTTGTCTTCCATTCATCTCCGACACGGATCCTGACTTGATGAGAACCACTTTGTAGGTCTATCTTTGAGAATAGTTTAGCACCGCTCAGCTGATTGAACAAGTCATCAAGTCGAGGGATGGGAAACAGATACCTTACAGTTATTTTATTTATGGCACGGCTATCCACACACATCCGCCAACTTCCATCCTTCTTTGGAGTAAGCAAAGTAGGCACTGCACAAGGACTAATGCTCTCTCTGATATGCCCTTTTTGTAACAACTCCTCTACCTTTTCCTTCAAGATGTCATGCTCTTGAGGGCTCATACGATGATGAGGAAGATTCGGTAAACAAGCTCTTGGAATTAAATCAATGTGATGTTGGATATCTCGCATTGGAGGCAAGTGTGTTGGCTCTGCTAATACATCTTCAAACTCTGCCAATAAACCGTGAACCTTTTCAGGTGGGGTTGGTATGTCTTGTTCCATTCCTTTTACTATTAAACAAACATAAAATTTGGCTTTCTTTATATCTTTCACAAACTCATTCTCATTAAGAGCTACAGACAGTAGAGTCTTCTCTTCCACCTTTAATGAAGTGCTGCTGGGATGACTAGGAACCACAACTATCTGCTTGTTATTCCAAGAAAAAACATGCGTGTTGTCTCTTTCTCTGTGGGTTGCATCAACATCAAATTGTCATGGCCTGCCTAGTAATACATGACAAACATCCATCTCCACAACATCACATAGAATGTCAGATCTATAAGTCTTTCCCAAAGATAATGGTAAATTGTTGAGTAATCTTCATGTTATGCCCCTTCTTTTATCCACCCAATGTTATAAGGGGCTGGATGTGGCTGTGTCTTAAGCTTAAGGTGCTCAACAAGGCTTTGTGAAACCAGATTTTCACAACTGCAACTGTCAATCACCAGCTTACACACTCTGTTGATTACAAAACACTTGCCTTCAAAAATCCGTTTGTGCTGTGATCCATCTGCTTATGTTGGAGTGTATAATAGTCTTCTTACAACATATACCACTTCCTCACCATCTTCCTTAGCCACTTCATAGTTGCAATCCTCTTTAGTTGTGTTATGCTCCTCATAATCTCCTTCAAGTTCTTGCTGAGTGATATTGATAAATTTGCGTCTGGGATAGTCGCTAGATTTGTGGCCTAATTCATTGCACTTGAAACATCGAATTCTTTGCATTGCTCCTTGCCTCTCCTTTGGCTCTGGCTTTTTAGTTTCACCTCCTTTACCCCCATGAATCTGCAGGATTGTTCTCAATTCTACTTGATGAAGCTTTAGTACTGGGATCAAACCGTGGGTTCATAGGAACCTTTAATGTCTTCTTTGATTGTATGATGCGCTCTGCCCTCAACGTCAAATTCTGAGCCTGATTAACCAACCATATACCTTGCATGGACAAATAGTCTTGAACACTATAATTCAATCCATTCACATAACGTGCAACTTACTGGTCTTCATTTTCATTCAAATTGCATCTAGCTTGCAAACGTAAAACCTCCTCAATGTAGGCAGACACTGAACGTGTACTCTGATAACAGTTCTGAAATCATTGAAAAAGGACTTGTTCATAATCTAATGGAAGAAAACAACCCTTTAATAGTGTTTTCATCTAAGTCCAATTCTGAATAGGAGGTTGTCCTCTAGTCCTCAACAAATCCTGGTGACGCTGCCACCACACACCAGCATCTTCACGTAACTTATAAGCTACAAAATCCACCTTACGTTCAGCTTCAATCCTGATAATATCAAAGAAATGCTTCACTTCATATATTCAATCAAGAAACTGCTCAATATCTACTACACCACTGAAAAAAGGTAGATCAACCCTCATTTTATAGGATTCACCTTGCTGGTTCCCATTTCTAGCACGTGGTCTGAAGTCACCTCCAAAGCCCTCTTCATTTTCATCTTCAGATTCAATATGTAGAGGGACAACATGTTCCTCACGCAAGTTCGGTCTTTCCCTTGCAACTATAGGGGCTGCTCTCTAGACTTGTGGGGGTGAGGTGTTGATTTGCAAGCCTCTAACAAGTTCATTCAACATTTTAATGTTTCTAGCCATTCCTTCTACACTCTGCTCTATCCTTGTAAGACGCTCTCCAGTATCATTATCTTGCCCAGCCATCACAAGACTTGGCTCTGATACTACCTGACGTAGAACAGGATGTTGTTGGATCGTGATCTCGTTCACGAAGACGAAGATTGTTGATATCGTTTAACAAGACGAAGAGTAGCTTCAAAATTTAACAATAATTTTGAACTGAATAACTTTTGTAAAATCATTGTGTCCTCTTTCGTGATTACAGCCACCTAAATATAGCAACAATCCAATGAAACTCCAGATAACATTAAAATGCATGAATAAAGAAAAATGTCTAGATTCGGTCTATGACCAGATTAACTTTATTAAATTCAACAGGTTTTAAAAATCAGATTCAAAGTCTCTGAAATCTTCATTAATGATGGCTGGTTGCATTTCTCCATCTTCCTACGGTTCTTGATTTGGCTGCAACTCTTCATTATCCTGCGGTTCCCCATCAGATGGCTAGCCTTAATTATTTACAGGTGATAGTGAACAGAGAGACTAAGGTAATTAGCCTTGAGGAAATCAGTGTTATGTAGGGGTGAGCAAAAAAACCGAGAAACCGAGTAAACCGAGAAAAAAAACAACCAAAAAAACCGAACCGAAAAAAAAACCGATTAAACCGATTATTTTTTTGTTAAAATTTTTGGTTTGGTTCGGTTTCAGTTTACAAAATTGGAAACCCGCAAAACCCCAACCGAACCGAACCGGTTCGGTTTAAGGGGTAGTATAAATACGAAAAAAAAAAACACTTAGTAATTTCTAAAACCTAATTAACCCTAGATTCTCTCCTCTCCAGCGACTCCTTGCAGCTGCTCCCTCAATCCTCACAGCCGCACCTCACAATCCACACTCTCACTCACTCTGTAACAAAATCAAGTTAATCCATCTTCGATTCTTCATTCATATCCCTCTCTAGCTCTCCCATATCATCTTCATCTTCAAAACAAACAACCTAGCCAGTCAGCCACATCCCTCTCCCACACGGCCATGAGTCACACGACACACACCACATCGGCACACCGAATCTCCAGAGTCCAAATCTAGCAAACCAGTCACTCCCTCTTTCACACCCAAACTTGAATCGCGTCCCAACTCACACCAGGTATGATTTTTTTTTGTCAATCTCTGTTTTTTTTTTAACATATGCTTTGTGATTCTGTGTATTTTTTTGTATATCCTTACAAAAAAAATCAATGTTTGAGCATTCTGTGTATTTTTTATTGATTTTTATAACTATGCCATTTTTCCTATTATTTTTTCAAATTGTGCTACCTTGTCATTTTTTCTTGTTCTGTGATGAAAAAAACAAACTTTGTGTTTGAAGGGAAAACATGATCAACCTGCGGGCTGGTTTGAGACCATAAAGTTTGTTCTGTTGCTGCCTCAAATTGCCTTTCACACCTGAAATTGAATCGTGTCCTAACTCGCACAGGTATGATTTCTTTTTTCTATCAATCTCTGTTTTTATTTTTTTTTTCCTTTTTATTTAGTTTCTTGGTTCTTTTAGTTTGTTTTTGTATTTTGTTTCCCTATTCTTTGTCAATCATTTTGGGTTGTTTGTTGCTGCAGTGTTACTCTGTTTTATGTGTATTTATTATTATTTTTCTTCAAAATTAGGGTGTATTAGTATCCGAGAGTTGCATAATGTTTTTCTTTTGTTGTTGTTTCCTGATTGTTTGTTGATTTCTCATCATATATCTCTTCACAGCATTGAAATTGCTATTGGATTTTTCTGGTTGCCATCTTTGTTATTTTTTAAGGTAGATGCTATTTTCTTCACGCTGTTGTTTACAGTTCAAGTTCTGGAAAAGCATTGTGTGATTTCCTCTTTCGTTTTGATGTTGGTTGGAAGGAAAAGATATAGATGTTGTGAAATTGGTTATGTTTGGCAGCATATTTCATTGTGCACAGACATTGTTAGGATTGTCTTCAAAACTAGTTTCTATGACTAAGAATCTATTGCTTTTATAATATAGGATGTAAATTTGTTCTTATTGCATCTCGAAATAGACTGTTAATCAGAATTTCAAGGACAATTTGATGGTTGGCAGATGACAATGAACTTAGGATTGGTTGGCAGTGAACTTAGGCAGTGAACTTAGGATTGGTTGGCAGTGAACTTAAGCTTGGCAGATGTTTTGGCTGATATTACTTTCCATTTTGTTTTTTTTTTTTTTGCCTGACATTTAAGTTTCTATTAGTTTGATAATTTCTTTGAATTTTAGTACATTTAAGTCTATTATAAATTATGGGTTTTTAACATGTTTTCATTATGTAATAACAGATGGAAACTACTCAAATTCAAAATGCTTCATCCACGGGCACTACACCAACATCAACCACTTCTCCAACTTCAAAAACTAACGCAGAATCAACCAATGCAGGATCCACCACATATACAAAAGGTAAACAACCTCAAGTCCTTACATCTAGGAAAAGAAATGTTGAAGATAGAAAAAAGTCACAAATTTGGGATCACTTTACAAAACTTGATGTTGATCCTAAAGCTCCTAAAGCTAAATGTAATTATTATGGAAAACATTATGCATGTCACACTATTGTTAATGGCACAAGTAATATGTGGAGTCATTTAAAAGTGTGCAAGAAGTTTCCTTTTGTGGTTGATAAGAAACAAAAGGTTTTGGTGTTAGAACCTAAGATAGAGAAGGGTGAATTGGGAGAACAGAATGTGGGAAGTCTTAAGGCAATATGTTATAATTATGATGAATGTAGACAAGTACTAGCAAAGATGGTTATAATTGATGAGTTGCATTTTATTTTTGTGGAGGGTCGGGGATTTAAATTGTTTGCTAGGACTATTGACACGACCAAAAGATTGATGTCTTCTCCCAAGTGCAGGAGTGTCGAAGTAATAAATAACCCGGCAAGACCGGGGTCGAACCACAGGGAGGTTAATTGTATAAATTATAGATAACAATAATACAACAACAATAATAACAACAATAATAATAATAGTGAAGAAGAAGAGGAAGAAGTTGATGAGAACTTTGAGATGTGATATTGATGTAAGGATTAAACAATGATAACAACAAATGTTAAGGTTAGAGGATCTACTAATGGTATTTCAAACAAGTATAGTATAAACTCTTATTATTCAATTGGAAACCACACATAAAGGAGGTTCCAATCAGATTATAAATTGTTAACATGATTACATTAGTTATCTTATTCGAATAATGCTAATACTTGTAAATGTTGTCAGGCATTCATGATTATAACTTATGTTAACAACAAATCAAGTTCCTTTCATAGCTCAGGTGTCGGTTATACCATACAATATGGGCTATGAAAGTGCCAAGTATTTGTTGTACCAAGTGTTATACAACATAAATCTAGATTAACCATTTAACAAGCAAAGTATTAAAAGTGAACAAGATAACAAATATAAAGCATGTTAGTATCCAACATTAAGGTCCATGTTAAGTTTATATTATACTTATTCTTACACCATTAGTGTACCCTTTTCACCTTGACATAATTAACTTAGCAACACATAATGAAAGAAAGAAACATAAATAAACAAGGAAAGGAAATGAAAAGCATAAGCAAGAAATTAATATAAACAAAACTTAAGCATTACAAAATATAAAGAGAGAAAGCAAGAGCATGATCTTGATCTGAACACCAAGATGCCTAAATACATGGCAAATGCCTCCTTTTATAGGCCAAAATTCAGAACTATTGATTTGTTGACTAATTGATGAGTGGGTGGCCACATCTTGACTTGGTGACAATCCTTATCTTCTTGTCTGCCAAAAACGTCATTGATGACGTCATAATTTGAACAAACTTAAATCATGAAAGTTCTAGAGAATTGTCTCATCTTTTCAGGGTAAAAATTTGAGATTATTTGGACTTTTAGAACTCGAGATATGGGCTGAACACTAAATAGTGTCTGGGCTGCAGGACAGATTCGGACTTCTTTGTTGTTGCTGCAATTTGGACTTGAAAACGGGCTTTTTAAATCTTGGGCTCTACATGAAAGTTGTAGACCTATGTCTTATCTTTCCATCCATATAAAATGGACCTAAATTTGAGATCTACAACTCCAGATATGACCCGATTACCGAACAGTGTTCCAGTTTGGATTGCACCAACATCTCTTTTCTAAGTTTGGCCATCTTTCTGTCCTTTCAATTTCAGTACTTCAACTCATCAATCAATTCTTTCATTTATGTGATAGGCCTGCATTTAAGATGAACATTTACCATAAATTAAAGGTATCTTATATAATTAGATATGTTATTATAAGACATGCTTTAGTTAAGGAGTTATTGATACTTCAAGTGCAAAATGATGATATAAAACCTTGATAAAAATGCACTTTTAAGTACTAATCACACCCCCCAACCAGCTTATTACTAGTCCCTAGTAATCAAAGCGTTAAAATAGAAAAACTATTTGCAAATTTCACAAAGCAAGGCATTCATCATACAACTTCCATTAATCTATCCAGATAAACAAACTCTTATTAAATTTTATATATCTGCTCAATACCTCTTAAACAAAATATTATTAAACCTTCCTTTTTATGTGCTCAATGTATGAAAACATAGATGATGGGGCTTTTATTGGAAGAAAACAATATTCTGTTCTAATGTTTAAGGTTAACTTCCTTGGGTTGGGATTATTATCTTCTTTTTTTTTTCTTTTTCTCTTTTTTTTTTTGTCTTTTTTTTCAATAAATATATATATACTTAAAACGCAATGTATCTTTAACCCATGTAACGAGCTTTCGGCTAATGACTCCCAGACCAGTTGGTCTTAGGGCATTAGGTGTTGAGACACCCCTACGAGCTTAGTAACTCGGGTTGCGGATACTGATACGTAGATAGTGCAATGTTTGATTCCCTTAAGCTTTTCTCCTTAACCCATGTAACAAGCTTTGGGCCAATAGCTCCCAAGTCAGTTGACTTTAGGGTATTAGGTGTTAAAACACCCCTTCGGGCTTAATTGCTTAGGTTAGGGAGGCTACGAAACCAAACTTATCTACGTTTTTATTATCATCATTTTTTTTTTCTTTTTTTCTTTTTTTTTCTCTTTTTTTTTTTGAAAATTATATACTATCCCTATCCCTTAGTTGTTACCTTTAACAAAAGAACATAAATAATGTAATAATCCAATATGCAACCCACAATCATATGTTACAGTGTGTGTGTGAAAATGAAGGTTTAAGAATACTTGTTAAATGAGTATATGAGCAGAATCAAATGATAATAATGCGAGAGTTTGTAAACCTGAATATTTCAAGAAGTATTCTAATAGGCCTTGTTATGAATATTGCAAATGACCATTAGAAAATGTTTACTAAGATGCGTCTCAAGAGTCAATAAAATTCCCCCTTACTCTGCCATCCTAGTAAGAACAGTTTAGCCAAATGGTTTTTTTTTTTTTAAAAAAAAAAAAAAATACTACTACCCTCTCCCCCCAACCAAAACGAGACATTGTCCTCAATGTCCTAAGGTAGAAAGATAGAGTATAGAAGACATCACCTGAAACAACGAACATTGACAAACCTGAAACATACTTAAACAAATATAAGAAATAACAAAACAAAATAATATGCTAATAATAAAACCAAAAGACACAAGGATTCACAAACGAAGGCTCAAATCCAATCTAAGCTTTTTACGGCTTTCTGTAGTTGACCAATTTATGCGACTCATGGAAGGATCAATTACAGGGGTGAAAGATTGTAGTTTGTCGATCAATTGTTCAGCAGTAGCAGCAGAGATTATGATTTGTCGTGCCGAAGATGTTAGAAATTCCTGTTCCACAGCTTGATCAAGAAAAGACAACAAATTATCATAAAAACCATTAACATTGAGCAAACCTATAGGTTTATGGTGAATGTGAAGTTGGGCCCAAGAGGAAATATGAAAGATCTCTTCCAATGTGCCCAAACCACCTGGTAAGGCAATGAAGGCATCAGCATGGTTAAATATTGCATTCAATCGATCAGACATTGTGGAGACCTGTAGTTCCTCTCCAATTGTTCTTCCAATGATGTCCCCTTTTGTTAAAGCTTCGGGGACGACCCTCAAAACTTGACTACCTCCTAAAAAAGCAGCTATTGCCACACCCCCCATTAACCCAAGGCTGCCTCCCCCATACACTAAATGAATCTTTTTCTCAGCTAGTACCTGACCAAGATGATTTGCTGCTTCCAAAAAAGCTATTTCCTTCCCAGGACTGGATCCACCGAAAACACAAATATTTTTTTATGTGATAACTTGAGGGACCTGCCATTTCTACACACTTCTATATCTGTCTAATGTAAGGGTTGAGTAGAAATGAGGGGAAGGAAGAGAAGATTTTATAGATGAGGATTTGAAAATGCAATCATATCACCTAGATATAGGCCAGCTGGAGTCTCACACACTCTTTCTCTCTCTCTCTCTCTCTCTCTTTATTTAATTATTTATTTTGAAAAAGCATGTGTATGTACAGGTAGTTGTGATTGTGGCTCACATCTTCCCTTGGTTTTACGTCCAAGAACGGCTTAAACGCCCTCTATGGGTCGGGGATAGGCTTCCCATCCAGTTTTCTTAAAAACTGGCAAACAAGGTCTTTTTTAGTCAGATTCCCAAGACTAAGTCGATCATGTTCTTTATGGAATTGTGGCCATAAATCATGAATAACACGATGCACATCTCCACTAGGATGCGTCTCAAGGGTTAATAGAAGATTATCTAAAGACCCCTTACTCAGGCCATCCTTAATGAATTGTATTTTATCTTCACGGTTTATAGATACCATTCCTAAAGAACGATATGTTGCATTACAAGTCCATCTGGCACATCTGTGACAGACTTTCAGTCGTTTTGCACGACGTTTCTTTGCAAAAGTGCTTTTACCTGTTCCAGGCATGTGTGAGATGAAAGAATTGGAGGACTCACCTGATAATCGGACCTTTGCTTCAATCAGCCAGCGAATATCCTCAAGAATTCCATGATTCATTAACAACCTCAATCTTGCACACCTAGCATGGTAAATTTTTGTAATCGCATTTTGAGGCAAAGCGGGAAAGTACTTTTTCAATTTTTCAAGAGTGGTGTCCATTTTCAAATGAGAATTGGAGAAGAGATTCAAAGAAGAGAGAAAGAGCAAGGAATTGCACAAATATATACAGATATCAGTTATTATGGGAAACTGAAAGAACCGACTGAAATCACGGAGTACCGTTATCCGCCATTTGACCGGGGTGAGAGAGACTAACAAAACAAAATTCACACCAAAAAGAAAACACAAAAACAATGTGAGAAAAACAAAATAATCAACCTTTATCTACAGGATCATTCAAACCAATGGATTCATTTTCACTAGGAAAATTATCAAAGTAAGCTTTCAAACGATGTCCATTTCCCTTAGAAACATTGTCATTCTTTGGATTCTCAATATCAAAGGCCCCATAAGGATACACATGTTTCTCAATAAATGGACCGCTCCATCTTGATCTTAGCTTTCCAGGAAATAAATGGAGTCGAGAATTATAAAGCAAAACTTTTTGACCAGTATCAACTTTTTGACAATTTTCACAAGTTTTGCAGAATGCATGTGTGTCCTTGAACATGGTGGGCCAATAAAATCCATTTTGTAAAATTTTCGCAGCTGTCTTTTTTGACGAGAAATGACTCCCACATGCTTCAGAATGACAAAGTTTAATGACATTACTTACCTCATTGTCAGGAATGCATCTTTGAAATATTTGATCAGGACAATATTCGAATAAGTAAGGGTCATCCCAATAAAATTTCTTCACTTCGTTCAAAAACTTACCTTTGTCTTCGGTACTCCAGTGAGTTGGCAAATCTCCTGTAGCAAGAAAATTGATATTTTTAGCAAACAAAGGCATTGAACTAAGAGAAAGTAAGGATTCATCAGGAAAGTAATCATCGATTGTTGTGATGTCGGATGTCGAATCTGTTGTCACTCTTGACAAAAGATCCGCATTAATATTTTCGGTGCCTTTTTCATCCGTGATTTCTTCCTGAGAATACATCATTTGCAAATCTTCAGATTCATCCAATTCAATTTTACTCAAAGTAGATTCAAGTTGATCATAAACTAATTCTTCAATAGAATCTACTTCTTGTAAATCATTATCATCTCCAGGTTGTTTGCAAATGTTGAAAATATTCATCTCCAATGTCATGTTTCCAAATGATAGCTTCATCAATCCATTCCTACAATTAATCAATGCATTAGAAGTTGCAAGAAATGGACGTCCTAAAATAACAGGAAATGAATTACATGCTTCAACAGGTTGTGTATCCAAGACAATAAAATCCACAGGGTAAATGAATTTATCGACTTGTACTAACACATCTTCAACTATTCCTCTAGGCACTTTTACAGATCTATCGGCAAGTAAAAGAGTCACAGAAGTTGGTTTTAACTCACCTAGATTGAGACTTTGAAAAACTGAATATGGAAGTAAATTCACACTAGCTCCAAGATCAAGTAAGGCTCTTTCAATTTTATGTTCTCCAATAAAGCAAGAAATTGTAGAACAACCAGGGTCTTTATATTTCAAAGCATTATTGTTTTGAAGAATAGCACTTACTTGTTCGGCTAAAAAGGCTTTCTTTTTCACATTCAGTTTTCTCTTCACAGTGCATAGATCTTTCAAAAATTTAGCATAAGAAGGAACCTGTTTAATAGCATCCAGCAAAGGTATATTGATCCTTACCTGTTTGAAAGTTTCAAAGATTTCAGAGTTGTGATTGATTTTCCTTTGTTTGGTCATGGCATGAGGAAATGGAAGTGCTGGCGGAGAATCAATCTTTTCTTTGCAATGATCAGATTCAACCCCTTCCTTACCCTCAAAGATTGACTCATCATCATTCTCACAAGGTTCAAGAATGGGTTTTTCAATAACCTTACCACTGCGAAGAGTGATGACTGATTTTACGTGATCCATATGTTGGCTTCCCGAACTACTTGCATTTGCATGGTACTGCCCCTTGGGATTTTGTTGTGGTTGAGATGGAAACTTACCTTTCTCTTGGAAACTGAAAGCAGTTGTGAACTTTGCAAGAGTATCTTTAAAATCTGTCATGCTTTGAGCAAGTTGAGTGTTAATTGCCTCTTGCTTTTCCATAAATGCATGCAATGTTTCCTCAAGATTTCTTCTAGGAGGTGGAGCATAAGGAGGTGCATATCCATGAGAATTTTGGAAATTATGGTGTGCTTGAAACGGTGGCTGTGAAGTTTGAGCATTATTGTTCTCACTCTTCCAACTGAAATTTGGATGATTTCTCCAACCAGGGTTATATGTTTGCGAATATGGGTTATGGTTGGGCCTTTGGAAACTGTTTAATGCATGGGCTTGTTCATGGAGACATTCTTTAAAAGAAGGCAAGGTTGGACAGTCATTAGTTGAATGTTCGTTGGTTTCACAAATTTGACACGCAATGTCTTGAACAGATTTTAATTGACCACTTTTTTTCAATTCTAGTGCTTCGACTTTTTTAGCTAAAGATGCAAACTTGGCTTGGAGGTCATGATCTTCCCTAAGGTTGTGCATACCTCCACTAGATGTATGAGGTTGGGTTTTACTTGGTGCCTCATAAGTGCCTCTAGTGTCCCAATTTTGTGCATTTTCAGCGAGCAAGTCTAGGTACTCCATGGCTTCATTAGGGTCTTTATCCTCAAAAGTTCCATTGCACATCAATTCAACCATTTGCCTATCTCTAGGAGTTAACCCTTCATAAAAATGTGAAACTAATCTCCATGTTTCAAAACCATGATGGGGGCAAGTATTAAGCAAGTCTCGATACCTATCCCAACATTGATAAAATGTTTCTCATGGTTTTTGAGAGAAAGTAATGATTTGTCTTTTGAAAGAGTTTGTTCTGTGAGATGGAAAAAACTTCTTTAAAAATTGTTGTTGCATTTCATCCCAAGCACGAATGGATCCAGGTCTCAAATTTTGTAGCCATGTTTTAGCTTTATCTTTTAATGAAAAAGGAAAAAGCTTCAATCTAATGGTGTTCATGCTACAATTTGAGTCATTATATGTGTTGCAAACCTCCTCAAATTCCCTTAAATGCAAGTATGGATTTTCTAAATCTAAACCATGAAAATATGGTAAAAGTTGAATAATGTCTGTCTTAAAATTAAAATGAGATGCATCAGGAGGAAAAACTATGCATGAGGGTGCACTTGTTCTTGTGGGATTCATGTGGTCTCTAAGTGTTCTAACCCGAATATTCTCATTATTCTCATTGTGAAGCGATTGGTTATCTTCTTCGGCCATATTTTCTGAAAATGATGAGGATATCCTACAAAGTCTACCACTTAATGTACGTGACCACACTCTCATGCACGTGCAGGAAGAGAATAAAAGAAAGAAAAGAAAAACAATAGAAAAAGAAACAACACAAAAGAAACAAAGTTAAATACAAGAAAAGTAAAAAGAGAAAATAAAATAAACACTATAATTTGTACAAGAATTTACCTCCCCGGCAACGGCGCCAAAAACTTGACACGACCAAAAGATTGATGTCTTCTCCCAAGTGCAGGAGTGTCGAAGTAATAAATAACCCGGCAAGACCGGGGTCGAACCACAGGGAGGTTAATTGTATAAATTATAGATAACAATAATACAACAACAATAATAACAACAATAATAATAATAGTGAAGAAGAAGAGGAAGAAGTTGATGAGAACTTTGAGATGTGATATTGATGTAAGGATTAAACAATGATAACAACAAATGTCAAGGTTAGAGGATCTACTAATGGTATTTCAAACAAGTATAGTATAAACTCTTATTATTCAATTGGAAACCACACATAAAGGAGGTTCCAATCAGATTATAAATTGTTAACATGATTACATTAGTTATCTTATTCGAATAATGCTAATACTTGTAAATGTTGTCAGGCATTCATGATTATAACTTATGTTAACAACAAATCAAGTTCCTTTCATAGCTCAGGTGTCGGTTATACCATACAATATGGGCTATGAAAGTGCCAAGTATTTGTTGTACCAAGTGTTATACAACATAAATCTAGATTAACCATTTAACAAGCAAAGTATTAAAAGTGAACAAGATAACAAATATAAAGCATGTTAGTATCCAACATTAAGGTCCATGTTAAGTTTATATTATACTTATTCTTACACCATTAGTTTACCCTTTTCACCTTGACATAATTAACTTAGCAACACATAATGAAAGAAAGAAACATAAATAAACAAGGAAAGGAAATGAAAAGCATAAGCAAGAAATTAATATAAACAAAACTTAAGCATTACAAAATATAAAGAGAGAAAGCAAGAGCATGATCTTGATCTGAACACCAAGATGCCTAAATACATGGCAAATGCCTCCTTTTATAGGCCAAAATTCAGAACTATTGATTTGTTGACTAATTGATGAGTGGGTGGCCACATCTTGACTTGGTGACAATCCTTATCTTCTTGTCTGCCAAAAACGTCATTGATGACGTCATAATTTGAACAAACTTAAATCATGAAAGTTCTAGAGAATTGTCTCATCTTTTCAGGGTAAAAATTTGAGATCATTTGGACTTTTAGAACTCGAGATATGGGCTGAACACTAAATAGTGTCTGGGCTGCAGGACAGATTCGGACTTCTTTGTTGTTGCTGCAATTTGGACTTGAAAACGGCCTTTTTAAATCTTGGGCTCCACATGAAAGTTGTAGGCCTATGTCTTATCTTTCCATCCATATAAAATGGACCTAAATTCGAGATCTACAACTCCAGATATGACCCGATTACCGAACAGTGTTCCAGTTTGGATTGCACCAACATCTCTTTTCTAAGTTTGGCCATCTTTCTGTCCTTTCAATTTCAGTACTTCAACTCATCAATCAATTCTTTCATTTATGTGATAGGCCTGCATTTAAGATGAACATTTACCATAAATTAAAGGTATCTTATATAATTAGATATGTTATTATAAGACATGCTTTAGTTAAGGAGTTATTGATACTTCAAGTGCAAAATGATGATATAAAACCTTGATAAAAATGCACTTTTAAGTACTAATCAACTATGCAACCTAGATTTGACATTCCTTCTCGTTTTACAATTATGAGAGATTGTTTAAAACTTTATGTTGAAGAGAAGGATAGATTGAGGACAGCTCTTAGGGGTCAACGATTGTGCTTAACAACAGATACATGGACATCAATCCAGAATATTAACTATATGTGTTTAACAGCTCATTGGATTGATAATGACTGGAATTTGCATAAAAGAATTCTTAATTTTTGTCAAGTTTCCAATCATATGGGTGAGATAATTGGCCAAGTTATTGAGAATTGTTTGTTGGAGTGGGGGATTGATAAACTGTTGACTATTACATTAGACAATACAAGCTCTAATAATGTGACCATTTCATCTTTAAAAAATGTGATGAAAGATTGGCCAACTAATATATTGTCAAATGAGCACTTGCATGTTAGATGTTGTGCACATATTGTAAACCTCATTGTGTGTGATGGCTTGAAAGAGATTAATGTTTCAGTTGTTAAGATTCGAAATGCAATTAGGTTTGTGAGATCTTCACCGTCGAGGCATCTTGCATTTAAGAAGTGTGCTGAAAAGTTGCATATAGAGTGTAAGAAATCATTGTGTTTAGATGTTGCAACTCGATAGAATTCAACTTATCTTATGCTAGAAGCTGCTGAAAAGTTTGAAAAGGTGTTTGTGAGGTTAGGTGAAAAAGAACCTAGGTATATGAGTTACTTTTTGGAGGTTGATTCAAAGGGGAATAAAAAAAACATAGGGCCACCTGGTTTGAAGGATTGGGAAAAGCAAGAACTTTGGTTAAGTTCTTAAAGATCTTTTATATGGTTACATTGAGATTTTTTGGCTCATTGCATGTCACATCAAATTCTTTCTTCAATGAATTGATTTACATGCATACAAACTTGTTGCAATTGTGTAAAAATAAAGATAGTATTTTAAGTGGAATGACGATGAATATGATGTTAAAGTTTGAGAAGTATTGGGGTTGTGAAGTAAATCAGAATTTTTTGTTATATATGGCTAATGTCTTAGATACACGTTTGAAGTTGAAATATGTGAAATTTTGTTTTGGTGATTTGTATGATCATGACAAAGCACAATTGCTAACAAATAAGGTGAAAGATACTTTGGTGAGCTTGTATGAGTTTTCTTTGAAAATTGATGAAGTGGTGGATAATAATAGGCATAAACAGGATAGTGCTATTGATGATGTGGAGGTAGATGTTAACACTTTGGCTCGATTCAAAAGACATTTGCAGGAGGAGGATAGTGTGGAAAATAAAAATGAGGTTGAGAGGTATTTGATTGACGGTTGTGAGGATCCTAATGATGATAAGTTAGATATTTTAGGTTGGTGGAAAAGTAATGCTTTGAAATATAAGACACTTTCAAAGGTTGCACAACATGTTCTGGCTATTCCTATATCCACAGTGGCTTCTGAATCAGCATTTGGCACAGGTGGTTGTGTACTTGATCAATTTCGAAGTTATCTATCTCCAGCAACTGTTCAAACACTCATTTGTTGTCAAAATTGGTTGCATCATGGATCAATTTCAACTGATATTAGAAGCTTGATAAATGATCTTGAAACCTACGAAAACCTTGAGTCAGGTAATTTGTTTTTAATAAACTTGCACCTTTTATTTTGTAATTTATTAATTAAATTGTTTGCAATCATCTAACATGTCTAATTTTTTATTTTGTAGAATTTGGTGGAAAGTTACATTTAGTAACGGATGATAATTAGTTCAAAAGTTACTTTGATGGTAAAAAACTACTTTTTTATTTTTACATATTCTAATTTATTTTATCATGTTATAATTTTAGATCTTGATTTTCAGGTTTTGATGTCAATGGTATTACAGAATCAAAGTGCAATGTTCTTGTCATCATGATGTGCTTTTTGATTGGGATGATGTGCACAATGAAGATTTATATTTTTTGCATGAAGTGTTTTATTTTTTATGGCAATGTTATTTGTTGTTTTTTTTTAAGCCCTTTTGAGGCAATGCTTTGTAATTTAAATTTTAATTTGGTGTGTGTGTTATTTAAACTTTGATGCATGAGGAGTCCAAACTCCAAAACACAAATATTAGAAAGACTTGCAACATATTAAACACAATATTAGCACTAATAATTTAATATAAATGAATATTTAGTGACAAAAAATATTAAATATATTATAGAATTTTGTAACAAAATTAGATAATATTTACATTAATTACAAGCCTATTAGAAAGCCCATCAGAAAACCCATCAGAAAGCCCAAAAAGCCCAAAAAGGCCTAAAAAAATAATAATACAGGTTTTCCGGTTTTTCTGTTAAAAAAACCGAACCGAAATCGGTCGGTTTGAACCGGTTTCGGTTTGAATTTTTAAGTTTTTTAAAATTTGATTTTGGTTAGTTTTTTGGTTAAAAACTGAACCGAACCGGTTTTGCTCACCCCTAGTGCTATGATACTGGGAAAGATGAAAGAAATCGCTGAGTCATACTAGGAAAAGAAACCTCAGCCTTTACATATGACCCATTAAAGATGTGCAAGCCTGCTCTTACCATTGCGCTGGCTTCAGCACCATATCCTTCGTGCTCGGGGCTGTCACTTTAGTGGTTTCTGGATTTCTTGGAATGAAAATTGCAACCTATGTTTAGGGAGGAAAGAAAAGGAATCATGAAGGTTTTTATCGCTGCATTTAAATTTGGGGCAGTCATGGGTTTTCTCCTTGCTGCAAAAGGACTCTTGTTGCTTTATATTAACATCAACATCTTCAAGTTATACTATGGTGATGACTGTGAAGGCCTTTTTGAGTTTATAACTGGTTATGGACGTAGAGGATTTTCCATGGCTCTCCTTAGCAGAGTTGGTGAAGATATCTACACCAAAGCTGCTAATGTTGGTACTGATCTTATTGGCAAAGTTGAAAAGAACATTCCTTAGGATGACACAAGGAATCATGTTGTGACCGTTGACAATGAAGGTGATAGTATTGGTGATATAGTTGACATGGGATCTGATCTTTTTGGCTCATACGCTGAGTCCTCTTGTTCTGCCCTAGTTGTTGCTTCCCTCTCCTCTTTTGGAATCAATCATGAATTGACTCTAATGGTATATCCTCTCATTGTCAATTCTATGGGTATTATGGTTTTTCTTATAACCATTTTATTTACAACTGACCTCATTGAGACCAAGGTTGTGAAGGAATTTGAACCAGCACCAAAGAATCATTAATCATCTCCATTGTTCTGATGACTTTTGGAGTTGCCATTGTTGGTTGGATTGCTCTCCGATTGGTCTTCCTTTACTAGCTTCAACTTCATAACCTAGAAAGTTGTCAAGAATTAGCAACTCTTCTTGTGTGTTGTTATGATGGGGACACCGAACCAAAAACATTATTTACGCACGCGTATGATCATAAACGATGGAGGATAGCCCAGACCATTGAGAAATTGGGCTTTAACTTATGTTTTTGGGCATAATTTATATGAACTTTTAGTTAAGGTTATTAATTTGGTTTTATTTGTTGGGTTTGATTTAATTATTGTTTGGTATTTTATTTAGTGGGCCATAAGCCCAAACATTTGTTCTAGTTAGGGTTTTAGTATTTATATCCTACTTTTCTAAATGTTAGACAGTTTTGATGATTAATGAAAATATTGCAGACTTTGCATATCTTCAATCCCCTTTCTTCTCTTCTTCAGCTTCTTTCTTTTCTAAAACTTCTTTTTGTTCTTGCTTTAATTTTATTATTTATTGTCCCGCATCAAATTTGGTATTAGAGCCAAGGTTTTAATTGTTCTTACAATTAAACGATCCATATGTTTACGTTTAACCCTAGATTGATCTAAAAAAAAAAGAAAAAAAAATTGTTCACTGTTTAAAAAAACACCTACTGTTCTGATTATGAAAAAAAAACAACCACTATGCATTGTTCACTGTTCATCCTTAAAATGCAGCAATATGGAAAACGTTGATCAGTCTGCCTTCAACGCCAATCACAGCCAATACCACCACATCAATCCATAGGTGCACGCCGTCAACAACCCGCAGCCACAACAAGTCGCTCACACCAGCAGCAGTAGACCTTCGTCGGCGGCGGCACACCTACCAGTTTCATCCTCTCCCCGTCATCAGCAGATCGGACATCCAGCCACCACCACCACTCCGCGCCACAAGAAGCCCACAGAGCCACACCGAGTTGTTGTCTCCACAGTCCTGCAGCGCCGCCACAGCAGAGTTGTCTTCAGCAACCCAAAACAGAGTTACAAACCATCTGCCGCGCCCACCACTAAATCGCACCCTCCAACAGCAGCACCAGCCACAGCCACCACAACTCATCTTTCAGCCCTGGCGACGCCTCAACAGCAGTATCAACAGATCAGCAGTCACGCCTCGTCGCCAACAACAACAAGAAGGAAACTCAGCGAAGAGGATTGAAGCATAGAAGACATTGGAGGCGAAATTAATTAACCGTGCCACATCATCCACCATGCCAGCCCTCTGGATCCACGTCATCCACCACATCAGCAGTCTGGAGCCATATCAGTTTAGTCAGCTACGCCACTGGCCGCCACGTCAGCAGCATCACCATGTCATCGCCTATTACCACGTCAGCTGCCACATAATCTGAGGCCCATCCGTGATCATTATCTTTGAGAGCATTATCGGAGCTGCCTTGACCTATACTCGACGGGGTCGAGTTCTTCTAACCCCGGGAGAATTGATGGGGACACCGAACCAAAAACATTGTTTACGCACGCGTATGATCATAAACGATGGAGGATAGCCCAAACCATTAAGAAATTGGGCTTTAACTTATGTTTTTGGGCTTAATTTATATGAACTTTTAGTTAAGGTTTATTACTTTGGTTTTATTTGTTGGGTTTGATTTAATTATTGTTGGGTATTTTATTTAATGGGCCATAAGCCCAAACGTTTGTTCTAGTTAGGGTTTTAGTATTTATATCCTACTTTTCTAAATGTTAGACAGTTTTGATGATTAATGAAAATATTGCAGACTTTCCAATCCCCTTTCTTCTCTTCTTCAGCTTCTTTCTTTTCTAAAGCTTCTTTCTATTCTTGCTTTAATTTTATTATTTATTGTCCCGCATCATGTTGTGGTTCTTTGGGCTGGTCTCATCATTGAATTTGTCACAAAATATTATACTAGCAATGCATATTGCCCACTAATGTGAGCTTTGGCCTAGTATTGGGATACAAATCTGCCATCATTTCCATTCTTGCCATTGCAGCTAGCATTTGTGTTAGTTTTAGCTTTGAGGCAATGTATGGCATTACAATGGGTGTTCTTGTAATGCTAAGCACCATTGCTACTGAATCAGCCATTGAGATCTATGATTCGATCAGTGACAATTTTGGGGGAATTATTGATATGGTTGGCATGAGTCACTGTATTCGTGAGAGAACTAATGCTTTGTATGCAGTTGGCAACACCAATGCTACCATTGGAAATGAATTTACCACTGGATCTGCTACACTGGTGTCCATGGCCTTTTTTGGTGTTTGTATCAGTAATGCATCTATTTCAACAGTTGATGTTTTATAAATCCTAACGTTTTCATTGGTTCGATTGCGGGTGCAATGCTTCTGTATTTCTTTCCTGCCATGACATTGAAGGGAGTGGAAAATACAGCTCTTAAATTGATTAAGGCAGCTCGCAGGCAATTCAACAACACCCCTGGCTTCATGGAAGGCACTACCAAGCCTAATTATGTTGCATGTGTTATGTTCCCCACTAAGGCTTCTATCATGGAGATGAACCCATCTGGTGCACTTGTTATACTAACACTCCTAGTTGCTGGATCCTTTATGGGTGGCGTCCAGACTGTCATCTGTGTTTCCAACATTGGAAGTGCATGGGATAATGCCAAGAAATACAATAAGGCTGGTGCTTCAGAGCATGTTCTGTTCCTATAGAAAGATCTTTCACCTTCAAATACATCGTGGGAGTTTCTGGACGAATTCTCTCTGAGGTTTCCCCACTTCTTCCTTGAAGACGTTGCACATTTAAATTTTAACTACGCAACGTTTTGCTTATATTTACGTTTTGTTTTTCTTTATCTTTTAGAGGCCATGGCTTTTCCTTTGGATGTCGGGAATTTCTATTTTGATATTAAAATATCTGTCAATTAATTATGTAAAATCAAACATATTTTTGAAAACAGTATATTAAATTAAGCTGAAATTTTATAAGAAAATACTAGATGCATATAATTATATTGTTATAAATTTTCAAATAAAATAAAATTCAGGAACATATTAGTTTATAGGATAGAACTTACTAGATGAATCTTGTCAAATCTATCAGATTAAATCTTTATGTACTGTTTAGGACATATTTAGACCTACATGTATAATTTTGTTGTGATTCAAGTTGGGCTGAAAACTAAGCATCTTTCAAGATTTTCAAATATATATGGTAAACCCAATAATTCATCTAAATAAGATAGAATAATGTGTTTGAAGTCAGGACTGAAATCTGCATAGAATATACAAAAATTAGAGATTCAAACTATATAGAGGAATTTTAGCATAAATAATTTATTTTTATTATCCTATTTTATTTGTTTATTTAATGTTTAATAATTAGTTTTAATTTAAGTTTGTTCTTTCTCATTAGACATTATTTAGGAGTTTATTTTATTATTGAAATATTTATGTTAGTTGATTACTAGTTTAGACCTATTAGATCACAACCTAAAACAAGTCTATTGAGGTTCATTAGAGGAGACTATATTATATTTTTATGAGTTGCAGATATGAGCAGCAAGTTGAAGAATAAACATGAGTTTTCCTCTTGTTTATTTGTGACAAAACAGCCTTTTTTTGTAGGGAAAAAGATCATACACTGATTTATTGAAAATTAACTGGATTTGTGGTGCATTCACATACTTAGGGCTCTCAGATATAAGGTTATCTTCGAGTCTAAGTTTTTCTTCAATACCTTTGATTTCTTAGATATAAAGTTATATGCTTTTGAGTCATGATTCTATAAAACTTGATTTTTTGCTTTCTAGATCATTATCTATTTTATTAAAGATTGCTTAAACACATAATCAAAAAAGGTCCTCATCATAGAAATAACATGAGAAAATAATGATTCAATCCTGTTAATCTCCTCTTCTTCTTCTTCTTTTTCGGTTGCTAACTCTTACCAGCCATTGGTGGCCTTAACAATGAACTCTGGAGCAATTCCAATTCAGCATGCACTAATGATTCAGCCACCAATATGGTTAACTACTTTAATGAAACTACTCGATCTATTAAATATATAGAATTATATGCTTCAATCATCTATCTTTGTATGAGAAGGTAATCCATTTTCTATTAGGTAAAGTTATTTAAAACATTATTTATTATCTAGAAACAACTCTTGGTAATTATAAAGTATTTGGGATATAAATCGTCAATATTCTGTTTTCTTGTCATAATTAAACATTGATCAATAATTTTAAATACTTTTAAATGAATAAACTTAAATTGAAAAGGAGAAACACTGGCGTATCATGAAAACTTGTGCATACCAGTCCAATCCAATTTAAATATTCCATATTTCCAAATAGAAGTGCTCGAACATAAAACTCTATGTTGAATGTGTTTGGTATTATGATAGTTTTTGTAGTTATGATTTTAAAAAAATTGTTTTATAAAAAACATTTTTGGTTGAGGTTGGTTTGATATTTATATATGTTTGGTTGAAATTGAGGTTGAATAAAAAATAATTTAATGTGTTTGGTGATATATATTAATATTGATGGTTTTTAATTTAAATATTGTAGATTTAACTACTGCTATTATATCATGAAATAAATAATACTTTATATAAATTTTTTTTATTATTCCATTAAACTATCTACAATTTCATCACATACGAAATTCATCCAACAAGGACTACAATTTTCATGGTTTTTTGAGCGTACAACAAAATCAGGTAAAATATCATCAGGGACAAAATTAGGATTACGATCAAATTCTGCAAATGCTACGCCATCATGCGATCTCCTTCTAATTTATGTAGTGTCATTGAATAATGTTAAACACTAGTTTTTAGAATAAAACACAATAAAAAAAATTGGATTTTTTTTACTGTTCGCGTGTTCACTTTTGTGTGCACAGTGAATTAATTCACTCTGCACACTGTTCACTTAACAAAAGTGAACAGTGCCGGCGAAGCTGGTGCAAGATACTTCTCCTGAAACTACGTTTCTACCTATTTTTTAACACTTTAACCAAACACAATTTTTTGTGGTTTCTTCAAAACGCAATCGATGTCGTGTAGACAAACACATTCTTTACTGTATACCAAACCTCAATCAACATTCTGAAGTTTAAAATTATGATAAAAAAACAAAATTAAAAGATAAAGGATCAAAATATAAAACATGGAAAAGACACATGACCAATCTCAAACTCACAAAAAAATGCTTTCTAGTCCACCTATTTTTCTTTCTCCTCCAATTAAGTCCCTTTAGTTATAAGAATTTTACTTTTTATCCGAAAAGTTATTTTTCAGTCCCTAGATTTAAAAGAGAAAAGAGATTATTGGTTTTTTATATTCCGACAAAAAAAAAATTGATATTGATATCAATGAGTTACGTTTAACAAGAAAAATTTCATTGAGATATTTTTAGACCTTCCTCGTGCTAGAAAAAATAGATCATAGTTAAGAGAAAAAGAATTTTTCGATTTGATTTTATATTTTTTAAATAATTTAAAGGTGTTTTAAGTTGAGAGATTGATTTATTTACATGATAAGGATGTTAATTAAATATTTTCAATATTTTCAAGTGAAAATACATTGAAAAATAAAATTTTGAGTCCAAATAATCTTAACCTAATTTTCAACCCTTTTTGCCAATATATATATATAGTTCACACATGCAAGACATGCGCGCGTGAACTTTTTTTTTTAAAAAGGATTAGGCCTATTACACCCAAGGTTGTCAATTCCGTTCCGTTTCGCCCGGAATAGCCGAAACGTTCCATACCAATTCAAAAAACGGAACAAATTTCATCTCATTTTAAATTTCGGTCCGTTCTGAATTTTTCGGCTAAATTCCACCCGGAACGTTCCGGTTTCATTCCACATGTTCCGTTCCGCTCTTAAAAAGTCATTGAATCAAATTGAACCTTGTTCAATTTAATTAATTAAACCACCCAATTATAAAAAAAACTCTTTTTCATTACTATTTTCAATGACAATGATATTAATAATAATATTGAAAATTATTATTACTATTTTCATTAACAATGATATTAATTTTTTAAAATTAGATTTATCACTAATATATATGATTTATATTCATGTTGTTTTTTTTCATGTTTATACTTTGTAGGAATTTGAGCAAAATAAGGGATGCTTTAGATTCCATTAGCCTTGATAACATTGACCTAACTTTATATTTAAAATATTTGTGTTAAAACATTTTACTTTCATAAGATTTTGATATTTTGTTTAAGTTGAATTACTTTAAGTTAAAGATCTATTTAATCTTGACTATTTAGAAATATTTTAAATTTTAAAATTATATTTGTTTGGCATTGTGTTTGTATTGCATAATTTATAATTAATTTATCTTGAATTTGAATTATGTTTATTGAATATATATATATATATATATATATATATATATATATATATATATATATATGAACAGTACAACCCTGAAACGGTACGCCAAAACACTCCGAAACTGAAACATTTTATTTCAATTGAGAAAACAAAATACCTACCGAAACGGAATTGACAACTTTGATTACACCAACCAACCATGCTCAAGTATTTTTAAAAAATAAACATTAAAATTTCCGAAAATAAAATCGTTGTGCATGTGTTTTAATTTATTAGTAGTAATTAATTATCTAAACTGACGGGCATTTAAAAGGACAGAGGAATCCACACGCTTCTATCCGGTCCACACGCAACCTGACCCCTGTTTTTATAAATTGACATGGCTGAAATATTTTGGCCTTTTCAACAAGTTTTCCATTTTGTTCCTAATTAATAATTTTATTTTGTACTGACTTCATGACTTTATGATATGTTTTTCAATCAGCTCTTAAACTTAGAGTTCTTGAATTTTTACCATACATGATGTTTCAGAGGTATCCGAAAATATAATAGCAATTATTTTTTAAAATGTTTTTCACTCGTAAATGTATCAAAATAATATATTTTTTATTTTTTAAAAATTATTTTTGATATTAACACTTCAAAATAGTCTGAAAACAACAAAAAATTATTAATTTAAAGTAAAGAAAAAAATAAAATTTTTTTTAAAATATTTTTAAAACACAAATATAAACATACCCTTTATCTAACCTCATGTCTTTTCATGTTAACATTAAATCAAATTACCTATGGTTAATTCAAAATAATATTAACTAAAATGAGCTTCTTAATATCTATTTGACAATATCAATGAAAAAAAGAGGTTAATTTTTTTCTACAAATGGATGATGATTTCCTTTTAGTGTTTGCACAATAATGTAATTGGAAAGTCTTACATAAAAATAATGTTCTTATCAAAGTCAAAACTTAGTTGAATTTTTTTTTTAAAATCAAATAATTGTTATTAATGCAGTATAATGTGGAAAGTAGATTATGTGAGATGGATAGCAATTACATTAATTTAATATAATAAGTGGCTAAAGATAAAAAATAAATAATGGGAGGTGAAATTGAAAACAATTCATGCTTGGAGGACTTTACCATTTCAATTATCCGTTTTAATTTTGTATTCAAGTATTTCGACAAATCCCACACCAAAAAGCAATCAAACTCTCTCTCTCTCTCTCTCTCTGATTCTTGAATAATTCTTGATTCGATCAAAAATTCAAAATCAAACACCCCCTTCACATATCAAACTCTAATTAACGAAAGCAGCAGCAGCAAGATTGTTAAATCAATCCTTGAAAAAGACAACAATGGACGACAACAACACCAAATTAGGTTCAGGAGACTCAAAAGACAACACCAACAGCGAACTACAACTTGAAGAGAACCCAAATTTGAGTTCTAATGGAGAACAACAACAGCAACAAGGAGGAGGAGGAGGAGGAGGTGAAGGTGAAGGAGAGAGAGAGGGTGGTGGTCCTCAAAGTCAGACTTCAGGAAGAACTCCATTCACTAATCTTAGTCAAGTTGATGCTGACCTTGCTCTTGCCAGGACCCTTCAAGAACAGGTCTCTTTCTTTTTCTCAATGTTTTTATCTTTTTTATTGAAATGGATTGGTTTTTAAGCTTCTTGGGTCTCTATAATTTGTGGGTTCTTGTTGTTTTTTGATCTCACGGTCAGGTTTTTTTTTTTTTTTTTGTTAAAGTTTGAATTTTGGTTTCAGTTGAGGGAATGAATTGGTTTTTTAGGTTATTGGGTCCGAGTGATTGGTGGGTTTTTGTTATTTTTTGTTCTATGTGAAAACTTGAGTGAAAGTTTGGATTTTCAATTTGAGTTTTAGCAGGTGTTATTTTCCCTTTTGGCTTAGCCAAGGAGATGAATTTCAGTTTTTAGGTTCTTGGGTCTTTATAATTGGTGTTATAATCTCTTGAATAGACGTTTCAATATCATCAAAATTTGAATTTTAATGGCTTTTTCGTATTTTGATAAATCAGGGGGGAAATGCTGTTTGGATTTTAGTTTGTTGCTTTTGAGAACCCAAATGGAGTAAACTTTGAAATGAATTGGTGCGTGATTGTTTGGCTTAGTTAGTTATGTTATTAATTATGAAAATACACTCAAGTTTGAATCAGCAAAACATTTGGTTAAGTTCTTCTCTAATGTGATGAATTGGCTCAGTTGATTCTGTTTTTCCGTAGAGGCATTATTATCAAGTTTTAGCCTTTGGTTTCTCTATCCAAGAAATTTGGTTATGTTCTTTACTTCTCTTACTATGGTTATCCTTTTCTTCTAACCGTCTGATCTGATGTGCTTGATCATGGAGTAGGAAATACACTCAAGTTTCAATCAGCAAAACATTTGGTTAAGTTCTTCTCTAATGTGATGAATTGGCTCAGTTGATTCTGTTTTTCCATAGAGGCATTATTATCAAGTTTTAGCCTTTGGTTTCTCTAACCAAGAAATTTGGTTATGTTCTTTACTTCTCTTACTATGGTTATCCTTTTCTTCTGACCGTCTGATCTGATGTGCTTGATCATGGAGTAGGAAAGAGCATACATGATGCTAAGAATGAATAATGATGGGAGTGATTATGGAAGTTGGGAAGCTGGAAGTTATTTACTTGACTATGGGGATGATTTTGGTGATCCCGATGATGAGACTGATGGAGATGATGATGATGATGAGACTGATGGAGATGATGACACAAATGTGGATGGTGATGCAATTGACGTGCATGCTCATGCTGACAATAGAGATGATAATACCGAAGTTGAAATTGACCCTTCCGTGTATTCCAGTGACGAGGCCTATGCTCGAGCCTTGCAGGAAGCTGAAGAAAGGGACATAGCTGCTAGACTGCTGGCTCTTGCTAGCTTAAATGGTAGTAAGTTTGAAAATTATAAAATGAACTATTGTTTTTGTATGTCTTTTTGTTGATGCCCATCTTTTTTCTTTTTTTGTGAATGAATGAGTGTTGTTTCTTATGCAAGTCTGTCTTTCTGTGGTCTGCGTGTGTGTTATGCAACCTCTGCTTCTTTTGCTAATAGCTTGTAGTTACAGGAGACGCTGAGGAGGATAGCGAAGAAGATCTTGGGGATAATTCTCAGGTATCACTATCTGTATCTTGTTATATTATTTTCTTCCTGCCTTTTTGGCATAGTAAGGATTTCAGTTTAACAATTTGGCTCTATGGTGTGTCATGCTATTACAAATTTCCTTGACTGTAGTCTGTGAAAGTGAATTTGGCATTGCGTTTTTGCGGGTACAAGCAATGGATTATATATAAACCTATGCTGTGTATATTTTTCCTAAGTAATATGCCCCTTAGTTTAGTGATTCTAGTATTGGAAAGGTGACAGTCGATTTCACAATCATGAAGGTGATATCAGTGATTATTTCTAGTGAGCCCTCTTTGATGGTTTTTGTTGTGTTCTCAAAACAGTTCTAACTGCTGCTGCTGACATACATTATGTGCACTTGCAAAAAATCATTTCAGGTAACTATTAGAAGAACTAAATTAATCTAGACCAAGCCTATAATCCTGAAATACTATATGGAAACTGAAAAGTAATCACAAGCTACGCTTACAACAACTTAGGTTGTTGCTGTAGTATAGGAGCTCGGGGACTGCTCCGACTGGCACTTCTTAAGGGGTTGTTGTCAATGATGTAAAAGGTTAGGTATAACAAGAGGAGAAGGGTAGATACCATTGTGGTGCAGAGCAACTTGATGAACTAAGAACTGTGCAATTGTTCAGCCAAGGTTTGACTTGCATGATGCTACCAAAAGACTTTTAATTCTGACATTTTCCTTTTTTGTTGAAGCAAATAGTCATGGAGCACTACAAATGGCTTTTTGCTTGCTCTTTGTCAAAGATAATATGATTCAGCGGTTTGCTTGATTTTGGTTATTGTCTTGCTCTAGTTTTCATTTTAGCCGCAGGCCCACAAATGCTTTTATGACATCCAAGTGTCTTGCCAGTCTAGAGGTGTTTCATTAGCCATTTCTTTTCTTGTTAAATTTCAGTCTATTAAGTGGTATTCTCTAGACCACAACTTTAATATGGGTGTTTTAATCTCCATGGAAGGATGCTATTGGTTTAGGTTTGTTCCTTGTTTTAGCTTTTCCTCAGGTTTTTATTGGTTGAGTGGGCATCTAAATGCAAATATTTGTGTTGAGTCCTCTAATTTTTCTTTCCTACTTAATTCTATTGTCCCCTATGGGGCTTAATTGGCTTCTTATTGCCCAGGAAACATGGGAGGAGGTTGATCCAGATGAACTTTCATACGAGGTAAGCTGGCTTGGACTGAGTGTTCCCATGATGCTTCTACGTTACTTTATTTCTTATAGTGTGATTCATTTATCTCAGGAGTTGCTTGCATTGGGTGAAGTTGTTGGAACTGAAAGCAGAGGCCTTTCAGCTGATATAATTGCTTCTTTGCCTTCGATAAACTACAAGGCAGGAAGCAGTCAGAATGGAAGCAATGATTCGTAAGCACAAATGCCCAATTTTCTTATCAACTTTAGTTATGTGATGATTGAAATGTGTGCTTGTGTTTCAGCTGTGTCATATGTCGTTTGGATTACGAGGATGGTGAAACTCTGACTCTGCTATCATGCAAGCATTCTTACCATTCAGAGTGCATAAACAATTGGTTGAAAATAAACAAGGTATTTTTTTTTTGTGTGTGTGAACTTGGTGTAGTTACTTGCCTTTGTCCTTTTTTTTCTTTCTTGTTTTGCTTCAAACTTCTTTCTGGTGACTGAAATTCTTACCCTACCAACCTAACAGCACTTGGTTATCTCAACATGGCTCAACTGTTTTCGTCTTTGCTTTTGTTTTCACTTCACTACATCGTACATAATTTGTTAGCTATCGATAAAGAGCAAATAAACCTTTTCCTTTTCAATCACACACCTAAAGAATTGGAACAAACCATAAGTTCAAGGGCGCCTATTTTAAAGTGATGCAGGCACCAATCATTTGTTTAAGGGATCTTGCTTTAGACCAACAACATATTTTTGTAATTACAGTTTGAAGGATAGTATGAATCTATTGCTTAATATTTTCCTTATGACTGCAGGTCTGTCCTTTTTGCAGCACCGAGGTCTCCACTGCTGCGCACAGCTAGCATTTGTTGGACCATCCTCTTCTACTAGTCATAGACTGCTGGGTTAAAAAGAAAAGGAGACCGATGTGTGCACCACTTGCATGATTGTTGTGCCAATTTGTATGCCATTTCCCAATAGGGGAAATGCCCAGGTGCGCATGTTTGTATTAATTCATCCTTTGTGTCCATGTAAGAAGCCAACCCTACAAACTGGTTTCTTTTAACGTTACTGTGTGGCCTCTATAGCAGAGCTTCAGTGATGAATATGGTCTCATAGATTTAGTTTTTTTATAGCAAAACCCGGGTTTTGTTTATTTTTTCTCATAATCTTCCTTTCAAATGAATATGGCCTCAACCTACCAAATTGAATAACAAATCTATCCTATTTAATTGGGTTTATCTTCCCCTCTTCTTTTCTTGTTTTCAGCTCCATACAATCGACCACTCGATTGTATTGAACGGATAAGACTATACTACGGAGCAGTTACGCTATTGTACTCTTTTAGATTTTCTGTTTGGTGTCAGGTTCCTTGCAAGCACAAAATGGGAATCTCCAGGGAGTTTGCTGTCTAGCCAAAAAGACAATGATCTTAACAAGCTCTATCCATATCATGAATTTGTTGGCAACTCTACACCTTGCTCCATGTAACCTGACATGAATGATGGGGTAAAACTTGAAAGCAAGCAACCTGATAGGATTGGACTTAGGTTATGCCTACATGAAATGTATGGAAAGATAGAGATGATGTTGCTGCTCAAATCTTGAACTGACAGATTGAGAAAAGGCCTAAAACTTTATCGAGTTAACATCTATCATTAGCCCAAAGCCTCCGCATACACGTTGTCATTATTATTATTATTATTATTATTATTATTATATAATAATAATAATAATAATAAAGCTCAATCTCAAGTTACAAGTTACTTTTAGTTTATTCAACTTGTTTTTTTTCAATTGATTTTTTTATTTCATCTTTCAACATTGGATTAGTTTGAAATTAAGTTTTATAATTTTTTTTATATTGCTTTCTAAAGGGTTATCCTAATCTTATAACTCGAGTTACGAGTTTAACAGGTTAATCCAAGTTAACCTAGTTTATTTTTGTTTATTTTATTGATTTTTTTATCAATTTCATCCTCTAATAACTATTTATTATTCTGTTTTGTCACAATGTGCTTTATCCTCACCTTCAATCTTCTTTTCTTATTTAGTTTTTTTTTTCAATTTCATTCTTTAATATTAGGATGTTTGGGAATTGAGTTTCGTAAATTTCTTTTTAATTTGTTTTCTTTGAAATTATTTCAGTCTCATGTATTTAGTTTTTTTCTTCGATTTCAATCTTCAACAATAGATTTGTTGGAAATGGAGTTTTATAGTTTTTTTTTTTCATTTTCTTTTTATGAACCGATCTTATGATCTAAGTTGCGGATTTAACAAGTTAGCTCGAGTTGATTTGAGTTGTTTTTTTTAATTTTTTTTAATTGATTTTTTTTATTTTATCCTTCAATATTAGATTGGTTGAGAATTGAGCTTTGTAATTTTTTTTATTTGTTTTTTATAGGTTTATCCTAGTCACATGACTCAAGTCGCAAATTTGGTAGGTTAACTTGAGTTGACACGAATAGTTTTTTGTTTTTTTTTAATTTATTTTTTTTCAAATTTTCCTTGGCTGATTAGAAACTGATCTTTGTAATTTATTTTGATTTTTTTTTTATAAAGTTATTATGATCTTATAAACTTGGTTGCAGATTCAATAGGTTAACACGGGTCGATCAAATATGTTATCGTCTCAATATTTTTAAAACAATTTCATTCAATAATTTATTATATCAATATTTTAAAAACAAATCGTTTAATATATTTTTTATGTTAAGAAAATTGATTCAACCCACGAGACAATAATCTAGGAAAGTAAACTAAAAAGTAATGTAAAACACTATTCATTTCTTCATGGCATTACACTTGGATTGATACAAAGCAACTAACTGTAGCCCCATTTTTTTTTTTTTTTTGGTACTTGAACAATTATTCGTTTCAGACACTTAACCTTTTTTGTTTCAACATCACCGTTCCATGTTCATACAATTCTAAGCCTGATGATGAGTTTAGATTTGCATGCTACATTATATTCACAATGTTAAAAAAATATCTTGACATTAAATAAATATTTGATTTGATAAAATATTGTTTAATTTATCAATTTAGAAGAAAAAAATAAAAGAGCACAAACTAAATATATCATAAAAACAAAAAATTGTCTTTTCTTCTTCTTTTTACTGTTCATAAAAATACAGTTTGGAGAAGACGGGAAGTTGCTCGGACCCGTCTCCCATCAGGTTGGATAAGAACCGAATTTTTGTAGGATGAGTTCTGATGGATATCAAAGAGGTCGGACCAAGTTGCCTTGGACTCACCTTTCTTCCGAGCCTTTAAAAATAAAATAATGTTCTTACAAGCTTGAGGCTTTTCAGGCCTTCACTTCCCTGTAAATGTTGGATCCTTCATCATGTTACCTAGAAATCCTAATCTAAATTTAAAAAGAACCCTAATCACCTTCCTTGATAAATGCAAATCAATGCTACAATTGAACCAACTTCATGCTCTAGTAATCACCTTTGGCCTCTCTCAAGATGACCTATTTATGTCAAGAATCGTTTCTTTCTCTGCTTTATCTGATTCAAACAACACTGATTATTCTTACAGGGCTTTGTTAAATCTCCAAGACCCAACTATCTTTGAATGGAACTCAGTCATTAGGGGTTATTCAAAGAGCAAGAACCCAAATAAATCCATTTCAGTTTTTGTCAAAATGTTGCAAGTTGGAATCTACCCTGATCATTTAACATACCCTTTTCTTGCTAAGGCGACATCGCGACTTTTAAGGAAAGAACTAGGGGTTTCAATTCATGGGCATGTAATAAAATCTGGGTTTGAGATAGATAGGTTTGTTGCTAATTCTTTGATTCATATGTATGGTTCTTGTGGTGATATCGTGTATGCTCGGAAGGTGTTTGATGGAACTCCTGTGAAGAACTTGGTGTCGTGGAATTCGATGGTTGATGGGTATGCAAAGTGTGGATATTTGGATTTGGCGCGTGGTTTGTTTGATTTGATGCCTGAAAGAGATGTTAGGTCATGGAGTTGTTTAATTGATGGGTATGCTAAAAGTGGGAATTACGGGGATGCTATGGCAGTTTTTGAGAAGATGCGGACTTCAGGCCCCAAGGCTAATGAGGTTACTATGGTTAGTGTGCTATGTGCTTGTGCTCATTTGGGTGCTCTTGATAAAGGGAGGATGATGCATCAATATTTGGTTGATAATGGGTTCGAATTAAATTTGGTTTTGCGGACTTCTCTTATTGACATGTATGCAAAATGTGGGGCAGTTGAGGAGGCTTTCGCTGTGTTTCGTGGGGTCTCGCTGAGAAAGAGCGATGTGTTAATTTGGAATGCTATGATTGGAGGGCTAGCAACTCATGGTTTGGTTAAGGAATCGCTTGATTTGTATACAGAGATGCAAATAGCTGGGATTAAACCGGATGAGATCACGTTTCTGTGCTTGTTGAGTGCTTGTGCTCATGGTGGATTAGTAAAGCAAGCTTCGTATGTCTTCGAGGGTCTTGGTAAAAATGGCATGACACCGAAGACTGAGCATTATGCTTGTATGGTGGATGTTATGGCTCGTGCTGGTCAAGTGGCGGAGGCATATCAGTTTTTGTGTCAAATGCCACTTGAACCGACGGCTTCAATGTTAGGTGCTTTACTTAGTGGATGCATGAACCATGGAAAATTAGATCTTGCCGAATTAATAGGGAAGAAGCTTATTGAGTTAGATCCAGAGCATGATGGTAGATACGTTGGCCTGTCAAATGTTTATGCCATTGGCAGACGCTGGGATGAAGCAAGAATCATGAGAGAAGCCATGGAGCGTAGAGGGGTGAAGAAGACTCCTGGGTATAGTTTTCTCGAGATGTCTGGAGCTCATCATAGATTCATTGCACATGATAAATCACATCCTAGCTCAGAGCAAATTTATACAATGCTAAGTTTTATTGTAAGCCAAATGCAATTTGGTGTTCTTAAGGAAGGTCAAGAACACTGTTTGTATGGTATAGAGGGTATTTGAGTTACTTAATTCTTCTTTAAATAAATCTTATTCAGGTTGCTAAAATTCTAAATGGGTTCTTCTGTGCAGAATTTGTTACTTTTCTTGGTTGCTTGGCGCTACCATTCTCTCCGTTTTCTTAACCACAAGATTCTCTTTCCCCTCTGAAACTTTTCAATTGACTAACAGAATTAAGAGCACAACTGTCAAAGTTTAATTTCATATCCCTCTAGGCCACTAAACAAACACTGTCTTAACTCCCAAGTTATTATAGAATTCATTTATCCCTTCCTTATGCTAGGGCCATAGAGAAAAAAGAGTAGGATCAGAAACACAGCACTATTCTTCATAAAATAAAACCATAGTTTCAAGATAAAGTGCATCTTAAGACAGTAGTGCAAACATACAAAGGAATATTAAGCAGGAATTAATTCTGTCTTAAAAACATGGCGAATTAAAATATTATAGGTACTATGCCCAACACTTCCATGTGAGAAGCCCTTCTCCAAATCTGACAATTCTGCACAAATCACAAAACAACTCGAGTTATAAAAGGGAAACAGCAGCTAAGGCTGATATTGTTACTCTCACTAGCCATTCTTTCCTCACCTAGACACTAGAACCTTGAAGGCAGGGTTGAGCAAGCTGAAGATGGTATGGATCAATTTGATGAGAGATGGTTGAAAGCTGCAGCACACTACTGGGTTCTCCACAGAATGGGAATTGATCCAGGACTTGCTGAGGTTCCACCGGCTTTGCTTCCATCGCTGCGTGCTGATATTCCAGCGCTACACGATGCTCCTGAATCTAAAATATGATCCATCAACCAAACAAAAAGATTACAAAACGGAGGTAAGAAATTAGAATATGGTCTAGACTGTATAATTCATATGATTCCAGCATATAAAAAGTTCCTAATGAAATATATGGGGAAAAATACCCTTACCCAGCGGTACATATTGCTGTTTTCCTCCTCCAACATACGCTCCTAACAGTTACAACAACAGTAAAATCAGATCCTGCTGTAGAGTTAATGTGCATCAAAGTGGGATTGTGTGTTTGAGACTAAGAGACTCACCTTCCTGCGAAGATTTTCCAGCTGCTGGTGCAAGAGCTCATTCTGCATGGAAATGAAAGAAACATATATATATAAACAACCTTAGAAGAATAGAAATCTAGGAATTCATATCACAAGAGTTGACTTCAAAAAAATGTAAGGCATACTTTTTCTCACCATTTCTGGATTGTTTAGTTACCTTGCGATCTCGGACCTTGATAACCGAGCGTTCAAGTTCTTGTTCTACTTCATCCAACTCCTCGAAAGGAATAGAGCTCGTATCTTCACCTGTATAGCGGCGCATGTTAGATTGAAGACGGCGAGTCTCGTTCCTCAGCATCGCCAATTCTCCAAATAGTTGTTCCTAAGAATTAAGAAGGGAAAAGTTACCATCAAATGTAAAATTAATTCATCTTAAAACTTCATGTCTGTTGAGAATATTAATTTTACCTGGCTATCGTGCTCAGGAATGCGAGTTCCAGAAATCTTCTGGTACCTCTCTATGAGTTGCTCCATCCTGCAACACATTACATTCTTGTCATATGAAAAATGTGCGTGTGATTTTATAATTATATGGTACTAAAACATCACCACCATGAACAAGGACAAGGGTTCAGTCTGTTCTCTCTTTCTGACTATATATAAGGGAATTGATTTAAGGCAGTTCTCAAAAATGGGAAATGGGAAATGAAAAATGACTCCCAATTTAAGGCACACCGCAAGCTTCTTTTTTCCTCCTTATATAATATTAATTAATGACCTCATCAAGGGACTGCAATCATAACCAACCAGTGATGATCTGAGACTGAGATAACATATATTCCACACATTTCATGCACATTCTGTACTATTTTCCGCTCTTTGACTAAGATGAACTCTAAAGAACAGAAGAAAATTAACAATCAGAAGTTGATATATTTATTAAACGATGCATGGTTGTGATCATCATAGGTAGGCAGTTGGTTGGATTTCCAACTCTTTTTTCAGGGCTAGCTAGATCATAATTTACAGAGGATTAAGAGACCCAATCATTCCTTAGGATGATCAATTTACAAGATCTTGAACTGGTATAGAAAGGGAAAAAACGGCATCAAAGATAAGCTGCCCACGAAAGAAAAAGTAAGAAAAGAAAAGAGAACACTTCGACGGTGGAAAACCCTAGTTTGTCAGAAGCTTGCACAGAAAGTCAAGTCCTACTCATGCTGGTCAATTAAAATCTTTAATGAAAGTTATGGGGCTGGTATTTATCAGTTGGATCAGAATGCTGGGAACAAAAGGGGCCTTCTATGTATGAAACAGATTCAAGTCATCAAATGAAGAAAATCATGAAGATCGGGTACTCGAAAATCTAAGACACAAAAACATAACGAAACAAAAAAGGAAAAAGAAAGAAGAAGAAGTAATTTTTATATGGGATCAGAAGGGGTCCAACATTGTAAGAAAAATCAAGTAGAAGAGCATAAAAAACCAGTGTGTTACACAGAACGAAAGCTAAGAAAAATAAAGTTTGGAATGGTAGTGAGTAGTGATGAATAGAGGACCTCAAACCCTCGGTGCAGTACTGACACAACTTTCCAGTGCTGGAAAAGATGATGAGCCCGATTTGAGCATCACATAGCACTGAAAGTTCATGAGTCTTCTTCAAAAGCCCAGCTCGACGCTTTGAGAAGGTGACTTGCCTTGTTGTCTGGTTCTCAATCCTCCTAATGGCTATCTTTCCACGCCCCATAATTCTTTTGCCTTTTACTAAGGGAAAGAACAGAAGTAAGGAAGTCAGTGACCCTCTTTTCTCACAAACCTGTTTTTCTGGTTTTGCAAGAAATTAACACACAGTGATTAGTTCCAAAAACCACAAAAGGCATGAAAATTATAATGGAAAGTAAATGAAAAGTGAATTTGTAATAATGATGAGGAATTACTTGTAGCTAGAAGACACAAAGAAATGACAAATGTAAAGTAAGTTTCTGAAACCTAAAATTAATTATAACTTGGCATAATTCTCTAGCCAAGATGATAATCACAGAAGAAAGAAAACTTTCTATATTACCTATCTTTGTTTCTCTTGCTTGTAGAAAATGGAGAGTTTGTTTTTCAGAAAACTGTTGGGATAAAATTTATTAGTACTAATCTATATGCAGACTGGCTCTTTACTTGAGCAAAACTACCAAAATGACCTCATGCATGAACTTCTGCACGATCCTTGACAGACAAGAGTTGAAAAGGACTTGTTAATCTATAAACCTTTTGTTTTGTAATTCAAACCAGTGGTGATGCAATCAAGGCCGGAGTAATGAATTTTTCCAATATGGACTATTAAATAAATATATAACTCTTTTTTAAGATAAATTATTAATTTATGTATATGAATTTTTAAAGTTAACAGTAAAGTTTTAATTCAAATTCATTATCCAAAATATTAAAAAATAAATTTGAAAGTATATAAAATTGAAGTGAAAGTAAAAATAAACTCACTATTAAAGTTACATCACCATTGTTTTTTTCCTCTCTCAATTTCTCTTTTCTTCACTTAATTTCTCCTTCGATATTTTATGAAATATAATTTATCTATAATCGAATCTGAATCGATATTGTAACAACCCCTCAACCGGAATAAAATAACAATCTCATGTCAACTGAAAAACAAAGTAATTAAATTTTTTTCCTCTCTCAATTTCTCCTTTCTTCACTTGATTCTTTCTTAGGTTAGTGTTTTATACGTTGGACTTTGTAAGTTTACAAGGTTATTCTCTCACTTTTCTTATTTTTTGTCCTCGGATTTTTTTTATATATTTTTCCCTTACTTTTCTCTCTTTCTCTCTCGCCTTTTCTTTTCTTTCTTTTCCTATTCTGCTTCTGCCCAGTCGGCAACTTATAAAAGGAATGAAGAATTGATTTGTTTTATTTTTTAATGGCAAATAACCATTTTACCTTTAATGAGTCGTATTGCTTTTATTTGACGGTCCTTTTTTTTGTTAGCAGTACCAAACTTTGTTCATCCTAAAATTTTAACCAGATTTTATTCAATATATTTTAAGATCTCTCGTAAAATTTCAGCTCAATCTGATGATCGGATTGAAAATTACACTCAATAACGTAAAACTGGCCAAATTGTGATTTTTTATCAAATTTCTGAATTTCTCCAAAAATTCTGAAATTTTAAACCAATCTAAAACATTATATTAGAAGGCTCCACGTAAATTTTTAAAATTTTTAATAACTCAATTGAGAATTATAAATTATTTTTACATAAAATTAATTTCAAAATATTAATAAAATCTTTACCTAGGCTAGAGCCCACCCAAGTCTTTGCATTGCCTCCGCCCTTGGATGCAATAATTCATTGGTATAGATATGGTCAAATCACACAAAGGTTTCATGCGTGGCTAGTGGCATGGATTGTAATTTGATGGAAGGCATTTTCTTCCTTTTATTGTCCTGTAATGGGATCATGGACAAAAGGTTGCTGTGACATTTAACCACTCTCTGAGTCTGATCTGCCAGCCTACCTGAACTTTGCCAATTTGGGATCGTTTTGAAAATGGTCAGAAAGCTAGGTTTACTAAGAAAAGAAAGGCAAGAGGTGTTGGCCAAAACCCATGACCTAAAAGGTAATTACAAGGTGTAACAATCCCTTGAGAGAGACTTTCTTGCATGGTAATTCGTATTCATGGTTATAGATGTTGAAGTGAAACTGATTTTCTACGCTTGAGGAGCCTTAGGGTGGCTAGGTGATGATATTTATACGCATGATCATGCATGTAGTTGAATTATACATATATCTTTCAATAATACTGATATGATCTCCACCGAAGGTCTTTTTCCTGATGGGTACAAAGCATACCCATCTTTAACTTTTGGCTTGAAAATTTCTCATACTACCACACTCGTTTCATATGCATGATCTATTTTGTAGGCGTAGTTCACAGGCTTCTATTTTGGCAGATATATACAGGGGCACATATTGTGCTGCGTGCATCTAGCTTGGCCACAATTAATGGTGATGAGCCCGACACATTTACAAATCAAGCTGAAGAAAATGTTGCCATTCAAGATGTAAAGTACACATGCATGGATGGATTAGCTAAATTTTGTATGCTCAAATTTATAATTACATGTATCATTTTGTTCCATATGATGTTATGACCTTGATAAATCATGCATGATTGGATAATGAACAATCAAGTAAAATTGTGAATGGAAGATAAATTACAGTGAGCCAAAATAATTAACCCTGTACGTAAATCTTGGGTGCTTGCAATTTCAGCTTTAGGAAATGATGCTGTAATTTGGTTGTTCTTCTCAAGTTTGAGTGATGAACATGCAATAAAATGCCAATAATTAAGCAGTTTGTGGAACTAACACTATTTCCTGTCATTTAGCAAATGATAACAATAAAATTCTGATAGGAGTCCTAGCAATGAAGAAAATAACTAAACACCGCAAGCATCCAGCAATACTTCAAAAGGGTAAGTGTGATCTCTTAATTTATCTTAATTACTTTTAATTAGAGATTAATATTGTATAAATGTACTGCTTGTTCTACAGATTTCTGTGCAATGAAAACTTGTAGTGAAACATTGATTGGTTTTTCTGTTTAGTGTGGCAATCCTTAGTCAGAAAGCACATGTTTTCGATTCTAAAAATGGGAGACTTAGGTTGAGCAACTTGCTGGCCCCCCTGTGTTTGTCTTTCATTGATGTGTGTCAACATCCATTGTATCCCACTTGGGCTATATGCACCACAATATTAATGGCCAGCCTACTCATCGATTCCCTCTTTTTTTTCTTTATTCAAGGGAGAGATTCCCATCAATTTTTATCAAAGTTATTATTACCATTTTTATTTATTTATTATTGCCGAGAAAAAGTGCCCATTTGAGCTGTAAATTTGTAAATATAAATTAAGTTATTTGCAGAACAGCACCATGTTATCAACAGTGATTAAAGGCTGATTAGATTTATTTCAAGCTTAAATATCATTGCCATGCATGTCATAGTCTATGATGATCCTTCATCTCCCCGGAGGCTGGAGCACTATATATTACTGTATATTTTTAATGAATTCCCATATATCATTATGCCATGTACTTATTTGCAGCATATCATAGAGAACCAACATAACTAATAGTTTTAGATTTGTCATACGAAATTCAGAAGGCCATCATCACCTCAAGGCCATGTTATTAGCAGAACTTTTCTAATATCTCAAAATTAACCTTTAATGTTATAAAATTAATAGTAAAAACTAGCATATTCCATTTCAATCATTTAATGCTCAGTAATGGTGTTTAAAAAACCCAACATATTTGTAATATTTGTATTATTTAACACAACATAACCTGTAAAGTCAGGTAATATAAATGTTACAAATGATATTGGGTAAAAAACAAATCTAAAAAATGGATATTACGAGTCGACGGCTTGAGATTTTTGAAACCCAGTCAACAAAACCCAACTTTTATACTCTATACTCCTTTCATCTTTATATTTGATAGTTTATGAATTACGTATTTATTTTTATTTAATTTTACTTAGAAATATTTTGGCTTCCTATTAGATTTTTTCAATATAACAAAAAATAACTTGTCTCTTCAATTGTTGGAGGGGAAAGGTTACTAAAATTTAATGGTGGTGTACTTTATAAAAATCAGACCTGATATTTAGGATGTCATGACACATATAATCTATATTGTAGATTCACCTTTAAATTTAAATATAAACCCATGAAAATTAGAAATATAAACATAATTTATAGGTATATATAATATTCACTGAAAAGCTTTAACCTAATCCAATATATTCAACAAGCTGAGGTCTTTAAAAAAGAAAAAAGAAAGAATGAATCAAGTATGTACTCAATATATACACTAATCTAAGTTGTCTATATATATTCATGAATACCCCAAGGGCTAAGAGCCTAAGACATAAAGTAGTGCAGGACCCAATTTATATCCACCAGCCTGAAGTTGTGGATTCGGACATGACATCCTAGACTTCATCAAACATTGTTCTTTGCATGATGTGTAATGCCATCCTCATTTTGGGTCGGTCCGCCAATTATCTAGGTGTGTCCTAAACTTTTGATACGTCAAGTCATAAATATACACTGGCGATGATGGATCCTAAGCTTTGGACACATGAAATCACAAAAGCAGACACTACTTAGAGGGCTTTGGCAACCATGGATCACCTCTCGAGCTTTACCCTCAACAATTTCATTTCCTTGGCAAACAGTACTGCATGCAAAAGTGAATTTAAGAAAGTCAGACTCTCTAAACAAAGCAGAACTGCAGAAGATTTCTCCATTGCCCTTTTGTCACAATTCTTGTTCTTGCCATGCACATTACATATATACTTGCATCTAGAATCAAACACTCGTAAGACAAATTCTCGGTATATTTTAAATTATTCGGCATAGGATATTACTAGTCCTGTAACCTGCAATTAATTATTAATTCAATTAAAACATGCCAAAGTTATGGATGCTTTTTCAACCGTTATAATTCTTTTTAATTGAGGAATGTACGTAAATATATATATTATTTACACTTCATAAGATAAATTTAAAAAATATATGAACTCATAAATAAAAAAATTTATTAATGCTAATTAAATACTGAAAGAGAGCTAATATTTCTTCTAAAAACAAAAAACAAATGCATGTATAAATATTTAACCCCGACTTTTCTTTTTAATCTATATATTTTTATTTATCTTAGAAGTTATTTTTATCTTGCTGAGAACAAGTGATTTTTAATTTTATAAATACATCATGGAAATACAATTTATTTATATAAAAATATAAAAGAATAATATCTTTGAAACATTAAAAAAAATTAACAATAAAAACTAAAACAACAGGATATTTACTATGCAATCACACTCATTTGCACTATTCATTTATTCTAGAAATGACAAAGTTGAAAATTTGCTAAATCTATTCTACTTTCTTTTCTCTCTATAAACATCCTTGAGGTTCGTGAGTCACCTACTCTTCTTTCTTTTATGTCTTAAAACACCTTCATTTCTTCCCACAACATATCTATTTGTTTACAGACCAATGATTACAAAAAAAAAAAAAAAAACATAACATTATTTTAGTTTATATTAGACAAATAAACAAAATAGCTTACCTTAATTAGAGTTTACTTGGGGTGATATGTTCTTCTTATACACAATTAATCTCTTATCCAGACTCTAGGACTAGTTAGGGTTCTTAGTGATCAAAATATCAAGTGGTGACTCCATTCTTTTTTTACTGATAAGAAACAAGAGTCCCTTGTTCTTTTCCCTATTATCATGAAGATCTTGACTCGGGAGGATGATCATGACACCGCACACATGCGACAAGGATGAACACCACAAAGACAATTACCTTTGATAGGTTCTGAAGAGTTCGATGATAAACCAAGAGTAAGTAACCTCGTTACACACAAAATATAATTTTTGAATAATAAGAAATGTAAAAAAAAATCCTAAATACAAGATAAATAACTCCATTTATACTAATTAAAACATCTTAAAAAAGCTAAAAAAATAACAAAAGAGTTCTAAATAAAATAGAAAAAAATAATCCTAAACCAACTAGAAAAATAATGCAATTCTCGTATAGTAGCTTCTAGACTTTATCATAAAACCTTCCTGATATTCGATCACTATAAAATTTTAATCCTATAGTAAAAAAAGGCCTTTATAATCTTATGAAAATTTTTAAACTGGATCTAATAATTGGATCAAAAGATATGCTTGTTAATGTAAAACTATACTTTAGAAAAAATAAGCTCAAAACCACCTCTTATGTCTAATCCGCAAGCTACCAAGATTAATTTCTTACCAAATCTATAAGCTACTAGGCCTTTAAAACTCCTGTTCTTATATGGATTATATTAATTAAAGCCTAATCATCTCTTAAAATCATCTTGATGTTTGACTTGACCCAATTAGCACCTGTAATAGATTCTTTAATGATGTTTATTGATTCTCATTATATTTTTTTTTCTTAATATATAACACTTTTGAGAGTATGTGAAAACATTAAATAATTCTAAAACAATGGGAGTGTCCATAATTTTTGTGGTATTTGTTTGTATTTATGACTATTGATTGATAAATATTTGATAATTAGATTATTTATTGTATTTTTATAAAAATGCATGTCTAAGATATTTTAAAAATTAAATAAATTACAAAATGATGTGTATTCTCCTAGATTATATATCTAATGATTTGATATCTCGAAGTAGTATAAATATCTTATCTCAATGAATTTATGTTAATTAGAGAAATTTTCGATAATTTTTTTAAAAAATACAAAACATTGAGATAAATTACATGATTATTATATATTGCATATTTCATCAAGTAGGAGTTTGTATTTGTTTAAATAAAATATTTTAGACACCTTAAAACTATTTATTTGATGTTTTGATCATAGTTTATTAAATAATTGTAGTTTCACACTAGTTATATAATGTGATTACGAGCTTTACAAATTTTCTTTTGTATGACTTGTGTTTTAATAAAGATTAATGCTACAAAACAGTCTCTCTATGTGTGTGGTGTATCTCTTAATCATCTTAAATATGCATTGTTTAAATGTAGTTATTGATGGTCTCAAAACAAATTATAGTTGACCGCAATAAGGGTGAGAAGTTTAATGGTGATAACTATTATTTATGGCATTGTAAAATCCAATTTATGCTAGATGAATATAAGGTATTAAAGATCTAATCTATCATGATGGCAGAGCCCAAGAAGGGTAGTATAGTAGGGAATTGAAAGCTTATCAGGCATGAACAAAGAATGATTGCATTGCTCATAATACATTATTGAGTAGTATGCAAAATGATAACATGGTTGGAATCTCTCATTACTAGCATGTGATAAGCTCTGAAAGAAAAATCTGATGTTGTTTATACAACAAGATTGTGTTGATTAAATTGTATTTTGAAACTTACCAAAAGCACGCTAATCATACTATGAAACAACACTTTTAGGAAATGTGAAATATAATTCGAGATATGAAAATTATAGGAAATAACTTGATTGATGAACAACATTTTCAAGCTGTAATTTTCTCTTTTTTAAACTCTTAGGATCACATACAAGTTAACATGAAGCACAATAATAATGTTCAAATATTGAAGGATATTGCACGTCATCTGGAGTTAGAGGATGAATGATTAAAGTTGTTAAATCCTTAAAGATTTCTGTTATTAAATCTAGTCCTAATTGGAAAATAAGGCCAAATACAAGTAGACTAATAGACCTTCCTAAATAAAACATTGGGCCTGCATCTAAAAGAAAAGGAAAAGGCACCTAAAAAAAAGGCTAACGAGGTGGTAAAAAAGACAAGTCCAAGATGACTTGCTACAATTACACGAAACAGCAACATTTTTCTAATGAGTGCACCCAAAGCAAATACAATGTTGTTTGATTTCTCACTCAGAATATTTAGTTTTTCCAATAGTATTTGTTGTTGAATCTAATCCTTTATAGATTATAGACATAAAAGCAACAAAACATGTAGCAAAAGATCAAATTGAGTTCGAAGAGTATCGTTGAATTGTGATTGGAAGCAAAATGGTGTACATGAAGAACAAGTTCAGTATTCTCATGCATAGTATTGACACTTATAAACTAGTCATGCAAGGACATATCTTGTATCTCTATGATATACTTTATGCTCTTAATATTCAATGGAACTTATTTTCCATTCTTGTCATGCTTAAATTAGACTTTCATTTTTACCTAGAGAATAATTTTGTTAAGATGTATCTCAGAACAAATTTTTATGGTTGTGGTTATTTTCTGAATGTTTTTTAGTTTTGGATGTTGAATATTCAAGTATTAATGAAAGTTTTGTTTTGCTCTTTTTTATTGATAAAGCTCCTAATAACTTTGTTAAATGATAGGCTAGGCTTGGCCATATTAGATAAGAAAGAATGATAAACTTGTTAAAGAAAACCTTTTAGGTACAATCATAAAAGTTAATTTACCAATTTATGAATATTTTTTGAAGGAAAATAAACTAGAAAACCATTTGAAAAAGCAATTAGGGCTAATACGCCCTATAATTTATTCATTTAGATATATGTGGCTTAATGAACATAAGAGATAGGCATAGTAAATACTATTTTATCATATTTATACATGATAACACTCATTTTAGGTCATGTTTATTTGATCTCCTAATAAATATAAAGCATTAAATTGTTTTAGGTGATATATAAATAAGGTTGAGAATCAATTAAATATAACAATCAAGGTTCTCAGAACTAATCGAAAATGCGAGTATTTATTTTAATAATTCAGGGAATTATATGAAGAAGAAAAAATTATCAAATAGCTAACAATTCTTGGAACTCCACAGCAAAATGGTGTTGCAGAAAAGAGGAATCGTACTTTGTTAAACATGGTTAGATTAATGATGGTGTAAGCTAATATGCAAATCTCTTATTGAGGAGATGCAATGTTAACTATTACCTATGTTCTAAACCATGTTCCTTATAAATTAGTACCTTCCACACCATAGAAGTTATGGATTGGAAAAACCTTAGACTTGAGTCATTTAAGGTCTTGGGGTTCAGCTGCTTATGTACATAATATTTCTCATAAGTATGGAAAGTTAGGCCCTAGAGGAAAAAAAATGTATCTTTATTAGATATCCTAATCACTTAAAAGAATATGTGTTTATTGGAGAGACATCAAATGAAAATGTGATTGAAATTATGTCATGAGATGCAAAGTTTCTTGAATAGGATTTTTCTTTTTAAAACAAGGTTTAGAGATACATTGTTTTTTATAAAACAGATGATCCATAACTTCACACTCATACTATGCTAGTTGAGATAGAAAAGGTAGTTCTTTAAACTTTTAAAAATAGTGGAAGTATATTGTCTTTTAGTGGAAACATTCATTATATAAAAGATATAAGGAGCCCTAGCTTTGAAGAATCATAAACACGACCATTCCTCCTCTTTGTTTTAGAACTAAAGGAAGAGCTTCATTATAGCTATACATGATGAAGAGCCTAAATTTTTTTCAGAGGGCTATTTCTTCTGCTTCAAATAAGGAATGAATGAATGCAATGAAATATGACATGGAGTCTATAAAGACTAATCATGTCTGGGACTTGGTTGACCTTTCACTAGGTCAAAAGGCCATTAATAACAAATTGATTCTCAAGGTGAAATGTCAAGTAAACAATTTTATAAAATGATGTAAGGCTTGTTTGGTGGAAAAATGTTATACATAACAAAAAGGTATAAACTATGACGAAAATTTTTCTTCAGTAGTTAGGTTTGCCTCAATTCATTTAATCCTAACAATCATTACGACTTTGGACTTGGAGCTCTATCAAATAGATGTTAAAACTGTATTTTTTTTAATGGAAAATTGGATGAAGAGATTTATATAGATCAACCAGTTGATTTTGTTGTCAAAGGTCAATAACGCAAACTTTATAGACTCCATATATCTATTTATAGATTGACACAATAATCCAAACAATGAAATCTTTGATTTCATCGAGCCATCATCACTAATGAGTGTATGATGATTGAAAAAGATTATTGTATGTATATTAAATAATATAATAAGAGTTTTATCATCTTGTCATTATATATGGATAACATATTGATTACTCGGAATGATAAGAAGATGATTGCCATGACAAATTTATGGTTATCCTTAAACTTTAAAATGAAGGTCATAGGTAAAACAAGCTATGTGTTGGACATAAAAATCATTAAAGACTGATCTAAAAGACTTTTGGGTTTTTTTCCCAAAAGACTTATATAAAGAAAGTCCTAAAATGATTTTTTTTTATGCAACATTGTAAGCCCATAGACACTCTTGTCATAAAAAGCATGAATTTAAGTCTTGAAAATTACCCTAAAACTCATGAGTAAAAGAAGAAAATGAAATATATAATATATGTCAAGGTAGTTGGTAGCTTGATGTATGCAATGATATATACACGACTGATATTTGTAATTTTGTGGGATTTGTTAGTCGATGTTTATCAAATCCAGGATTTATGTATCGGGAAGCAATTAAAAAAATTCTTTATTACCTTAAAGAAATGATGGATAATGTATTATTCTATCGAGGATCAAGTTTGTGTTTAATTGGTTACAATGTTACTGCTATACTTTTCTGCTCAATCATGATGTCATATCTTAGATTAGTAAAAAAACATGTATAGCTCTGTCCACTATAAAAATAGAGTTTGCAAAATATTTGACTACATCCAAGAAGCAATTTGGCTAATGAGGTTTCTATATGATCTTTATTATTATGGCTAATGCAACTAACTCAGTATTGCTATACTATGACAGTATGGAAGCATAGGTATACTATAAGGATCTTAAGTATCATGGTAGAACTAAACATATTAATATCATACATAACATCATTTGAGATACAATGACACAAAATAAAGTGATTTTGCAACACATATCTACGAGTCACATGGTGATAGATCCCTTAACTAAACTTATACCAAAGGATGTATTTAAGGCATATGTTAGGGAATTAGGATTACATAGATTTTGATCTTTATATCAATAATCTTATTATGCTTTGCATTGTATCAATTTTTTTATTAGGTATTTATTTCATCTATATTGTTTGAATACTAATAAATAATGATATAGAAACACACACACACACACATGGATTGACAATAAAACGATGTTAAGGTATAAGTTGTGAAATGTCATCCCAACCATATACAAGTGGGAGATGTTGGATTTTATGGATCTATTTTATAATTGGATATCTATGGTTAGGTTTGACCCAAATTGTATGGAAAAAAAAATTAGAAAGTCAAATTGTAAATGTAATTTCTAACAACTTGAGATATTATTAAAAGATTTTATCTCCACCATGAAGAAACAATATCTCTCAATCTATTTAGTAAAGCTCCCTTGGTGTCAACTACTTGCTATCCTCTCAACCTCTTTCCTTATTTTTATGAGAATTATCTCTCATGTATATTTCTTTCACCTGTCATAGTTTTTCTCAACTTGAAGATTTACAACTAAGTCCATTAGCAATAAATAATCTTGAATAACTATTTGAACTTTGTAATCAAGCCCATTCATGTAATAATTAGTGGTATTTTGGGCTTAGTCTAATTTAAAGTATAACACAAGAATGATTTAAAACCAAAACAATACACCATTTTTTTTGAAAAAAAAAAATAGAGTAAGAAAAAGAAAAGAAAATTGGGACTTCATGTTAAAATGCAATATTTCTCTATCTAGAAAACTAGTTTTTTAATTTCTCAAAATTGTACTTAGTTTGGAAAACATATTTTAGAGATTCTCCACAGATTTTCAATACAAGTTTTTCACTATTTTCAAAATAAAACAGAATACAGTTTTTTTATATATATACAAGTGTTTTGTTTTTTAGCAATGTAAGAGATTGAAATTTTTTTATATTTACATATTTAGTTAGTGTCATAAATATAATTTTTATTATAGATCTAATATAATGATATTTTTTGAGTTAACAATATATCTTTTTCATGATATTTTCTAATTTGAATAAAATAAAACTAATAGCCTAAAAATTAGATTATGACAAATACAAAATATTAAAATGACTATTATAAACTATGATTTTGATTTTTTCATGAAAAATAGTTGTAATTTTAATTTATTTCTTATTTTTTTGTGGAAAAAATTGTTTTTGTTTTCAAAAAATGAACATGTTTTTTAATTTTTTATTAGAAAAGAAAAACTGAAAAGGAAAAAATACTGAAAAAAAGGGTTTAGAGCCATATAGAGAGCTTATTATGTTCCTCATGGTGTAAGGCGAGAGCCCGAATATATGTTCTAGTCGGTGTATCGGCAAGTCAATCCTTCCTTCCTAGTTAAGTCTTCAAACAAGACATTTTATCAAGTGTAATGAGAATTCAACACATTCAATCTTGGCATGTCCTCGGTGAAAGGCAGAACATGAGTTGTTAACTTCCCAAATACACCAAACGGGCCAGTGTATCATTTGCTTCCACTTGGGAGGCAGTAATGGCAGAAATTGGGAGCATTAAGGATAATGTTTGGAGCACACTGCAAAGCATGAGGCCATTAGTCTCAGATCTCTCGGTTCCAGCGGTTCAGCTTGTCCAAGTTACATAGAAGATATGTCAGATGAGTGGCATCGACTGGAGGGGGGAACTTGAAATTGCATCAAATGTGTCTGAAGCATCGCACTGGAAGTGCTCCTAGGTGGTCAGCATTTCAATTTGGCCGAGCGCATCTTGCCATGCTGTAGACTTTACATGAGCAACCTAGCGTTCAGGAAGAAGAAGGATCTCAGCTAGGCTGCTGCACATAAAACTATTAGCCATTTCTCAGCCAGGCTTGGATAGAATAGCAGAGCAAGTACACGTATTAGTAGAAACGTCTATGAAGAACAGTTGGCTTATAGCGATTATAACAGGATAAAAAATAGTCTAGGGACTTGTATTGCTTCTCTTTAGCAAGTGATGGAGACAACTTTAGCATAACATTGTTATTCTGTTTCTTAACGCCATCATACAAAGCCTGAATTCGTAGATCAAGTGCAAAGCCTGTTTGTAAAGGGCAACGCAGAAAAGATTGCGTATCCATCACAATATTTATAGTGCATATTTCTAACGAACAAGAAAAAATCACAATTATAGTTCACAGAAATTCCGAGACAGGCCTATCAAGCAGGCCATTATGAAAATTGAATTTGAAACATCCTTCCAGAATTAAGTTCAAAAGGAAACAAAATGATTAGCAAGCTGGAAGAATATCCTAACAGAACCAATTCACAAGACATCTCTCTTTTAATACATCAATAGTGCTGGCCGGATCTTTGCTGGACATTCACACAACTGTCACCCCAGCTTCCTTTAGAGTCTTGATATTTGCTTTGGGCATTACCCTTTTCTCCTGATACCTAGCTGTAAACAAAAATACAACAGCAATAATTAGCGAGAGCCAGTTTACAAATATTTCAAAGAATTATATTTCCTAGATACAATGACAGTACACTAGAATCTTACTTCAAAGCAGCAGTTTCTGGAGTTCGTCCTTATCCAAACGGGTCTTACAATGAAACTGAATTTCATATTGAGCTCCAAATATTCGCTGGCGTTTTAACCAAAAATACTTATTGCGCAATTCATGGCTTTGTGTTTTCATGACCAAAATCTGTTTCTTTATTCGCATTTCAAATTGTTCCCTGGACTTTTTATCAACGTGAGGTGATCGTAACACAGTATATAAGACACGTGATTCAGGCAATCTAATCTTCCGTGCATCAGCTGGAATCCCTGAAATAGTGTTTCCAGGAACTAGATCTTCAAAAGATCGAATCGCTATGCATATCTTGGTGGTCATTGCTTTTGGTGGTCTTTCTTCTTGGTGTCCTGAGATTCACAAGATCACAAAGACAATAAGTCCAAAGAAAATACCACTCTGCACGAAATGAAGTCCATCCAGGATTCATAAACAGATGAAATTATAATACTATTGGAATTGAAACTGATTGAGCTGGTCAGTAACCCTAAGGTTCTCAGGATCACAAAGAATGTTCATTGTGAATCCAATGTACAGGATGATCGTAAATTTTACTTTTACTCTAATATTGGAAAGTACAAGCATACAGAGGTGGACATGACCCTACATGCAGGCAACCAAAAAAATAAAAGGTATAAAAATTAGAACAAGCTGAGATTGACTGTTTGTGAACTTAGAGATAATGTTCGCATTTTTATTAAGAGATGGATTCTTCATCAGATTATCCTACAAACAAAGGTTTCTATAAGAGTTACAGCTACAACAAGATTACACATATGATGCTGGTCAAATCAATGTTTTTATTTCATTTTTTTATGCATTTGATTGATATCTTAAGAAGTAACAAATGGTAAACATACTCAACTATAAGAACTAACAAACCAATTCTAGTGATGATGTGGCAAGACATGGATAGGGTGTATTCTATTTCTAAGAGTCCAGGTTAAAATGCATAGAATCAATGTACTGATTGTGAGTCGGTGAAATGTGAATGAAACATAGAAATTTCCGTTCTCTCTTTCTCTTCGCAGCTTCTCTATCCTATCCTCTTCTCTTATCAACTAAATTCTCTTCTTTTCTCATCTAAATCTATCCCTTCAAAATTCCTAATTTAGTCCTAAGATTGTAAAAGGTCCTTTACCAATATGATTCATGTTGATGAGTTTAGGTGCACAGAATATCATATGCATGATCATAAATTAGTAAAACTAGATCTCACTGTAATACCTCCAGCAGTAAGTCCAGATGAAGATGCAACTGTAGGCATTTTAGTACCGCTTTCCTGTTTCAGTTGCATAGAATCATAAGAGCAGCAGTCACAATGGGGCAATGAAGATATCTCTTAATAAAAAGAACATATCTCTTAGCTAAAATAAAGTTGATAGCGTGCAAACATCCAACACAATGATAAACATATATGTTATCTCATCAAGGTATAAGAATTTGCAATGCCCAATGACCAAAACTCAATAGAGCTGCACATTCCATGTACAAGCACAAAAACCACCAGTAGGTTGACATCAGGAGAAGGTTCATGAAACATTAATATAATCTACACACTTTTATAGGCTATCCTAAAAAATTGATGGCTGGAACTTTTAACTCAATCATATTTCTGACAGTACAGCAATTTGTTACATGTAAATGATGTATTAGCTTCATAACTACATTGCAAAGCAACCTAGTTGTTTTGCACAGAAACTTGCATTCACTGCACAATTTGCAATAATAGAACTAAAGTTCATTCAACAAAACACTCAGAAACCCATTAACAAACATGAAAAACCAAACCACCTCCAAAACCATCACAAATATGCATCTATACGAGCAACTATGCCGATTCTGCTCCATTAGAGACCAAAACAGAAAAAACCCATTATCAAACTTAAAAAATAACACCACTCCACCAACTAAAACCAATAAAAAAACGAAATAAAATCACACAAACACATTCAAGAAAAAAAAACAAAGAAACAAGAAGAAACTTTATAAACCATTTTAGTGCCATATTCAATAGCTTGTTCAGGATGAGAAGTTACATTCTTTCCAGTGATTCCTTGACAATTCTTGTTAACAAACACTGCTGGTGGTGGTGGAGGAGCCGCCGTGAAAGAGCGAGATTGTGAGTAAGAAAAAGATGAAATCTTTGAAGAGAAAAACGATACAAGATTTTTTGCTTGTCTTGACATCTCTCTTTTCTCGGGTTTCTTTCTCTCTTTGATCTTCCTCCCTCTCTCACTGTTAAGAAAACGCAGCCAAAGATTTCTCAAAGAGAAAGTGAAGTTCTTTGTCGGGTTTTTAGTAGTTCTTGTTCGGGTCACGACATGGAGCTCTTGAACCCGACCCGACGTCAAAACATGGACTCTCACTTGGAAAATCCCCCGATTTAGCCCATGTGTTTTGTATCCATTCAGGCTCAAGACATGGAGCTCTTGAACCGACCAGAACTTACAATTCGGGTTTCTTTTTTGGAATATCCCACAATTTAGCCCCTGCTTTCTGTTAATTTGACAAACGAGCTCCTGTAGAGAACATCTCATCGAATTTATCTTAACTTCTAAACATTTTGTAAGTTATACCAGATCGAACAGAATTATAATTTATAAACAATATGGTGTTATCCAAAAATGACTAGATTAATTTTAGAAAAGTAAGCATAAATGTTTAGTTTATAATCATTTAATATATAAGATCATGATAAAAGAATATCATAATTATTAATTAAATATATAAACTTAAAAAAATATTGAAATACAATTTTAATATCCATATTAATCATACATTGAATTGTGCACAAGAGAATAAAACTAATTTCTAGTATATATTCTAAGCATATATTAAAAATATATTTAAGTAAAATCTATAAAAAATACTCACTTGTTAAAGTACTTAACATATAATTAATTTTAAATTTGTTGCTGTTGTTGTTGATTAATTCTTTATTCTTAAAGATTTATTATTCATCACTTAGTGAAAAATAACGAACTTTAATCAGTTTCTAATTATTTCAACAACTCCTTCTAATTTAGGTACACTCCTAAACAAGGTAAAACCAACTTAAATAACTAATCCTAAGCTCTAGATTATGATGAAAATAAGAGAAAAATCAAACCTTAAAATAGAGGAGCAAAACTAAAAATTTAGGTGAAGAAAAGTGTCAAAAATTCTATAAAATTTATGTAGAAAAACCAACCTTAAAACATTTTTATTCACCTTTTTTTTATAGAGAATTTTAGGTACCAAAACCGGTGGAATTCAATACATTATTAACTTATGTCCTCTCACCTCAAAAATCCTAAGTGGTTTTTGAACTCAATTTTAATTTTTTATATTTCCACTAAAACAACCACCGGAGAAATTTGTTTCTTTTCTATATGGGGTAAAGCTTTTAGAGGGTTATAAGTTTCTTCAAAACATGTCAATCAATGGTTATTTGAGATCAATTTCTCATTCACCCATAATTTATTGAAATCAGGTTAATGTTTCATTTTAAAGAGTTTATGTTGGAGATTAAACTCCAACAAAGTTTAATCCTCAAAAGTGAGTGGATTCCACTTTTAATTTGGGCTCAAATGTGCTCATTAATATATGTCTCTCCTTATAAAGTAAGTTTATCATATTTTGTTTACACTTGATTTGAATTGACTATATGTGACAAATATAGGGGTAAAATTGATGAGTTTTTTTATAAGGTTTTGTTTACCAAATTGACACGAATACAATGGCTAAAATTGGGTTTTTTTGTTTATACTATAAATTTAATTTGAGTTTAGATCAATCTAAAAAAAGAAAAGAAAGAAAGAAATTTGATTTTAGATCATTTCCAGTTATTCCAAGTAATTTTACTAGACCAACCTATGAACTGCAAAGAAAATCATCCATTTTCAGTAAGCCAAGTCATTAAAATATATAGGCCCCAAATCACCCCACTTACATGGAATGAGAATGTTGATAAAGCATAATGGAATATGTTGTAAAACATAAAAAATAATTGTTAAATGACACTAAACATTTGTTGTATATTATCCTTTCATTGTTGTTTTTCTTCCTAATTGTTAAGGTTTAAAAGGTTCATGTTTAGTTTGATGAATCTACCATGCTTATTATTTCAAAGTCTGACTAGGTTTGGCGTGTAGCCAAACCTAGAGAAAATGGGTTCGATATTTTAACAGACCCATGGTGATTTGGACTCACCTCCCAGCTGAACCCAAATAGATTGAGTTTGGTTTCTTACCAGACCTACGGTGACTTGTGTTTAACTCATTGTTGAACCTAAATACATTGGGTTTGACATCTTGCCAGACCCACGATAACTTTAGTTCAGCTTATGGCTAAGATCAAGTATATTGGGTCTGACATCTTGCCTGACTCATAATGACTTGGGCTTATATAATGGCTAAACCCAAATATATTGGGTCTTGCATCTTGCTAGACCCACAGTGACTTAGGATCAGTTTATGGTTAAGTCCAAGTATATTGAGTATGACATCTTGTCGGACCCATAGTGACTTAGGATCAACTCATAGCTGAGCCCAAGTATTTTAGGTCTGGCATCTTGCTAAAACCATGGTGACTTGGGCTTATCTCATAGCTGAGCCCAATTATATTGGGTTTGGCATCTTCCTAGACCAATAATAACTTGGGCTCACCTCATGACTAACACCTTATTAATGGTTTTATACTCTTTTAATGCACAAAATTATTGAGTAAAAAATATTGATTCATTAGTTTCCCTCCAAAATCTTTATACATTTGATGAAAAAAGACTTGAAAAGCTCCTTGGAAGACAATCGGTCAGTTTTATCTTGTCTTCCTATGTTAATTTTAAATGTTGTCAAATGGAGACAAAACAAATCTTTTGAAAAGACTAGTTGACGGCGTGTTATAATTAAATGCAGTAGGCGTTTAGCCTTCCTAGGATTATAATAGGGTGCCATATGTCTTTCATTCATTATTGAGAGTAGAGGGTGGTGACATGTATATAAACCCTTTTTTTCCTTGTTTCCATCCTTTACTTTTGCCAAAAATTTCTTTTGCCTTCTGTGTTTTAGGAGTTTAAAACCAGAACAAAAAACCTTTTCATAGGAGCAAAAACTAGGTAACTATAAAACTTTTTTTTTTCTTGCTTTAATTTTTTTTTAAGAATGGCATATAAAAAGATCGTGTCTCTTAAGGAAGACTCTAATTTTAGACCTGAGACTGGTGACGCTTGTCAGGGATTTATGACCATTAAGATTGATCTACGATCTAGAATTGGTGTTGCTCAACCCTTCTCCACTAAAAAGGGTAAAGCTAGAAGTCCTCAAGAGGTTTCAAACCTCAAGGAATGAGAAAGGTTGCCAAAGACGTCTCCTGATGAGGTTGAAAGCATTGTTTCTTTCAACCAAGTGTCTTTGGCTAGCTCTTAACAATTAGGGAGTTACAAGGTTTTGATACCTGAAGCTGGTGACTATGTTACCTAGGTCACCAGCAAGTTTGTTAAGGGCAATTTTATTATTACTACCCCTAAGTTTCTAGTGTGGAGTGGCGTGATACATGGATAGCTTATTTCTCACGTTGTCCAAATGGACGTCTAAAAAATCCACTTTGTGCTTGAATATCTTGAGGGCGAGTATGCTTATTGGAATGGTTAGATGACCTTTAAGGTTGGAATCCCTATATAGATTCATTTTTCCCACATTCCTCTAGGTAATGTAACTATCTAAGGGCACAAGGTGCAGCCTGGTACTTGGGAGGTGATTGAGAGGAAGTAATAGCTTGTTAAGGTGTATTTTCTTTTGTCAACTAATTTGCCTACACTACTTGGGTGATGAGCTTCTCCTAATCAATAAGTTGTTAAAGTGTTAGCTATATAAGAGTGTTTGCAGTAGTAAGGAGATCTGTTACACATCCTATTCCAGAGATGTCTTGATTCTGTGTCATTAATGATGAGTAGAGATATCAATAAACTAGTAGGATAATTAAAGGCCTTTTAAAAGATTTCTCACAAATAGCGCAAACTAATGATGTTCTAAAATCCGGTATGTTCAAGGAATATATTATTTGGTATTTGGGTAGTGATTAATCAAATGTTCTTGTCCTAAATTTCTTTCTTCTTAACATAGGAAGTACAAGACCAATAATAGAAGTCTTAGTACCTACAAAAATCATCCTTATCAATGAGATTTAAAGACCTTCCGATGATAAAGTCAAAAACTTTTAATGGAAAAGACAATAAATGAAATAAATAGCCTTAAATTCCAAGAACAAAAGTGTTTGTTCTTGTTTTTTGGTGTGATTAATGCTCTAAAATATATGAACTTTTAGAGTAGAAAAAATTATGAACCTTTTACCTGGGTGATTCAATGGTATTTATAACCCTTGAACCTTGTTGTCTTTAGGAAAAAGGAAAGACTAGGAAGTTTTTTGCTTTTGATGAAATTAATGAGGGATAAATATTCCTTACATATTATTAATAAGGAAAAAAAAATCTCTTACACATCATTAATGAGATGAAAAATATAGTAGGCATCTTAAGAGACTTTTCATACATCTATAGATGTAGGAAGATTATTACCTCCTACATGAACAATTCATGTAAATAGAAACATATGGTCTTAACATGGATGTCTAAGTCCGATTAGGTCTGACATGTAGCTAAACCTAAAAGAAATGTGTATGACATGTTGTCGGGTCAATGGTGACGTGGACTCAGCTCTTAGCTGAATCAAAATATATTAGATCTAACATTTTACCAGACTCACAGTAACTTGGACTCGGCTCATGACTAAGCCTAAGTATATTGGGTCTGACATCTTGCCAAATACATAGTGACTTGGGCTCATCTTATAACTAAACTAAAATATCTTGGGTTTGAAATCTTACAAGACCCTACGGTACTTGAGCTCAGCTCATGGCTAAACTCAAGTATATTAAATTTGACAACTTGCTAGACCTATTTATAATTTTGAACTCTTTCAAAGCACAATAATATTGACTCATCAATAGTAAATTTATGCTTTAATTAAAAGCTTATAATCTAGCTTAGTGACTCATCCTTCAATTTATAAAAAAAATAAACACTCATCCTTCAGTCCATGTGAGTCAGAAGTATGTGTACTGGTGCGAAAATACAAATTGAAGACTAATGAAGTTTGCATGATGTCGCGGGGTGGAGAAGCGCGGCGCGACGTCATCTGGCGACGGTGGAGGCTCGTGTCGTGCCTCTAGTGTGAGGTGTGTTGTGTGTTGGGAAGGTTCTTTTAGATTTAATCATAAAATTATGATTAAGGTTCAGGAGTCGTCACCTAGTATCATGGTCACTAGGAATCTATGGTCTGCGAGAGTCTGAGTAAGGGACTGGTTGTGCAAAAGAAAGACCCATCACCCCCAGTGCACCCTACCTAAGGTAAGCTGCATTGTTGTTTGATTGTTTTTCTAAGTCGGTTTTCTATTTGTTGGTCTTTTCTAAGGTTCAAGGCAGATCTCTTTTCATGAGAGAGTCTTTACCTTATTGGGTTAAATCTTAACCGTTCTAAAGTCTGAATTTTAGCATCGAATTTTTACACCTTGTATCTTTAATACACGAGGGTGTACTTTATCGTGTAATTTTACACCTCACAAATATTAAAGTCTACATCTAGATCCTAAAAAAAAAATTGGAAAAATATTTTTGATATGTTGGTTAAATCCTAATGGATAATCATAAACTGGTTACGATATCCATTTTTTATTTTTTTTAAAACATGAAAAAGATGCAATTTTTTTTTAATGAAAAATATGCTTGGAAAAATTTTAGGATTTGGCCATATGCAATGAAATATTTTTTTCTTTTTGAAAATGTTTTGATTTTTTTGAAACATTTCAGAGAAAACTGGGTATTTTAATACCGGATTTGTATTTTACAGTATAAATATACAACCCGATATTATACAAAAATTGGTAGAAAAATATTTGAGAAAATTATAATTTTTTTCAAAGGATTTTTTTTGTTTTTTTTTCAAAAAAAATGGGGGTCGGGCCAGACCTAGCCACTTGTGGCCCGGCCCAAACCAAGGGCTAATTAATTGGCTTGCTGCATGCAGAAATGAATTTTGCATGCAGCAGCCACGACGAGAAAGAAAGAGGCAAAGCTGGGAGGAGGAAGTTGCCTGGCGTGGGGGTCTCGGTCGTGATGAGGTGGTTCGGCCGGTGGATCAGGGGGCGTCGGCTGAGGTGATGGTGGCTGGAGTCGGCTGTGGGAGGAAGAAGAAAAAGTTATAGAGGAGAGAGAAAAGTTGGAAGGAGAAGAGAGAGAAGGTCACGGTGGCTGCTCTGCCACTGATGAGGAGCTGGGTTGATGGAAATTATGGTGGTAAAACCAGTTGTGGAGGTGGAGGTCGGCGCTGATGTTGCTGCTACCGGTGCTGGAGAAGGAAGAAAACGAAAATGGCGGTGCTGATGAGCTACTGCCGCTGTGGAGGAAAAGGGAGAAGCATCAGTGGAGAGGGAGAAGTGTGGTGGAGAGGATGGTTGTCGAGCCGGCGGTGAAAATGGTGGCGGTGGATGAAGGCACGGCTGAGAAGGAGAAAGGAGAGAGAGAGAGAGAGACAGCAGAAAAAGAAGAAAAACAGGGGAGGTGGCTGGTTTTTCTCCGAATTTGGACCCAATTTTGCTCCTCTCTCAAGCCATCAACGGAGAGTCTATTTATAGGAGGTAGAAGAGGGTAATCTCGTCTACACCGGGGTAAAATTTCGGCCCTTGATTTGGTTGGTAAGGACCCTAACCGTTGGTTCAAAGTAGCCTCCCTGAGTTGTCAAATCTGCAGGAATAGGCTGCTTGAGTTGACCTATTCATGCCGTCGCCGGTGTCGCCGTGCTGTCACTCATCCTGAAACGTTCACATGAGGTTGTAGAGGAACTATAGGGGATCCATTTCGTGCAAGTTTTGTTCGATTTTATAGAGAAATCAAGCATTAAATGCACCTGCAAAGTAGGCTCCCATGCTGTTTCTTTCGGGTAAAACGGGGAAGACAATGAACAGTGACCAGACGACGCGTCGTCTGGTACTTTTTTTTTATGCAAAACGGCGTCGTTTTGGACTGAATTAGGGATTTTAATAGATTTTCAATGTAGTCTATCTTTCAATTGGTTTTAATTGAACCCCTAATTGACCCTAAACTTTGGATTTAATGCAATTAAGTCCCTGATGAACTTCAATTGGAACTCCAAAGTTACGCGCCGTTTACAATATGGTCATTGGTCTCGGATTTATGCAAATTAACCCTTAATTGACCATTAAACTTTCAATTTCTTCAATTTCACCCCCGGTGTTTTTCAATTAAGCCCCTTAATTTTGTGCCTTTTGCAGATTGGCCCTTGGCTGCTAATTTCTTCAATTTAGCCCCTAATTGACCCCAAAACTTCAATTTTCTTGCAATTTAGCCCCTAATTTCAATCAATTAACTTGGTAAAAATTAAATTTGGTCTCTTAAAATTTCAATCTCCTTAATTAAGCCCAAATTAGGCTCCAAAACTTAATTTTTCACCAATTAAGCCCCAAATAAAATTAATTTGACCCATTTAAAGTATAATTAAGTCCTTGCACTTAATTAAATCCTTCAATTGGACCCAAATTAATTCTTAAACATAATTAAAATTTAATTTGGCCCATAATTAAATCAAATTGGCCTATTAAAAATTTAATTATGTCCTTAGTCTTAATACTTATGCAAATTCATCCAATAATCATTTAATTTAACATTGAATTTACATTTTCTCTCTATTTTGGGGCATAATGGGTATAATTAGGCTTTGAATTTCCTTCAAAAATTGCAGCTTGATTTTTTCTATTTTTGTAGCCCTTCTTGATTTGCTTTCTCCACATTGCCAGCTTTATTTTATTTTTTGATTTTTATTTTGAAAAAAAAATTGATTTTTAAAGAATAATCTAAAATTAGATTATGACACATGACATAAAAAAAAACATGAAAAAAGGAATACCCAAAACGAATGAATACGCTTAAGCATAAGCAGTTTCTATTGAAAGTTCAGTAAAAATCTGAGAAAATTATAAAATGAGTTGCCTTACAAAAAAAAAAAAAGAACAAAAAAAAAACAGTCCTTTCCCCTATTTGTGTCTTGTCATTCTGCCTTCATCATAACACACACAAAAATATTGTGTTGTCTAGGACTCTAGGGTGGGCTGCTTGTCCTGCCAGTGACATCATCGTTTGAGACATACTTGCTCCAAAACCCATGTTCTTTCCACACCTGATTCATTTCTTCAATTGGGACATTCTTGGTCTCAGGCACAAAATAATATATGAAAATGGTCATGATAATAACAAATCCACCAAAAAATAAGAAGAGACCAAACTTCATGTGACAAAGCATGGAGAGGAAGAATTGGCCAATTACAAATGTGAAGAACATGTTAACCGAGACATTGGTTGCTTGTCCTGCTGATCGGATCTCCAGAGGGCAAATTTCACTCGGCACTAGCCATCCCAAAGGACCCCAAGACCATGCAAAAGCTGCGACATACGCACATATCAAAAACAGCACCAAGGAGGATACACTCTTAGACATCCCTCCCTCCCCTTCTGTCCCAAAAGCACGCCCTATCATAACTGCAACAAGAACCTGCAATCAAGTTTAACATCATCGACTAAGTCGAGCTCAAAGTCAACATTAATGTCGTTTATACACTAGTGCTAAGACTGACTAGGAGTAATTTCATTAAGGTTGTCGTATACCTGACATATGATCATTTGCACGCCACCTTCAAGAAATAAAGCCTTCCTTCCTAGTTTATCAACGGAATAAACAGATACCATTGTGGCCACAACATTGACTACGCCGGTTATGACAGCAGACATAAGCGAGGCATCGTCACCAAAACCCAAAGTCTTAAAGAGAACAGGTGCATAAAACATGATGACATTAATTCCCGTAAGTTGCTGGAAGAAAGGGATGAAGGTGCAAATGATTAATTGAGGTCTATATTTTCGGCCTGTGAAGTTTTTCCATGGGTGCTCAACTTGCTTTGCAGCCATACTAGCATCAACAAGATCCTGAAATTCTTCGTCGACATTGTTCGTGCCTCGAATCTTTTGCAACATTTTCTTCGCTTTCTCATGGTTGCCCCTCTCAAGAATGGAGTTGGGGGTATCGGGTAGAAAGAGAGAGCCGATTGTAAAAAGAATTGCCGGGGCTGCTGCAAGGCCTAAAGAAATTCTCCATCCCCAACCAGCTTTTATCTTGGAAGTCCCATAATTGATGAGATTGGCTGCCAAAATACCAATTGTGATTGCCATTTGAAATCCAATATTGAGTGCTCCTCTAAGGTTCGCCGGTGCCATTTCTGAGAGATAAACCGGAACAGACTACAAAAACGAATAGAAACAGATTGAAGACAGTGGCTCATTTATAATATAATATAAAAAAGAGCTATAATTGGTTGGAAAAAAGTGTAGTTACACACGTTTTTCACATCATTCATTTGTGATTATTAAATTTATCAATAATAAATAAGTTTTTTTTTACTTTCTAATGAAACAACATAAAATATCTTTGAAAAGTAAAAGAATTTAAATCTAAGTATCAGTGACCATTTTTATATTTTTATAATTATTTGTTTTTGTTATTATAATTTTAATTTTAAAAAAATTAGTATTTGATCGAATATAAAAAAACATACATGCACAGTAAAATTATGAAAATATCCTTGAAAGTAAAAAATATTAAACCTAAAGTCAAAGTACTTTCTGGTATTTTCACAATAGTTTTTGTGTAATTATTAAGTCAGCTTAGGGGTAGTTTGATATTTAACCAAATATAAAAAAAACAAACAATTAAAATGCATAGTAAAACTATAAAAATACCCTTAAAAGCAAAAAAAAAAAAAAAACTAAAGTCAAGGGGCTTTTGGTATTTTCACAATTATTTTTGCATAATTATTAAGTGAGCTCAGGGGCAGCCATACCCTTTGATGGGCGCATGCAGTGCCTCTTACGATCCAGAAATATCTTTCCACCTTGTCATAATTAGAAGTGGCGCTGTGACCTCTCACATATGGAGTGACACATGTCGGTGTTGGTGGTCTAGTTTCTCACCAATAGACCTTTTTTCTTCTTCTTTTTCTTCTTAAAAAATTACAGTTTGATCCTCTTTGTGATGGTATTTTAATTTTATTTCTTATTCTTTTGATTTCTAATTTTTGTTCTTATCCCTTTTATATAATTTTTATTTTTGTAAATTTCATCATTCCATCCTAATTTTTTATATATTATTTTTTCTTTTTTAGTTTCACCCTTCAATCAAATATAAAATTTATTTTGATCATTATTTTTTTAATTGCTATTTTTTCTTGAATCTTTTTGTATAATTAAAATTATTTTTTTAATTTTAACGATCATTCAATATTTAATCGATTTAGAATTGAACTTTATAGTTTTTTCAGATAGGGTGCTTCAGCTCTAATTACTTGGGTCACAAATTTAAAAAGTTAAATTTACTTCGGCTCTAGTTTTTTTATTTAAAAAAGGTCTTTATAGTTCTTTTTATTTTTTATCGGGTTATTTCAATATTATAATCTGGGCTGCAAGTTTGGCGTGATGATCCTGAGTTGGCTTGACCTTGATTAACAAGGTTACATGTTTATCATGATAACTCGGATTGACTAGGACCATGTTTTTTTATGTTTTTTCTTACCCCATTTTGTTCTTTTGTATTTAATAGGTTGTAAATTGAGATACATCATTTGTCTCTTTTTGAAAAAAAAAATTTGTTTTTCCTCCTAGTTTTTAATTGCTTTTCTTTGTAAATTTGATCATCTACAGTGGTTTTTTATTTTTTTTTATCTAGTTAAAATAAAGTAAGTTTATTCGATCCAAATGGGTTTATGATCCAAGAGCACATTTTTCTTTTTAAAAAAAAAACATGCTTGTAACACCTGAACATCATTTTTTACGGGAAAAAAAAAAATAGGATTCTCTAAATTATTGGTCAAAAGCAATGTTATCAGAACCAAATCGGAGCAGATGATCTAATTAGTGAACCAATCATTAAATTGGTTTGTTTTTTAAATAAGACAACTTAAGTTTTTAACCTAATAAAACCTGGTTTGAAGTGGTTTTTGAATGACAAGTCCGAGTGTAGCAAAAAATTTATTTTTTTAGTATTTGAAGCTAAAATTTTGCACAGAAATTAGGAAAAATCCAATCTAATTTTAGAAAAAAATCCCAGAATTTTTGGAAGCTAGATAGTGTGTGTGTGTATAACTTGGTCAAAAGGCTGTCGGTCAAACCATAGATCTAGTTCAAGAGAATTCTGTACAATTTATTTATGATGAACATATGACCCGTCACCTTTCCTGGGAAACTGAGGTCTCTGGTTCAGTTTGGATAACACTGGGCCGAAGTATTATTACAATTCTGTGCCACTAGTTTCTGGACTGAATGTTAAATTCCGAGGTAAGTGAAAATTAGAGACTAATGGTTCTTTAAAGAAAGTATAATTTAGCCTAACATATTCAAAATCTATCTATAAGAAACAAAAAAAAATAAAAATCATACCTGATTAGCAAATCCAACACCCACACCAAGCATCAAACGACCAACAATAAGCATCGCAACATTGACAGCAGCACCATTAAGAATAGCTCCGCCAAGGAAAACCAGGCCTCCAAACATCATAGACATCTTACGACCAAATCTCCTCGTTGTTGCAGAGGCAAAGAAGGAAGCTATCAAGGCCGCAAGATAGAGGGAAGATGTGAACATCGTTAGCACATGATCATCAAATTTGCAGTACATATTTTCCTCATGATTTCCATGCTGTTTCTTGTACACATGGGGGAAAAATGGTTTAAGGAATGAATCCATCGCTGTTACCCCTCCTACAAGATGTTACAGAGCCAACGATCATCATCAAATCAACACAAAATATGTATATTCATGAAAATCATTCTTACTGCATCAAGACTCAAGATCTTTTGTTCACCTGAGATGCCAATATCATAGCCAAACATGAGCCCCCCCATGGCTGCCACCAGACAAGTGATGACCACAAAAGCAGTGACACCACCTTCGTATTTTCTCCCGTCACCTTGAGCCGCCGCAAAACCTCCTCCTGCCATATTTTCAAAAGGCAAAAGCAATACCTCAAAATATTGAGAAGTAGGTCTGTTCTTCTCTTATTTATGCTATTGTCTGGATAGCATAAGGGATAGCTTTCGTGAAATGATTCCATTTAAGGCCAGCATGCGTGGACATATATGTGGTTTCCAAATTTGAGAGATTGGATTGATATTGAGAGATTTCCTTTCTGACTCTTGAGATGAAAATAATTAATTAATACTGTCAAATATTGGATAATACAGAATGGACAAAATAGGAAATTAATGTTATTTAGTATATATATAGATAAAAAATAATATTAATTAAGGAGGAAGAAATTTAAGGTCCAGACCATGCTTTTAATGGTAATGGAAGTTACAGAATTTGCACACAGGATAAAATCGAAGTTGACTTTATCAACGGCTGGAATCGAGCAGATCAGGGTCCAGATATACGTGCTCTTTTTCTTTCATGAGTAATAATGCCAATGATCGTCCTGTAAGATTTTTACTTCCCAATATTTTTTAATTATTGGATTTATGGGATTTATTATGAGGATCAGCTTAATTTACTCTTCTTTTTTTACAAAGGATAAGATACAATCCCATTAATATATATATATATATATATATATATATATATATATATATATATATAGAAATAACTGATAATAATATTTTAAATATAATTGACTAATATTATTAATTTATTGAGTAATATCATATAGAAACTTAGCCATGAATATATTCACATATTTATTCATCTAAACACACGTATTCAACATATTTAATTTTTAATTAAATTTATTTAAAATAAAATAAAAGTTCTAGATGGCATTCAATTTAAATTCTAAATTATTCTCAAATTATGAAAATAATAATATAAACTATACCATTATTTGTTTTGTCAGATGATAGATTAAAATATCAAATAAAGATGTATTCACACATCTACCATCTAAATATCTATTCAATATAATTAAATATTTACAAAATAATTTGTTGAATAATACACATCAGCTTGGCATAATTAATTTATTATAAGTTACTACATGGTCCCATTAATTAATATGCCATATAGTATTATCTTATAGTACAGGTTACCATCTCTAAAAAATCATCAATTCTATTCAACTTTTATATTTTTTCTTCTCTTCTCGAAACCTCCATATTCTATAAAAAGATTATGTGAAATACTAATTAATTAATGAGACCAAACTGTAACTTAATTATAGATTATCGCTTGAATTAATTACGCGACTCGCCCCCAAAATTACGTGGTCTCGTTTTTTTCTCAAATATCTATTATACAAAAAAAAAAAAAAACAGTAATCAAGAGTGGATTACTGTGAATTGTGAGACCATTACCATTTATTGTGGATTATGAGCATTTATTGTTGATTAAAATAATGTTTTATATTTTTTTTGTTTTAGTTTTTTTTCTGTTATAGATTTTTTTTTAATTTTTTTAATGTTGTATTAATTGAAATTTAAGATTGATAATTTATTTTTATTTGTCTTTTTTATGGTTGCTAAGTGCTTAATTTCATGGAAAAAATTTCAATTTAGTTGCTTACAAGAAATTAAAAGTGAGGGGACTAAAGTTGAAGAAAAAAATACCATGCCTTTATTTTTTATGAAAATAGGTATCACCTTTTCTTTTTTCCACCCTTCAATCATCTTATTTTTTTCCTTTCTTTTCAATTAGATTCTTTAATATTGTGTTATTTGATATTTGAAATTGATATTTTTTTATCTACCTTTCATGTGATTATCTCGATCACTAAAACTAATCACACCATTTTTTTCATGCTCGTGTACATAAAAGAGATCCAATTTTATTGTCATAAAAGGATTGAAAATTAGAGGATCAAAATTATATTAGTAAAATATTTAAAGGTCCTTTAAAAAAAAAACAAAATGTCGGCTCCTTTTCCAAATTTCTTTCCTTTAGGTACGTCAAAAATAATTTTTGGTACATATAGTATTGAAATTATGTGATTAGGTCCAAAACTTTGTTTTTCTTTCATTTAAGTTTCTGAGTTTGAGGGAGAAGAAAAAGTCACTGAATTACAATGAAGGGGAGAAAAGGTTGACAAACACATATTTTTCAGCTACAAAACTCATAATTATTGGTATCAATGGGTTCCATTTACTCATAGGAGTTCTATTTATATTTCTTTTCCATCTATCTAGCACAAAAAGTAGATCGGACTTCAAATTTTATTTTTACTTGAGTTGAGTTTTTTTTTTTTTCTAACTGATTAAATGGTGATTTATTTTACCAGAAACATGTTTTTAAGGTCTCTATGGTAGGGGTGAGCAAAAAAAACCGATTAAACAGAGAAAACCGGAAAAAAATAACAAAAAAAAATCGAATTAACCAATTAAAAATCACAAAGAATTTCTGGTTCGGTTCGGTTTCGGTTTCTAAAGTCTGAAACCAATTGAACCGAACCGAACCGAACCGGTTCAACCAGCCAGCACTTAAAAAAAAGCAAGTATAAATAGAATTTTTTCTAACCCTAAAGTAACATTCAGCCATCAGCCCCCCTCTCCCCTTTCCTCTCTGCATATCTCTCCCCTTTCCCTTTGCTCTCTGCATATCTCTCCCTTTACTCTCTGCTTTGCTTTGATTTTTCTCCCCTCCCTTTACTCTCTATAAACCTAAAGTTACAGGCTTTATGGGGTGCATGCATGATGTGGGCAAGTGCCCAGTGGTGGATTTTTTTCTTTTCATTCCCCCCTTTTTTTCCCTATTGTATTTCTTATCTTTTGCTGGCTTATGTGGCTGAGGGTTTGGACATATTTGTTCATACAAGTTTCACCAACAAACATGACATCTTTTTTTTATTATGCGTAGCAGAAGCTTTGGATTTGGAGGCTCTTATTTTAATTGTGGCCGGTTGAGGCACAGAGCATCAAAATGCCCAAACAAGGAAGATTTTTAGTTGCCTTCTTCGACGTGGGGATTTTTTTGGGACTGTGAATAAGTTGGAATAATTTCTGTTTGAACCGGTTTGGAAGGGAAAAAACCGAACCGAACCGAACCAAAATTAATTGATTTGAACCGGTTTTCGGTTCAGTTAAAAAAATTAAAAAAAATAAATTCGGTTTGGTTGTTTATTTTGGTTCAAAACCGAATTGAACCGAAAATGCTCAGCCCTACTTTATGGTGTGCTTTTAAGTGTTTTTAGCTGAAAATAATAGTTATTTTACACCTAAGGGCTAACTACTCGATTTTCTGGCCACCTTTTGTGGCCGGGATCTGTAACAACAAACAACAAGTGCTTTTAGTTTTTTATTTATTTATTTGATTTTTTTCACCTTTATTTATTTTTCTTGCTAATTTTTTCTTATTTTCAACATTTAATATTTTATTTGTTTTGAATTAATCAATGTAATATGTTTTGGTTTGATATTTTTAGGTTTTTCATGGTTTGAAACAAACGTTTCAATACTTACTTAATTTTACAAACATCTATTTTTTTGTTGTATAATTAAACAAAAAATATTTTAGAAAGAACGAAGTTTTTAAACAAAGTTTAGTCCATCGCTTGGCTTACGTATTATATAATTAAATAAAAAATAGTCTAAAAAAGTTAAAATTTTTGGAGTCCATGATCCATATCGTGGTTTTGATGGGTTGGGCCACAAAATCTAAATCAATCCAATATGTTGTCGTCGCTATATTTTTTAAAAAAATATATCATCTTGGGATTTTTGTTTATTTTTTTTGTTGCAGTATTGAAATTATATAATTAGGTCCAAAACTCTATTTTTCTTTCATTTAAGTTTATGAGTTTGAGAGAGGCGAGAGAGTTAATGGATTACAATGAAGGGGAGAGAAAGTTGACAAACTCCTATTTTTCGGCTACAAAACTCACCAAGTTGCTCGGGTTGGCATGATTGCCAGACCCAATGCTCTTAGATCTGTCATACCAGACCCAAGACGCTTAAAACATTCTATATAATCTTAATATTTTTTTTATATTTTTTTTTAAAATTGATATTGACCCGCTACTGAGCGCGAGCCAATATACTAATATTGATCCTAAAAGGAGTAGCCATTTCATTTGTTCCCAATGTCAAGTATAAACATGACTTAATTTTCATAATATTTATCTATTTTTTTCATTAGTTTCCTTTTAATTTTTTCTTTCAAAATTTTTAGTTATCAAAATAATTGATTTATTATTATCATTTTATTCTTGAAATTTTATTCATAATTCATAATTATCTTATTAAATTAAAAAATGCTATTAAGACTTAAATTGACTACAACTAACCTCCTAGGAAATCCTATCTATTTAAACTGATAATTATTATAGTTATTAAGTAGATTAGTGGTCCGCGTTCCACTGCGGGCCAGACAAAAGTTTTTTCAACTTAAAAAAATGCTAAGAAAAATAAAATTTTGATCCAAGTCATTAGTTCAATTATTAATTTGAATAAAGAGATTAAAAAACAATAAATAAATAAAATTAATTTATATGCTTTTTTTTAAAAAAATTGATTAGTCAAAATCTTTTCTTGGACCTAATTTTGGCTCCTAAACAGTAATTTTGTTTTTTTTTTGAAAAACAAAACAATATGTTCTCCTTTACAAAAGAAACTATAATATTTTTACCTTGGATTATTTTGGGTATTTTTAGGGAACCTTGAAATGCATATTGTATTGTATCTATAATTGCTTGATTTCCTCCAACTTCAAAAGGAAATACTTGTAATTGCTATTGCGTATTTTATTTATAATTTTAAAGAAAAAAAAGAAAAGGAGAAAAAAACAGCTGTCGAATTTACCGGGCAAGAGCTGTAACTTCCATTTCCATTTAAAAGACAAGTGGCATCCATTCATCCAAATAAAAACATTAATGCATTTCTTTTTTTAATCTGAAACATTAATGCATGAACTCTGTGTGCTTTCTCACTTGTGAGCTAAGCACATGGATAAAAATGGTGTCAGAGATTGCCTGTTATTTTTTTGGTGAAACAATTTTGGGACATTTTTGTAAAATAATATTTTTTTTCAAAAACATTTTGGGAAAGAATAACATACCAAAAAAGTTCTTGAAACATTTTGGGATTTTTAATTTTATAAGTTAATATAAAATTTTAAATAATACTTATTATCTACAAATCAAAATAACTGATTTATTAATAACATTTTATTTTTAACAGTAGTCCATTTAAATTTCAATATTGTTTCTTAACTTATTAGGTTAATTTAATTTTTTTAAAAAATAATTATTCTTGAGAAGTAATTGTGCATTAAGACTCATAATACTATTTATTGTAATAATATAATTATAAAATTGCCCTAAAAAAAAAAAGCTTTTGAATTAGGCATCGAAGCCAAGATAATCTTTTTACTATAACATAATTATCTTTTATAAATTATATGAGATTAGATTGATCATTTCTTTCTTTCTTTTTTATATATAGCAAAATTACTAATTTAACCTTAGAATAAAATAATATAATGCTTATTACCTAGGGATATTTTTATTTTTTTTTAGAATAGTGTAATTACTTTGATGCCTTTAAAGACAATAACAACATAACACTCACCCAAGGGTTTTTTTGTCATTTTACTTTGGTTTTTATTGTAAATTCCAAGGGTGATTGGGGCATTATTGTAATTTACATTAATTAAATATAATTAAAAAAACTACACATGAGCTAGCTTATGGACGGCCCCCTCACTGTCCTGGCAACGCGTGCGGGGTCGTCCAGCCACCAAACATCATCTTCCAGGGCGACGTTTGAAACGTCTTGATGCCTACGACATAATGGAATGATCCATGCCACAAACACGCATCGGGATTAGTGTCGATAACTTTTTTTTCTCTCCCCACCTTGAATTTCATGTCAGCCCCTTTAAAAAATCAAACCAGCCCTATGCAATTTATTTCCCCTTTATATTTGGTCTCTATTATTATTATTATTATTATTATTTTAAATAAGCCATGAAATTACAATTTTATTTTCAGTCTCACCCCTTTTTATTTTTTAATCTTCTACTGAGTTATTCCGGTCTCATGATCAAGGTTAAACAGGTAAACAGGTTAACTCAAGTTGACTTGAATCTTTTTCTAATTGATTTGTTTTTCAATTTTATTCTTAAATATTGAAATGATTGAGAATTGAGCTTCAATATTTTTTTTTATATACTTTTTATGAGGTTATCATGATTTTACGAGTTAGTTTACGAGTTTTACATGTTAAAATGGGTTGACCTAGATTTATCTAAATTGTTGTCTCAATATTGTTTTTTTAAATTGTCGTCTTGAAATTTGTTTTAATCAAATTAATTTTTTTTTTAATTGTTCAGGTTGCCTTTGAACTTTTCAAGTTGACTAGGTCATATCGAGTTAATCTCTGCACAATTTGTTTTTCTTTTTGAAAATACGTTATCAGTGCTTGGATATTTTTTTAACATTAAAATAAAAAACATGATCCAATCTGCAACGTAACATAAGTAAATGATCTAATGCTATTTTTATTACCCTCTTTATATAACTAACAAATTATCAATTAATTTATTTTTCTTTTCTTTGTTTTGTTTTCTTAAAAAGACTTTTCATAATGATTTTTCTGAATATTCAATTTCTCTAACTTGTAAAATAGTTTATGATTGTAATCTATTTTTATATTACCATTATTTTAGTTCTGGATTATATCAAATCAAATTATGATAGTAAAATATTAAAATTATTCATATTTTTAAATCTTATTTTAAAAATAAATAATTTAATGATCATTAGTATAATGAAGTGCTTTAAATATTTTCTAAGAGTTATAACAATTACTTAGAATGAAGTTATATGATAACAAATTTTAAATTCAAAATCAAAATTCGAAGAAAGATTTTAGACAAACAATTTACAAAAAATTCAAATAATAAAACTTGTTGTGAAGTATCTTCTAAGAGAAAATAACAAACTCTCAAACATAAATACCTAAAAACAAAATTAATTCATTTTAAAACATAGTATATAACTTAATATTCATTTATCCTTAAAAGCGAACTTATTTGTAATTCAAATAACGCAAAATTATTGAGTGTGACCCAAATGTTCAATGTAGTGATTATAATCAATTGATAAAATAAGAAAAAATTAAATTGAAGTTGACTATAGTGTTTAATTTAAATATAAGTGATAAATAAGTTGATTTAACATATTTGAAAATGATAGAATGCAATTTATTTTGTTTTCTATATTACTCTCATCACCTTTATATTATTCCTTTAAAGGTCTCTAAAAAAAGAGATGGATAGATGAGTATTTTAGAAAGCTATTTTTAATGTTAATTCTCCTATTTAGTATAGTGAACAATAATAGTTGATTTTTGACTTACTTTTGTATTATTTTTAGAGATTAATTCTATTTGAAATTTAATTTTTAACATTTAAAATTCTTTCAATGAGATTTGATTAAAACTTCTGAATTGAATTCAATTAGTAAGTTTCAAATATGCTATAAATGAATTCAGAAATTTTTTTCTTTAATGAGTGAAGATGTATTTTCTTTAATGAGTGAAGATATATATAGTTTTCATTGCTCATAATATTGAAATAAAATCCATTACATAACTTGTACCAAATTTCATGTACCTCTTTACATAACTTGTAAGTTGATCTACTTTCCTTTCTAACCAACCTCCACAGTTCTACTTGGGCAAGATATTCTTATTCTTCACAAGTCACTTCCATTAATGTCTTGATATAGAAGAAAACTTCACAATAAATATTTTTTTCTTATTTATTAATGGATATTTAATAGAACTACATTAAATCAAAATCATCATACAAATATCTTAAGCAGTCTTAGATTATAATGGAAGAATCATGAAGTTACAAAATGCATTGCCTATTTTTCTTTGAGGACTTTCTTAGCCTTGCAACATAGGATTGAAGTGAACTTCAAACCTTTCACACTCTTTGTAACCGCAATAACACTACAAGATTTCACAGATTTATCGACGGACAGAAACTGTCGGTAAGAGATTCAGACTTCGTCGGTAATTTTTTTACCGACTAAATCACCAACGAAAAGTGTTCGTCCGCATATCTTTCATCGGTAATACCACATTCCGTCGCGAAGTCAGTCAGTAAAAGAAATATTACCGATGGTTTTACAAACGGAAATTGCGCGCAAAAAAAAAATTCTCACTCGAAATATACCGACGAATTTATTTCGTCGGTAATAGTGGCATATCCAGTAAATATGTTGCAGCTCTTGGTAAAATGCCGACGGACAGTATCCGCCAGTGAAACCATCGGTGATTGTGGCATTTCCAGTAATATTTTTTAATTCTCTGTGAAATGCTGACGGATACATTCCGTCTGTAAATCCATCGATGGTATTTTTAAATTTTTTTAAAAACATTATTTAGAATAAATAATATAAAATTATATAAATTAATAGTAAAAAAACCAATTATGCAAATAAATTTTATTAAACATAAAAAATAAAGTTAAATAATATTCATTACAAATTGAATGTGTTTCCAAAAAATATTAAATTAGCACAATGGCGGAGCTGGAGGAGGAGGAAGAGGCTGGTTATTATACGGCCAAAAAAGGGAGCACATGTATCACTACTTTGTGATGTCATGTTCATGACCATTTGGCAAAGTTGTTCATAATTTGCCGAGACTTGCTCATATTTCTCGGTGAGATGAGCTGTGTGTTGCTCATAATTCGCCGATAGTTGCTCATATTTTTCGATGAGAAGAGCCGTGTGTTGCTGCAAGGCCATGAACTCCTTATATTGGGAGCTCCCAACGGTTGAGACACTACGGGCCGCCCGCAAGTTCTCGGCTGTAGTGTTGGAGAGCTCGTATACCTGATTTTTATCGAGTTCACTTGACAATCCTACCTCCATCCACAAATCTGGATCGAAATCCGGATGGGTCGAAGGATCGTCCCATATCTCTCCCTCAACCGGCTATTATAGGTCTCCTGAAAATGAAAAAAGAAATCATCATATTCAATTCAATAAAAACAATAACTTACAAAATAAAATGGTTGAACGAACATACCACAAAGTGTTGAGCGCGGTTGTTAACGAACTGTTGCACCCCCTTTTGACGATCTTGACTCCGCACATGCATCTCAACAAACAACTCCATTGGGCTCGGCTCACGTCCAAGAGACGTAGCCTTTAAGGAAAAAAAATTAATTAATTAACAACAAAGTATTTAAAGATATGTTTCATTTAAATTAATCTTACCATCTGTTTTGCATGTGCAGCAAACAGAAGAGAGCCACCGGTGTGCGTTGCCACCGAACCATGAATTGGCTGGGATGTATAGCGGTTTGAAATCCCTCCAAACCTTGGAGACCGTTATCTCTTGCATTTTTTTTTTGCCTTCTTTTGTGCTTCATACAAAAAATCACGCAACCTACTTCCATAGTGAGAAATTAGATTTTAAAACACAATTTTTTTTTAAAAAAATATTGTATTGTTTTCGATGTTACCTAGTTGCCACATGATTTTCCCATATCCTCCTCACAACAGTGTCATGTGCACTGTCCTAGGTGAATTTGTCTTGTGTATAAATAATTAATTTTAAATAAAAATAATAATTTATTTACAATTATATTAATAATTTATTAAAAATAAGCTAGAAATTAGAAATTAACACCAACCTCAAATCTGTCAAACCATGCATCGATTTGAGGTATCCATTCAGGATGTCTGGATATCTGACTCTATTGAAATAATAAAATCTCCATCGATGATTTAAACGTCGATGATATTACTCGGGCGGCCTCAATGTTTGTGAACCTAAAAATAAATTAAAGTAATGAAATATTGATTAGTTGTTCATAAATTATGTTATAATTAAAAAAAACTAAAACCGAAACAAACTTACATTGAAAGGTCGTCCTTCCACCGTGCCTCGTATTGCGGGTGAATTGATTCCGCTGTGAAGGCATCTCGCCTCTGCGCTGTGAAACTGCGCTGGAAGAGGCAGCATTGGTAGACGGTGCAAATGCCTCTTCTTGATGGGAACCTAAGGACATGTCATCCTCGCTGCTAGAAGAACTAGCTGCGATCCTATGTAAGCGACGAGATGTTGATTTCGTTCTACACAATTTTATACGAATAATTATATAATTAAATTCGATGACTAAAAAACAATTCGGCAGCACCTCCCCTATACTGGAGACAACTCAAAGTTTTCAAACCTGCAAATATTGACAATAGCCACAACCAATTGACCCCATTCAAAAATCTTGTATATAACCTAACATCTATACAAATAACAATTAAAATTAATGGAAATAATTAAACACATATCATGCAATAATAGAGTAAAATTGAGAGCAAATAATTAAATTTTTTTCCTACATATTCAATTACTAATTACAAGGTAAATTCAATAATAACAATTAAAATTCAACAAAGTATTCAATTATTATCGCAATACAAACAATAAAATATATTGAATAAATTAAAAAAAAACTATAGACTAACAATTAAAATTAATGGAAATAATTAAACACATATCATGCAATAATAGAGTAAAATTGAGAGAAAATAATTAAATTTATTCCTACATATTCAATTACTAATTACAAGGTAAATTCAACAATAAAAATTAAAATTCAACAAAGTATTCAATTATTATGACAATACAAACAATAAAATATATTGAATAAATTAAAAAAACTATAGACTAACAATTAAAATTAATGGAAATAATTAAACACATATCATGCAATAATAGAGTAAAATTGAGAGAAAATAATTAAATTTATTCCTACATATTCAATTACTAATTACAAGGTAAATTCCACAATAACAATTAAAATTTAACAAAGTATTCAATTATTATGGCAATACAAACAATAAAATATATTGAATAAATAAAAAAAAAAACTATAGACTTTAGGAATGAAAAATGCTTACCTTAATAATGTGTTTATTTCAAGACTTTATCTACATGATAAAAATACACCAAAACAAAAAACATAACAAAAATAACAATAGCTAAAACAAAGAAAAAAAAATCTTGAAGTAAAATGAAGTAGAGGAAATACATACCTTTTAATTTGCTGAAGATTCAAGTAGAGATTGCAAGCTAAACAAACAAAAGATTTGAAGGAGATGAGAGGAAAAAAAACAAAAATGAAAGATTGATAACGGAGCAGATGAAAAATGAACTGAAGGGGCAGTCGCTGGGATTTATAACGTAGTTTTTCCAATGGAATAACCGACGGACATTTAAATAATATTAATTTTAATTATTTCGTCGGTGATGTTTTGAAAATTCATCGGTAAATTTTGAATTTCGCACCAGAATTTTTAATTACCCTCCATATTTTTCGTAGTCCATGGGTAATTCCGTCGGCAACTACACGCGGTCAGAGATGCATTTAATACCCCGCCCTTTGGAATTCACACCGTTCGTCGGTGATTTGGTCAATGATTATGAACTGCCGATAAATGCCGACGGACTGTATCTGTTTGCAAAGTCGTCAGTGATTATGACATTTCCACCACTCTCTGTGAAATGCCGACGAACGAAAGTCGTCCGCAAAGTCGTTGGTGATTGTGGCATTTCCAGTTAAGCTCTCTGTGAAATGCCGACATACATAATTCATCTGCAAATTCAGAATATATCGACCGAAGTCTTCCATCGGTAGATATCGACCAAATTACACACGGAAAAGTGTCTGTCGGTAATTCTGTTGGTTTTAAGCGAATATCTGGTAGTGTAAGCAACCATTAAATTGAATTGGCTAAGACAAAACATAAAAACAAAGTAAAAGAAAAGACTTGTGAAGATAAGGCACAAAAGCATAAAATCAATGGAAAAAAAAAAGAATTTCTTTCCTAAGGAAAAACTTGTGCAAGCTACCCAATACTCGTAGCATAGATGTAAACAAGTAAAAAATCTAATTCTATGACAATTAACCTTTACTAATGAGGAAATAAATGTTTTTTCCTATTGTTTTAATTTGTGATTCATATAAATATGAAATCACCTATATGTAACAACATCATTTCGTAACTACTAAATCATTCTGGTAAGTTCAACATTATTTGGTTAATGGCATCCTTGTTACCACTTGAGTGCAAATTTGATACTAAATATAAGGTGCTAAAGAATGGCTGACAACTATATGAGAATAAACTATAGTCGTATTAGTATATATCGGTTAAACAAAAAGTGGTCAACCATGGCCAATATAACATATTGATTACATATCATCAAAAGTTATATAGCTGCCACATGAACATATTGTTATAGAGATATCTCTACGAACTATATGTAAAAACAATTCAAAAAACAAATTGTCATTTAATTTTATGATAATTAAAAATCCTAACTAGTTTTCAGAGGTTCTAGGTAAATGATTGATTATAATAAAAGAAAGATTAAATTTATTATAAAATATACTATATAAGATAAGTTGATTCATGTTTGTTTTTAATGATAAAAATATAACTATTGTACTTACTAGCTAAGAATTTCCTTAAACTAATATATGTGCTTTTATTTTCAAAGATAGACTACTAAGATTTAAGATGGTGATTTGAGATCTAAACTCGACAATAAGGCCTAGTCCTCACTTTTAAAGTATGGGTGTTGGACTCAAAATGATAGTAGATAATAAATTAGGATTTGGCTTTTTCATTTTATTATGTTCTAAAATGGGTCTAAAAGCACCACTTATGTTCAAGTGTTCGATGTTTAAGCAAATACAATTGCTAAAATAAAAAAGATAAGTTCAACAATAACAGATTCTTCTTATGTGAGCTTTGCAACAATAACTCAATAATCTGTTGTTTTTCTTTCTTGGGTTAACAAAGTGGTAATAAAGACAAGGGATAATGTGGTACAAGAGAGACCACACATAAAAAAAAAAAAGAAACTCTTCTTGGAGGAAATGAGAAATTGTCGAGTAGCCATGACAAGACATTTAATTTTTTTATTATCAACAAAAGATGAGAATGGTGCAATAATCATAATAAGATGATTTCTAAACACAATCTAATTTTCAAGATCTATGAGACTTTCAAAATTAAAGGGGAGTGTTAGAATTAATTTTGAAGTTAAAGTGTTTTTTGTTCTTCCAAGTGTCTCTTGGGTATATGTATAACTATTAAAAATGTGTTTATCTTTGTAAATCTTTTAATTTTTATAAATTAGTATAAATATACATGTTTAAAGTATTGTAATCTAAGTAAGTCCATCAAAACTTTCTCTCATTTGAGTGTTAACGAACCAATTTAACCCAAAAGCTTAAGTTGTTAGGTGAGGTCCCAATATATGATTTATGTTATTCTCTAACACACCTCCTCAAGTGAAAGCCCTTTGGGCTTGAAACTTGCACATGCCTATATTACCTTGTACTTAATTTTTATCAAATAAATAGAGATGGTGAGATTGGAATTCGTGACCGCTTAGTCATAAAGGCTCTGATACCATGTCAAAGAACCATCTCAATCCAATAGCTTAAACTGTTAGGTGAGATCGCATGATATGATTTATATTATTCTCTAATATTGAGAATACATAATACACTACTAAAAAAGGGGACTATTAGCATCTGATTTTAGCAACGGATAATTCCGTTGCTAAATTCAGCAACAGATTTGCAACGGATTGCATATTTATTATTTTTTTAATATTAGCAACAGGCTTTAACAATGGAAAATCCGTTGCTAAAGACAATATAGAATCTGCAACGGACTATCCGTTGCTGATTAAAAAAAATATTTAAATTTTAATATAAAGCTAAAATTACACAGACCGTTGATAAGGTATTTTACTTTTACAATCTCAACCGTTAATTAGCAATCCTAATCTTACACTCTCTCCCCTTCAGAAACGTAAACAGAACAATAAACAAAGAACCCAGAAAATGCTAATTAACTTGCAGTGAATCTTCATCCCCTTCGTCCCCTGATAATAACATCCATAACAGTAGAAAAACAATTAACTTAGCCCTCTCTCTTCATCGATCTGATCTTCCTTTGTCCCTAATATTTCTCTTCATCTTCTTCTCATTCGTCTCCAACATCTCGAGTTAGGCTAGGCCATACCAAACGTCAAATAATCTTACCTACCACATTTTCAGACTCAGAGGCTCTCTGCTCTACTCTTTTATGGGTAAAGCTGAATTCTTTTAGGGTAAGGTAATCAGTATCACTGACCCAATGAATTTAGAATTCTTGCACACTCTTGATGTTCAGATTCTTGGGGCTGTAGCTGTGGCTATTGTGGCCATTGTTATTGGTGTTGTCTTTCTCTTCTCCTATAAAAAGCCCAAAGGTCTGAGCTTTTTCTTTTCTTTTGTTCTTAATTCTGTGCTTTTTTATCCTATGTTTTGTGCATGTTGATTAAGTTTCTGTTAGGAAGATTGGATATTTTACGAAGTTTGTGATTGTTCTATGAAATTTGGGTTATGGGTTTTCCAAATCTTCAGTATCCATATTGAGAAGGATGGTTCTTGATGTTGAATGCAGTTCAAGCTGCGCAAATGTTATACTCTAACATAGTAATAAATGGATTGTCATTTTAAGTTTGCTTGCTGTACGAGGCTTTGATGCGATTTTTATTAGCAATGGTTGCTCTAATTGCATACTCTTCTATTTCTGTATCTCTGAGTTACTAATTTTAAGGTGATATAGGCTTTGCTGTTTTGTTCTACGGTTTCTCTTTGAATGATTTATGGTTGTGTAAAAGAGCCTTATACTTCATCATGGATTATGGAGAGCTAGTATTGTTGTACCACAGCTAGAACTTGGTGAACTCCCCATGAATGAGGTTTTAATGAGCAAATTGAGATTCTCTCAAGCGCCTAGATTGAAGTTCATTATTAACTAAAGCATGAGTAACTAAGTGGATTGGCTTTTAGCCTTTTTGTACTTTTGTTTGCTCGTACGTTCAATCCCTTAGATTTTACATTTGAGCTAACTTTATGTGAAGTTTGTTTTGCCTTTATTCTTTCTATCAATGTATTTGTTGTGTTTTATGAAGCTAACTAATTTTTCTGTTTGATTACAGGCTGCTTAGATCCAGAAAATTTCAAGCAGTTTAAACTTGTCAAGCGTGTTTAGTTGAGCCACAATGTGGCAAAGTTCACATTTGCACTTCCTACACCTACTTCTGTTTTAGGCCTTCCCATTGGACAGCATATAAGTTGCAAGTTCAGTTCTTTCCTTCTCTTTTTATGAATTTTTTATGTTTGTCTGTGTCAATCGTTTCTTAATCCAGTGTTTTTAAGTATTAACCATTCAAATGGCTTCAATTATATTAATTGATATGATGGAAAGTTGCCTTAGTTGTTACCTGTCCCTGTCATTGTTTAGTTCTTTTATCAGCTTCTTCCCTGTCATTGCCTTAGTTGTTACCTGTCCCTGTCATTATTTAATAAAAATAATATATTCAGCAACGGAAAATCCGTTGCTAATTCGTGAATCAGCAACGGATAATCTGTTGCTGCGAAATCAGCAACGGAAAAATCCGTTGCTGAAAAATCAGCAACGACAAATCTGCATCAGATTTTGTCCGTTGCTGATTCCGTTGCTAAATTGTTTTAGCAACGGATTTTAGTATTATCTGCAATGGAATAATCCGTTGCTAATTAATACATTTTTTAGTAGTGATATAAGAGTTTTCTTGCTTCTCCCCTAGTTATTTCTAACACTTATTTGGTAGAGAAAGATCATCGGTTTAATTAGTTCAAATAAGCAAGTTTCATCAAATTCATCATAAAAGGTTTTCGACACTACCTCCCATGTGTCCTTGGTTGTAGGAAGACGGATGAAACCCTGCATCAAGGAGGGGGTCATGGAGCTGATAAGCAAACTCTTGACCCTATTATTCTCAGCAATCCATATGTCAAAAGTGGCTTCTTCCAGGGCTGGTTTCGCCGTAGCATCAGTGAGAAATCCGAGTTTGTTGCAGGTGCCAATACGCATCTCCATTGGTTGGGACTATAAAGGATAATTGTTCTCATCTAGGGTTCATCCAGTGAAGAATGGAGCATTATATGATTGAACTTGTTGACCTATCACTGGAGGTTGTGATCTTTGAATGATGGATGAGTCAGTATCCCCATTTAATTTTACGAAGACTCCGGGAAGACAGGTACGTGATTGGAAGAGTATATTTCTCTTGTTGTACTGTGCAAATTCTGATTTCGAGATGACAGGGAAGAAAAAACTTGTGACTGAGAAGGCTGTCAAATCTTTCTATGGTGGCGGCAGGTACCCTAGAGAACTAAGATTGCAATGAACAATGGCTGCTGCTCTGATACCATGTTGATATTTGAAATTTTCTGTCATAAATTTCAGCTTGTACATGTGGTAGATATATATACTAGTTTTACAATTCTAATAATAGGTAACTTCTAGTCCTATTATAACTTGATTCTAGGCCAAAGTATATTGATGTGCTGAAACCTATAAAGGAAATAAATCATACAATCATGTATTTACAGCAACACAGCTCACGCTAACATAATGGTGAAGAGAAAACAGATTAGTATGACTGAGAAGAGTCTGTCAGCTAGTCAAGGTGCTTCCCCAAAACCAAACAAAAGGTGCTAAGTAATACACTGGAACCAGCTAAGACGATGACGGGCAAGTCTTCCTTGGCTGCCAAACATGATCTTATCTTCAAGTAAGGCTATCGTCTTAAATTTATACATTGATCAAACTAATGCCAAACGTTATCAAAATGTTCTCTGCTTGACAAGGTCTCTTTGATATCGGGATTCACATTTCATCATATTCGATTTGGCCCAAGTTATAACAAATATTAACTCTAAAGTGAGCCTTGCTTGTATTTAGTGCTTTCAAAGCAAAGAAAAATAGTTTGTAATCCTTTACTATGAAGATAAATTCCGTAGTACTAATTCTGCAAGCTATCAAGTACTGAAAACCTACCATCTTTCCACACGGGCTCCTGAGTTTTAACACCATGGCGCCATTTCTCAGTGTAGGCGGATAAAGCAAATGTTAAAGTTTGACAGTCAAATGAGTTCTCTGATCTTTCTAGCTATGCCCGCAAGCAAGTGGGAATCAGCAGCTCTGTGGCCATACTACATATTTGTATAGTCAATCTCCTTTAAGGAATGAAAAAAATAAAAATAAAATTCAAGTATCAAAACAAACTAAATAATTAATCGGTCCTGTTTTGTTTTCACATTGCCATTTTCTGTGGTTTTCTAGTTAATGTCTATCAGACTACAACGCAGAATGTTGAGGGATGAAAAGAAGATGCCTGGCATGATCGAGAAGAGTCTGTCAGCATAGCCAAGGAGACTTCCCATAACCAATTAAGAAGTTGCTAATTCTAACCACTTGTCTCATAGTGTGGGCAAGTCGTCCTTGGCTACCGAACATCACTCTTATCTTCATGCAAGACCATCATCTCAATGAAATGACGCCATGTCAATCAAGGGCATGTACGTGTGGAGGAATAAGAAAAAGGGAAGGCTTAGCATGAAAAAGAAAAGCCTGTGAAGTTACCTAAGCTGATGACTGCCTGGGAACCTCAATAGAGATCAAATTTGTATATTTAACTAAGCTCGACACCTCAATGTGAGCTCAGGCAAATCATCATTGGCAATAAACAAGACCCTTTTCATCATGTTAGACCTTTCTTCTCAAGTTCTTGCTCAAATGGTTTGATGAATTCAGGTTTCTCATGCTGCCCTTTTATACTTAACCAGAGAACAAAGATTAGATACAAACGGTAACACTATTTGGTTCTCTTCAACCATGATCACTTTTCTCATTTAGCTGCCCCATAATTGAATATACTCACTGACCCTCTCCCATGTCGAAATGGTTTTGACCTCAATTTAGAATAAAAAACGCATTAGATCTTATAGCAAGAGGTGAAGGTGACACCTTTCTTGATTCAATTGTTATAAGATAGATACAGTTTTCTGCTATCCGAAGCTTTTTCCCACACTTCACAATTGGGTCAATATTCCAAATTCTCGGCATCAACCAAATTGAGAGGCTCCCCACCTATAAAGCAAACTAAAGTCAACGCATTTTCCACAATAGGATAGGAGAGGTAGTTTTGCATTGGTTGACTTTGTAAAGGTTCTTGCATCAACATGACTATCTTTGCTGATAATGAGATGTTCAATGGGTTAAAGGCATAAAGACAAAGATAGATGAAAACTTCGTATAGGATAAATGACTGCCTATATAGTTAATTAAAAAGTAATAGTGAAGTTTTGCAGCCTTTGATGATCCAGTAGGGTTTGTTTGTGTGTTTTAAAATGTTTTTTAAAATATTTTTTTATTTAAAAAATATAAAATTGATATTTTTTAATGTGTTTTTGAATGATTTTGATGTGTTAATATTAAAAATATAAAAATATAAAAAAATAATATTTTAATGTATTTTTAATTAAAAAACATTCTATCACAATAAAAAATTTAGAAAATGCATTTTTCTACAAACTCCTTGAAAATTAATTGAAAAGGTTGCCAATGAACCAAATCTCTGTGCACTCCCAATTACAAAAATGGAGAAAGTGTAGTTCAATTATACCAAAAGTGAAATGTAGTGGTAGAAATAAACTTGTTGAGGTCCAAAATGTGCAAGAAATTTCTATTTAGAAGAAAATCTAAAATATTATATAAATACTAAAATATTAATTTGTCCATTAAATAATATCATATATATTATTTTAAAATAATTTTAAAAATTTATTCAATCAAGTCTCTACTTGATTTTTCTAGGTATAGAATTGTAATTCTATGTATAAATTACACTCTAGTCTTCAATTTCTAAAACTTATTTGCAGTCAAGTCATACTTGATTAATCATCATATTTTAATTTCTGACCAATGGTTCTTATGTGTGTGACCCATTAAGTTCCCTAATAAGTTGACACAAATATAAATCACAATCCTAAATGAAATAGGATTAAATAAACTAAATAAATTAATTTATTATCAATTCAATAATTGATTGATTTATATTTAAAGATCAAGTACAATGTCTAGCAACCTGTCATAATTCTCCAAATATTAGGAAAATCATAAGTAGTTTGACTTAACCTTTCGGTAACTAGTTTTTCAGTGTAATTATTATCCTTTCATCAATAATGTTTCAATTTAAACTTTATAATATGGAGTGTGTCTACTATGTCAAATCATGTTTGTTCTTAACACTATAGTCATTGATTCTTTTAAATAATATGTGAAACTCTTTACAAATCTCATTTCATCTTACGCAAGGATTTACAATCAATACTATTTAAGAACAAATGAAATTTTTTTCCTAATTCACCAAGGGTGATGAATCCTCTCTTGATTACTTAAATACCTTTATATAGTTCATGTTATACCTAAAAACTGTCAATTTGTTGCCCTTGATTAAGACAACGTGTAACAGGATCAAAATATAACATTTTTTATATAAGATAACTTAGTGATCTTAAGTCTAAGAATCACTTACACAACCATCACGTGAGCCTTTTTATAAACATAATTGATCTCTCCATATGGAATTCTCATACGAGTTAATTCAGTGAACATATCATCTGACAAGCATTTACATATTAGCTCTAGGTATCCCTCATACCTCAGTTTATAAGAATAGTTTCTTCCTTTCACAAAAGAAAGAACATAATATGTATTAAACTAAACATATCTAATTAATATCTAGTCTTAATAGAGTATTGACCAGAAACATTTTAGGAACAATGCTTTGATGCAATAAGAATTACATAATTATAACAATTTTATAAATTTTTTTTGCTAAACATTTTTGTCCCAAGAACTTTATCTTTACTCTAGATTCATTGATCAAATATGTAATTCATTAATAAAATACTTAATCAATATTAAAGATAAATAAACCTTTATTATTAAATTAAATATATTTACATGATCAATATTAATGCCCCGTGTAACCAACTAATTAGTTACAATGCGCGTGTATATATATATATATATATACACACACACACACACACACACTAACACTTTGTTGTACTGATACCCTATATTAACTTATTGATCAACAACTAGAGGTTCATTTAGGATTTATTGAGCATAACATTTTATTCACAGTGCATGATGACATGGTTTGCCTTTGGGAAATAGTTTTTGTGCTGCGTAATCTGTGATATGGCTAATAACAATAACTAAATCCATGATTAGTAGGAGGTTTGTGCAATTTATTATTGCTGCTTGTTTGTTTCCTGAGGTTTTTTTTTTTTTTTTTATCTAGCCTTAGCTGGTCGATCGTTGCATGACTCCTTATTCACCCCTAGTAATATATCCTCATTAACAAGCATTCTTGAGTTTGTCATTATATTGACTTGTTAAGCAACAACTATCGCTAGTCCAATTAAGATTTATTGAGCTTAAAGCGAGCAAAACACTCGATTGACATGAAGTAATAACAGGTACCCCAATAGATTGTTTGGTGGAATTACATATCGATGTTTTTCTTGGACAAGCCCTTCACTTTCCTATCTCGCATGCAAGTCTGCAACCTTCTGCATGCATTTTATGCAGTATCGACTTGATAATAAAGCTGTTAAGCAAAAGGAATTTTGGAGTTAATATCCATTGATTAGAGTTTTTTAATTATATGAAGAAATGAATTCTAAATTTATAAATGTCTAGATCACCACACTACAGTAATTTGTTCACTGCTATAAGGCTACTGCAAATCTTGACTATGAATGACCTGCAAAACAAGATGGAGAAAGAAACGCTGCATCCTAAAACCTAGTAATGAAACATTGCAGGGATTCGGCCACCATCTATTTTTTTAACACAACATTTGTCTGTGCATTTTGCCGGCGCTATGTGCCTGTTATGAAGTATGAAAGTTAATCAGATTGCAAGCTGATGTCAAGATCCTATGGTAGAAGAAAAGAAGGACTGACATTTGAGAGGAGCCTTCCAGCATAGCCAAGGAGTTTTCCTAGGATCCATTGGTTCTAGACAGTGTGTGTGTGTGTGTGTGTGTGTGTGTGTGTGTGTTTGCTGAACCCAGTTGAAGAAAAGGAAATTAACTGACACCAAGATCATGTCGTAGGAGGACTGTCATGGTAAGAAGAGAAAAGCCTAATATGAATGAGAAGAGCCTGTCATTTAGCCAAGATGATTGCCTGAAGCCAGAAAAAGGTTCTGAGCATATGCAGCCTAAATTTGAAACATCTTTCAAGGGCTAACGAGCAAGTCATCCTTGGCTAGAAAACAGCACTCTTATCTTCATATTTGACCACTCTTCTTCTCGTATATCTGCAATGCAAATACCTAGTGTTTGAAGCCTATTTATAGCTGAAATGAATAATCGTATTCAATGAAGGTTGCAAATACAATATCTCATCATAATTCACTTGCATTTTGCCTCCTCATAGACATCTATTCTCTGATCCTTCTTTATTTATGTCAACCTCTTAATTCCCATGATGGAATATATTCCTTCCACTGCTCTGGCCGACTATGCTACATTTTACTCAAATTTCTTAAACTGTAGTTTCTCTGGAGAAGGAATAGCCTTCAAGGCTTTAACTGGATAATATCAATAGGCACATTGGCTAGGGATTTTGCTATGAATCAAATTACCAGACCCTTTAAAGGCTATTTCAAACATTTGGCTGTCACAACCAAAATTTTCTCTGCTTGACTGGGCCTCTCATTGATACTTGGAGGCACATTTCATCGTTTTCGATTTGGCTTCCAGTGTGACGATTTCTATTACTAAATTGAGCCTTATTCAAATTTAATGATTTCCAAAGATTAATGTATGAATTCTCTTGAAAACCAACCATTATTCAATATGGACTCCTAGGTTGAATTTAGACGCAATGGTTTAGTTGGGAATTTAGTGGATGGAGAAAAAGAATATTTGGCTACCTTTAATTTGTGAGTGCAATGAATTCTGAGCTTTCCCAGTTATGCCTGCAAGCAAGTGGAGCTAACGTTGCTTTCAATCTTTTTTACGTTTTCATGTATGCAGAGCCTCTAAACTTGCATTGATTAGAGGTTTTCTCTTCTCTCAAAGAATTGGAACAAAATCTAATAAAATTGAACGTGAATTTGGACACTTGAAGTCTAGAAGGGTTAAGATTCCATTTCCAAATGGATGAGCAGCTCTCTCTTTCTGCATCTAGCTAAGAGTCCTTTTCAGTCCCTGACCCATATTCAGTATTCTGTATACACAAATGCAAAGCCCAGGAAAAGGAAATTGCTCCAAGCTCTGCCAGCACTTGACTATTATATGTGTCTTCAAGAGTTTTTGCAAAGCCCAGGAGGGCTGACCCCTCCTCTCTCTCTCTCTCTCTCTAATCTTTGTTTCTAGCATGCAATTGTGTCCATGGTGTAATTATGCCCTACTTTTGTCCTTTGTCATGTGAACTCATGCAAATCTCTGTGAATGTGATTATGCCCGATTTATTGAGCTTGATCTTATAAGAATCTTCACTTCAATAAACTATACATTTATTGTTTCATCATTCATGCTTGACAAGATATGAATGTATTGGATAGAGTGCATAATAACCAAGCATTCCAACCATTTGTCTTCAGTACCGGATGGATTGAATAACATGTCGACCGACTATCAATAATTTTGTATAATAGTTTCTTTCCCTTTTTGTATCAATAATTGTTTGCTAAAGTTTGATAGTGTACGATTGCTTCACTTCATTGTAGTATAGAATTTAATTCTAGATTAACAATCTTCTATGAATTGTTTAGATGAATAATTTGAATTGATTTTTTAACTATTGATCACATCATATCTAAATAAAATTTCAATAGTAATACTGAACGGTGTAACTCAACTTATTAAACTTTAAGTTTGCTTTCTAGATGTTATTAGTTCGAGTGTTATAAATCCCAGTACTACTGGAGGTAACGTACTTTAGGGCTCGTGGGATTAGTTGAGGTGCGCGCAAGTTGGCCCGGACACCCAAGTTAATAAAAAAAAATTTCAATAGTATTAGACATGATGTGGGATGACAACATAGTATACATATTGATAAAAATTTAAGAAAAATTTAGTGCAAGTTAAATATTGTTGACGATATTGGTGTTGGTATTGATAGTGATATTAATATTCAGAATATCATTAATAATCTTTAAGATAATAATGATCTTGTTGAATAACAAAAAAAAATTAAAGCAATAATATTAGTTTTAATTTTAGTTTACATAATACATCAACTTGTTGATTGTTAATTAAGAAATTTTATTAACATAATTATACTATAAGAGATTTTTAAGTTATATTATACATAAATTTTTACTTGAACTAAATATTTTAAAATAGTTCAACTTTTATATTATTTATTTTACTTTTATCTTAACTATATAATACTATTATTTACCATTTAGCTCAAATTATCTATATAATTAATTAAAAAACACTTATGTATAATTTTACAGTTTATATTATATTTTCATGTCGTTATGAACAAGCAATTAAGAAGATACACGTGGCTTCCCAAGTTCCCAAGGAATCTGGCATGAAAAAGAAGGGAAAAAACCCGTAAGAAAGCCCCAGCTTGTTCCAGAGCCTTCTGGTCACTGTATTGAAAATTAAAACAAGGAAGCCCAAATCACCACCATGCATCATAATCTTCTTGCATTTAGCCTTTGGTATTTTTCTTTCCTGATAAACCTCTCAGCCTTTTAGCTTTCAAAGGTTGGGTGGAAATGTCGTACTTGCTACCACACTTGCACTCTGGATGGGCAGTGGATCAAGCCATCTTAGCGGAGGAGGAACGTGTGGTCATCATCAGATTCGGTCATGACTGGGATGACACCTGCATGCAGGTGCCTAACCCTCCTCTCTCAGCTTCTTCTTCCTTCTTTCCTGTTTTGATATTTTTTAAGACTACAAATATAGTCATATTATGTAATGGCAAATTGGATCATGGAATGTGAGAAAAATAAAATCTGATTTGAATTAAGTAAAATCTATTTTTAGTAGAATAGGAGGAGAAAAGATTCAAACTAGGAAAGTTTAACCTTTTTGTTCTCTTGCTTCCGTGCATTTTCTCTCCGAGACTCGGACCAAACACAATAAACAACATAGAAGAGACCCGGTTTATGGGCTTTGGTCTACTTCCTAAGTAAGGTCAGTTCTTGCTAGTTGGGCCCAAGTAGACTTGAAAGCTGCAGTCTTATTGGTCACGCGTGTGAGTACAGTGAACGCGCACGGAGAAAAATCTCCATAAGAATCACGGACTATTTCGTTTTAATTCAATCGAAGATAGCGTAGAAAATTCTAGTCCGAGAGAGAGAGAGAGAGAGAGAGAGAGATGTCGTACCTGCTACCTCACTTGCACTCAGGATGGGCTGTAGACCAGGCGATTCTAGCTGAAGAAGAGCGATTGGTAGTCATTCGATTTGGTCATGATTGGGATGAGACTTGTATGCAGGTTTACAACAAATTCCCAACTTTTTTTTATAAATATATTTCTGTGGTTTTTGGGACTTTTAGTGGGTTTTGTGAATGGATTTGTCATAAAATTGCATAATTATGGTGCGTTTGAGAATCCCTCATTTTTTTAAGCCCTAATATTTGTTTTTGTGTTTTGGTGTTTGGTAAAATCATGTTCTTTTTGTGTTTTCGGGTGTTATTAGTGGGTTTCTCGCATATGTGGTGGGTTTCCCGCATGTGGGTATTTTTCTTTGTTTTGTGATGTCCCATGATTTTGGATTTATATTTCTAGTTGGGTTTGGTTTCAATTAAGCTCAAATAGTGAAATTTAGCTGTTGAGTTTATGGGGGAAAATTAGGAAAAGTTTGGAAAATTGATCAATAAAAGGTATTACTCTGGATTTTGGTTCATTCTGAGTATGTGTAAAGGGAGACTTTATTTTAGCAGTGTGCGACTTTCTATTATTACTCGGAATTTTGGTTCATTTTGAGTCTGTGTAAAGGGAGACCCTGTTTTTAGCAGTGTATGCTAACTGTTTGTGAATGCTTGGGTGCATTTTAATGAGTGTTTTTTTATTTTGATATGTAACTTTAAGCTAATTTGACTCATGAGACGCTGCTGAATTGCTAATTTGCTGATTTACATCTTAATAAAATTGGATTCCTACGTGTAGTTTAGAAAGAAAATGTCTTTATAAGTGTGTGAATGTTTGCAATCCTAGATGTTTGATTAATGACTCTAATCTTGTGAACCACCTTAATTATAGAATGCTTTTGGACTATTGAACAATATGTTATTTGAAGATTTTCATTTTATTTTTAGTATTATCATTTTTTTGTGGTTTTTGTTAAATTTGTAGTTTCTGTGAAGGCCATTGAGGTTGTTTGAGACACATTGAAAAAAAATGTTTTGAATTTGAATGTTATATTGATGGCAAAAACTGGGTTCATAGTAGATCTTGTGTTTTATCTCGTGAAAGTGTAACTGGGTTCATAGTAGATCCTGTGTTTTATCCCGTTAAAGTGCAAGTGGGAATTAAATTTGTTGATCCTTGTTAACCTTCAGTTGGAGAAAGTTAGTAAAAGCATTTCCAGTCTTATTGCCCTCCCCTTTTAAACTTTGTTCTTGCCTTACATTTGTTTAGCAACAGTCTACAATTTTGAACTGTTTACAAAAATCTAATTGTCGTTGGCTCTTCCATTCCTTTCTACAATACCCGAGACTAAGTGGAGAATGCATGTCATTGTATGCCCTCTAGATTCTTGTTTGCAAATTACCTTGTTGGTTTATTATTGTCTCGACTTTTTAACCTTAATTAAAAAGAGCTTGCTTCTTGACTGGTGCTTTTGGATTGGTTTGGTTCTGAACCTCTGTTAAATGTACCTTTCCCATTTGACTGTTTTTAGGTGTTTCATTTGTGTGGAAGTGTGTAATGAATTTAGAATCAACAGATACTTGTTGCAGATGTCCTAGTGAATGTGGTATTGTGCAAAGTGAGAAGTTTTGCCTATGTGGAATCTCAGTTGTTAGAGGTTACCATGCCCCGGTTGGTCATTATGAATGATTAAAGATATACCTTTTATGAAAGGATCTCAGTGATTCTAGCCCCAACTTTTTTATAGTTCTGTAGGTTGACAACACTTGCTTGTAACTGCTTCCACTATATATATATATAGTGCTTCTGGATGTTGAAATTTGATGATGTTGAGTTAGTTAAGTTGTTTTCTTTATTGGGGAGATAGCATTTCCAGTTATTGCCTCATTAAACATTTTCATCTCTTCTTTTTCAGATGGACGAAGTGTTGGCATCAGTAGCAGAAACGATAAAGAATTTTGCTGTGATATACCTGGTGGACATCACAGAGGTTCCTGATTTTAACACAATGTATGAGTTGTATGATCCATCTACTGTCATGTTCTTCTTCAGGAACAAGCATATTATGATTGATCTTGGAACTGGTAATAACAACAAGATCAACTGGGCTCTCAAAGACAAGCAGGAATTCATTGACATTGTTGAGACTGTCTACCGGGGGGCAAGGAAGGGTCGTGGTCTTGTCATTGCTCCGAAAGACTACTCCACAAAGTACCGCTACTAGGTACTTTTGCTAATTGTTTGAACTGTAGGAGATTGCCTTGAAAACATCATGCTTGTGTCAAACTTGTCTTTTAGAACAAAAGGGGGGGTGCCCTGGTTAATTCAAAATCTCATGTTGTAATACTGGTTGGTGTGGATAACCAGTTCCATGCTTTGGACATTTAAGACGCATTGAACTCGGCAACTATTCTAGAATTGAAACAGCATTCATACATGTTTTGTAATAGTTGTTTCTGTCTCTGGTAATTGTCAGTATGTAGTACACGCGCACACACACACACGGGTCATCATGTATGAAAATGCAATTGAGCAGTCGACGATGAGCTTCCACAGCGTGTGATTCACAGGTGTCAAGAAAGTGTTGATGGAAGGACAGTGCTCAAGAGATAAGAAAGCAATAACCTTGAATGCACAACAATAATGAATTTTGCATTTTATGTTTCCAGAAGTTCTGTTATTTTGTTGGAGTTATTTACAAATAGTCGAGAAATCTAACAAACCTGTCCCCCAAAAGAGGAGACTTGACTTTAATAGAAATTGGTAAGACAGTATATGAGAGGGCATGTTCCACATCTCTTCCATGAACTGATTATTGCAAATGTTTTCTGAGCCAAAAACTGCTGTGTCCACTTTCTGTGCTGAACCTCACGGAGTGTTTATTGGTTTGTCTGCGTAGCCTGAGTTCTGAATCCCTCGAAGACAATAATAAAAATAATACAAATCTCTGATTCAGTGTCAGTAACCTGAGCCAAATCCGAGAATCTAGATTATGATTAGAGTTTGCTTTATCTACAAAGAGAATACTTGAGCTTCAAAACTTGATGAGGAAAAAGAAAGACAATGGTTGGAGGTTAGGCTTCTCTCCAGCTTGTGGGCCGGTTCATATTCGTCTTGCTTTGTTGTGGACTGTGTAGTTAGATAGCTTTTATTTTTTTATTAATCAGTCGACTTGCTAAAAGCAACATCCTGATTAATCCTTACACTATTGAGGGTAGATGCCACGACTATTGTAATACATAGATTCCAGTACTGCACGAATATATAATGGAGAACTTGTTATTCCATGCTGAAGCAGAAGGATTAATTTCAACATTCCCAGATCCTATGGGATTTTTTTTGATAAGTTATTAGTGTTTGGACAGATAAGATAGGACACACTCTGCATTCTGTAAAAGCAAACATGCTGATGGAAAAGTATTTCAACCGGAAGAACGGAATTGAAGATTCATGTAATTATGTTAAGAAATCTTGATGATTTTAAGCGGTTGAGAGGATGGAGTCACTGAATTAGTTGGTTTTTGGAGGAAAGTGAGTGGATTTATTGGATTGTGGAGATGAGTTTCAGTAAGTTTTTTATTTATTAGTTACTATCTATTGAAGAAGGTGGTGGTGGAGACGATGAGAGGTTCTTGACAGTAACAATAGTTTTGGTGGCAAAGTTGGTGAAGGTAACAAATGGGAGAGGAGAATTTTAATTAAATCACCAAATGCAATCTCTCCCTCCCTCCCTCCCTCCCTCCCTCCCTCTCTTTCTCTCTTATTGTTTTGCTATGCAGAATTGCACCAGCATATGTTTTATATATCTTCTTGGGGATGAACCATTCAAATTGTTTCCTCTTATCAGCAATTCTGAAGAGACATTGTGTAGCAGCAAACAGGGAATGCTCTCAATAAGTAAACTACAAGATAAATCTAGGAATTGCAAGGTGTGGTTATGAACCTGCAGACATTTTTGCCGCTTTGCTAGTTCAGGTTAAATTTGCGTTATTAGAAATGTCAAGGTGAGCGATTTTGAAACCATTACGTGAGATGATGAAGGACTCGATCTTTGTTAAGTTACGAAGAGAATTCCCCAGCAAACAAATTATCAGAGAGATCTAAATGTTTGAGAGAAGTGAAGTGATGTTACTGATGAATCTTGCATCAATCAGTTGGTTGTGAGAAATCTTCAGCACAGCAAATGACTGAGTTTTGCAAAGGCACCTTGGCATATCTCCTTTTAATTTATTTCGTGAAAGATCCAACAAGTGAGGAGTAGGCATGTTCCCCCAGCAAATCTTGGAACTATCTTGAATACGTGTGTGTTGGAATTCAATAAAAAAAAGACAAAATAAATAAATTACCTGAGTAAATCCTGGTTAACCTGTTAAACTTGAGTTGTAAGATCAGAATAATCGTATAAAAAAATTAAAACAAATTATAAAACTTTATTTCCAATCAACTCAATATTAAAGGATACAATTGAAAAAAATTAAGTCAATAAGATTAACCCGCGATTCAAGTCATGAAACCATAATGATCACATAAAAAGCAAATAAAAAACAATTATGAATTGGAATCCCTAATCAAACTAGTATTGAATAATAAAATTAAAAAAAAATAACTCGAGTTAATTCATATTAGCTTTCTAGAAACGTGTTAAGTGCATCGATAACTCCATAAAAAAATAAAATTAATTATGAAAATTAATTTCAATAATTAACATAAAATTAAATGATATTAAATCATAAAACTAAAAATATATTCAATTAAAAAAATAACAAAACAACCTTTTTACTTTAACTCCTTTTCCTTTAACTCTCTAATTTCCATAATTATTTGTTGGGGTCATACAAAGAACATATTGCTCTTTTTAATTGTCTATTTACGTATATATCAGATCCATAGCAATGAATTTTACATCAAGTCCATTTCAAAGTACGAAGTATTACTCTACTTTGGTACTTCTACCTCTTGCGAATTGCTTCAACTACTCCTATAATTGATAAACCAATCAAATACCATGTAATCCCAGCTAATGTAACTTGTAACCAAGAGCTATTTACAATCTCCAATGCAAACGAACCACCGACATGCTCATTCAATCTACCAACCGTCCCTTCTCCTACTTGCAAATGTATTATAACAGCTGCAATTATTGCAGGCACCATTGGTATTTCCCATCTTATGGGATTTGTTTGCCTTTTCTCTTCTCCCCTATTATCTTTCTCAAGCTTCTTTGGTTCTTTAGCATGTGAAGTCTCTGGGGTGGCGCTAGAGCTAGAACTATTGACTGAGGCGGGAAGAAACTGAGTTGATGGAGTCCAATACTCATCATAATATAAGGAACTTGATGGGGTTTGACGAAAGGGCCTTGTGTTCTCTCTTGCTTTCTTTCTTGCTGCAGCAGCCTCCCGAATCTTGTTGATATTTGGCTGAGGAGATTTTCTGACGATCCTTGCCAGCTTTTGACAGGATTCTGGTGAGTCTGATCTTCCTTTTGGTGATTGCCAGTAAAGCCAATTTGAGATTGATCTAATTGCTTGGAAAGCTGATATTCTTGCTTCTCTTTGCAGGTCAGATTCCTGAAATGAAAAATATTCTATGGTTAATCATGTTATAGTTGATGTCAATTGCCATCGGTTCATAACTAATGTTTATTATCCTAATGGTGTGATCAAGTTACCATGGAGTTCTGAGGGTTGGCTTTGTTCATGGCATCAACAAATCTGTTTTGGAATTTTTTCACATCTATGAAAATGTTTGAGACACGCCCTCCGGCTGTATTGCCTCCACCAACTCGTACGCTGCCTCGAGGCTGCTTGGACATCAGGAACTCTAGTGCTGCCAAGTCTGACCTCTCCACAGTCCTGCATTTGTCTCAGGAAAATTAAAAACAAAATGAATTTATTTTGTTATAACTGTCTTGTGTCTCTAGCAGCAGAAATCAATGTATTCAGCTATTTGAAAGATTTATGATCTTTACGAGATGCAATCGACAGGACATGCGTCTATTGCAGCTTGGATTTTGTGCTCAGGGTCAGCCCATTGTGCAACAACTCTTGCTCTTCCGTAAAGTGATTCGATAGCAAACGTTTTCTCTGCAATCAAGGCACATTTTAAGCAACCAACACACTTCACTTCATCGACAAAAACCGCTCTTTGTTCACTTTCTGAGCCAAACCATACTGAATATATTGGTTTGCCAGAGTAGCCACGAAGTTCTGCCATCTTTGCCTGTTCCTGTACAGCAAATGAACAAGAAAATCAAATAAAGAGATATTCTCACATCTAGGCAAAACACAAGAATCTAAAATTGCATTACACTTTGCTTCATCCTCCTAAAGAATGACTCAATCATGTCCTGCTACAAACTTGGTTCGTAATTAAATTGACCGTAATTTAAGAAATTTGACTAGAATTTCTCTTTAACAAGTGCTTCATGATAAAACAAATGGGGTGGTCTTGTAGCTATGGTGACTTAATAATGTTAGAGCTTGAGATTAATTATGTACATAATCGGGCCAGGATAAGAACTCAAAAAAGTTCATCATGTTAGAAATCCTCAAAAAAGTTCATTTGGGTTGCACTAACAAGCAAGCCCTAAGACATCAAAAACCTATCGGGCCAAGATAAGAACTCATTAGCCATGGTTGGGCCACAACTCTCGACATGCACGTTTAAAATCTGTTCATATTTTATCGTTTCTATGTCGATGATAGACCACAGAAACACAACACATCCACGGTCGGAAAATTCAACCTTAGTTTCTCTAATGTATGGATAATAACAAACTGACCTTATCGTAAGCCAAACGTGAATTTGGATCAGACAAAAGTGAATAAGCTTCGTTGAGTATAATAGCCATGTCATGTCCTGCTGGCCCTGCTATGTCAGGGTGACATCTTTTTTGCAAAGTCCTGTAAGCTGTTTTTATCTGTGAATGATCGCTTGAGCTATCTATACCTAGAAGATCATAGAGATCAAAGTCTGTGATTGATGAATAAGAAGACGATGACGATGATGATGAAGTAGCCCTACATGTCAAAGAATAGTTACATGTTTTCCTAGACGACGTCGGAGGGAAGGAAGTGAAGGTTTTTGGGGTTAAGATTCTGGTTGTCATTGAAGCAAATGGCGTGTATAAAGAAGGCAGGCAACCAGCAGGCATTTTGTTCTCCTCACACAAAAGATAACAAATGGTGGGGGGGAAGGAGGTTGTAGATTTGTAGCTTCTATTGGTTCTTTGGAACTAGATATTTTAGGCAGGAGGTTCATGACATGAGATATTTCTTTAAAAATGATTGTCTCGTGCAAAAATTCAATTCACTGAAATAAAAGTGAAAATCCTCCTTTTAAAGGAGACGACGACTAGTTATTTTTGTTCACAATAAAATATATGTTAGATACTTAATCCAAAAGCTGAAAAGAAAAACAAATTATGTGGTATTGTTATTTTTGGGAAAAGGATTGAGAAAAAAAGTACCGCTGTTGAATCAAAAAAATTTTGAACCTAAATAAATATTTAGTCCCGGAGAGGTGTTGTTATTAAATCCAACTTAGTGGATTAACTATAAAAACTCCCAATTAAATTTTTATCTAGTTAAAGTTTCAAATTAAATTGTATGAGTGTTGTTTTAACGTGATTTAATTGACTTGATGAGTCTAAAGAATACTTAGACGATTAATAAAAAACATGATTTGGATTTAAAATTTAATTTCAAGATAATATCTTTTTATATTGAGATGATGACATATTAGATCTACCCGAGTTTTGAGACTTAACTTGTTAAACTCGCAACTCGGATCATGAAGTAGTTCTTTTAAGTTATTTTTTATTTAATGATATGATAACAAAAATAGATACTCGCAAAATTGAGCATCAATCAAATATCAAGATATTTGTTTGAAAATACGATAACCTTATAGAAAATAAAAACAAATTATGAATACTAATTCAAAATCAATCACATATTGAAGGATAAGATTAAAAAAAAAAGAGCAAAAAAGGATTCAATCGCAAGAAAGAAAATTAGAAGATGATAATTTGATATTGTTATTAAACTCTATCCAACAAGTCAACCTTAAAATCATTTAACCTAACTTCTTATCTAATTCGGGTTTAAAATTAACCCACATATAAGTTGACTCTAAGTAACTCAGTTGACTTGGTGAGTCTAAAAATTATCTAGACAATCAATAAAGATATGATTTGACTTTAAAACAATTTTAATATAACATTTATTTCTTTTAATGTTAAGATGATGATATATTAGATCACCTCAGGCTTTGCAATTAACATACAAAACCTGCAACCTGGATTATGAACTCCATATGGTTTAAAAATTTTATTTTTTTATTATTTTTTATTTAATGATATGATAACAAAAATAGATATTTGCAAAAATTTAGCATCAACCAAATATCAGGATATTTGTTTAAAATTGCGATAACCTTATAAAAAGCAAACCAAAACAAATTATAATGACCAATTCAAAATCAATAAAATGTTGAAGAAAGAAATTTTTTTGAAAGTTAGAATTAAAAAAATAAAAAAAAAAGTTATTTAAAAGAAAAACTTAAGGTGTTTCATTGTTCATATAAACAGTGAAGTACCATAAACTTGTTTAATTATTTTAGTAGAGTAGTAGTAACTAGTTTACACGATCGCGCTACATTACAGGTTGAATTTTTAAAAAATTAATATAAAAAAATGTTTAGGGCACATAGAATTATTTGACATTGTTTTTAAACTTATCACAATAAGTTAACTTTGAAACCTTTCAACCCAACTTTTTACCTAACTCGAATTTAAAATTAAATCGTATAAAGGTTGTCTTGATATAATCCAGTTGACTTGGTAGATTTAAAAAGAACCTAAACAATCGGTAATAAATATGGTTTGACTTTAAATATAAATCAATATGATTTTTTGTTAATATTAAGATAATGATATATCAACTTAGGTTTCGTAGCGTAACCCGTCAAATTTATGATTTGGTTGATGGACTACATTGGGTTTAAGAACTTTATTTTTTAAAATTATTTTTTACTTAATTATACTATAACAAAAAAAAGATGCTCGTGAAATTAAGTATAAACTAGGTATTAAATTAAATTTATTTGAGATTACGATAATTTCACAAAAAATAAACTAAAATAAACTAAAAAAATTTAGAAAAAAATTTAAAATAAGATAAATATTGAAGAATAAAATTTTAAATAATAAAAAATAAATAAAGAAAAAAAGAAAGAAGAAAATATTAAAAAAAGCCCCACCTCCTTGACTTATACGATCAGAGGTACGTTAAGAAAGCCAAGACGTGCAAGGAAATAGTTGTTGTCAATTTTGTACAAAAGTATGTTGCAAATTTGTCAAAGTCTCCTCGTACCAGGTGGCGCATATATATATATATATATATATATATATATATATATATATATTGAATGCTCATTAAGATTTGCTATTATCATGTCTAATTTCACTTCAATCCAAATTAAAAAAAAAAAGGTCCAAAAAAAATATAAAACCCTAAAAATTATTTTATTGTTAAAACGAATAATTAGAGTTTTTCATATTTTTTACGTCCGAATGCATTTTCACAGCCTCTTTTTCTTACAATCATTAGTTTAAATGTCTGGAACAGCCTACATGCATTGATTCTAAAGATTTTTAGCATTGAATCCATTGATTATATAGTGAAAAATAATGAAATTGTGATAAAATTAACTTTTCTAAGTTTTTGTTTTTGTATTATAATCTGATTTTTCATGAGTATTTATTTTTGAGTTATATTTGAGTGCTTGCTTCTTCTTTTTTGTATTTTTTAGGTGTTTTTGTATTGTACTTTACTTATAGAAAATAAAAAATATAATTTTCAATTTATAGAGAAACTTGAAAACCCTATAAATAGAAAAATATCAAATTTTCACTTAAATAATATCACATATATTGTTTTAAGTTAATTTTAGAAATTTATTTAATCAAACACTTACTTGATTGTTTCTATATCTAAAATTATAATTCCCTGTATTACTTATATTTTAATTCTTAATTTTTAAAATTTATTTACAATTAAGTCAGACTTGATTAATCATTCCATTTTAATTCATGACTAATGGTTCTAATATGTGTGACTCATTAGGTTTCCTAATATGTTGGCCCAAATATAAATCATATTCCTAAATAAAATAAGATTAAATTAATTTAACAAATTAATTTATTATCAATTCAACAATTGATTGATTTATGTTTGAAGATAAAGTACAAACAATGTCTAGCAACCTGTTATGATCCCCCAAATATAAGGAAAGTCATAACTGATTTGACTTAACCTTTAAGTGACTAGTTTCTCAATGCAATTATTATCTTTTCATCAACAACGTTCTGATTTAGTTTGTCAAATCATTATATTCTCAACATCATAGTCATTGATTATTTGAATAAGATTTGAAATTCTTTTCAAATCTCATTTCACCTTACGTAAGGATTTACAATCAATACTATTCGAGAACAGATGAAATATTTTTTCTAATTCATTTAGGGTGATGAATCTTCTATTGATTATTTAAATACAAATATATTTCATGTTATACCTAACATCTGCCTATTTGGTACCTTAACTTGATTAGGACAATGTGTAGTATGATCAAAATATAATACTCCTTATATAAGATGACTTAGTGATTTCAAGTCTAAGGATCACTGACACAACCGTCATGTGAGCTTTTTTATAAACACAAGTGATCTCTCTATATAGATCACTACTAGAAAATTGATAAATACAAATGGAAATAGCGAGGGAATATTTTCGTCGGTAAATTTCTGATGAATTTTACCGACGGATATATTCCCTCGGTATATACCGAGGGAATTATAGTGGAAAATAAATAATTAAAAAAAAAAGCAAAAAAATGATGACGTGTCATTTTTTACCAACAAAATTACCGATGTAATAAATTCTCTCGGGAAAACCGTCGGTAAACTGTGAGCACTGTTCATCTTGTCAATTACAAAGGGAATCACCGACGGAAAATTCCGTTGGTATTTTACAGAGAGCTCTGGAACTATTCACTTCTCAATTGCACTGTTAATTACTGTTCTTTACAAACAAAATCACCGACGGATTGAAAAGTGGTCGATGTTATTTGGCAGTTTTCTGAGAAATTTAGATTAAATTAAAAATTTTAATTAAATATTACAGACGGAATCACCGACGGATTGAAAAATCGTCGGTGATATTTGACGGTTTCTGAAATTTTTTTATTAAATTAAAATTTTAAATTAAATATTATAGACGGAATCACCGACGAAATGATTAAAAATATTAATATTTAATTATCCGTCTATAAAACGCTCTAATAAAAAGCCTAGAATCCCTAATTTCACAACAAACTCGTCTCATTTCTTCTTCTTCTTCTTCTTCTTCCCCATATGTAAAAAACATCAATATCCATTTCTTTTTCTTCTCTTCTCTCCTCAATTACTTCTCTTCTCCTCCATGCTTAGGTATGTCTTCTTCTCCGTTCTTTTTTTTTTCTTCTCAGTTATTTTTTAATTAGTATACTTTACAAATTTGTTTTTTTTTTTTTTGCTCTTTTTAACTTCACTTGCAACTACATTAAGGTAAGATTTTTGTTAAGATTTTCATAATTAAAAATCTTCTTAAATCAAATGGGTTTAACAAACTTGTCAGATCCAAGATACTTGGACTTGGCAGTCAATTAAGTCTAAGGTAACGTGGGTGTGGCCAACATGCCAGACCCAAGATACTTGGACTTGACAGTTTGTCAAGTTTAAGGTAACGTGGGTCTGGTCAACATGCCAGACTCAAGGCATTTGGACTTGGCAGTCCATCAAGTCCAACACCCAAGTCCAAGGTAACATAGGTTTGGCCAACATGCCGGACCTAAGGCACTTGGACTTGGTAGTCAGCCAAGTTCAAGGTAACATGAGTTTGACAAACATGTCATACTCAAGGTTCTTGGACTTGGCAGTCAGTGAAGTTCAAGGTAACGTGAGTCTGAACTTGAATTTGGAAGTTAACCAAGTATAAAGTAACATGGGTCTAGCAAACATGTTAGACTTGAAGAACTTGGATATTACCAAATTCTAAGGCTTTATGCTTGATCCCAGACAATAATCTATAATATAAGTGTTAAAGACATAATAAATTGCCATATCTCTTCATCTAAATAATTATTCATACTAAGGTAATGATTTCCCTATACTTATAGGTGTATATAAGGTCTTTTAAGAGACTTATCATACTTATTATCTCATTAATGATATGTAAGAGATATTTTTTTTTATTAATATCATCGAAATTAAAGGACTATCTAGCTTTTCCTTTTTATAAAAACGACAAGGTTCAGACTTCAGAGGGTATAAATACCCCCTAAACCATTCAAGTAAAAGGTTCATAACTTCTTATCTCTTAAGATAAAAATACTTCGATTTTATAACATTAACAAACTTAAGACTCTAGAACAAACATCTTTGTTCATGAAATTTAAGGCACTTTTAAGTTATTTAATACCTTTTTCATAAAGATATTAACTTTATCATCGGAGGGTTTTTGAGTCCCCTGATTGAGACTATTTTTATAAGTATCCAAAACTTCTATGAAGTTTTTTAAATTAAAAAGAAGAAGTCCAAGTATGTGAACATATTAATTAACCATTATCCCAAACACTAAATAACATTTTATTTATATATCTTGAATTTTAGAAAATCATTAGATTAAGTTGGTCCATTGAGAACTCTTGAGTCTGTTCCTATGGAGTGTTTATGGAAATATATGGTCATGATAGGGTGAAGACATCACATTATATCAATGATTATCTCTTCTAGCATCTAAATAGTAAGAAAACCTAACTCTTATGAGCTTTTGACATGAGAGCGCTCATGAGTATATAAACTGGATTAACTTATGGTTTTGTTATTTTGAAATGTCTTAAAGGGCAATATATAAGCCCCATTTATTAAGTAGTGTCTAGTGGTATTCATGTTTCAATTGTGTTGGATGAGGTTAGGAGTCTTATCTTCTTTGTGATGATGGGTTTAATCTTGTAAGATTCACCTCTCAGAAACGCTTTAGTCTTGTTTGATAGATTATTGTGAGGGTTTATTCTTGATGGGCTGTGAGGATTTATGAAGAACTTGGAAAGCTACGAGCTAGTGTGACCATAACACAATTCTTTTACCTAAAAAAGCTGAAAAGGCAGGCCTTCTAAGCCCACCAAGTTCCTTGAGAAGGCTTAGTACTACCAATAGTAGTTGGAGTCTTTAGTTTAGTCTTCTTTCTTTCTATATTTGTTCCCTCCTCTATATTTGTAATTTGTTTTTTATATGCTTGAGGTGGTAATGTGTTTTTGTGTTTTGAAGGATTTATTCATGTCCATGGGATTCTCTCTTCACACTCTGTCATGTACAACATCTTCTCCACTTTGGAATATCAATTATATTTCTAATGTTTAAGATTTGCCCTTCTCAATCAATGTTCAACGACAGTGTGTTTGGTATTGTGGTAGCTTTTGTGGTTGTAGTTTGAAAAAATTTGTTTTTATAAAAAGTACTTTTGGTTGAGGTTGGTTTTGTATTTATATATATTTGGTAAAACTGTGATTGAAATTGAGGTTGAACAAAAAGTAGTTTAATGTATTTGATTAAGAATGCTTTTCAAATTGAGGTTATAATATAATTAAAAATGATATATATTAATATTGATGGTTTTTAATTTAAATATTGTAGATTTAACTGCTATTATTACATCATGAAATAAATAATACTTATATTAAATATTTTTTATTGTTCCATTAAACTATCTACAATTCCATTATGTACGAAATCCATCCGACAAGGACTACAGTTTCCTTGGTTTCTTAAGCGCGCAACAACATCAGGTAAAATATTATAAGGAACAAAATTGGGATTGCGATCAAATTCTTCAAATGCTACGTCATCAAGCGATCTCCTTCTAATTTATGTAGTGTCATTGAATAATGTTAAACACTAGTTTTTTGAATAAAACACAATTAAAAATAAAAATAAAAATAAAAATTGATTTTTTTAACTGGGTCGCACCCGATTCAATGCATTTAGCTTTGGACCGGACCCGGTCCGACCGGAATAGTGGAGAGTCTCCACTATTCACGTGAACAGTGGAGAGTGAATTTTCACTCTCCTCTGTGTGGAGACAAAGAGGAGAACACGGGCACGGGCACGAAACAATTGTAAATTAGTTTTCACAAATTGAGGTTTGAACTTAATTTTCAAGTGAGATCCACATAAAAAAAAAATTGTGGTTAGCATTAACCAACCACTTTAAATCACGCTTAAGTTGTTGAGCAATAAGTAATGTTTACAAATTATAAGCATGGATATTATACAAAGCAATGGGTGATCAGGTCTATGATAGAAAGAATTTTCCCATCTTTAAAGCTAGAGAAGTAGATTTTTGATAAATAAAAGAAAAACAAACCTTTAGGATGAGAAAAATATATTTGTGTCTGTTAAAACACAAAGAATGTGTTGGAAAACAAGCTAATTTGAACATGATTTCTATTTTGTCATTTTTCTCCGAATATAATATGAACACGTTTTTTAATTTTCTGAGTTGAAGAAATGAGCATGTATTCTCATTAAAGAGAAGAAAACTAAAAAGGAAAATTGTTTTCTATTGCTAAACAAGGTTTTGGCTTCCCAGAAGCATTTTGACGCTATGGACTTTGATTAGACAGGTTGCCTCAAGGATTGTTTAAGAATGCGCATGTTCTTTGTCTCAATCTCCACTCCGCTCTAACTTAAAATCTCATAGAAAAAGAACTTGCCAGTAGTAACATTTTAAATACAATTACAACATCTGTGTGCAAATAGGACAGACAGTGAGCATAAACACTTCATAGTAGCAATGCAACCCAGATTAAACAGCCTAGAAACTAGTTACTGTCTTGAAGGATCAGTCCACCTGCTCTAGAGCACCTAGGATTTCCCTTATTACCGCCATCAACATCAAGCTTCATTCACTCCCGTGGAGGATATTTACATCCAATCCAACCCACTTGTTTGACTTTGCTACAAGATTCACCATCTCTATCATTGGCACACTTTATATTTGCTACTAGACTCTTCATCGTGTTTATAGGACAAATATGAACCATAAAATCAGCAACAAATATTCTTTGATTTCTAAACTTCCATGAGTACCAAGAAAATGTATGCATATACCATGGTTTAACAGGCGAGTTCCAAACACTAGTAGCAACAGGAAAGTCTCCTTGAAAGTGCATCGTGTTCTCTATTTCCCCCAAGCAAAGGTGATAGTTGTAGGATGATAGTCTGTTTTGTGAAATGTAAAGGCATAGCCTTTGTTCATTGAATCAGAGGTTATATATACAGCAGAGACAATGCTGCAGAGTTTCAACCAAATACAACAATTAGAGTTCTATACTATAACAACCTTATCACTTGTATAGGTCCTCTTCTTCAGGTGATTAGTTAGTGTTTGTTTCAGACTTTGACACTTGTTTACATGCCCCCTCAAGATGGACGGGGTCAATTAGTCCAATCTTGTCTTTAAGAACCCAGAACTGTGATCGGGGAAGGGATTTCATCAGCGCATCAGCTAGCTGATCATTTGAAGAGACATGGGACACTCGTAGAGCACCAGATTGAACCCTTTGTCGATTGAAGTGAAAATCAATAGCAACGTGTTTCATTCTTGAGTGAAACACAAGATTAGAACTCAGCTGGGTGGCACCAATATTGTCACAATAAATGACTGGAGTATGACTCACTGGAAAGTGTAGTTCGGATAGTAAAGAGCAGACCCAACTAATTTTAGCTGTTGTGTCTGCAACTACTCTATATTCAGCTTCAGTGGATAAGCATGTTGTGGTTTGCTGCTTTTTGGAGGACCAGGAGATGGGATTCCGACCAAGATAGATTACTTAGGAGCTGGTGGAGGATAAATCTTCCTTGTTTCCCCCCTAGTCTGTATCAGAAAAGACATGGACTGAATAGGGAGAATGACAATGAAGAAGCAGACAGTGGTGGACAGTGCCAAGTAAATAACAAAGGAGGCGTTTCACCAATTTCCAGTGGACATCGGTGGGCTGGTGCATGAATTGAGAGAGTTTGTTTACAGCAAAACAAACATCGGGCCGAGTGAGAGAGAGATACTGAAGGCTGCCTAATATTGCACGGTAGTGTGTAGGATCAACCAGAGAAGCACCCATGTCTAAGCTCAGTTTACAGCCAGGAGGCAGAGGAGTAAACGTAGGTTTTGCATGGGCCATATTGGTTCAGTGGAGAAGATCCATAATGTACCGTTGCTGAGAGAGAAGCATACCACCAGCGGGATGAGGTTGGACTTCAACCCCCAGAAAATATGTCAGAGGACCCAGGTCTTTTAAGGAGAATCGAGCTGCTAAACAGTGAATGAATTTATTATCTGCATTTTCATTATCCCCTATAACAATGATGTCGTCCACATAAACCAACAAATAAATGAGGTGAGAGTTCTGATGGAAGATGAAAAGAGATGTATCGGCCAAGGAATTAGAAAAACCCGAAGTATGTAGAAAGTTGTGTAGTTCATGATACCAAGCATGAGGTGTCTGCTTCAAGCCATAGATGGCTTTTCTAAGTTTACAGACAAACTCAGGTTTGTCCGGATCATGAAACCCTGGAGGTTGGGCCATGTAGACATCTTCAGCCAGGGTGCCTTGAAGAAATACATTGTTAATGTCAAGTTGGCGAAGTTTCCATCCTTTGCTGACAGCAATGCTGAGAACCAGACGGACTATCGTAGGTTTCACCACGGGACTGAATGTCTCATGATAGTCCAGGCCAGGGCGCTGATGAAACCCTTTGGCCACGAGTCTGACTTTGTAACGAGTCACTGTGCCATCTGAGTTGCGTTTGATCCTGAAAATCCACTTATAGCCAACCAAGTTAGAACCACAAACAGGGGGGACTAAAGTCCAAGTTCCATTCCGTAACAGAGCACTAAACTCCTCATGCATGGCAGATCGCCAATTTGGATCTTTGATGGCCTGTGCAAGGGTAGTGGGTTCTTTTAGGTGAGTGTTTAGTGTGGTAGTGAATGTGAGTTTTTGAATGGATTTGTGAATGTTGTTTTTGGAACGGGTTGTCATAGGGTGGCAAGGGAGAGGTTCTGACAGTGTGGGTATTGATGGTGCTGGAGTTGGGGAGGCCGGGTTAGGGATAGGAGTGGTGGAAGAATCCAGGGAAGAGGTTGGAGTGAGAGTTCGCGCATCAGGTGCAGCCGCAGAAGAGTGTGTAGAAGATGTAGAGGTGGACGATGGGATGGTGATAGCTGGTGGAATCCACATGTCAACTGCGGTTGATTGGCTTTGTGACTCCTGTTTATGTAAAGAATGAGATGGAAAAATATTCTCGATGAAAGACACATGTCTAGACACAATGATTTTAGAGGACTCGGGTTCAAAACATAAATAAGCACTTTGGGTTAAAGAATATCCGAGGAAAATGCATGGTTTGGATCGGGGGTCTAATTTATAAGCAGTGTATGGGCGAAGCCAAGGATAACATAAACATCCAAAACTACGAAGTTTTTCATAATTCGAGGCATGTTGAAAAATAATTGCATAAGGTGAAAGATTTTGTAATGTAGTAGTAGGCATGCGATTAATAAGATAGACCGCTGTAGCAAAAGTGTAAAACAAAAAAATACATGGTAAAGATGCATGAGTTAAAAGTGAGAGGCTTGTGTCTACAATATGTCTATGACGGCGTTCAGCAAAGCCATTGTGTTCAGAAGTGTGTGGGGGGCTTGTCAGATGAGATATTCCATGCATAACAAAGAATTTTGTTAAGGCAATATATTCACCCTCATTATCAGAATACAGAGTCACAATTTTCTCTTTGAAATAATTTTCCATGATTGCTTTAAAGCAAATGAAGGTGTTTTTGACGTCAGATTTTTTCTTTAGCGGATAAAACCATATGTATTTAATGAAGTGATCCACAAAAATAACATAGTACTTAAAACCATCAACAGAAAAAAGAGGTGAGGTCCATACATCAGAGAATATTATTTCAAGAGGTTTATGAGAATTCAAAGTAGAGACAGAAAAAGGTAGCTTGTGACTCTTATTACATTGACACGCATTGCAGACAAAATCTGTGAATACTGAAGACGAATTTAAATTATGCATAGTCAAAATTGTTTTTAAAACAGAAAGAGCTGGATGACCTAATCGAGAATGCCAATTTATAGCAGTGAGTCTTAGACTTGAAAAAGCATGAGGGGTGACAACGCACGACCATTCGTACACACCTTTTTTAGTTGTACCCTTTGCGCGAATTTCCCCCGTCAACAAATCTTTCACAAGAAAACACCAGGGTAAGAATTCAACAGAGACATTATTATCAATGCAAAATTGATATATTGAGAGTAAATTGCGTTTATTATCAGGCACACATAATATATTGGTAAGTTTAAAGGAGTGAGTGGATGATTGAAATTCAGAGGAGCCCAAGTGTGTAATTCTTAAACTTTTACCGTCCCCTATCATAACATCATCTGTGCCAGTGTAAGGCAAGTGATGAGCCAAGTTTTGGAGATCTGCCGTGATGTGATGGGAAGCCCCACTGTCCAAGAGCCATGGAGAAGGACTTGGGGAATTAGTCTCTGCAAGATTAGCCTGCGGTTGCCACGGAGAGGGGCTGGAAGTTTGGTTGTTGAGGGGAACAAGACAGAATGAGGGACACTTTTTCGCTGTGTGACCTTGAATGCTACATATTTGACAATACCCCAGATATGGCCTTGGTTGAAATCGGTTGTTGGTGGTTGTGTTGTGAGTGGCCATAGCCTGTCCTGTGTAGCGGTGTTGTTGGTTAGCAGAGGAGCGCCAATTTCCACCCGAGGTGTTGGATGTGGATCGACCAGCATTGGTGAAGGGATACCTGCCGCTAGTGCGATTGAAGAGATGCGCAGTGGGGGGAAAATTAACAGCCTTGGTAGTTGTCTGGAGTGAGGCTTCAAACATCAATAGTTTTTCATGAAGTTCATCAAAGCTAATGGCTTTCTCCCTGGCTTGCACCGCTCTTACCAATTCTTTGTAGTCATCTCCTAGTTCTTCTAGGATTTTGTCCATCAGATCTTCATTGTCTACAGGTGCCCCTAGGACTGCAAGTTCATCAGCTCTAGCCTTGACTGATTGCAGGAAGTCTGTAATGCTGAGTGTGCCTTTGGTCAGCGATTTTAGATTGGCTTTTACCTGTTTGATGCGACCCCGTGACGGAGTGGCATATGTGGCTGCAAGGATATTCCATGCTTCGCGAGCTGTTGTGGCTCGAGCAATAAATGGAATAATTGTTGGTGTAATGGATCCTATGATTGCGTTCAAAATTAGCTGGTCTTGACGTATCCAGGTGTGATACTCTTGATTTAAGGTTTGAGTGGTGGTATTGTCTGTGGTGGTGGTAAGATATTGTGATGGGCATGGCTTGGTGCCGTCTATGTAGCCTTGCAGGTCATAGCCAATGAAGAGTGTCTGAAACTAAAGTCACCATGACAGGTAGTTGGTGTTGTTGAGTTTCAGCGGAGCTTGAGCTGTAACATTAATTGTTACAAGGGTGGTGTTTGAGGAATCACTCATGGTGATTAAATTGGAACTAGACGGAGAGAAGAAAATTCAGTGCAACTGCTCTGATACTATGTAGGATGATAGTCTGTTATGTGAAACGTAAAGGCATAGCCTTTGTTCATTGAATCAGAGGTTATATATACAGCAAAGACAATGCTCCAGAGTTTCAACCAAATACAACAATTAGAGTTCTATACTATAACAACCTTATCACTTGTATAGTTTCTATTCTTCGGGTGATTAGTTAGTGTTTGTTTCAGACTTTGACACTTGCTTACAATAGCTAGGATTCTTTGTAAAATGCCTACGCACTCTAGCTTCATTTGTTAACAAACCATTTTGGGCAGCTATCCATAAGAATGCTTTGATTCTTTTTGGACCTTTCCATTTCCAAACCCATCGCCAAATAGAGTCCTTGTGACGACTAGGATTCACTTTATTAATTTGCGCATTCCATAGCACTTGAGGGGTAATTAAGGTAATTCCAAGATCATCACTAGCTGTATGGGGAGCAAGTGAGCAAGAGATTCCCACCTCCATCGCTCATTATCAATCACCATTTCCATAACAAAAGAATTAATCAGCTCCTCCGGAATGGTTCAAGTGGCATATTGCCCCAGCAGCCCAAGACCCTCCTAACCAGTTATCCCTCCAAAACCGAACAGTACTCTCACTCTCACCCCTTCAACAACTAGAGGCCATATTTTACATCTAGCTTTCCATAACAGAGAGTCTTTACCTTTTGCCTAGACCTGTGGAATGAGGTCCTTCGATCTGATGTACTTCCCTCTTAAGACCTCCACCCTAAGACTTGTGTTATCATGAATTATACCCCAACCAAGCCATATTTTAGCAAGTCATGAATTTATATTATTTGTTCTCTTTATATCAATCTTTCTATTCAAAGTATACCCTAAAAAGTAACTATCAAAATATTACCAATACTTTCCGAACAACATAAAACTTTTCAGCAATTCACCATTCTAATGATATCCCTAAAAATCATTTATCCTCGTTTTCTAACCATCAAACACCACCTAAACAGCAAACAGCTACAACTTGTGCTTCTTTTTTTCGTGTATGAAACACTTTGCATGAATTGGGAAATTTTATTTTTCTCATACATTATTCATCAATAAGCTGTCTTTTCCTAAGTTTGAGACTTTTAATTCCTTGATCATTGGAGTAGAATATACGTTACTTCACTGGCAGTATCAAGTTTCAAATTTCTCACCAAACTTATCATAATTAGCCATATAGTATGGTGAACTAAATTTGTCTTTGAAGACAAATAATAATAATAATAATAAAAAAACAACTCTTTTAGAAATGCAACAGTGTACATCATGGAATTTCATTTGGTATAGGAAAAAATCGGACCAACTATTTCCCTAATGATCATAAACAAAAATGCACAGTTATAAGAATTTATTTGAAGGTGAACCTTGCTAAAGATTTGTGTTGTGAGATGGGTGGATTGACTTAAGTTCTTATCATACAACTTCAAAAACAATAGAAAAGCGAAGAGAAGTTGCTAACACTGCTAGTTAAGCCTCTTCCTAAGATAGCAGCAAGTTCAACAGTTAAATGGCGACCCTTTTTTGTTTTTCCTTCGACGGCGGAAACAAGGAAATTAGAAAATCTCTATCACAGCATATGGAAGAAAAGCTAGAACTGCTACGTCGACTTCCTCGACGGTATGAACTGACTATTAACTTTTAGTATCTCTGCCTCCATTTAACTTTTGCCATTACGATGAGAGCAATGCAGCGTCAGAGGCAACATTAGCAGCAAGAGAAGCGACTAGAGGTGTTGAATACGATGAGAATTATCTCAAAAATCCTAATTTGTTTAAATCGATTTGGTGTTTTTCCATTCCTGTGCAGAGAGAATGTCATGGAGAGAGAGAAATAAGAGTGAGGGCGAGTGTTATGTCGTCTTTTTTAGTTTGCAACGTGTTATGAACGAGGATAGTAGCGTTATTTCACACAATTTTAAATTTTAATTTGACTGAGGAAGTGAATATAATTTTCCAAAGCATGAAGAAATTCCTTGTGTTTTCACTGATATGAAAAAAGATAGACTTTCGATATGTTGACCGTTAAACCCGGCTAGGTCTTATAATTGGGTAAAAGTGGTTTTTTCTTTTTTTAATTTTTTAAAAAATAAAATAAAAACAGGGGGAAGAAAACGTAAAGGAATGATGGGCCAAACATTGTAGAGGAACGGAGCAGTAGGCTACAAAGAGGCATGTAATTGTAATCCCATTATCCTATCCAATTCCAGGCAGGATCCATTAGCATTCAAGCAGAGGATTCACATACCCCTACCCACCGCAATCCAACAGAACAAAACCATCCCTTGAAAGCTAAACAACAACTCTCTCTCTCTCTCTCTCTCTCTCTCTTTCCCTCTCTCTTGTCAATGGAGACTCTATCTTCTCTATGTACAAGCCAAGCGCTAATGTCCCGTCCATCAAGTCCAGCCATTTTTTGCACTAGTGGGTCTGTTTCTTTTACTGGGTTTTCTCTAAAAACTCAAGCTTTTTCAAAAAAGAAACAGACTTTGAGTTTTGTCAAGGCTTCTGTTGCTGTCGAGCAGCAAACCCAGGAAGCTAAAGTTGCTCTCATTAGAATTGGCACTAGAGGAAGGTACCCAAAAGTTTTTCTGGTCAAATCTAAATTCTGGGTTTCGGTTTGTTTGTTAAGGTTTGACTTAATTTTGTTTAATACTTGGATTTTTTTGGTGTATGAGTGAAATTGGCTTCTGGGTTTTTGGGAGATTTAAGGTTGCTCTTTTCTGGTCCATGTGCTTCTATAGACTGTCGGGATGTTCTTCAAATTAATGATCTTTGCACTGGAAGTTCTGTTATTGAATTGGCTGTTATTGATTTAGATTTTGACTTGGTAAAAGAAATTCGGCTGTGACTCTGCTGATCAGTTTAATCAGAGATGCAGTTTAAGTTGATTTTAACTCAGTTTCATCTTCTAGATTAGCTTGTCTGTGAAATGTGGTTTTGATTTTGTCTCTATTTTGAATGTATTAGATATCGGTGTTTTATTCTTGAATCTTTGTATGTTTTGGTTATAGTTATACAAAAGCTTTCATTTTTGTATGTTTTTGCACTTAAATTCAATGAGTTTTGTTTGAAAATGATGCGTTTGACATTACTTTGTGAGTAGATATAGGTAGGTCCAGGACCTTAACATGCTAGTTGAATGGCAAAGACAGTTAGATTTTGTTTCTTTTTATGATCTTGTGCCAAATATTTTGGATTTAGTTATGTTGTTCTGCTTCTTGATCTTCTTTCTAAATGTTTGACAGCCCGCTTGCACTTGCTCAAGCTCATGAGACACGAGACAAGCTCATGGCTTCGCATTCAGATCTAGCCGAAGAAGGAGCTATACAAATTGTGATAATAAAGACAACAGGAGATAAGATACAAAGTCAACCACTTGCAGACATCGGTGGGAAAGGATTGTTCACGAAAGAAATAGACGAGGCACTGATAAATGGTGACATTGACATTGCCGTTCACTCAATGAAAGATGTTCCTACATATTTACCAGAGAAGACAATCCTCCCCTGTAACCTTCCACGTGAGGATGTTAGGGATGCATTTATTTCCTTGAGTGCAGCTTCACTAGCAGATCTTCCTGCTGGTAGTATCATTGGAACTGCCTCACTCAGAAGAAAGTCACAAATACTCCACAGATATCCATCACTCAGTGTAAGTTTATTGAGCCACATGTTCTGAATATAATTCTTCTTGGGAAATGATAGGAAATTGCTCAGATGCTCTTACATGAAATTTAATTTTACGCTTATAAAAGCTATCATGCCTGTTTATTTAGTATGGAGCTGTCGTTTGTAAGCGTTACTTGAAGTGCAATCTTGATTTCAAAACCATTCCATTGATGTGATTTGCTCAAGGCAAGAGAAAAATGCTATTTGTAGTCCATATGAAGTGTCCGTTGTCAACTTTCAACTGTCAACTGTCAACAACCGTTGTGATTGACAGTAGAACTCCTTTTTCTGTTTGAGTTCTAGAGAGGGAGGTACATTGGGATATATGAAAATTTATTTGAAATATTGTTTAGCTTTTTATATTCTTGTAGTTTAGAAAAGCAAGCATTCTTGAGGCAGTTGTCATTATTTAGGATTTTTCACGTTTTCTAGCTTGTTGAGCTTATTCTCAGGGTTCTCTGGTATCTCTTGATCATTGATATCCTTATATTGCTTCTAATGTATGTTTCTCGATGATTTTGTTTTGTAGGTGGAAGAAAATTTTCGGGGCAATGTTCAGACAAGGCTGAGAAAACTTAATGAAGGAGTTGTAAAAGCAACGCTATTGGCATTAGCTGGACTTAAACGCTTAAATATGACAGAAAATGTAACTTCCATTCTTCCACTTGATGACATGCTTCCAGCAGTTGCCCAGGGTGCAATTGGAATTGCGTGTCGAAGCAATGATGATAAAATGGTGTGTTACCTTAGTTCATCTAAGCTTTGCATACATGAAATAGTTGATCCAAATTCTGCATGCCCCACATAACTGCCATAGATTAGGATATATATTAATATCAGAACCTGGAGATTTTATGTTGATGGCCCATTCTGGTGCGGGTTTTGCAGGCAAATAACTTGGCTTCATAAAACATATCATGTTCTTTTGTTACTGCCTTTTGCAGGTTAATTATTTGGCTTCATTGAACCACGAGGAAACAAGACTAGCAGTTGCATGTGAGAGGGCCTTTCTTGAAACCTTAGACGGGTCCTGTCGTACTCCTATCGCTGGATATGCTAGAAAAGATGAAAATGGTGATTGCATATTTAAGGGGCTGGTTGCTTCTCCTGATGGTAGACGTGGTATGTTATGTTTGTTTTCGCGTTGAAAAAATATTTTTGAAAATTCTTGAAATTTGTTTTTTTTATTTTAAATTAATTTTTTTTATAATTTAAAACATTTTTATGTGCGGACATCAAAATAATTAAATTATTAGTATGTTCAGTTTCACGTAGCTTCTGCCGTTTCATGACACTTTAGTTTTTCCACCTTTTCTCTTCAGTACTGGAAACTTCAAGAAAAGGTCCATATGCTTTTGATGATATGATTGCGATGGGGAAGGATGCCGGCAAGGAACTTCTTTCACAGGCAGGCCCTGGATTCTTCGACCGATGAGGAACTCGATAATAGCACAAGGAAGAAGCAAAATCAAGGCTTTGTGTTTGAGTTTTAGGCCCAGCTGTCGACCATTTTAGTGTTCATTAATTCTTCAAAGCTATTTAATTGTTGCAGCATCACGGTTTAATCTTTTGAGTTACTGTAAAGTAGAAGAGCGTGTTCAATCGCTGACACGATCACGTTAGGCTATTGTATCTTCAGAAGTAATAGAATTCGAAATTTTTGGTGTTCTCTCACTTGCATCCATAATGCCATGCTTTTCCATTGTCTTCTCTTTCTCAATCTCTGGCGTGCATGCACAAGTGCTGTGCTTCTGAAAACCTGCTGATCCAAACATAGATGGGTGAGCGATGAAGGGGGTGAGCCCAGAACTCCTTTCAAGTCCGGGTGGTTAGGAAACTCGGCACTCACCCGGATGACCCAGGTTCAAGTCGGAAAAGTTATTTTGGCTCTCTCATTTGAAGTAAAATTAAAACCAAGAAGCAAAAGTGAAGGATTAAAAAATCTTCTTCCCAAGAAAACCTATCAAATTAGTTCACTATCTTTATGATCCTAAAACAAAATCTTTGTATACAAAAAATCTAAATCTAACTCTCACTTATTACTGTTAATCCATTTGATTTTTTTTTGGTTAAAAAAAATTATATGAGAGATTTGGAAATTCAATGAGATTTCATCCTAAAGAAACAAGGAGACTAAAAAATCTCCCTCTAAAATACTGGAACCTGAGCTATAGAATAGAGTAAAAACTAAGCAAGAACATAGGTAAACGAAGCTGAAAAATCTAAAGAGAAGAAGGCAAAGAGCTATTGTAAGTTATGAACAACATCTCACATTCAACTCTTTTTTATACTAATTTTTGAAATCAAGATTGATGTTATTAATTGGATGACTAAATAAAAATAAAAATAAATTGAAAAAAAATAATTTTTTATAAGTTAAAAAATCATTTATAGTTAATTCACATCCAAACTCAAGCCCATGCCCAAACCTAGAACAAAAACTTCTTAAAACAACTAAACATATTAGACTTTTATTTTAAGAAATATACCCAAGTTTTTTTTATTATAATCATCAATAAAAAATAGAAAATACATATTTTTACCAAACAAATATGGTTTTATAGGACCATAAACATCAACATGTATTTCTTGTAGAGGTTGACTTGCTCTTGATGTAGACTCCTTCGAAAAGCTCTTGTGAAATTGTTTGCCCACTAAACATCATTCACACAACTAATTTGGATGTATTATGGATGATAAACCCTTTAACATCTATTTTTGTGCCATAATCTTCAAGCTATCAAAGTTTACATGTCCAAGTCTCATATGCCAAAGTCAAGTCTCATTCTTTACACATGTATTTAGGCATTTAGGCACATTTATCTCTATGTTTAGTAAGAACATTCTATCCTTTGTTATAAATACCTTTGCAATTATAGCTCTTTTAGTGTCAAGTATTGTCAAATTATGATTTTTCATCTTAATCTCATACCCCTTCTCCAACAATTGTCTGAAGTTCAATATGTTGTTTTTCAGTATTGGTATATAATAGATATCACCAATAAATTGATGACTTCTATATTTTAATTTAATCAAAATTGTACCTTTCCCTTTTATGGTAACATTTGAATGATTCGTAAATGTGATATTACCTCTAATTGCAACATCAAGCTCCATAAACTTGTTTTTGTCTCCATACATGTAATTGCTGGCTCTATTGTCTAGACACCACATGTTCTTTTTGTCTTGCATTCTCTAATCATGCACTAGTAATAGGGTGACTTCCTTCTCCTCTTATATCACTAGATTTGTATTCTTCTCAACCCTCTTGATTGGACTCCAACAATCCCTATCATAATGACCTACCTTTTGACAATTATAGCATTTAACTTTTGATTTGTCAAACCTAGATTTTGGATTGCCATTGTTAGTGTAACTAGTCGGCCGATTTGCTCCATACAGTTGACCGGTTGATCTATTGAGGCTGCCATAACCTTCTCTTCTAAATCTGTCTCATCCTTCTCTTTCTTTGCTTTGTCCATGTCCTCTACCACCTTGGAAATATCCAAAACCATATTGCTTTGAAAATAGTGCTTGTGCACTCACATCCTCTTGAATCTCATTGACTATTTCCTTATAGGTTTGTACTTTTCCCATGAGACCTTGGATTGAAAGAATATCCATATTTTGTGACTTCTTTATCGCGACCAGCATATAATGAAACTTTTTTTACAACAAGCCTAGGATCTTTTCTACCACACGTGTCTATTTCATCTTCTCCTCATATCTCTTCATTTGATTGTATATAACCAATACGCTTGCAAAGTATTCTGAAATATTCTCTGATTCAAGCATATGTAACTTTTCAAAATCACTACGTAACTTTTATAGATGTACTTTTCTCACATTGTCAGCTCCTTGGTTTGATTCTTGCAAAACTTTCTATGCTTGCTTAGCGGTTGTTGCATTGGCCACTATCTTAAAAGTGGCATAATCTAAACATTGGTGGATGATTGTTAGTACTTGTTGATCTTTCCTTCATGCCTTTTGCTCAACCTTCCTTTGAGATGAATTCAATGTTACTCCATCTATAGGCTCATCAAAGCCTTTTTCAACCATCTCCTATACATCTTGGAAGCCTAGCCAATTTTTTACTCGAATACACCAAGTTTCATAGTTGTTCTTTGTTAACCTAGAACATTGAAGTAAGAAGTTTGGATTGACCATGTTAAATAATCAAACATAAACTCTGATACCATTTGTTGGAAGAAAGATAAGTGTGGTAGAAGATCAAAAACAGTAATACATAATCAAAAACTCAAGAACAAGAAGACGATTGAGAGGAAGATATACTTTTATTAAGTGTTTATCTCTAAGTTCTCTTAGCTATTCTCTTTGTTTTTGCACTGCTTAACAATGATGAATTACAAGTCTTTTATAGGTATAAAATCGTAGATAATCAAGGAATTAAATTAATACAAGAAAATCCTATTCTGAACAAGAATTGTATTCTGCTAACTGAATTGGTCGACCACTTCTCAATCGGTTGACCGCTTCAATTTATTCCACCCAATTGCTTAGCATCAATTGGCCGACCTGTTCCCAATCGGTCGATCGATTCAATTAATTTTCAGAGATCAATTTACTTTCAACACTTTGAACCAACCAATTAAAATTATTTTGTTTTCATGAAGCAAGATTATGAAAAAAAAACTTCTCAATTCCAAAAGCATGTCATGGGCATCCATGAACGGGAGAAATGGAATGGATTTTTGAAAACTCACAATAAACCTTTGAAGTTTATGTGATGTTTCTTGTTAAGCTATCATAAATGAACTCGGCAAGCTGTGGAACGTAGGGCCCTGAGAAATAATTAATATAATCAGGAAATGATACTTAATCAAAAGAGAAATCAGATATGAGTTGTTAACCAATACCTGCATATCTTTCTCCAGAAATGTTGAACACATGTGACTTGAACTGTGGGGATCTTCGAAACCATTTCACAAGAAATACATATGAATCTTGAGCTAAATATCATTACAAGAAATTGGTTAGTTAATGTCTGGATAATTTGAGGAAATTATTGCATTAAAATATTCATTTAACAAGTAGATCTTATCAGCGGATCTCGTGAATTCAATGGTTGGGACATTTACGGAGTGATTTTTAATAAAGTCAGCATTGTTCTTAAGAATAATATACAATAAAAACATGGACAACATATGTAACTGTGTCACCAAGTTGTTTAAGATCACTAGAAATATTGGAGTAGGAAAATCCAACCCAAACAGGAGATTCAACAAACAACGAATTGGCCACTGGGGACAAAAATTATAAGGCAAATTGACTGATGCTGCTGCTGCCTAATTAACATGAACAATCAAGAAATGCTAGCTCTACCTACCATTGTTCCATGTGTGAGGACTGAACTTTATTAGCTCATGGGAAAGAAAGGGCCTAACTCCTCTGCCTCTCCATGGCCACTAGAGATATAATATATAACACCATTGGTTCTCTTTCAGTGAACCTAGCTAAGGTCGTAATAATCAAATTATGAAGGAAAATGTGGCTGGCTAGTCTCATCAACAGCTCTGAATCCTGATTAGCTAAATAGATATGATTGCAGCATGGCTTGCATGTTATCAGCACATAGAATCAATAGACTTTTAGATTGGCCCCTCTCATGCGTGGACCTGGACCCAGTTAAGGAGGACCAGCAGAGTTACATTACCAAGTCGCTGCTGGGTTGGCATAAAAACTGCTTTCAGATTCTTTACGTGCCTCTGTTGCACATGAAGCCGGCTCCTGGGCTGATTTTAGAAGTGGAAAACACGAGTTCTCCTACAGATCTTGATCTTTATTTTAACCAATTACAAGGCATTTCGAGATCCATTCAGCAGATGTGCCGCCTATGTTCATTTGATCTGCAATTCATCAATCTTAATGGATGGTTGTGTCGGTTGGTCTTTGCTCCGCCCTCATGTATGGTTGTCTCGGTTCTTTTAAAACATGTTGGGTCTACAACTATTTAATACAGTCCACAGCCATTGTCAGTAATTAGGAACAAGTTGGGTCTCTTACATCACTATGTCTCAGACACTGACTCGTTTTACTAGGTTTTGCATCACTTGGGATGAAAGATTTGATCTCCTATTCTCGTGCCCAGTCAAAAATTCTTACCATCATGGACCTAGGATATTTTGTTTTTATATTTTAAAAATATTTTTTTAAAAAAATAAATATTTTATTTATTTACTTTTAATTCAAATTAATTTTATTTTTGTGTTTTTAAATTATTTTGATATGATGATGTCAAAAATAAATTTTAAAAAATCAAAAAATTATTTCGATGCATTTCCAAACGAAAAACACATCGAAGAGAAACTGATACCACAATATCAAACGAGCTCTAACGACGTTGTGGTGGCAGTTGTTTCTAGCATTTTTCACTCGGAAATATATAAAATTAATATTTTTTTTATTTTTTAAAAAATGAAAATTTTATAAAACGCGGTTTCTACCACAAAAACAAATACATCCTAAGGGTGTGTTTGGAAGTATGATAGATGTTGCTTTTCAAAGTGTTTTTCACTTATAAATGCATCAAAATAATAATTTTTTAATTTATTTTTTATATAAACACATCAAAACGATCTGAAAATATAAAAAAAAATATTTAATTTTAAACAAAAAATAATAATTTTAAATTTTAGTCATCCTCCATTTAGCACTCCTAAAAAATGCTAAATAACACATCATTAGTGCATGATTAGACCAATTTTACAATTTGATGTAGTTTTTTCTCTAATTTAATAGTCAAAGTGTATCCTCTCAATCAATGAATCTCATCGATCTTTAAATGATTGTAAAATATAGCTATATAAAGAAAAGTTTCTAAATATTAAGTTTCTAATAAATTGTCTCTAATAATTTTGATATTTCATTAAAGAAAAAGGGGTGCTGGTTCCAATTAACTTAATTATAAATATGGCAATGGCATCTTTGATTATATTTTAGAGTAAGTTATTTACCCTTGACAAAAATTAGTAAATTAATTTTAAAGAATATATATGCTTTCGACACCAATCACTTTAGTAAATTAATTAGACCAATCAGTTTTTTTTGGATTGACCCGGGTCAATCCATTTGACCCGTAACCTGATTACTAGACCGGGTCAATAACCGGATTAGGTTTTAAAACAATGACACCACTTTTTCTCAAGTAACAGTTTTACAAGGTGTACATATGTTTGGTTGGACTGGAAGGACGACTTCCTCTCAGTATACATAATAAATTGATCCGAAAACACTCTTTAATCTCATTATAAAAATAGTTAATGCAAACAAGTCTATATATATTATTATAAATAAAGCTAAAAGGTGCCTAAAAAACATTATTTCTGGACCCATACTCAGTAAAGTGGCATTGTGAATTATAAATAGTAATGCACTATGATGTTTTTTGCTTTTTTTTTCTTTGGTTATTGATTTTTTTTAATTTAGTTCTTATATGATATGTAATGGGGATTTAGAGTGGATAATTTATTTTAATTTATCTTTATATGGTTATTGCAATATCAAAAAAATATCTCATTATCAGATTGGTATCAGAAAAATATTACAGCATCATATCGCGGTATGGTCTAATTTTTAAAATATTTAGTTAAATAAAAAATAATTAAAAAAAATCTAGGTTATTAAACTTTGTGGAGTCAATATCGGTTTGTGAGTTTGGTGAGATAACCCCGGTTGCCCCTGTTTACAGGTTTTGCGAGATACTTTTTCTTCTTTATTTTTTCTTTTAATTGAACTCGATTATGTGATTAATTTGTCTTTATATGGTTATTGCAATATCAAAAAATATCATAGCATCGGGTTAATATCAGAAAAAATATTTCAGCATTGCGGTATGGTCTAATTTTTAAAAACTTTAGTTAAATAAAAAATAATTTTTAAAAAAACTAGGTTATTAAACTTTGTGGAGTCAATAACTCGATTTGCGAGTTTGGCGAGATAACCCTGGTTGCCCTGTTTGCGGGTTTTGTGGGGTATTTTTTCTTTTTTTTTATTTGTAATTGAATTCGATTATGTGATTAATTTGTCTTTATATAGTTATTGTAGTATAAAAAAAATCTCAACATCGGATTGGTATTAGAAAAATATCATAATATTGCGGTATGGTCTAATATTTTTAAAATTTAATTAAAGAAAAAATTATTTTGAAAAAAACTAGGTCATTAAACTGTGTAGTCAATAATTCAATTTGCAAGTTTGGTGAGATAATCCTAGTTGCCCCTGTTTGCGGGTTTTGCGGGGTACTTTTTTTTAAAAAAAATTTGAACTTGATTATGTGATTGTCTATTTTTCTTTTTATTGTATAGTTAATAAAATAGTTTCGAAAAAAAACATGTTATTAAGTTTGGAAAGTTCATTGGCTTGTTAATGTGTATGGTGAGTTTAACTTTTTTTTTTTTTTCAATTTCATCCCTTGATGTTAGACTGATTGAAATGAGTTTTCATATATATTTTTTTGTTTTCTATGAGATTATCATAGTCTTAAAAAAAGTCTCAATATTGGTTTAACGCTTGATTTTGTGATTGTCTATTTTTGTTATCATATAGTTAAATAAACAATAATTTAAATATAAAAAAATAAGTTATTAATCTCAATGAAGTCTATTACCTGGTTTGTAGATTTGACGTGTTAACCCGGGTTACCTAATTTACCCATCAAACCTAGTATTGTTTTTTTTTATTTCACTCTTATTTAATATTGGATTGGTTGGAAAATAAAATTCATGATTTATTTTTTTTTCTTTAGAATTATCATAATCTCAAAAAATAATCCGACTCGCAGCAGAACACTGAGGAATATATACACACATGAGATTCAGTAGTGGAAAGCTATGGAGTCTGGAAGGGAAAAAAAATGCAAACACATTAAATTTCCTAACCCTAAATGTAACTAAGTTTTAAAAAATTAATCACCTCCATTGAGCCATAGAAGCAAAGGTTTTTCTTCAGGATTTTCAATGGCTTCAAAGAACCAATAAAACAAAGCTCATCCATGACTGCATACTGCTTGAATGTTACCTCGATCAGGCTGCCCAGGAAGTCTAATGACTCTGTCTGCTTCTTGTTGGGCTAAGACGTCACGAGTAAGCTCAAAGTCAGCTTTGTTTTTTTTAGTTTTAGGTTCAAATCCTGTGGTTGTTTATATGATGGTCACTGAAGGCTTACATGGTCGTTAACTTCAGGGTCCGTGAGATTAGTCGAGGTACGCGCAAGCTGATCCGGACACCCACGTTAAACTAAAAAAAAAAAAAAGTCAGCTTTGCTCACCCGGCCCTAGCTATCGAACTAAATACGAAGAAAAGAAGAACAATACAAAGATGCAAAGAGAATGGGTACGTAGAAGGCCAATTATTGCTAGCCAGGGACTGGATTTTTTTTCTTTAATATTTTGCGTCTCTCTTCCCTAATTTTGTAAATGTATTCATTTCGAATTCACAAATACTGAAAGCAGGTCCACTTACTAGATGTACCATAACATTTTGATAAGATGCCATGATTATATATTGATTAGAAATTAAGTCTCTCAGTTTTGATCATAAGCAGGTCAATTACAATATGACTTAATTTGAAATATAAACCATGAAAAAGATATGTTGTTGAGCGAGTCAAATTAATAAGAACAAGATAGACTATACTAGGAAATTATTTTATTTAAATTGGATTTTATTTTTAATTTTTTCTAAAAAATGTTGACATTAAATTAAATAAAATCAATTAAATGAAGTGATATGAAATTATATATTTTTTTTATCTGCAATTATCTCTCAGTTTTTTTAATTTATTCTTTGGTTGTTAATGAATCTTTTCAGTGAATCAACTTTTCAATTTAAATTTGATATTTTTGCTTCTTTTTTTCACGTTGAAATTAACTTTTTTATTTAAGCCAGGAGTGAATGGCCGGCAACGGGACAAGTTAGGTTCTATTAGTGTAGTGTCTTTACCTTGATTTTTTGGGTTTGAACAATATTCTGGAGGGTTAATAATTAATTTCTCTAAATACATTAGATTGATAAGGGGGTGTGGCTTTGGTTTTGGTTTCTTTTCACTACTATATATCTCCACCGTAACACTTTTATGATAGCTTATCTGTTTTGATGTAAATTTGATGAGATTTAAAAATTTATTATAAAATTTATTTTTATTTGACTTATTATTTTTTATAAAATAATTTCTAGTATTAATTTATGTTTTTTATATATTTATTTATAATTTTTGAAATAACCACAAATAATTTAAAATAATTTAAAAAATCATGTTTTAAAAAATAATCATTAGATAAATCAGCAATGGATTAGCAATAAAGTTTTCATTGTTAATCATCAACAGATCAGCAACGGTCATTAACAATGAAATATTTGTTGCTGATTTACATGTTCAGCAACTAAATTTCAGCAACGAATAATTTGTTACTAAACAAATTAGCAACTAATAATCCATTGCTAAATAATTAGCATTTATTATTTATATCTGAAATTATTTATTATTAATTCCGTTGCTAAATTTATTTACTTGCAATAGATTTTAATATTATCTACAACAAACTATATTTTATTTTAGTAGGGAGTTGAGACGTGAAAATTAATCTAAAAATATTCTTACAGTGCAAAAATAGATAAAATAGAACTTATAATGGTTATAATATTGTTAATCTCGCTCGAGTACCTGATGGTTATACTTTTCTAAAAATATTTTGATAGTGCACAGTTTCCGACAGCAGGCTACAAAACAATTTACTTGGAACACGATCTGAAAAAATAAAGCAACCTTTCTTCTTTAATATAAACTATACATGGACAGACTTCAAATCGTACTTGCTTTGTATAGTTTCTTGACATAGAAAACCTTCCTATTCTTTGTTCTTCCATGAATATGGTGCTAGAAAAAACTTGATATATATTATGTAATTTTATATGTTTTTCCCATCTTTTTAACGCTCTCTAAACTCTCTCTTTTTTTTTTTTTTTTCAATAGCCATGGAGAGAAATCTATGTTTAAAAGCAGCCCAAAATTAAAATCCTGAGTTTTGCATAATGAGATAAAGAGAAAAGATTGTCTGATAAATTACACAGCCCCATGTGGAGAAAAAGGTGTCCAAAATCTGCTAAACATAGTCAATGATTGGTCACATTCTAGTCCTCTTTATCACGAGTACCAATACTGTGGGAACTAGAACCTTGAAGAAGCCGGCAAAGTTTTGGCTGAAAGGAAATGAGAGAAGAGAGAAAGGGACTGCTGAGGTGCAAAGACCGGAACCTGGTGGCCTGCACCACGTATGGTTGCTAATACGAGCCCTCTCTCATACGTCTCAACCCATCCTGCCACTTGACTCTTATGAAACCATGCCCTCCATTCTTCATTCACCTTTAACCCCATTTTCTTTATGCTGTACCTTGTTGATGTTACTGGTACTCTCCCATCAGTGTCTCCACTGCAGTAATTTTCTTTTACGTTGTTATGAACATGGTAAAAAATTAAGAAAGAACTATAGCCTTTTCTTTTTCATTATTTTATAACAAGAGAATTTTATAAAAGTTAATAATTTTCTTGTTTTTCATCTAATTCGATGGTTCATGATATAGTGTTCTAAAACGGCAGAATTTTATGAATTTTAAAACATCTTAATATTTGCATGCATTTCCTAAAATATTTTTAGATAAATTCATAAGATAATATCGAAAAGGTGTTCCATCAGCATACCTATAGATCCAAATACGCAATCCAGCGTTTAAAAGCTTCTGAATGATAGGCAGTATTGTTTCCGCAGAGTCATTCCACTTCCTTATTGCATTGCTGTTCATGCCACACACAACAAAACTCTAAACATTTTAGTCATACATGCAATTTGGAGTACTTAATTTGTATAGGCACATATATATATACATTTCCAGTTTGATTTTAGAGAGGAGAAGGGGGTGATCTCACAGGAAAAGAAATGGAAAAAAAAAACCATTAGGAATAAACTCTGCATTATTTTTACCCTAGAAAGAATCAATTGTTTATAATTAATGTGATTAAGAAAACAATAACCAAATAAATATAGAATTACCATCTTGTGATGACGACGTTCTTTTGAAAATTTAAGATATGGACCATGGAAGAACACAAGCTTGTCTTGTCTTCACCTCAACTAAGGTTGGTCCCATATATATATATAACTCGGCGGTGTGATCTTATATTGCCTATTTTTGTTTTGTTATGTATGTGCTTTCATACCTACAACCAGTTAGAATGATTGGAGAAAGGTGGGTGGAAGCCATAAGGAAATGAAAGAGACTGGTGCTCATCAAAAATCAATCCCAATCTGCTACATTTTCTCGTTTACTTTTTCTAAGAGAAAGCAGGAAGAAAGAGCTATAGTTATTATTTGAGACAAGCTCTCACTAAATGCTTGAAAGCTACAGGTTCCCACTGGTCAATTTAATCACTTCCCCACCTAATGAAATCTACCTGTATGTTTATTTGTATCACCATCGATCATCAATGGCAATAAATATAGGGATGCCTATAAAAGATTCAATTTCATAGAGCTTGGAGACATCAATATTATCCAATTTCTCAATGCCCATCATAAAAAATTTGTCAATTGGGTTCCTAAGTTCTCAAATGTTTATCCAAAAGGTTTTATATATATATATATATATATATATATTCAAGCAATTTTAGCTAAAACACCCAAAACTCTATTCATAAAACACAAAAACCAAGTATTTGACTTGTATGTTATAGCTTAAAATAAATTTTATACTCTTATAGCTAGTACCTGCATGGTGTATAAGGATAGGATAATTTGGTAACATTGGCATGTAGGGCTTTCTGAACATCCTCTCTGTTGAAAAACTTCTCTGCATAATCTTCCGTACATGGATCATATCCTGATGGTAGCCTATGCACCAGGTCCTGAAATCAAGAAACAATCACATTTATAGTTGCCCATTAATTAATTCTGATACCGTTATAGAGCAATTACTGCTGTATGTTATTTTTCCTTTACAAAAAAACCAACTATTTCTCAATATTATGTATATTAACATTTGAAGTCTATTTGTTCCTGGTTTTTTTCGCCCTAGCTAATCAGTTAAGACTAAAAGATTGATGTTTCTGTGCTCTTACATGTAATTTTGAAAGAAGGCGAGGTGCGACGACAAGTCTCGATGAAATTCGAGTAGAATATTCGGAGAGACAAACTGGAGTGTAGATGCTATAAATGTCGATGTCTGAATAAGCTTCTGCGAACCCTCTGTAATGAACAACACACTCGTTTGTTACGCTTCCTTGATGATCACATTCCTTTATGTTGTGGTAGAGCTGGTCTGAGATAATTGCATGACTCCACGCGTAATCCACAATGCCCGCAGAGTCCGTTTCATCATTAATCACAGCATTTCCGATCTATTTTTATTTTTTTTCCAATCAACATACCACACCATTGCATTAATATTTCTGTGTTTCCATGTAGGCTATACGTAAATATACTTACTACATACCATGAAACCCTTGAGATTTATGTAAGAACTTTTTGTAGCTCCTTTGTTTCTTTCGTAAATGAGCTCAGCTAGTTGGGGAACATAGTGCCCTAGTTAAAAGGGAAAAAAAAGAAGATTCAAGAGTTAAAAACAATGAGCTTTTCGTTCAAATTATATACATATAATGAAGAAAATGTATTTGTAAAGGATCTTCTTACCTGCGTAGCTCTCTCCAGCTATATAAAAATCATGTGATTTGAAATTTGGAAACCTTTTGAACCAATTGATTAAGAAGGTATGAGAGTCATCAGCTGTAACTTTATCACCTAGTTTATATAGATCTTCGGAATTATTTGTGTATGAAAATCCCACGCCCACAGGAGCCTCCAGGAAAAGCATATTTGCAGCTGATTATTATGAACACCATCAAACATGTAGATCAGCAAACAAAATCAATCAGCAAGAAATTAAGTGGAAATATATAGGATGATATACTCATTTTACAGAAATATTTGCAGCTGATTATTATAAACACCATCAAACATGTAGATCAGCAAACAAAATTAATCAGCAAGAAATTAAGTGGAAATATATAGGATGATATACTCATTTTACAGAAATATTTGCAGCTGATTATTATGAACACCATCAAACATGTAGATCAGCAAACAAAATTAATCAGCGAGAAATTAAGTGGAGTATATAGGATGATACTCATTTTACAGAAAGATTTTTCTTTTTAAAAGAAAATTTGCAATTGCAATTTATTATATTTACTAATACATTAAGAAATTATTAATTAATTAATAGATAACAAGCTCATTCAATATAACATTACCTTTGTTCCAAGAGTATTCGTTGAGAATAAGCTGTGTTCCATTTCCCCTAACTAAAAAGGGGCCAAGTTCTTGCGCTGCGCCATAAGCTATGGAGGAGCACCCAGGTCCTGATATGGATTAAACACTTCTTTTATCATTAAATCAATTTCTTCAACAAACGTTCCCAAATACTCTCCTTTTTTCTTTTTTCTTTTTTGTTCTATCTTAGTAAACAATTGAAAATCATGGTCTTCGCTTGAATGGAAATTAAAGTTGAAGGAAGAGACCAAGCAAAGCTGGACATGCATCATCATCATCCATGTTCAAATTAACATGAATCCTTGTCTAAGCTTAGCTAACAATCCACTAATGATAACAATTCCAAGAGAAAAGGGGCGAAATTTTATAATAATTTTTAAGAATTAATTTTTTTTAGAATTAAAATTTCAAACGTACTCAAACATGGAAAGAAAGTCCCTCTAATTATCTGTAAAGAGAAATTGCAGATTATATATCCAAGTTATAAACTTCTAATAATTGTTTTTCTTGTTTTCCCTTTTCATGGGCCATACGTCATGCTAACGGTTACACTCCATGGGACCCAAAGTTTGTCCTTCATAGACAAAAGAGAAGAAGGAAGTTTTGAAAAAAGAGCATCAAGGACAAGGAGCAAAGGAACCTAGGGGGAAGCTGGCAGAGAATAATTGAAGGGGGGGATAAATGACATGATGAGCTTGAAAACTCTTATGGTATTTACTATTTACAGACTTACGTTCATAAATACCCTGCCGTCAAACAGTAATATTTACTTTAATATTCCATGTATTAATATAAAAAATAAAAAATATTATTTTAATATATTTTAAAAAATAATCGTTATTCATTCTTGAGGCTTAACTCCGTAAAAATCCAATTATTTTGAAATATAAGCAAAATTGGAGTTGAAACTTGGATGATAGCTAGATAATATAAAAGTATATAATTAATGAATAGTGTTAATTTAACTTGATCCTTTGCTTTTGCTTCACTTGGTAAAGTTGCTGGTAAAAATATACTATTTAACCTTATCAACAAGAAGAAAGTGAATCGAAAGAATTCTATCCATTCAGTACTTCTCTTAGCATGTGACTAGAGAAGGAAGACGATGAATTCCATCGATCTCTTTTCTCTGTCTGCATTAAAGTATTACTGAGCAGCCCGAAAACCATTCATTTGTTTTCATAGTTAAAAACAATTAGGTTAAAAAAACACCAAGTACATAATCACATTATCCAAGACACTATAGCAAAGGACACTCATCGATCCGTGATGATTCAGGCATGCTCTATCCACCCAAGAAATCAGTGTAAAAGTTTTCATTTTTTAATTAAGCTGGAGAGAAAGTTAGAACTGCGCTAACCTCCATTAAGCCACAGAACAAGAGGCTTTTGAGAAGCGTCCTCTTTTGCTTCAAAGAACCAATAGAACAATGCCCTCTGATTCTGGGGTCCAAGTTTTACATAACCAGCATAATGCTGAAACCTTACTTGTGGTTGCCCAGGCAAATTGGTCACTCTATCAGCTTCTCTCCTTGCTTCTTCTCCGTCAGAAATCTCTCTCCCAACTGCTGCTACTATCACCGTAGTAGAAACTAGGAAACAAAACAACCATTTGCTTAAATTTGCCATTTTGCAATATGAAACTGAGTATTAGGAGGAGGAGGCGAGCAAGAGCTAGCAAGTATAGAGAAGAGACGGAGATAAAATCTTAGTTTATATTGAAAGGTGCCAAAGGTGGGGGCCAGAAAGAGGAGGCATGCATGCTGAAAGAAAAGTAGTGTGCTCCTTTCCTTTTAAAATAAATTGGACCGTTTTAAAAGACTTAATGGCCAAAGTTCTTGAAGGTCCTCCATTGTTGCTCATTGATTCAGATTAAACCCATAATTTTAAACTAAATCAAATAACCTCATTAAAGGTGAATTGAGCTCCTTCAACCAACTTTATTAGAAATTAAATTGCCATGTATTATAAGAGATTTGGAAGTAAATGGTTAGTTTGAAGGTAAAGGGTGTAATTTAAAGCAAATTTGAAAATAGAGAGCACATATATATGTGGGTTTTAACCAATACTTAGGTTATGTTTGGTATTATTTTTGTTACTTTATTTAAGTAGTTTTTCTTTATTAATTTTTAACTCAAAGAAAATTCATAAGTTTGTTTGGTTAGAAATAACTTTGAATTTAAATCAAATGTTTTTTATATAATTGAGTAAATTGCTTTTTTCTTTAATATTAAAAAGTTGAAATCTTTAATTTTAACTTATGATTCTAACTCATACGTACTACATTCCTTGTTCAAAAAACGTTTCTTTTGAATCATTTTAACAAATATATTTTTAATTTAAATCATTTTAACTATTTTTTACTATTATAAGTTACTTAAGAAAAATAACTTTTTAATTATAAATCAAAATCAAAAGTCATAATTCAAATATATATATATATCCTGTAGAATGAAGTCTTAATTAAGTTCTGTTTTTTTACTTTATATACTTTAAATACTTAGTTGGAACTCCTTGATATCATTAACTTTTTCAATATTAGATTAACCAAAATTAGTGGAGAATAAGCCCCCTACTTCTATACATGAATTATTTGTAAGATGTGTAGCCCATATAAATGAGTTAATGAGCTATTAAATGATTTAATAAATATTTATAATAAAATTGTATTGGTCAATTTTGATAAGTAGTTTATTAACTACATACTTGTTGACGGATGCGTGATATATAAAGATTTTATTTAGAAAATTTTATTTAGAAAGCTAGTCCTATCTCTACCCTTTAATTATATGTTTTTCTCAATCAGAAACATATATAAAAATAATTGAGGGTTAAAAGAGAAATACCCTTTATTCAAGATTTCTTTCTTTTAAAGAGCTTGTTATGGATCAATGTATATTTTTTTTAATAATTATTTGAATATAAAAATCATAAAGTTCTAAGATTATTGGCATTATGTTTTATATTTGATTTTTCATATTTACAATTAAAGAATTTTTTATATATGGTATTAGAGCATCAAGTGAACTTATGGTTTTTCATTTAAAGATTATTGTTTACCTCAATTTTCATTAACCTTAGATTTTAATTGATGGGTTTTTTTAATTCTTCCACTATATATTATGATAATTTACATGAATGATTCTTGTCACAAATGGACAACAAATTTGAAGGCGAAAAAAATGGGCTAAAGAGGGACTTAATCACATAAATTTTAAGTTATATGACCAAATTAGACTAAATGACAAAGGTTGGGACTCAATTGCAGCAATTAAAGGCCTAATTGAAGAAAATAATGAGAATTTAAAACCAAATTGAAGAAAGATATTGAATATTGGGGAAGAATTGCAAAATAATTAAGCTCAAAGACTTCATTAAACTTTTTATGGGCCTAATTGATTTAATCAAGGGCTTAATCAAAAGTGAAATTAAATATTAAATGGGTTTAATTGACTTAATTAAAGACTTATTTGAAGGAAAATAAAGTTTAGAATCCTAATTCAGGTCAAATTGCAAGTCCTAGAAGTTTTAAGGACCAATTTTAAATTTTAATAAGTTAATTGATCAATTCAAGGGGTTAATTGTGAAGAAAAGAAAGTTTTAAGGTTAATTGGGGGTTTAATTGAAGAAATTCAAAACCAAGAACTAAAAGGCAAAAGGTGCATACATTTAGGGACTTAAATTGATTGAATCATAGGTCAAATATTTAAAATTTTAATGATCAATTAGGTATCAAACTCCACAATCTAGAAAGCAATGACCAATTTATAAAAGCTGCATCAATCAAAGTGTTCCAATCGACATTATTAAAGGAATGATTACATGAACTAAAAAGTTTTTGAGTTAATTGATGGTGCATGCACTAAAATTTAAAATCCAAATACTATAATGAAAATTCACAAAAACCTAATTAAAACCTTAAGTTTTAGGGATTTAAAACAGGAGGAATGCTTTTTAAGCTTTAATGAAGGGAGTTTATCATGCTTTACTCAACCACTTTTCTTCTTCTTCAGCCAAGATGGTTGATCAAAGAGTCACCTTCAAGAGAATGAATATGGTATCTTCGACCTCTTCATGAGCTTTAATTGGAACCATACATCTAAGAAACACTTTTTTTTACAAAGATTATCAAATATTTATACCTTATTTGTCTCGAAGAACTCACAAATATCTTATTCCTAGTTAGCCTTCCCTGCCTTGACAAATTCGAGTTGATCAAGGATCAATTTTTCAATCAATGAATTTGGAGTTCTAAACCTCTAAACCAAGCATGGTTTATTCCCAATGATATATTTGCATCTCCTTTACATGTTTCGGGTTCTTTGATGGCACATTTACATCCCAATCTATATGAGTGATTCATCAAAGTACCCTACTTAGTCAGTCTTGATTGGAAAAAAAAAAGGGTCACCCATAAAAGAGCTAATTTTAAGGTTGTTTTCTTTTGGTAAGATTCATTTCACAAAAGATAAAAGAAAACCAGACACCACAGCTTTCGAGGAAGGTTGTAGAAGAGAAAGAAAGAAGGAGAATCTTTCGTAATAACTTATCTTCGGAAGACCAACAAAAAATTATGGGTGGTTTTATAACTTCCTGGTTTTACTTTGGCCTATAAAAGGAGTGTCTTTCCATAAAGATGAAGAAAAGGAATCGAAAGAAAAAAAAGTCAACAAAATAAAGAAAGAAAAATAATAAGCAAAATGAGGGGGAAAATGAGAGAAAAGAAAAAAAGAAGGAAAGTAAAGGAACATAGGTTAAAAAGAGTTAGAAACAAGAAGAAAATGAGCAAGAACATCTAAAAGAGAAGGTTGTATTTTGACCGAAAGGTATACCATTTACCCTTGATAAGATGAAATAACTTAATGAGCACACCCCTCTTTAATTCCTTTTAAATCGTTACTTTGATGTTTAATGTTCATCCATCATAATTAGTTGCTGGTTTGATGAACAATGTGTCTTTTGATGTGTTTAATCATGATTTGAAGTAATATGCATGTTTTGATGAATATATATTCAATGTAATAGTGAATACATAGCTTGTGGTTTTAAGATATGATAGACTATTATTGTAAGATTAATAGTCAGTTTAAATTATATCTAAATCAGTTTTGATGGTTAGGTTAGTCACTGGAACTTTGTTTGATTGAAAGTATATATGTGTTGATAAGCATGATTTGTCAAAACTATGACCATTGGTTGTTGTGGGTTGAATATTGTGTTTAGTCAAAGTCATATTCATGATAATATTGAATGAAAATTAGTGTTAGAATCAATGTAATAATATAATTAGATATCATATTATAATAACTTATTTTATTCATTGTTTGTTATCTTGAAGCTTTTATAGTTCAAGCAAGTCAATATGAATGTGCTTGACCTTTAGTTCTTGATTTTAGGCCATTTTTGTGGGGTTTTAGCCATGTTTTTGGTAATTCAAAAATCTAGCAGAGATTGATGAAGATCATTATAGCCGACAACTTGTTGTTTAAGGTAGGAATATGATGTGGAGGATTTTTCTTGTTTACAGTAGGGAGATGATTAGATTTTTAAATTTTAACTCTTTATAAATAAAGGAATGGAAAATGACAAGTAGGTTTGGTGTTTAGGGGATGAAGATGGGTGGAAGAAGATGGCTAGGATTTTTTTATTCATGGAAAATTTATAATATTTAATATAAAGGCTTTTTAGTCATAAAATAAAAAATAATAGCAAACATGTAAATAATCAAATAATTTTTGTTGACTTTTTTGGGCAAACTAAGTATAGGATTAAATTGTTATGTGTACATTAAAGTTTAGGATCCAAATTGTGATTTTCCAAAACATGGTAGACAAGTGTAATTTCGACCAAACTATACAATAATAGGGGTAACTTAACAGATATTGATAAGGATCATCATAACCAACAACTTGTTGTTCACGGAAGGAAGACAATGCGAAGGCTCTTTGCTGTTTACATTAGGGAGATGATCAGATTTTTAAATTTTAATTTTGTAGATAAAGAAATGGAAGTTGACAGCTAGGTTTGGTGTTTAAGGGATAAAGATGGGTGAAAGAAGATGTCTAGGGTTTTTTTATTCATGGAAATTTTATAATATTTTATTCTGTAAATAATTGAATAATTTTTGTTGATTGTTTTTGGGCACGCCAAGTATAAGATGTAAATTGTTATGTGTGCATCAAAGTTTAGGATGTAAACTGTAATTTTTCAAAAAAATATTAGACATGTGCAATTTTGATCAAATTATAAGATGATAGGGATAATTTTTTCCTTTCTTGATTCTTTATTGAACTTCAATTCTTTAAAGAATTGATCAATCTTTGCTAGTGATTTTATACTTCTTTTGCTTGTCTCCAAGTGTAGGCATTGTGATTAGGAGGTTTACAGTCTTGTTGTCTTAGAGCAAGTCTTTCATTGTGATAAGCTCAATTTCATACTCAAACTTGGATTAGATAGATCTTGGATTCGGAATTCCATTAGGTTTTGTTAGGGTTCGCATCACCTCATATCCCTTTTTCATCCCTTATAAATAGAGGTGAAATTTATAAAGGAAATAAGAAAGAAAACAAAAAGAGAAGAGGGGGAAAGAACCAGAAAAAAAAACAGATAATAATAATAATAACAACAACAACAACAACAATAACCTCCCTCTATACTTCCATTTCAACCAATAATTTCAGTAGCACCACCACCACCTAACACCTCCCCCAAATACCTCCCCCCATCAACTAAAAGCTTTGGTAACAGCGAGAGACCTAAAAAGACTAGTTTCCAGCTGAAACACCCAATGTTTCCCTTTCCTCTTTCTCCCTCTCGGCAACGCCACCATAAACCACTAAGAACATAAGCACAACCACCAATGAGTACTCCTCAGGCCAGGTAATCTTTCTTTTTTTTCTCCATCCTTTTGAAATAGATAGTACTTTTTTGCCCATGAAAAACGTGAAATAATTCATGTTCTGCTGCTAGCATTTTCCAGCAAAGGGAATGTCATTGGGTTAGGCTAGTGACAAAGGTGAATGGGCAAGACCCAAGCCCAGCCAGTGTGGACGGGCTAGGTCTAGCACATAAAAAAGCTTTTGAGCCATCTACTGGCCCAACAAAAATAGAGTTGGGTCGGGCCTGAGCCCAACCTATACACGCTAGTATGGTCCTAGTAAGTTCAGCCTATATGGTTGGGCTAAACTCAACCCATACTTAAAGGCATGTTTGGTACGCCCTATTTTTTTAAAGGAAACAATGTCATGTTTTGGCCCTTAAGACGTGTTTTCCAAACATTGCCTTAAGGCCTTTTCAATGCCTCTAAGTTTACTTTTTTTTCTTTAGCTTTAGTTTGTCTTTACTTTAGTGTTTAGCCAAACAGACCCTAAATTAATTACAACCATTAGGATAACCCTATTCTCATAGTTATTCTCCTGTGCAACTGTTTTCTGACATATTTCTATCTTCTCAATGACTTTTGCTTTTAGCTTAGTTGACTTGAAATCCTTCATCTTAACGATTCCTTTCAACTAGAATCTTGGTTTTACAACTATTAGAAGAACTGAATTCTGACAACTATTCTCTTATGCAACTGTTTTTTGGTAGAGTCCTGTCATCTCAACAACTCTTGACCTGAAATCCTGCATCTCAGTGATTCCCTTCATCCAAAACTATCTAAAAACACCTCAACTATTTTGATTGATTTCATAGGGTTTCGGTATTTGAGAGTGATTAAGGGTTTATTTGAGATTAAAAGAAATTATTGGTGTGTTAAAAAGAGATTAAAGGCTAGGGTTAGAGGTGATAGAAATATATAGTGTAAATTAAAGAAAACGATGGGAAAACTTGAATTTCTTTGCATAAAAATCATTGAGTTGTTGCTAAGAAGATGTATGATGCTTTGTCTAATGCTTGATTTGAGATTTAGTATAGATTAGAGAATGTTATGTGTTGATTTGATTATGTAAAGTTGAGTTTGGTGGGTATATTGCTTTTAATGCTAATCTTAGGATAAAAACATGTTATCCTTCTTTTATATAGGAATTCGATTTATACTTATGCAAGAGGAATGAGTTTGTTTCTTTTTAATTGTCATGGAATTCATGTTTAGTTGTGTCATTTGAAACATTTAAAGTGTGGTTGTGAAGGTTAATTGCATGAAAAATTGAAAAAGGAAACCTTGGACTTTTGTAGGGTGGTTTGGCCTAAGCTAAAAAAAAATTGATTTTGTTGATGTAATTGTTGTGATAATTGTATTGAATTGTGTTAAGTAAAGTGTTAAATAATTGAGTTTCATAACATTGTTAAGAGATTTGAAGAAAACTTATGCCTTTTTTTTTTTTTTTTGCTCGATTCAGCCAAATATAAAATACAATGATTTATGTTGTTGTTTTGAATGTGCTATAGTAATTGTGTTAAATTATGATTATGTGATGTGTCTAGATGATTTTAAAATGAAATTGTATTTTTATGGAAACATATGGAATTGATTCATGGCAGTTTAGGCCAAGCAAGAGAAAAAAGTGAAGATTTTGCGAAATAAAGATATGAGATATTTAGACATATTTTAATAGGTGTGTTAACCATCTTAAAATAGATTTTGAGATGGAAAAGTTGAAACAAAATCGAATATTTATAAAGGCCATACAGTCAAATTAGTCAATTAAAAGAAGGAATCAAATTGTAGCAAAATATATGTTAGGAAAGGGCTATTCCTTGTAAACTAAGTATGTTGGAGGTTTTTTTTTTTAAATGATAAAAATGAAAAGTCATGAGTTTTAATTCGGCTAAAAAATCAGAATAGAAAATAGATTTCCTTTATGGCATAATGTCTTAAATTGTAATTGAAAATGCATATACACACACATGAATGGATGAATATAGTTAAATGACTGATAGATTTGAGACTTTTTATGATGACTATGATTTATAAGTAAGGATGGATATGTTAAATTTATAAACTTATCCTGATGATGGTTTTTAGACATGAATGATTAGGAACTGGAATAAGGTTTTTAGTGTGAATTATTATATCTTAATGGTTTAGAAAACCTATTGATATAGGGGAGGCTACTAAGATAGGACAACAACAACAACGAGCAATAGTTCGTGTACAGGTTTCAGGTAAGTGCTCTGCACCTTATTCTAACTATCAAATTTTCTTAGGCTTCTAAAACTGCATATGCATGTGTGTGTGTGGTGTTGTCAAAGACTGAGAAGTTTAACTAGTTGCCTTAAAAGGAACTAGTGGTGTCATCGCAGCTAACATGCAAAGTTATTGTTGAAAAATTTAGGGACGAACATGATAGTTATAGTTGTCAACAAAATGTTGGTTTCTGTTAATAAAATGAAAGAGTTAAATATAATTGGGATGTTTTATTTAATTGTATGTACCAATAAAGGATTAATTAACTAGCTGATCTGTTTAGGGTTAGTGGCATCAACGAGGTTGATGACCGAGACATTTAATTTAACTAATTGGCCAGTTTAAGACTAATGTCATCAACAAGGTTGATGACTAGGATGTTTAATTTGACTAGATGATCGTGAGAGACTAGTGACATCAATATTATTGATGGATGGAACACTAAATTGACTAACTATTATATACAGAGTTAGTGATGCTTGGGTACATGTCTATTAGATGTTGTAATGACTATTTATAAGAAAAGATAGTAGCGCCAGCGCGGTTGACATATTGATATTATTAGGGGATTTGCAAAAGAAGCCAAGTAATTTAAAGAATGAGTTAAGAAATGATAGATCAATGATTAAAATGATGGGATGGTTGAAGTCGATTAAGTATAAGGATGATAAGAGTCTAGTTGATTTTTGAATTTCAGAAAGAAAGAAATTATGTGAAAGGCTTTAAATAAGAAGAAGAAGTTCTTAATGATAATATTGGCATCATGCTTTATGTTTTCATTTTGTTTGTTAAATGTAATGCATTATAAGTGTTATATTGTTTGTTTCAGGTACTACACAATTGAATACAAAAACATATATGGCATATGGATATTCTATCTTAGATTTTATGCAAAAATAGTAAATACTATATAATCTATAATTCTGGATTGTAAATAAATAAATTTATAGATTTATGTTTGTGAACTAAGTCATCTTATTTCTATTACATATGTAATATCTAGTTAAGTTTTGTTTAGTAGGTATAACATGATCTTTAAACTTTAATGCAAATCTTTCTTATTTAGTCATTTAGTTTTATAAAGTTGAGTTTAACATCTATATATTTATGATATGTGAAAATTCTCATTGAAATGATGTTAGGATAATGAAATATGATATAGGAATGTTGGATCAACGATTGTAAAATGGTTTTGGAAGTGTACAAGTTTATGTCGATAACTTGGTACCATTCAAGTATAGAAAAACTCTGTTGAATTTTTAGTAGAATATTTGATAATATAATAAGGATTGAAATATGATATTGAAGCTAACCGTGTTTATGTGTATACGTCTAATTGTTTATGTATAAAAAAAATCCTGGATTTTTCAATAACCTATAATGTTATTTTATGTTTAATATAGTCATAAAAGATGAGGGCGTTATATATAGATTAAAAAGTACTATGCATATGTTAAGTAGGTTCCTAGTAAGGTAGTTTCAAAAACACCTTATATATATTAGTTCTTAAACACCTTAAGACATTTGTATGTTTGGGGTTACTTGTCAAAAGTAAGAATTTATAATCCACATGAAAAGAACCAATATTTAAGAACAACTAGTGGTTTCTTCATATGTTATCTAGAAAAATCTAAAACATATAAATCCTATTATCATAACCACAACACAAGAATTGCTGAAATTAGAAATGCTAGGTTCCTTGAAAATCATGAACTTAGTGGAAGTGAAACACCTACAATATGAAAATTCAAGAAGTTAGGGTACAAGCTCATTTGCCTTTTATATCTTCTCAAGTTGTTGTTACTCAAATTATTGAACAATTTAATAATTACCAATAACAATAAATAAATGATTATACACCCTATAATGAAAATAATTGAACCTATAGTTAATGAACCTATATTTAATTAATAAGAAGAAGGTCTCAATGAAAAAAAAAGTCAATTATTTTGAATGATTACAAGAGGTAGAATTTGATTTAGGAATTGATGATGTAGTTTGATTTTCACATGCTATTAATAGTGGTAATTCTAATAAATGGACAAATTCCATTAAAGATGATTTAAAATCTATTGAACAAAATAAAATATGGGACCTTGTTGAAATACTTGAAGATTTTAAAATATTTGAATGTAAATGGATCTTTAAGACTAGACAAGACTTAAATGGTAATGTTGAACGGTACAAGGCAAGACTTGTTATTCAAAGTTTTACTAAAAAAAAATAGCATTGACTACAAAGAGATTTTTTTAATAGTATCTAGAAAAGACTCACTAAGAATTATCATTGCTTTGGTAGATATTTTAACTTAGAGTTATATTAAATGGATATGAAAACTACTTCTTCAAATAGAAATTTAGGAGTTTATATTGATCAACTAAAAGGATTTTCAATTGAAAGAAAAAAAACACATAGTGTGTGAGTTTAAAAAAAATCAATATACAGACTTAAACAAGTTTTCAAGTAGTAGTATATCAAGTTTAATAATAATATTGTTTCTTTTAGATTTAAGAAAAAAACATTTTTGATTGATTTGTATACCTGAAGGTCAGTACGAACAAATTTATATTTCTGATTTTGTATGTTAATGATAACTTATTTATAACTAATGATCTTGGTTTATTTTATGAGATCAAAAAATTTCTCTCTAACTTTTTAGAATGTTATTTTTATAATTAAAACTTGTTTTTGGAATAATCATAGAATGTTGTATAAGAAACAAGTATTCAGGTAAAAAAAAAATATTTTATCACTTTAATGTTGTATATTGTTTTCAATGATAAAAAAAAAAAAAAGTATTACCTTGCACATCTAATGACCACAACAAATTTTTAAGAAATTTTTAAGAATCTTGAGCCACATTAATCATTTAGAGGCCATTTGTTTGCGTGGTTGCTTCTGCGTTTGAAGTAACCACAGCAAACATGATGTTTGGTTACACTAAAAACACAATTTAATTGTAGTGGGTCCCATGCAATTTCACGTTTTGAACGCGAATTTTACAAAGCAGCTCATAGCTGCTTTGTAAAATTTTGTGTTTACGTGCACAGTGCAATTCACTTGCACTGTTCGAGTGAATTTTTTTTTTCAGTGTGTTTAGTTTTTGTATTTTTTAAAAAAAAACTAGTTTAGAATGAATTAAATTTACTCGTATTGTCATGTAAATAATATTTTTTTTCCCGAAAAACTAGTGTAGAGTGAATTAAATTCACTCGCACTGTAATATCAAATCAATTTTATTCCTAATAATATTTTATCTAATTTTATTGCACGCTCAAAAAATAATAGAAACTGTAATTCTTGTCGAATGAATTTTGTACGTAATGGAATTGTAGATGGTTTAATGGCATAATAAAAAATATTTTATATAAAGTATTATTTATTTCATGAAGTAATAACAATAGTTAAATCTATAATATTCAAATTAAAAACCATCAATATTAATATATATATATATATATTAAAATTATTTTATAATCTCAATTTCAAAAGTATTTTTAACCAAACACTTTATTAGAATCGTCTTTTCATCCAACTACAAATTTTGGGGTACAGCTCTTACAAATTGACTAAATTAAAGATTGAAAGATTTTTGACTAAATTAAAGATGGAACGTAACGTAATGCACCTTTTTCCTATTTTACAATGTGAACGGGCCATAAATTTCTGCATGACTTAATTAATTAAAAGAGACACTTTGTCTCTTATGAGGAAATAAATAGATTCCTTTCCAAAGCATATGCAATGAAATGAATTTCCACACGGTGCAATGAAATGAATTTCCACGGGACATCCAAGTCCATGCCCTATTAATTAGAAAATAACCAAACATGTACATAGACATGTTAGCTTTCCACACGGTACTTGACTAACATTGTTTTTTTATTATTATTAAAAAAATTATATTTTTAAATTATTTTGATTTACTGATATTAAAAATAAATTTAAAAATTTAAAATAAAAAATTATTTTAATGTAGTTTTTTAAGTAAAAAATACTTTAAAAAACAATTAATACCATAAATCAGACACTATCGAAATTTCAAAGAAAGAGATAATCATATGCCTTTCTTCAATTCAATTGCTTTGGTCATTTGATTTCAACCAAAGAAATATCATATATATAATTTCATTTAAAATCTAGTACAACTATACAATATTTATATGCCTCTTGGATTGCTAGAAATCAGCTAAATTTAGATGCAAGATGTATAAAGTTAATTTTAGTGGTTAAAATCACGCATGGTCTCTCAAATATAATTTTTTTTTTTTTTAATCTAATCAATCTCCTACTTCATTTTTCAATCAAATTGAGTCCTCTAGTTTTAATTTACCAATTATTAAGGCATAAAATTATAAAAATGGATGAAAGGGACTCAGTCATGGATAAATTTAAATTAAAAAGGTTCTATTTAACAAAAAGTAATAGGGTAAATTAAAAACAAATCCGGAGATAAATTATATTTATTATCTAAAAGTGTAAAAAAAAAAGCCCCATCGTATTTAAATAAGTATTTGTAAAAAACCACTTTTGTATCCAAAATACCCTTTCTAGTTTTAAAATCATTCTCATTAACCTTAAAGATATTTTAAGTATAAAATGAGACTTTTGTAATTAATATCTTGATAATTTTGGATGTAACTATAATTTCATGATATCATAGGGTTATTTTGATAAAATATTGATACTTGAGAAGCCATATATATATGTTTTTTATGTTATAACGGCATAATATATGGGTCCACTCTATAAAAGTCTCAAGAAATGGAGGCCATTCCACCCGATCTATGGTTTGGGAGTTTATTAAATTTGTTTTATGATCCATAAAATCTCATGTCACATCCGACCCGTTATTTTTTTTGTTTTTAATATATTTTTAAAAAACTAGCGAAATAACACACTTAAAAAAAATTATAGCAAAATAGTATAATTTGTACTTGTCACGATTGAAAAACACGACCTTTATAGCTTGTTAAAAGAGCGACATCCAATAAAAAAAAAATATATCAAATGGGCCAGAGAGAAAAAAGAGAAAGAAACAAAGAAACAAAGAAAGAAACAAAGAAAGGGAAAAAAGACCTTTGAGATACATCAAAGCTTCAATTACGACATCACTAGTATCATCGAAAAGATTTCGATAAGACGAGTCCAACGATCCAAGAAAGGTCACCAACGGTGATCCAAGAAAGGTCACCAACGGTGACCCAAGTGGGTCACACTTAGCATCAAAAGCAAGTGAGTCATCATCCACCTTTAGGCAGCAAGTGTGGACTAATCGGGTCACCATTGGTGATCTTCTTAGGTGTTGTTAGATTCGTCTCACCGAGATCTTTCCAATAATATCAGTGATGTCGTAATTAGAGCTTTAGTGTCTCTAGGATTTTTCTTTCTTTCTTTCCTCTCTTCTTAATCGAGACAAGTACAAAAAAAAAATCTAGTTATTTCATCAGTTATTTTTTCAATTGTGTTATTCTATCAATATTTTTAATTAAATGTGCTAATTTTAACAAAAAAAAATCCATCTTATCTCATTTTCTTTAGTGAATCTTTGCAAATTCTACTTTGGTTCCTGTGTTCAACTTGAAGTTTTATGTATGAAAAGAGCTACTACATCCTTGGACTAAAATAAGCCAAGAGTCATATTATTTTTTAAAACATAAAAAAAATGTAAAAGTGTTGCTAGCATGTTTTGTAACATGAAACAAATTAAATCAAGAACTAAGAATTTGATGCATATTGCATGAATTGTTTTTTAAAAAAATGATAAGGTGATTTACTAGATGACATATATATATATATATATATATATATATATATATATATATATATAGTAACATAAAAGTCAGTATTCTTAGAAAGAACAAGAGACCATTAGACTATAGGTATGCAACTGAATGGTGTAAGTCCCGTCTGAGTTTTAGGGCAATAAATCCATATAACCTACAACTTGTTTCCTAGTTTATCTTTTCTTTCTATGGATTCCGTCTTTCACAGGACTACTTCTATTTCGGCTTCCTCTACCTCTGAATCTTCTGAAAGCAGAAGGATAGTACAAAGTGAAGAAATAACTATTGAAGACTTTACAAAAAACATTGATGATTGGAAAATCCCAAAAATTTCTCAAACTCAGATTTATCAAAAATCTAAATATGATATTTTCAAAACATATTTTACTATCAAAACTGAAGAAAGAGATATTCAGCTTACAAAACCTTTTGAAACTATTCAACTCCTCTCTAAAAAATCCCTACAAAAACATCTAGCCCGAAACTATAAATATATTCATGTTGGCCTTGTCCAGGTCAGAATAAAACCCCTTACAAAGGAAGGCTTAAACACCTCCATTCTAGCTGTCCTCCGAGATGCTAGATTTCAAAACTTCCAAGACTCCCTCCTCAGTTCTATTGAGTCTAGCCTTTGCAGTGGTCTGGTATCATTTGACTGTTATCCAAACATAACCATATCCCTCAAAGACAAAAATATCTTGCAAAGTATGCTACTACAAATAAAGACCCATAATTATGACATGCTCGAAGAATCTATCCCTGTTGCTCTCATATTCAAAATCCATTACAAAGTCATGTTCTCAGCCTTTGCCAGCAAACACAAATTCCAATCTTAAAAAGGAGAAACACTCCTCCTACAAACAGATTTATCCCGCTCAAACACTGTTGTCCCAAAAACAATCCAATGGAAAGACATATCCCTACCAGAAGATTGGATCCTCGAAGGTGCAGCACCACCAGAACTACCACCACCATCTCAACCCATGTCCAAATTAAAAATATTACCCAATACACAGATGGAAAAGTCAAACTGTCTTTCCACCGACACTCTACAAGTTCCAGATTCTTAGAAACCTCTTCCTCTTCTAGTATAATAGATCTAGGCAGAATTTCCAAAATCCCTTCTGTTATTAATATCCCTTATCATGCAAACCTTCCTAGAAAATCTACATCTGACATCCCTTCTACCAGTTTTCAAAATGCAGACTATACTACAAATATACCAAAACCAGTTTATACAGACCTTGAGCAACCATCTCCTCCAACTTCACCAAATTTTTCAGCTGTTACCGAAAACATCCAAAATGAGCTCAATGTTTTGACTTCAGAAAAGCATTTTGTCATAAACAAACCTCTTCTCAAAAGTGATTTTTATGGTGATCATAATATGAAAAAATGATCTTGGTTTTTTCAACATTTCCTCCAACAGAGGAATGATGTTCAAAACCAATTTTATGCTTACATTGAGACCCATAACGTGCAAATTTTATTCTTTGATTGGTTTGAATTCCATTATGTTTCAGCACAACATATTGCATATCCATTTGCATCCATTAAACATGCATGTCCTATTACAACTCGTTCAAAAACCCCTACATGGACCCTCACCAGTGAACCAACAGTTGAGTCTGATCATCCACCTTTACCCAACATACAACTTTCCCACAAAGATCAAACAGTTGATGCAGCCCCATACAAATTACCTGGTGAAGATACCCTCACAAATACCAAATATATCATCCAACAAAACAATTTTACAAATACCAACCTCCATACCATCGGTAAACAGCTTACCAGATTGGAAAAACAAATATAAAAAAACCCAGCCCACTTCATAACTGATAAAACCCCAATCGACCTTAAACTCAAAAACCCAGTATTCAAACCATATCAAGTTACTCAAACGAGCCAAGCACAAATTCAAGAAAATCAAACAGATTTTCTTAGAGCCATTAAAATACACTTATAAAACCTTGACCGGACAACCTTGACTGTCCCAGACACACCTCAACAATCTAACCCTTCATCCTCTACAAATCAGGTAAATACTCTCTAAAATAACCCCGTATCAACCTTTGATACAGACACCATTCAAGAATAACCTCTTCAACTAAACAGACTCACCTGGCAAGCTCCCAAAACAACCATTGCTCCAGATATTTCCATATCTACTGAACCAACTATCATCAGCCAACATAAATATAATGCCTCTTCTCTCTATGAATGGAACATAGATGGCATGTCTAAATATAATATCCTAAACACCCTCCAACAAATGATCATGGCAGCTAATGCCTACAAAACCCAAACAGGAACCTCAGACAAAGTCATAGCTGAACTTCTTATTGCAGGCTTCTCTGGCCAGCTTAAAGGATAGTGGGATTACCATCTCACTGAAACGGATCACCTACATATTCTAAACTCTGTACAAACCTATGAAGACCAAACACCTATCCTTGACCCTTTAGGAAACACCATCCAAGATGCTGTGTCTACCCTTATCCTTACCATCTCCTTGCATTTTGTTGAAGATCCTTCCCATTTTAAAGACAAAAATGTTGAACTTCTCTCCAACCTTCGGTGCAAGAAACTCAGATACTTTCAGTGGTACAAAAATATCTTCCTTACTCGTGTTATGCTTCGAGAAGATTCAAACCAACCATTTTGGAAAGAAAAATTCATTGCAAGATTACCACTTCTCTTAGGAGAAAAGGTCCGAAACAAGATCAAAGATACCTTTACAACCAAAACCATACCATTTGACCAGCTTACATACGGTGAACTTGTGAGCTTCACACAAAAAGAAGGTCTTAAGATCTGCCAGGATCTCAAACTCAAAAAACACCTAAAATGGGAAATGAAACGTACCAGGCAAGAACTTGGTAGTTTCTGTCACCAGTTTCACCTTTCCACCAAAAAACCCTCATGCAGTGGAACCTATTCATAGCCCAAAAAATATTTGAACCACAAGCCTCCTTATAAACGATCAACCCATAAATACCGACAACAATTTTATCCCAAAACAGATCAACCTTACTATAAAAAGCCCTACAAATTCAACAAACCCCACAGACCTTTCCAGTCAAAACCCAAACCAAAATTTAACCCCAAAAATATTACCTGTTACAAATGTAACCAGAAAGGACATGCATCCCGTTTCTGCAAAGTCAATACCAAACTTCATGAGCTCCAAATAGATGAAGATACCATTAACCAAATACAAAATCTTTATATTGAAGCCACAGACACTGACCACTCTCCTTCAGACACTTCTGAAGAAGAATTTCAAATTGATGAAATAGTAACCACTAGTTCTACTTCAGATGCCTCTACGGATTCCAAACAAATTAACGTCCTAACCCAAGACCAAGAATTCATTCTTGAGGCTATCAAAAGACTTGATGATCCTCATCTTAAAAAAACCTACTTGGATAGATTGTTGAAAGATTTTAACCAACCAGAGCACCCTCCATATAATCCTCCAAACTGCTCTCTATTACCCTCTACCAGCACCAATACATATGACCTTACAAAGATTCTTAACAAAAAGAAGTCCAAAACCACAGTCACCATTCCAGAATTACATTCTGAGATCAAAACCCTTAAATCCGAATTACAAACCTTGAAACAAGCCCAACAGAAAGACTCTGCCATATTACAGCATCTCCTGTCTAAAATTGAAAGCCAGTCTGACACTGAATCTGAACCAGAAGATCAAACCATTGAATCTCATGCATTATCCCATACACTTACAAACATTGAGCACATCCCAGATGATTTCCTGAATGTATTAACACAAATATCTTCAAAAAAATATTTGATTAAAATTACTCTTATTTTTTTAGAAGATTTTAAATTGGACACTATCGCCTTATTTGACACAGGTGCAGATTTAAACTGCATCAAAGACGGCATAGTTCCAAAATGATTTTTACAAAATACCTCTGAAAAACTCTCTGCTGCTAATAATTCAAAATTGCATATTGCAGGAAAAACTCAAGCCTCTGTTTTCAACACGGGCATTTCTCTTAAAACATTCTTTGTTGTTACAAAAGATATAAACCATACCATCATTCTTGGCACTCCATTTATTGACATGATCACTCCATATCAAGCACATCATGATTGTATTACTACCAAAATCAATGGCATCAAACTTGTTTTCCCATTCCTAAAAAAATCTAAGACTAGAAATTTAAATTTAATTAAAGCATGTTCCATACATACTGTTAAAGTAACTGAGATCAAATACAAAAAGGAGGCTACAATTCTGAATAATCTGTTTATTATGAATGCATAGTGTTAACCTAAATACAAATAAAGTATATATAGGTCAAACTGAAAGTACTATTCTACCCTTAATAAATAAGACTACATAAATATTATTTAACATCTCCCCTCAAACTCACAATGCGGCAGCTACAAGCATCGAGAGTTTGCCAACCAGAAAACAAAAACGAGAGATGGAATGCGCCTTGGTAAAGAAATCTGCAATCTGCAAGGAAGAAGGAACAAAAGGCAAAGCAATGGAGCCATGTTTGAGATGATGACGAGTAAGATGACAATCGATCTCAATGTGCTTAGTGCGCTCATGAAAAACCGAGTTATGAGCAATCTGAATAGAACTCTGATTGTCACAATACATAGGAGTAGGATGAGAAAAGGAAATTCCCATATCAGCAAGTAACCAACGTAGCCAAACAATCTCTTTGGTAGTAGATGCCATGGCACGATATTCTGCTTCGGTGGATGATTGAGAAACAATAGATTGTTTCTTGCTCTTCCAAGAAATAAGAGAATCACCTAAAAAGATACAGAACCCGGTAACAGACTTGCGATCTGTGGGATCACTACCATGATCAGCATCAGAGTATGCACGCAACTCCAAGGAAGAGGTGGATGAAAGTAACAGACTCTGAAAAACTGTACCCCGAAGATATCGCAAAATACGAAGAACAGCTGCCCAGTGAACAGTAGTAGGAGAAGCAACAAACTGACTAACAACATGAACAGCATATGCAATATCTGGACGAGTAATGGTGAGATATACCAAACTCCCAACAATAGTACGGTATAAAGTAGGATCTATCAAAGGTAAACCATCAGAAGAAGAGTACCTCGCGTTGACCTCAATAGGAGTATCTACAGTCTTGTTATCAGTAAGTCTAGCCCGCTCAAGAATATCTGCAACATATTTCGACTGAGAAAGAAGGTAACCTCTAGGTGAGTATGCTACCTCAATACCCAGGAAATATCGAAGATAACCCAAATCCTTCATTTCAAATCGTCTAGCCAACTCTGTCTTCAAAACTAAAATACCATCAATATCATCACCAGTAATAATCATGTCATCAACATATAAAGACAGAATGATACGACCTGCATCAGTGCACTTAATAAAAAGAGCAGAATCATGACTGCTAGAAACAAAGCCAAGAGACGAGATCACAATAGAGAATTTCTCAAACCAAGCACGAGGTGCTTGTTTGAGACCATATAATGATTTCTTAAGCTTACAAACATATCCAGAGTCATGTGAAATACCAGGAGGGGGTGTCATATAAACTTCTTCTTGAAGATCTCCATTCAAGAATGCATTTTTAACATCAAGCTGAGAAATATGCCACTGACGAATCGAAGCTACGGCAATAAGAGTATGAATAGTAGTCATTTTGGCAACCGGGGCAAATGTCTCCTCATAGTCCATACCATACTGTTGAGAGTATCCTTTTACAACCAGCCTAGCTTTGTATCGCTCAATAGACCCATCAGAATTAGTCTTGATCTTATACACCCAACGACAACCAACAACACTCTTACCAGGAGGTAGAGGAACCAGATCCCAAGTATCTGTCTTATGCAAAGCAGAAAGTTCCTCATCCATAGCTTGCTGCCAAAGCGGATCAAGAATTGCCTCTTTATAGGAAGAGGGCTCAAAGAGACAATGAATAGAAGCTAAAAAGGAAGTAAATGATGAAGAATAACAAGAATAAGCAAAATCTGGTAGTTTTGTGGACTTACGAATGCGGATGGACTAACGTGGAGGTGGATCCACAATCTCAGATGAAGCTTGAGGGGCTGTAGATGAGAATGGAGCTTCAGGTGTGCCAGAGAGTAAAGTACCAGTACCTGCAGAGTTATGAGTACAAATTGATCGAACATAGGGAGAGGTATCATTACCAGAATCCTCAGAAAAAGGATCTATATGAATAAGATCAGATTTTGTCAGGCTATGAGTAGTGGATGGAATAGAAAAGAAAGGTATATGCTCAAGGAAGACAACATGACGAGACACATAAAGTTTCTGAGTTATTGGATCAAAACAACGATACCCCTTTTTACCTTCACCATAACCCAGAAAGACACAAATAGCGGATCGAGAGGATAGCTTATTGCGTTCTACATGAGGACGAAGAACGAAACAAGTACAACCAAAGACTCTAAATGAGGAATAATCAGGGACATGCCCATATAGCTTTTCAAAAAGAGATAGACCCGAACTATGAGAAGATGGAATTGTATTAATCAAACTTACAGCAGTAAGAACAGCTTCTCCCCAAAATTCACTAGGAACAAAAGCAGACAACAAGAGAGAACGAGCAGTTTCGACAATGTGCCTATGTTTTCTTTCAGCTACACCATTTTGTTCAGGAGTATCTGTACATGAAGTTTGGTGGATGGTTCCATCTAAGGCAAGCATTTGACAAAATTTATTAGAGGTGTATTCCCCACCCAAATCACACCTAAAGCATTTGATCACAGCAGAATATTGAGTTTTGATAAGAGCTCGAAAAGCTGCATATATCTCAAAGAATTCAAAACGATGTTTCATTAAATAAACCCAACAATAACGAGTATGATCATCAATAAAAGAGACATAATATCGAGACCCTCCTTTTGTGGAAACAGGAGAAGGTCCCCATACATCAGAATGAATCAAATCAAATGGTGAAGATGAAACAGAAATACTTCGATTAAAAGGTAAAGCAGAAAATTTTGCCAGTTTACATCCACTACAATCAGAAATGTCACAAGTTTTCAAATTTCCTAAAGCTCCTATGGATGCCAAAAATCTCAAACGAGAAGACGAAACATGACCTAGACGGGAATGCCATAAATAAAAACTAGAAGATGAAAGACTCAAACGAAAGGAAGACAAATCAGCAGTAGTAGCAGCAGCGGTAGCAGCAGCAACTGGCACTTTTAACTCATCCAAAATATATAGCCCATTCTCCCTACGGCCTGTCCCAATCAGCTTCTGAGACTGCAGATCCTGTACACAACAAAAAGAACCAGAAAACATGACTAAATAATCACCAGAATCACATATTTGACCAACAGACGCAAGATTCAATTTGAGTTTTGGAATAAGATAAACATTAGGGAGAGACAAGTGAGGTGTGACAACAGAACCAACACCTACTAAGGGCATAGGAGTGCCATCAGCAGTCATAACAGGAATGGAGGACAAAGGGGACACTGAGGTAAAAGATGAGGAATCTGGAGACATATGATGTGAAGCACCAGAATCCAAGACCCATTCAGAGTGTGACATACCTGAGGAATTATGAGGCAACTGACCTATGGAAGAAGCGGACATTGCTTGTGGCTGCAAGGAGAGAAACTTCTGAAATTGCTCAGCTAAAGTATTAGGATCGGTAATAGAGCCTGGGGAAGCTACTGCTGCAGTATTGTGGTGTGGTGGTTTATAACCCTGAGGTGATCGATGAGCATTAGATTGTGACTGACAGCCAGACTTCCAAGCTTGATTCTGTTGTCTCAACTTAGGACACTAAGCCTTCCAATGACCTTTCTGCTTACAGAAACTGCACTCATCGAAGCCAACCCTTGTGTAAGGCTTGTTCTGATGATTAGAGAATGACTTAGAAGGTACTGCTAGTATAGAAGGATTCGAAGCAGAAAGAATTCCCTTTTCAGAATAAGACTGAAGACGTATTTCTTCAGCCAATAACTCACTGACAACAGAGTCAACAGAGGGCAGTGGAGAACGATGCAGAATTGAACCTCTAAGTCCTTCGAAATCACTGCGAAGTGCTGTTAAAAATTGTATCAATCGTTGCTGCTCTCTACGTTCAATATAAGCACCACATGCTTTTAATTCTGCCGATTCTGTAAGAGCCAATTGATCCCAAAGATCTGTCATGGCAGAATAGAACTCCTGAATACTCATATTCTTCTGGTGAAGAGCTCGTATGTCATTCTCTAACTGATACTGTTTTGCAAAATTTGATTGCGTGAATAACCGTTGCAGATGATCCCAAACCTCCTTTGCTGTCTCATACTTTGCCAACTGTGTACCTATAGAATGCTCAACAGAATTGTTGATCCAAGTAATGATCTTTGCATTGTTTGCTTCCCATGTATCTATCGAGACAGTATCTCCTTCTTCAGTATTCTTAGGTACCACATAAGTTCCACTAACATATCCCCACATCTTCTTACCCTTAAGAAAATTTCTCATTACATAGCTCCAATACGAATAGTTCTTCCCATCCAACCTCACACTCACAGACTGAAGCGAATCATCTCTTTCAGTAGCCATAATCAACAATCACAAAGAACCAGAATGCAAAAGCAGCGGAAAACAAAATACCAAATTGCAGAAACTGAACAGAGATTGCAGAAACTAAACAAATATCTTCTCAAACTTATACGATTACTCCAAAACACAAAACACAAAACAAATTTGCAGAAACTGAACGGAATTACCAAATTGTAAAAGCTGAAGGGAAGACGAAATACCAAAATAATTGCAGAAACTGACGAAATACCAAATTTTGCAGAAGCGGAAGACAAAATAGTTGGATCCGCGAAGCTGTGTTCGGGATTAAGCTTCGTTCCATAAAACCAGCTCTGATACCATGTTAAAGTAACTGAGATCAAATACAAAAAGGAGGCTACAATTCTGAATAATCTGTTTATTATGAATGCATAGTGTTAACCTAAATACAAATAAAGTATATATAGGTCAAACTGAAAGTACTATTCTACCCTTAATAAATAAGACTACATAAATATTATTTAACACATACATATCATATCAATGCACTAATTCATGGAAAACAATTCCATTTACATGATTTACAAAACCATGTTTCTTTTTGTCGTATCAACAGGCAATTATAAAACTCTAATTTACAAAAGAAAATCATTGATTTACAAACTAAGATTGAACAACAGATTTGTTCAGATTTACCTAATGCTTTCTGGAAAAGAAAACAACACATTGTTGATCTTCCATATGAAGATACTTTTTCAGAAAAACTCATACCTACAAAAGCAAGACCTATACAAATGAATGTTGATTTAGAACAGCATTGCAGACTTGAAATCCACAATCTCGAGTCTAAAGGTCTTATCCAAAAGTCTCGATCACCATGGTCGTGTGCAGCCTTTTATGTGAATAAAAACTCTGAAATTGAAAGAGGCACACCAAGACTTGTGATCAATTACAAACCTCTAAATTCTGCTTTAAAATGGATCAGATATCCAATCCCTAACAAAAAAGATTTGTTGCAAAAATTACACTATGCATTCATATTTTCTAAATTTGATATGAAATCCGGATTTTGGCAAATCCAGATTGACCCAAAGATAGATACAAAACAGCTTTTACAGTTCCTTTTGGTCAATATGAATGGAATGTTATGCCTTTTGGTTTAAAAAATGCCCCATCTAAATTTCAACGCATCATGAATGACATCTTCAATGCACATTCAAAATTTTGCACTGTTTATATTGACGATGTACTTGTTTTTTCACAATCCATCGATCAACATTTCAAACATCTACATACATTCTTTCATACTGCAAAACAAAATGGTTTAGTTGTTTCTTAAACAAAAATTTCTCTTTTCCAAACCCGTGTCCGTTTCCTAGGCCATTATATCTGCCAAGGTACTGTCACACCAATAGAGAGATCTTTAACCTTTACAAGTAAATTTCCTGATAAAATCACTGATAAAACCCAATTGCAGAGATTTTTAGGCAGTCTAAATTATGTTCTGGACTACTACCCCAATATTAGTCGTCGGTTAAAAACCAACCCCGTTCCTTGGTCTGACCTCCATACCGATCTAGTCAAACAGATTAAGAAACAGGTTCAAACCATTCCTCTCCTTCATTTAGCTAATCCTTTAGCCCCTAAAATAGTCGAGACCGATGCCTCTGACATAGGATATGGTGGGATTCTTAAACAAGTACAAGATAACAAAGAACAAATACTCCAGTATACATCCGCCCACTGGAATGATTGTCAAAAAAATTACTCTACTATCAAAAAGGAGATCCCTTCAATTGTTCTTAGTATTACAAAATTCCAAAGCGATTTATTAAATCAAAAATTTCTTTTACGTGTTGACTGTAAATCTGCAAAAGAAGTTTTACAGAAAGATGTCCAAAATCTTGCTTCAAAACAGATTTTTGCCCGATAGCAAGCTATTTTAAGCATTTTTTATTTCGATATTGTCTACATTAAAGGAGATTCAAATTCTATCCCTGATTTTCCAACCCGAGAATTCCTCCAAAACAGGTCCTGATGCCACCTAAAGCAAGGGCTAAAGACAAGGGGAAAGCCCCCCAAATACAGCCTATAAAACCAGAAAGCCCCAAGCCTTCTGCAAAACTCATGTCTTCCGCCATCCTTTCTGCCAAACCTGTCAAATCCTGGTATGAGGCAGTTATTGAAGAAGAAGAACCTACAAAACCACCACAGGTCCAACCCGACACAGTTCAACATTGGGTTGACACCATCTCCAAATCACCAGAATTACTCATGTCATTACAAAAAGTGTCCCAACAGGCCTCTAATGACTCTGTATCTCCAACAGGTAGTATTTCTAAATCCCTTTCAAAACCCCAAGGAGGTTTTTCTACTTCAAAACCCCTCCTTTCTTTACAACAAACCAGTTTTCCAAAAACCAAATCCAAATATATTTTCAAAACTACTTTCCAAAATATTTTAACTATGGAAGAAGGATTTTATCATGAAAATCCTTCCATTGCTGCTTCAAAGATTTTCCCTCCAAATTGGTACTACAAACCCTGGAATTTAGCCAAACCACAATCCTACTATGCCATCATCCTTGAGATTACCAATTCTGTCAAGTTCAAACACTTCAAACTACATTCTGATCACACTGAACCCGCATATTCTACATGCATCATTCACAAAATTATTCACCCTAAAGATTGGGGGCAACCCTTACATCAACCTCTCTCCTTCCCCATACACTTCCGTACAAATCCTCAGGACTTCAATACTACCTATACATATTGGGATTACCAACAGGCATGGTTCAATGCCTTCCTCTTACAAAATCACAACCATAGCCATTCTTGGCTTTTCTACTTCCATAATACAATGAATACTACAAACCTTCCCCTCTGGTTCCTCCAATGGTGGGATTACTATGGTTGTCATGTTGACTACCTCAAAGACCATCCTCTGGTTGAAAATGGTTACCTTCATTTCAAAAATAATTTTTAACCAGCCCCTTCTGAAAGTAAGTTTTCTTCCCTTCTCATTTTCTGTATAAAAGTTTTTGTTCCATGGGTATGTTCCTGGTTCTATGACTATAATCTACAAAACGAACATCCAGTACTTGTTCGGAAATTCAAAATTAAATGGTGGGATTGCTTTGCAGCTGAGTCTAAAAGTTCCAAATTAGCTGTTACGGAATGGTTACAAAAACATCAAACGGCTCCTATCATTGATCATCATCCTGAATCAAAGTTTCTAGCCCGAAAGGCTCAAACGGCAGCTCTCCTTGCCTCTGCTAGAACTGAAGAGGAATACCTACAAATAGTACAAGGCATTATACAAAGCCAAGGTCCAAAAACAGTCTTGTCCCACTCCAGCTCATCTGGCTCGATATCTCCTGCCATTTCCCTTGGAGATGATAATGAAGATGACGGCTTTGGTATCTTGCCACCTATCAAGCGACATTAAAAAAAAAAGTATTTCAGAATTTCTCAGGCTCACTGTTTAAGAGCTCATATCTTTTTGACTCACCTGTTTTGAGTCTCTTTGCTAAAAAGCCCATTTGTTTTAGGATTTTTCTACAAATATTACCCGCTACTACAAACATACAAATCAAGTGTCAGTAGCAAGAAGACAACAAATAAAAGTCCCATAAAAAACATGGGCATCTTCCATTTTGTCATCACCGAATCATGGTAAGCAATACCACATGGGTTCACATGGGTTCTGAAGGCATCTCCAAACTTTTCAACAAGTCGTTTTGGCCTCTTCCATGGCAACTCGTCTATAAAAAGGAGACTCCTACAACCTCAGAGGGCAGACTAATTTTTTCCCAGAAAATTTTACTCTTCCCTGTAACCCATATCTGTAACCCATCTCCATTCTCTTCTGTAACCAATATCTCCTGTATTAATTTTCGTTACAAATTTAAGTAAGATAATCTTATTTTTATCTACATTTTTGTTATATCTATTCTTGTTCTTTTATTTTTGTTATATTTAAGTATGCTCTGTGTTTGATCAAGGATCCTGACATTGTTGGTCTTGCCTTGTTCATTCGCATCAGAAATCTGTTTATATTCTTCTTTTGTTTGTTCTTGTTCTTTTTATAAGATCAGTATATAGGCTGGAAACCTGTGACCCGATCTTTTAGATCATTCTCAGGTATAACAACGTCACATACTGAACTCTCTGTTTATAGTTGAAATTCTTTTTATTTCTGCTTTTATCTGGTGTGTGTGTGTGTGTGTGTGTGTGTGTGTGTGTGTGTGTGTAGGTGATGATATATCAGATAGATTTGGGTTAACCTTGACTAACCTGTAAAACCCGCGACCCGGGTCATGAAATCATGATAACCCTTTTAAAAAAAGCAAAAAATAAATCAAAACGCTAGATTCCCAATCAACTAAATGTTGAAGAACAAAAATTAAAAAAAAATAGTTGAGTTAACCCATGTAAATCTGTGAACCGAGTCATAAGAACAAGATTACCCCAAAGAAAGAAAATTAAAAAACAATTACGATCCTGAATTCTCAACCAATATATTGTTGAAAGACAAAATCAGAAAATAAAAAAACAACGGAGTAAAATCATGCCCACCCGTATTATTCACAACCATTGTCATGAGAACTAGATAACTTTATAGAAAGCAATTAAAAATAATTATGAAACCTAATTACCATCAAACTAAATGTTAAAAGACAGTAAAAAGATCTTGAGTCAACCCGGACTAACTTTTTAAATTCACAATCTGAGTTATGAGATAGGTAATTACTCAATAGAAAGCAAATTAAAAACAAATTGAAGGCCAATTTCAACCAACTCAGTGTTGAATGATGAAATTGAAAAAACAAATCCAGAAAAAAAATTACAAACAACAATTAAAAGAATAAAAACTAAAATTGATATAAGAGAAAATTGACAAAGCAAGCAATAGAAACCGAGGTTATAAGATATAAAACAGATAGGAGGAGAAAGAAAAGAAAAATAGGTCGTTGGATACATACCATAACCTTCACTGCAACACATGCCACCATAAATTGAAAAGCTAGTTCTGACGATTCAGGAGGCAAGGCAAAAGACCTCATTTGGAGTTTAGAAGAGGTCATGAGTGCCATCAAAGTGTGGCGACTCTCCTCACATGCTAGTGTGTGCTTTACACGCGCCGGACATTTCCCCTTACCCATTTAATTTTGTCCCCACTTTTGTTCTAGTTTCAAAATTTTACCCTTAATCCTTAATTTCTTTAAATCATAAAAATTGAATTTTATTTTATGAAACCAAACATCAATCGCGCGCTAAAAATAAATAATTTAGCATTCATGCACTTCGATTATCACTCATAAACCATAATTTTGTCCAAAAATAGGTTTCGGTTCAAATTCAAAATCATAGGATTAAAACCTACAGAAAACATATTATTGATATAAATAAACTCTAGATTATTGATTAATCAAGTTCCTTAAAAGGTTATGTGCAAATAATTGAACAAAACTAGTCCAAATTACAGGGCTAAGGCAATGTCCATCCCAAGAACACGAATAACATTGCCCAATAAACCCAAAAATAAAGATCAAGTTGCCAAACCCAAAAAATGGCCTTTTAATCCTCTAAAACCTGATTCCTTAGTTCCAATAAACCACATTACCATAACCAAGCATATTTGAATGAAAAAGGACTAAGAAACAACATCAAATCATCAAAATCTTGCAAAAGCTACCCAATCCAAAAACTATCAACTTAAAACAGCCTACATGTCCATGCAATATAGATTCAAAATTGGTTTTCTAAACTCATTTGGTCATGACCAGACTTAGCAAATCCAAGATAAACATCATTGCTTCAACATGTATTACTTAAGTTAAACTAAAACAACTCTATTTTATCAAGAAGAAACAACTTAAATAGAAGACTTTTACTACATCTAAAACATGAAAAACACAAGCTTTCATTTGTCAAGTATTGCTTCCACAAGCTTGGTGCCCTTTTTAAAACTTAAGAAATCCTTGTACTAGTCTCTTAAACCTTCACACATAGAGTTCCTTTATCAATCTTTTCTCTCTTTTTTTCTCCTCTATGCTCTGATTTTCCAGGGGTATATATAAGGTTTTCTTAGGATTTTTTATGGATTCAAACATAAATTGTTAAAAAAATCAACCGTTTGATCAAAATAAAAGGGTTCTTGATGCGAACTCTAGCGGAATTGACTGGAATTCACGAACCCAAGATATATCTAATCCAAGTTTGCTGAAAATAGGATGAGTTTATCACAATGGAAGACGTGCTCCAAGGCAATAAGACTATAAACCAACCTCACAACTCCTACACCTGAAGATGAGCAAAATGAGTGTACACACACACACACACACCAAGTACAACTGATTTGTCTGCTTTTCTAAGAGTTACGTAGAGATAGAAAACCCTAGTCGTTCCTAAAATGACGTCGGTTACCGCTGACAAAGTTAAGTTGGTCCTCGAATGCGAGCACCTTTTCAAATCTAATCCCTCATAAGTTTTTATTTTGCAATATAGCCTCGAAATCAACTTGAAAAATAAACTTTAAATTGAAATTGAAAATCAGTTATGAGAGTAAAAAAAATGTTCACTTATGCCCTTAATTGAATTAATTGAACCACCCAGATTATGTAAAGTTGACAATTTTGGTATTTGATTTTTTCATTCTTTCAATTGCAATTGATTAGTTCAATCACACCCTCAAAAAACTCATTTTATCCAATTGAAAGCTAAGAAAATCTTGTATAGTCAGCCTCAAAAATATTTTTGAATTTCTTTTTTATTTTTCTAATTGTAGAAATATTTTTGATAATTTAAGAGATAAATAGGGATGAAAACTAAGTTATAAAATTTCTTAACTCTTAATGATTTGCATTAAATATTATAAGTGGAAACCCTTGTATTTCCTGCTAATTATAGTTCTGCACTAAGAATGTTTACTGTCTTGTTCAATAATATTGTACAATAAGTACATATTATTACTTTTTTCCATTATTAATATACAATTTGGAATGATTATTTATTTATGATGTAGTTTGACGCCAATAATGATATATCAATTATTATAAAAAAATAAAAAAAAATATTATTTTTTTAATGTCACAAATCCTTCTTATAATACTACTATTAAACAATTATATATATATATATATATATATATATATATATATATATATATATATAAACAAGATTATAAGCATCTTCTTTGTCACCAATTATCATTTCTATTGTGAACTACTTTAGCAAGATTATATGCATGTATATTTACGATTGATACCAAATTAATTCAAAATTGATTGTAAACTTACAATTGATATCCAATATAAACATCAACAGAAATTCCAATTCAAAATATTTTTCAAATGACAAATTGTTGTTGTTGTTATCTATTTTGCGACCCAATATAAATATAAAAAAATATTAAAAATATAAAATATAAAAAAAAATTAAAGAAAGTTGGAAAATAATATATACATAAGTGGGAAGAACATGAAGAATGTCCAGAAATTTGTCAAAGATAGGTTAAGGAGGATTAAAATATCCAAAGTTGAAAAATTGGCGGTTCAATTTTGATTGATGAAGGCCCTATTAACAATAAAAATTCAATCTAGGAAGAAAAATTCAAAATTTAATTTTTAATATCTCAATTGGAATTTTTCAGGGTTTAATTGAATTTATTGAAGGCTCAATTGCAAGGAAAATTGGTTTTTAAGTTCAATTTGGGCTATAATTGAAAGGAATTAAAGTCTGGAGATTGAATTGTATTTTTTTAAAGCTAATTGGTCAAATCAGGAGCTTAATTGCATAAATATTGAACTTTGATAGGCAATTAAGGACTTGATTGAAGAAATTTAAAATTACAGATCAAATTGTAAAATGCGCGAGACTTCAGGAACTTAAATCGGCAAAATCAGGGGCCAAATTGAAGACAAGTGAAAGTCTGATGGCCAATTAAAGGTCAAATTACATATATTAGGAACCAAGGATTAGATTGGAAAAGGCATTGAATTATGGGGTTGACAATTGAGTTTGACAGGGGTGAAATTGCATGAAATTAAAAGTTTGGAGGCAATTATGAGTGCAATTAAAAGAAATTGAAAAAACATGGACTAAGTTGAAATTTGTCAAAACCTAAATTAAAAACCATAATTTTTAGGTTTTAACCTAAAAGACATGTCATTCAGATTTAATGAAGAGATTGAATGACATGTTGTTTGGCTACTATTCACCTTCTTCCTTTGACAATTTTAACTTATCGAGTAGGCATCTTTAAGCAAATGAATGTGGCATCTCCGACAACCTCAGGGGTTGTAGCTACTACCTTTTGATTGAGAAACACTCATTCTACAAAGATATTAATACATGTTATAAGTTTCTAGGTTTTGGTTAAGTTCTTTTGAGTGTCAAGATGTCAATGTTGAGCTCTAAAATTGTCAAATATGGATTTGTTAGTTTTGACAGTTTTGAAAATTAAAACTTCATGCATGTAATTGATGATTTGTTATTATTTGCTAGTTCTTTGGATTCAACCATGCTTGGTATTGGTAATGTGATTTGCGAAGACCAAAAGTTGTATGTTTAAAGGCCGAGAAGGCTAATTTTGGGTTTAATAGTATGTTGGATTTTTTAGGCAAAATTGGGTTGGTGTTCTTCATGTTCTTCCCAAGAATATTGCTTTAGCTATGTGGCTTTGACCTGTTTTGTTTCATTTATCTGCATATGCATCTTCGTATGACATCTTTAACCAATAACCTAGCGTTCTTCTGCATCAATAACTTGTATTTTAGTGTTTTAATCTTGGTTTTGGTTTTGAACCGAAACTTTCTCTGACCAAATAGTGATGATTCATTGATAATTGAAGTGAATGAGCTCTTAATTCTTGATCATTGAATGATTTACAACCTTTTTATTCCTTTTTTATTTCATGAAATCGGTTCGGATTCGAGTTCGTGTTGCTGGAATTGGTTTCAATGTTCTTTGGTATTCTTTGTGTTCTTTATTTTTCTAGGTTTTAATCCATTTTGATAAAGACTTTTTTGAGTTTTTGTGTTTTTTTTTTTTAACTTTGATTCATTTTAGATTCTGGTTTAGGTTTTGGTTTTGGTTTTTTTTATGGGTCAAATCAGTGTACTTCAGTTTATGATCACACCAAAGGTTTCAAGTCAACTCAATTGGGTCAAAATTGGGTCAGTGGTTAAAACCCTGTTTGGTTTGTCATTGTTTTGATAAAAGGAATTTTGGCTTCAGGTCGTGTTTAGCAAACATACATTTAGCCCTATTTTGGCAGTTTCATTCTAAAGGAAAATGGAAGCTTGTCAAACAAGGCCTTAAAAAAAACAACATTTTTTTTACAATTTTTTTTTTTTTTTTTTGCAAATGGTCAAAAATCCTAAAAATTATCTTAGTATTTTTTTAAAATCTAAAATATTTTGGCATGTTTTAAAAATGTTGCATGGATTTTATAATAAGTCTGTAAAATTCCAAAGGATTTTGGTCTATATTTCAAAAATATTAAAAAATAATTTTTAGCAAGAGAATATATTATTCACTATTAATATAAGGATAAAAAACTTATAAAATGTTTAATATCCAAAATATTATCAAGGATAATGATTTTTAATTACTCATATTTAATATAAGGATAAAAACCAATATGAGGTTAATATCATAAATATTGGGAGTAGTATGATTCATTCACTTATAATATAAGAATAAAAAAACAGTTGCAAAGAATTTTATCTGAAATATTATTTGGAATGACTTAATAGCAAAAAATTCCAAACTTATCCCAAAAAAAAAAAACCCTCAATGATAATTAAGCACTTTTCACCATTTTAGACTAGGTTATTGACCTAGGAAACCAATGTATGTTCATCGTAGCAAATCGGTCCTAGTAGGCTAATAGAAATAAATAAAAAACCATCAGACCATAACAAACAAAGAAAAACAATGCAGCTTACCACAAGTAAGGCGTACTAGGGGTGCTAATACCTTCCCTTTACACAATAAGTCCCTTGCCTAGAATCTTTAAAAGACTAGTTAAGGTTCTTAGTAATTATAATACTAGGTGGCGATTTCTAAACCAACCAAAGACCTCCTGAATATACCCGCAAAGGGTTTCCACGACATGATGCTCTCGTAAAAGGGATACGACAGGATGGGGACTTCACTAGGGACCCTTGGACTGAGCTTTGTTTTGTTTTTTTATGCTTTATGAAGATTGATGTTTGTTTATTTTTCTATTATGATTGGTTTACTCTATTTAAGAGCTTCAAGATGCATTCTTTTCACTTTATGTCATGAATAGCGTATTGGATATAGATGAAAGGCATTTATGTATCACTGATATTATTTGTGAGAGCACACACTGAAAAAGCTTTAGGTTAAGTGGGGGACTAGTAGCTTACCTTATGACTTGAGTCAAGGTTTAAGTTTATGTAAACCTCAACTCTTCACTAAGTGCTTAGACTGGTAATAATTGGTATATGTGTCATCCAATTACTTACTAAGCCTCTTATATTACCTTCACAAGGGTGATCATTAGGACAACAAGAGACCCTTTTTAGAGACCAAGTAGTAAACTTACCTATTATTCTACATAAAAGAACTAGAACCTATATTTAAGATGTATGCTCCCTACACATGTTTTGCATCAAGGCAAGCCCTTCATATAGCATCTTGAGTTCAGGACATACAGGTGACATAATGGTCATCACTCAGGAAATTTTTGTTGTAGAGTTTGAGCAAGAATTAAAATTCTTGTCCATCATGCAAAAGTAATGACTATGTGTCACCCTTTAAGGGCGAGTTCGTCATATGAAAATATGCCCATACATTTAGCATGCATGTTCACGGGTTGAAATATAGGTTTTCCCTTGATGATTCAAGAGTTGCTAAAAAATTGACAGTGTTAAAGAGGATTTATTCAACTTCCGATCTAGAAGCATCACTATGGTTTTCCTCAAGCCAACAACAAGAACCTTTGTGTCATCATAAACTTAACTCGTGACCTATGTTTGGATATCATATATGAAGTTTTAATGCATTCATCAATGGAGACCATGTGAAAATATAGGCTTCTTTCCAAGGAGTGCAACAAACTTACTTATGAATCCACTTTCAAAAAGCTACACAACCAAAGAATCAACATTGTCTTTGGGTTCTTTGTACAAAACATGATTAGAAATGAATATCAAGTTTCCTTTATTTCAATTAACACTATAAAGCCCCACCCTGAAATGTCATTTGAATTCCTTCCTGACCATGTGGAGATTGTGGCATCAACAAATCAAAAAGTGTTACTCTACCATGCATATCATAAACCATGTTATTATGTGTGCAACCCTACTACTAAACAATGGTAGAAGATCATGAATATAAAAGCACAATATGATACTATGGAATTTAACATGATGGTTGAAAAATCAAAGCCTGTACACAATAAAATCATGAGATTCTCAAAGCCTAAATTCCTCTTATATGATAAAGAATTCTATTTATATCACTTTATTAGAGCTAAGTTGTTTGACTCAAAGACTTGGAGATGAAAGTTGTTGTATGAAGTGAAGCTGCCACAAGAAGAGTCCCTTTATCATTAACAAAAGTATCTGTGAATAGTTCACTTCATTGGTTTACTTGAAAAAGAAACATATTTGCATTTTATGTGAAAATGGAGAGTTATTGCTTGTTTTCATTTCCTCCACCAGTCTTTGAGGGCATTGATAGCAAAGATATTGGGCTCGTCGAATACAAAGGAAAACTTGTCATACCCATAGAGAAAACAATTTCATGAAAGTATGGGTCATAGATAATTATAACGGAAAACAATGGAACATAAGGCATTCAATAAAGAAAACGATTTCATGAAAGTATGGGTCATAGATAATTATAACGGAAAACAATGGAACATAATGCATTCAATAAACATAGAGGTTTTAACAAGGAAAGAACCTCATGTAAGTCATTTGGCCTTCTACAATGCTGAAATTGTATTAATGGGAAAATATTTTCCTAACATGATATTTTTCAACTTCAATACTGTGAGGATTGATGTGCTGCAATTAACGAAGGGTTTACTCCATGTATGCTTCCTATTTCGATCCAATTTTATTGTCGAAGAAGGAGTATAATTGGACACAACATTGAAATTATCATGCTATCAAGAACAATTACCCTAAACCACCATTCCCTAGGTGTTATAATCCAAATAAGAGATGTAAATAGTTGTAAGAATTTCAAGTATCAAGTTTGAAAGTTGGTGAGCAAGAGGCAAGTTGAGGTTATGGAAGACAATGTCATCTACCATATTGTTACTAGATCATCATAAGCATAAAAAGGGTTGATAAACAATGATGAGACACAAATAATGTTAGAGAAACTGATCTAAGAAGGGTGTTGCATTGTCAATCATGTTGTTATAGGACTTTGCTATTTTTTTTATGTTTTCCTTGTAGTTGGATCAGATCTTATCCTTTTAATGAAATATGCCTTTTTTTTTTCTCTTTGTTGTTCAAAAATCAAGAGATGTTTATTATTTTATTGTTGACTATGATATTTTGATGAGCCAGTTCCCAATGCATCCCTTGAATACACATATCTAAAGCTGAAGTTTTGGTGAGTCAGTTCTTACAATTAAGGCTAAGGTTTCTACACCAATTAATGCAGTTGATGACAGGCTTCTTTGCCTATAACACATATTGATGGGTATAATCATGCTGACCACATGATGAGTGATGTAAAAGCGATTAAGAAATTCATTTTTTAATTGCTCTCAACTATCGATTAAGTCAAACTTCAAGTCAGTGTACTAGTTGAAAGCATTGCCCTTTAAGGAATGAACAAACTATTTTAACATGAGATCACATTCAGTTCCGACATTGTTTCAAGTCTCCATAAAGTGAACTACATATTTCCTTGGATTCTCTTTATCATCAAATTACTAGAAACTTGGTGGTTAATAATTCAAAGGCATCCTTAGTAGGTCAATCCTTTAAGCATATGGCTTCGCATAAGAATACAAAGGTTAAACTAAACTCTCTACTTGGTCCATGACGGCCTTTTTAATAAGCTCTTTTAGTTGATTCACGGTGAAAATGTCGTTAGTAATACCGTGAATATTCCTTATAGATTCAGCTATAGAATCCTCAACAACATCCAAGTGATCTTTTTATAAAGTTGTGGTAGCTAAAGTTTGGCCATAAAAGATTACTAAAATTCATTCTTGAATGGAAGAGATGAGAGGTAATGATTTTCCCAGTGAAGTCGCTAAAAATTTGTAGATATAATTTTGAATACTGAAATTAAACAAGCACACGAGAAAATATTTAATTTTATTAAAAATATATGACTGAGTACAATCTCTATTGAAAATATTATTACAAAATAATAAACAATCATCTTATTCTTCTCTTGAATTTGATTTATGGTGACTTTATTTATCAAACCAAGATTTATACTTTGCAAGAACACGAGTTTAAATGTGTATTGTGGAGCGAGCTTTAGTGATTTGACAATTTGAAGAGTACATTTGATTTGTCTTTAAAGTGTTATTAAAGAACTCTTATAGGATTTTTAGGCTTGATGCAACAAAGCTTCGTTCCTTATAGATTTCAAGTGTAGATAAAAGAGACTTTGGAGCTTTTGAGAAAACCTTCTTACTTAAAGAGTTTGTCTTAAAAAAAAGTTATATCTCCAAGAATTCTCCTTTTTTTTTTTTAGGGTGAGACCTTCTATTTATAAAGATTTGTAGAAATTCTCAAGTTCTTTCTCAATACCACATAATATTATTTTATTAGTTGATTTTTATTTATGAGATCTTATATTTATGATAAGATATCTTAAATATCTTATCCTATGTGTCATCCTTTCATTGGCCAAGAAATATATAAAGGCTCATTTATTTTTCATGTCATTTATTTTAATTTTACTTTATATATATAACACATGGAAAATTTTAATTAGTAGAAAATGTTTTATTCTACATAAGCATCTCTTGGTTTATGAAAAAAGAGAAGGAAAAGAATTAGGGATAACTTCAAATTAGTCCCTGATCAATGACTTTTTTTTTCTTAATTGAGCCCCCAACCTATATTTTCTTTACCACTTGGGTTCCCAAAGTATCTAGAAATCCTTCGTTTGATCCTTGCATTAACAAATGTGTTTAACATTGTGCATGGGTTGGACACTCGGTTCAGAAAGTAGTGGTTAGGAATATTTGCAGATAGAAGGATCCAATTAATTAAGAATTTTGGGTATGTTAGGGACTCTTTTGATTAAAAATATAGGTTGAAGACTGAAATGTGAAAATAGTTATCAATTGGAGACTAATCTGAGGTTACCACGGGAATTTCCACCAAGCTAAGTTTTCCATTCTCCAAGAGCATATATTTTTGTCCACTGTTTAAGTCAAAGAGTTTCGCTATTTTTAAAGAAAATAGTAAAATTTAGCTACTCCATTTTTTAGAACAAGTTTTTGCGATGTTTAATTACATGCGTTTAAACAGTTCACATTCGAAGCATTTGGTATGAAAACTAGTACCAGCTAATTTCGAAGCATAGTTTTTAGACCCGGCGTGATTCAAGGTCCGGGTTTCGGGTTTTAACAGGGTCACCGGGTTGTTCGGTTCAATTTTAAAAAAAAAATCAAAACGATGTCGTTTTAGAAAAAAGAAAGTCAACGGGTTGCAACCGGGTTTTTGACCGGGTCGCTGGGTCAACCTACCGGGTCAGCCTGGTCACACCAAGTTTTTTTTCCCCTGATTTTTCCTCAACCCAACTCAGTTTCAGCCCCTGATTGGTCGAGTCCTGGGTAAACTTGTTAGGCCAGACCGGGTTTTAAAACTATATATCAAACTCATCCGAGAAATGAAGAGAGCGAAGAAGGAAAAACAAAATTAGGAACATGGTTTTATACGTCTTCTATTGTGTTTTTGTTTTTTAATGTGGTAATTGATGTTTTTTAAAGTATTTTTTATTTGAAAATATATTACAATAATATATTTTTTATTTTTTAAAAATTATTTTTTATATAATATATCAAAATGATATGAAAATATTTAAAAAAATAATAATTTTTTAAAAACTATTTTTGAAATATAAAAAAAAATTAAAATTCTTAAACTCGGGCATTTCAAAATTAAAAAAAAAAAAAAACAGGTGACATGGTGACGTGGGGAAATTTTATGTAGCCTGGAATATTGTTTAAAGAAAGCCTTAAATTCCCATCAAATTATTCTATGACTTGTGGAATTTGTACCTCGTACCGACCACTATATTCTTAATCGTCAGTGTATATATTTGTCTCAATTACAATAATATGAAAAGAGATGGTAATGGAATTATTTTTATTTTTTGATACATCAGCTGCTTCTTCACTAAGGTATTATATTACCAAGTTGTTTGGTGGTTGTTTTTTAAAATAAAAGTTTGAATTTAAACCTATAAAATATATTATCAGAAGAGTTTTACATTTTAATATGTGAATCCAGCTCAACAGAATTAGTTGGAGTCTAGTAACTTTCTGAATATCAAGATTTAAACAAATATATATATATATTAAGCTATGTAGTTGGGATTTCGCAGCAAACATGGACATCAGGACATGGCTGCTGGTGATTCTTGTTTCAAAATCCAAACCAAAATCCACTGTCTAGACTAACTACGTGGTGCAGCAAACATGGACATGGCTGCTGGTGACCAAAATCTGTCTTTATTACCTTAAATTTGTTTTTGTAATAAATAACTTGCATTGGTAAACATGGGGGGGGAAATAGAGTAAATAGTTGCACTTAGGTTAGGTTATCAGTCACCAACAACTTCCCATCCTCCTCCTCTCAGACGAGTGTCAATCCTATTTGTAGTAACTCTTGTTCGACACACAAGCAATAACTGCTCCGCATTCTCATTTACTAGAGACCAAAAGTATGACATTTCCAACAAAAAGAAAACATCAAAGGACGAAAACCATCCAATTCAGGTAAGAAGTAGAAGAATTGATCAGTTTAGTCATATAGAAAGAGCAGCAGGAGCCCACGCATTTTCAGCTCACCAAATCATACCAATTGGGCCAAAAACTGCACGCCAAGAAAGCACAAACATACTGCTCCCTTGTAACACATGACCCTCTCTTAGCTATAACCATAAAAAGGCCTTATCATATGGACGATAGTCTTATTCCCTATCATGATCCACACCATGATCAGTCCTAGCATCAACAATAATCTCACTTCCCTTTCCTCCTCCTTGTCCGATGATGTTGCCGGATACTTCATTTCGAGACTATTTTTCTTGCGAGATATTCAGATTTTAGAGCTCCTCCTTGCTCTTGTGGTCTTCATTGCTATACATTCTCTTAGGCAGAAAAAGCATTGTGGACTGCCCGTATGGCCAGTTCTAGGCATGCTACCATCTTTGGTGTCTGGTCTTCAATGCAACATGTACGAATGGATTTCTGATGTACTTTGCGATCGAAATGGGACTTTTCGATTCAAAGGTCCATGGTTTAGTAGTCTTAATTGTGTAGTGACTGCGGATCCAAGAAATCTTGAGCATCTTCTCAAGACCAAGTTCCCTAATTACCCCAAAGGCCAGTATTTTCGCGACACGCTAGGTGATCTTCTCGGCGGAGGGATATTCAATGCTGATGATGAGAAATGGCAAAGGCAAAGAAAGACAGCAAGCATTGAGTTTCATTCAGCAAAGTTCAGGCAATTGACTACTGATTCATTGCTTGAACTTGTTCATTCTAGGCTCTTGCCAGTCCTAGAAAATGCGGAGAACAACTCAATGTCGATTGATATGCAGGATATTCTTTTGAGGCTAACATTTGATAATGTTTGCATGATAGCATTTGGGGTTGATCCAGGATGCTTACGCCCTGGTTTGCCTGATATACCATTTGCTAGAGCCTTCGAAGATGCAACAGAAGCTACTCTCCTACGTTTCGTTACACCAACATGCATATGGAAAGTTATGAGGTTTCTTGATTTGGGGTCCGAAAAGAAGCTGAAAAGATCAATAAAAGATGTGGATGAGTTTGCAGAAGATGTCATAAGGACAAGAAAGAAAGAACTCTCCCTGCAAAGTGAGAATGATAAGGAGAAGCAAAGATCAGATCTTTTAACAGTGTTTATGGGGTTAAAAGATGAGAATGGGAAGCCATTTTCAGACAGATTTTTAAGAGATATTTGTGTAAACTTTATTCTTGCTGGCAGAGACACTTCTTCAGTGGCAATGAGCTGGTTCTTTTGGCTTCTTGATTCACATCCAACAGTAGAGGAGAAGATTCTTGCTGAAATATGCAAGATAATTAGTGAGCGAGAAGATTTGGACACCAAAACTCCATTAGTGTTTAGGCCAGAGGAGATAAAGAAGATGGACTATTTGCAAGCTGCTCTATCTGAGGCCTTGAGGTTATACCCTTCAGTACCAGTGGACCACAAAGAGGTAATTTAAGTAACAAACGACTTCCTTTTGACCAAATACTAATATTTCCTTTAATTTCGAGTAATGTTGATTCCATTGAATATTTTTCTTCAAAACATTTCCAAAAGAAATTTATATCCTTGTGTTTTTTCACAAGTGATTTAGAGAAGAATCCTTTTTAGGGTTTTTTTTTTTACTAATTAGAATTAATGTTTCATGCATATGTAGCAATTATAGTATTTCTTACACAGTCTTATAAAATTGCAACATTTCTTGGAGATTATGCATTTAGATCTTTTCCAGAGCATCTCACCATTAAAGATGTAGAATAATCCTCCTTCATGACAAGCCGAGTCCTTTCTTTTCTTCAAGTGATGGGTAGGTGCCATTAATGGACTCATACCCAATCAATATCCAACTGCGAGCTTTATGTGCAACAAATCAAAAATCTTGTCGTAATATACCATAAATTCAAGCATACATACCTTGGAAAACTAAGCTTGTGTGAAATGGACAAATTCTTGTTTCTTTAATCAAATATCTGTCAAATTTCCCTTGCATGAAGTACTTTGGTCAACTCCATCGTGGTGACCAAACAGTATGTTAGTGTAACGTGGCTAAGCTCTGTTTGGTGAGCATAAAATAAGGAAATTCCGAGGTCCTAGAAATAGGTGAGAATTGAACCAGGGACCGGGGTTAGTTGGATTAATTATAAAAATCAATCTCATTGAAAGCCTAAAACAGCTTTACAACCTCTTGAAAAAAGAGACTTTTTTTCCTCACAACCCTCCTGGTAACTGCTCACACCATTTACAAAAGCCATGAATACAACCTTTTATTCACCATGAACAAAGTGAATTTTGACCCGAGAATGCCTTGACCATTAATTATGCCATTTTCTTTTGTTTTTCAAGGCGAGGAAAGAAAATGGTGAGTGACAAATACTGTTTCATTTTCTCTTGCTTCAATATTTTGTAGGTTGTTGAGGATGACATTTTTCCTGATGGGACTGAATTAAAGAAGGGGACAAAAGTGATTTATGCAATATATGCAATGGGAAGAATGGAGGCAGTATGGGGAAGTGACTGCAGGGAGTTTAAGCCAGAGAGATGGTTAAGAATCATCGACGGACGGTTCATGAGTGAATCAGCCTACAAATTCACTGCTTTCAACGGCGGTCCTCGACTATGCTTAGGGAAAGATTTTGCTTACTATCAGATGAGATTTGCTGTGGCGTCAATCTTGTATCGTTACCATGTGAAGGTAGTGAAAGATCATCCTGTGGTGCCTAAGCTTGCTCTGACAATGTACATGAAGCATGGGTTGAAGGTGAATCTAGTCAAGCGTGAGGAGTCTGAGCTTCAAAAATACCTTAATATCAAGTAGTTATGATCCGTTTCTCGAATAAATATATTATTGGTATTTGCAAAAAAAAATTATGGCTTGTTGAGATAAGAGAGAGAGTAGAGGGGGAGTTAAAGATATGTTCATTAAGATTATCATTGAGCTGAAGAATTATATGGTGGTGTGTTATGGTTGATGCTATGCTTTCAAATAATTAATTACGAATTAATTGATTTCTGATTTCTTGTTCCAGTTTATGAACACCACCCTAGCTTGAATTCTCAACCCACCACACTGTAGGCTGTCTTAAAGGAATAGCCCCAGATTCCGGGGATAGCACCAAGAAAAGCATCTAAGAAGTCATGAGAGTCAATTGCACTATACAGAAGAACCACAAGCATTTATCTTTCAAAAGAAAAGAAAAAAATTCTGCATAACTAGTTCTGAATCTGGATGAACTTAAATATATCATTACCTCCATTGCTGAAATAAAGTTTGTGGCATACATATTAGCACTTGCCAAGGGCTCATTCACTTGGAATTCAATAACATCTTTCTTTGTTCAATAACATCATTTAAGATCGAAAACAACTACCTTTTATCAAGCTCGTCCATCCCATTCTTCATAGAACTCTTTCAAAAATTCCTCCATGAACTTGTGTCTTCTCTCAGCCCTCCTCTGCCCAGCCTGGAAAGTGTATCGATATCAGACGGTCAAGTTTGATAAATTACCGAATAGGTGATTCATAGAGGCTTGACATTTATTATGTGTCGTTCAACAATTAGCAAAGGTCATGCTAGCAGAAGAAATGATGAATAACCATGAAAGCCAATATGAAACCTGACAGTCAATGTGTACCTTTGTTTTCATCAAATCCTTCAGCTTGAGAAGTTTTTCATGGAAGTGGTTCACAGTTGTCTGCTCTTCTTTCTTCATATACTGTTCCTTTGACAAATCTGAGCGTGGGTGAATAGCAGGGTCATGAAGCACCCTGTTCCTACTTCCACCAAAAGTAAAGCATCGGGCAATTCCTATAATCAAATTATAATTCAGTGAATGTAATGTGTGATAGTTACAGCTTCACCAGAATGCAGACACCTGGCTTATTGGAAAAAAATGCAGCCAATATATAACCAAGCAAATAAATATGCAAATTCAAAATGACTAAAAATACAAGAACCTAAATGAAAATGTATAGACCCAAGACCCTGTTTGATACAAGTAAATAGTGAACTGCAGAGGTGAATAGAAATTACCAACTGCACCGATTGCATCAAGCCGATCAGCATCCTGCACAACCCTGAATTCTGGAGAAAATTCGCCATTTGCATGCCCTGCAAGTTCCTCCTTAAAACCTGAAAATAGGAAAGCGCCTGCACTGATTACTTTCAACATTCACTAATATAAGATTCCCACTTTAACAGGCAAAAGAATCAATAGACTGAGAAGTGTGAAATCAATAAAAACCTTGCACGCTTGCAATCGACATCATAAATGTGTAGTCCATTTAGAGGTGTTTGGGATTAAAATAGTTTGTTAATTATGCTATTGTAGTCTTTAAAGCTAACGTAAATTATAATGTCAACATAGACTGAGAGGAACCACAATTAAAAATTCATATATATTTTCAGTCCAACAGAAGCTATATGAATACTGCACAACATATGGAAGCAAAATTTGAAAAATCTGTAAGTAAGTCAAAAGATCAATAGATAAGTAAGTAGAAGGCATGATTAAGAATGCACCATTGCATAGACTTTAATTGTACAATAAACGAAGATTAAGAAATATACCAATTCGATATCTAACAACACCAATAATGAGTTTCACAATCAATTAACTTTGTGTTACATAATAAATTAATCAAAGAAGTAATTTGAGCCAAAAGGGAAAAAAGATGAAATAATGGGCTGAACTTGATAAGTGTTTCCATATTAAACGAAGTCTAGGCCAAATAAAAACAAAGATAGACTTGGTTATGGGCTGAACCAAGTGGATCATGAAGTTTGGACAAATAAACGGAAGGATATAGAAAAAATGCAATCCAAACTTGAAAAAACAACTGCAAATGAAGTTAGGCAGTTTCAGTCGTGAATTCTCAAAACAAGGAGAAATGGACGTGAATAGTTACTTGAAATTATTTTGAACTTTCTTGTTTAATTAAGGATGCAAGGCACTTCAAAAGAATTCAACAAATCAACAATAGTTACTATGCAATTCAACTAAGTTTTCAAGATCTTCAAAACCTGTTTATCAGTAGGCTTGTAATCTCGTGGGCGATAATCAATAGGCATGTAATTTATAGGCAAATAGCTTGTACACTAATAGTTTATAAGCAATAATTAGTAAGCTTATAGTTTCCATTGTAATCCAGTAGGCTTGCAATTTTCATTACTGAAAAAAACGAGAAAATACATAATTTATATATTCTTGTCAAGGAATTCTAATGCGTGTTTGTAATCAATTGAAAAATCATCTAATGAATGTAAATTCCTTAATCTTAAGTTGTAAAGTTATCTTTTACATTCAAAGCATTCAGATGATTTGACTACTCCTTATATTTTAATTTGCTTTTTGCATATTAAAATACCATAACGATTTGAATACGTTATTACAAGTTTGGAACTATAAGTCTAGAGTTCTAAGAATAGTGTTTGGAGTCCAGGTCGTTAACATTAAATTTAATGTCTAACTTTGAAATTCAAAGTCCTCTTAGTTGAGACAATCACAAAAGAACCTGAAACACTTTGTGACAAAAACCAAACAGTCATTTAAGCTTACAATAATCAGCTTTGAAATATCAAATAATCATCTTGAATTATACTTTTAAAGAATTTAGCTGCAAATGATTAGTTATCTGACAGAATTTTACTACTGGTAAGAAGAATATAAGCATAAAATGAACTCAAACAAGAACACTGCTTCAGAACGATGATAATAGCTGTCAAACTTACCCATCCCCTTAATGATTGCCAGGATCTTCATCTTTTTTACTTCATCTACTCCCTCTTCCTCCAGAAAATTCTCAACAATTTTCTCCTCAGATGGATCCCTACATGGCCAAATAGAAGCTTAAACTATCAGGGAATCAAAAAACAATAAGAAACGGTAACTTGGAGAGCAAAACAAATATAAAAAGTGTTTTCAGAAAACAACATTGAAAGAGACAGAATTGAGTCGAAGTCAAACCACTATTAAATATTCACTAAGTTCGACAGTTCTTGGACATAGATATGGGTTGCACTCTGAACTAATATCAACAAACAGAGTTGAGTGCAGGTGATATGGCTATATATGTGGCAAGAAAATAAGTCGTGTGTATATAAGCACCTATGTGACGCAGCTATATACAGGTCAGTAGAGAATGAATAGAATTGAGAGTGGGTTCATTTTGTGTAAACCCAAAAATGGCATCATAAGTCAATAGAACAAAACATAAAGAACATGACACATCTGAGCATTACTTCATCAGGAATAGCTACACTACTGTGATGAAGATCTAATTATTTAAAAGACATAAAAGCATAACACAAATATTTTGGCACTATATTGAACGAAAGGCAACAGAATCCAGGAGAATTATGAACCTTAAGTATTTGTAGTCACCTGCAGTAAGTGGCAAAAAACAAAATGATTAATTGTTTCAAAGGATGACATCTACAAATAATTACAGCTAGACACTGTAAAACACATAGAGAGGATAGAAATGAAAATCATCAAGATAACGAATTTATGAATATGTTTCGGTTAGTACTCACACTCATCCCAGTACCACTAGAATCAGCAAGTGATGCAATCAGTACCTCACAACTAAAATTCTTGAGAAATGCATTGAAGATTGCTAAAAGGACAGATAGATGAGCTAAAAGGCATGCATGTGGAGTGTGTCAAACCATCAATCCCCTAGAAATCCCATACAAGTTCATGTGCCAACATCTAGGTGACCATCCTAAATCCATGTAAACACACAAAACCATGTTCAAAATTCACATTTACATTATTTTGAACTTATTGGAAGCCAGATGATTTGCAAGTCTGAAAGTAGGAGTTGGAATGAGGATGACCTATATCATGAAGAAGTGCAGCAAGCTCTACCTGCCATAGAAGACAAAATTTAAATAGAATCACAGAGATCAGGGAAAAAAAAATAGTGGGAACAGTAAGTGCCCAATCTATTCAACTAACAAAACCAGTGAATGTCCGATAATGAAAAGCTTTTAAACTATTTTCAATGTCCAGAAGACAAATTAACAGAACTCTACTCCTGACTACTTGCAACTGCTCAAGACATCTAACCCAAACTTGAGACATCTTTAAATGTCCCCGTCTCTAGATAAATGATTTTCCATTGTGTCATAGATAGCAATTAAAATTACGAAAGTGTATTCAGAAATGGGATTATCAAAGGAAAGGAATCAAGAACTAAAATGATGACACTGGATCAAATTACATTCTTTTTAACAGAAACTCTTAGTTTCTCACTATAAAATTTACAATCTATTCTCAATATCCAGAAGACAAATCAGCAGAGCCTTACTCCCAACTAGCCGCAGCCATTCAAGACATGCAATCCAACCCCAATGATTAAAACTTGAGGGCATCTTTCAGTGTGGCAACCTCTTATATGATTTTTCTGTATCGTTATACAGAACAATTAAATTTTACAATATCACAGGAAAGGAATCCATAACAAAAAAGCGATGTCAATGAAATCAAGTTGAATTCTTTATGGGATAAATCTCAGTTTTCTATTATTAGTAATCAAGAAGATGGCTCTCCTTTCCCGTTCCATCGCTATTATTAATAATGGGATCACACCAAAAAACACCATTTTATACAAAAAGCTAGCTTTTTGCAAAATAGTACTTGAGCATAACAACAAGTATCATCCTTTGAAGGATCGTTTATTCACTGAAAACTCCCTCAACTGAACCACCTCATAAAAAAACTAAAAACCCAAAATCAAAACTAGCATAAAAAAAAAAAAAGGCCAAATGCCTCGTTTGAAACTAGAAATGCCAATCACAAGAAAAATCAAAAACTGGGTTCCACAATTTATAAGCACCCAAAAGTAAAACAGGTCCAGACAAGTTCTAAAAGTAGAGAGAGAGGTTTAGTTTAAAGGGCTTTACTATTTCCATTGAATCAGAAGAGAGGCCTTCTTCTTGAGCAAGAGAGAGAGCAAGGTCTCTCACTCTCCACACATGAGCTGCATCGTGTGACGCGTCGTTTCCTTTCATGGTTCTTTCCACTAATTTCTCTGCATTCCTCACTGTTGTCACTATACTTGCCATCTCTCTTTCTCTGCAGAGACAAACTGATGTCTTCAAGTACAATTCTTTCTTTTGTACTTCGGAACTCAGAGGTTTTTTTCTGTGATGCAAAATTCATGTTATAAAATATGTTTTTTTTTCCTACTTCCAATCTTCCATGACTGCAGTCAAATTAATTAATTGACAGAACCTAAATTCCATGGGAAAACCAATGTAGATAGCCGTAATTCATGGTAGATTGAAACAGTAAAATTACATCTTTGCAAAATCATTAAACTTGTTACTGGGTAAATGAGTTTTTTAACATGTTACAGTCATCATTATTTGATTGATTCCGTGTTTTCGTTGGTGTAGGGATCTGTATGATATTTCACTTTTTGAAGAATGTAATAATTATATTGTTATTTAAATTAAAATCCTCAAAACTTTATTATAAGGTCTTATTTGTAAATTTATAATGGCTTTTTGTAATAATTATTTGGTGATAAAGGTAATGTAGTATTTTAATAAATAAAAAAAAAGTTGTTAACATTTATATTGTACACTAATTGCTTTGCTGTCTTTAAGCAGCACAGCTAATTCTAGTAATCAAAATTATTATTTTATAATGTTATTCAATTAATATTAGTGTTAAATTTTTTTAGGCAAGCGTGTAGTTAACAAAACTTTAATTTCAAGTTAATAGTTTTTTTTTCTCTCTCCTCCTAAATATCCGCTCCTAGACTTCTAAATTTATAAATTAACCCTTCAAGTTTTTTCTTTCGATGGGCTCCTTATTTTTTTTTCTATTTGTTTTATAAAATTAAATTTTTTTTCTCAATTTGATTCTTTTTTAATTATTTAGTTTGTTAAATTTAGTTCTTATTTTTGTTATTGTTGTTTTTTTATATATATATAGATTTTTAAATTGAATTTCTTTTAATTTCTCCTATAGAAAAGTTACAAGATACCTTGATGTTTTAAGGTTTTCAAACCTTGTCAAGTATATTGGCCAAAGTGAAAAAAACTAATACGTTATTTTTATACAATGTGTTTTTAAACTATGAAAAAGATAATTGCTTGTAAATATGTCCTAATACTTTTATAACAAAGCACATAATTCATTTAGAAATTGTAGTCTCCGTAAGATTGTGTAATAATTGCCTTTTATTTGGAAAAAAATGCTCAGCAACTTAAAAACAAATTAATGTCATGAACAAACAACTATCTCTTTTTTTTAATTTCAATAGGTTCTATGGACATAGTTTTTTTTCACTTTTTTAGATTTTACAAGTTAGTTTCTATTTTTTACTTATTTCAGATTTATTTATATAGGGCTTTCAAGTTTTTTAAAAATAAATAAATAATTTTTATTTCTTGAAATAAAATTTTTCATGTTTTTTTATTTTTGAAAATTAATTTTTTGTTTGGGAGTTTGAGGGCATTTTCATAAAATAAATAAAAAAGAAGGTAAAATGGTATATTGAAAAAAAATATAAATGTATAAGGGTATATGAAAGTGGAAAATTCTCAAAAAAAAAAAGTATTGGTAGAGAATACATAATGCATAGGATACATCTTCAACTTATTGAAAGGTACAAGGAAAAACTTGTTTTTTTGTTTTTTACTTTCTTTTCAAAAGAAAAGTGAGAGGAAAGAAATAAGAGGGAGAGTAAAATTTGTCTATTGTGGATTGTTTAATTACTAAATATGAATCATTGAAATTAATGATATATAAGATAGTTTTTAAATTCTGAATATTTTTTTTTAATAAAGGACAATTATTACATAATCTTACATAGGTTATAATTTCTAAATGAATTATGTGTTTTGTTAAAGAGTATTAATATATTTTTACGTGTCAACTTCTTCATAGTTAAAAAACACATTGCATGAAAGTATAACTTTAAAAGATCGAATAGTCATATTAATATATTTCTAAATGAATTAGGTATTTCACTTTCCAAATATACTTGATGAGGTTTGAAAACCTTAAAAGATCAAGGTCTTTTTAAGGTCAGTTGATGGACTAGAAGATTGAGATTGTTGAACTTGAGCTCCGCAAGCACCTGCAAAACAAATCTCTTGTTAGGTTTAGAAGATATTTCTATGCTTTAATTAGCACAGATGTAAAAGGAAGAAGTCTTAAAGGCACATATATAAAAGAAATAAGTCTTGAAGGTTGTATTATATGTGTTTATAGAAAATATGTAAGAGATGTGAGTTTCTAGATTCGAATCCTTTACTTGGTGACTCATGGACATTTACATAACTATGAGCTACACTAACTTGCATGGAGATAGAGATAGTAATTTACTATTGAGCGCAGTGGATGACATCACATCACAAAGGTCATTCTTGGGTATGAGCACGTCATAATGTTATTATATGATTTTCATTATGATAAGAGAACGCATGAGCATTTAATACATATACTTTGTCTCTTTTACTAGGGATAGTGCATCTAAGGCATTCAGGGGTATAGATTTTGTTCATATGGACAAGAGGTTGGTCTAGGAGGATGTGTGATTGATTTAGGGGACGTGCAGTTGGTCTATGAGAACATATGGCTGGTTAAGTGGATGCATTATCATTCCAGGAGATACGAGGTCAGTTTAGCATATGTGTGGTCAATTTAGAAAAACATATGGGCAATCCAGGAGAATGTGTGGTTGATCGATGAAGGAAAATCAATACAAAAAATGTGTGATTATTCCCCTAAAAAGATGTGCATTCATATTCACCAAAGAAGGCAGTAAGAGACCAGTACATGGAGAGGTGAAGTTGTTTTGAGCAAGTCCCATGGAAAGGTGAAAAGAATTCAAAAATCTCATTAGTTCATACATGTCATATCAATTTAGGCAACCTTATCATTACTCAATTTTTTTTTAATAATTGGGGCTAAAACGCTCAAAAAAACAAAACTAAATAGCAAGAGTACTAAAACGCCCAAAAGAAAACAAAAACTAAATAGCATGAGTACTAACAGACCCTACGAGATCATAGTACAATATTGAGATAAACCTCTCGAGGGTTCATTAAGTATTAAAAGATCACGATCAAACGGATTCCTGGTTAAACTATAGTTCGTTAACTAATTCGTTGTTGAGTTGGCCTCCTTGTAAATGTGCTGAAGTTTGACTACTCAACCTCTAACAAGAAGTTCCCTAACTTTACTTGTCAAAAAATAGTTCACATCCATCTTCATAAGATATATAGTTATGAAATCCACTATGAGAGTGAAGTTTGATTCAAGTATGAATTATTTGATCCCTAAAGACTACACGAGCTCTAGACCAGTAATGACTTCCTACAGTTCAACTCAAACCGAAGTGCACCATCTTGTGTTAATAGTAAAACCCTTTTATCCAAGTGCTAAAAGTGTCTCAAATAATTCCTCAAGCTCTTACATTACCTAGATTGTCTTTGTTACAGCCATTCACATTCAACTTTATCCATTGCATTGGTGGGATACTTTCATCCCACCAAAGTAACATGTTTAGTTCTTCCTATAGGGGTTGTATTAATCTATTTAGCTACTTTAACATCAGTCATAAAGCATTGTATCACATTTAAAGGATTGAAGTGAAGATCAATGATCTCTCCAAACACTTTATATTTCTTTCACTTCCACATATACCATTATGTAGCTTCAAAAACTAAAAGCCAAGGGTGTCCTTCATTATTACAACTATTGGATGATAAATTATCAATTATCTATAAAAATAAAGTTGTAGAATAGAACTCCTTTCTATCCCCATGATTCACTAAGCTATTCCAAACATTTTGAGCTAAAGGACAATCCTGCAAGGCATAAAGCAATGTCTCCGTATTCATGTTACAGTGGTGACAATAAGGATGGTCCGCAATATGTCGTCGAAATCTATTATCATTGTTCATAAGGCTATTGTGTGCAACAATCCACATAAATACCTTAATCCTCTCAAGACCATTTCATTTCCATAACATTTTCCAAAGTAGATCCACTTCAGAATGTTTAACTTTAGAAACTGTATGAGATTTATAAGTTGACCTCAGAGAAAATGTTCTATAGGCAAAGTTACGCCAATAAATGAAATTTTCAACTAAACTAGTAGATTAAAGAGGGTAGCTTGCTTACACCATAGTCACTTGCATAGGCAGAAGTCTAGCAAAAGCCTTTCAGTTCCATTACTAATTATAAAGCACCATGTCAGCAACTAATGAGCCTTTCTCACTCTCAAGAACATTTTGTATAATATGCTGAAATAAAGGGCCAAACACGTCTACACAACTATCAATCCAGATACTCATCTTATTTAAACTCCCAATTGACCAGTCAATCCTGCTAATAACTCCGGGGCAAACCTTGTAAATAGCTTTCCATTAAGGAGAATCTTTCCCTCTAGCTTGAACCCGAGGAATATTATATGTTGTTTTGATATATTTTCGATGCAAGACTCTAGCCCAAAGGCTACTGCTATCATTAATAATTCCTCATCTGAATTTCATGATGAAAGCTTTGTTCATGGGATGTATACTCTTATACCTAACCCTACATTTATCTTGGCCTCATAAATTTATTGCCATTTCATAAAATAGATCTAGTCATTTCCATCATTGTTCTCTATATGAATCTATGACAAGTTTTCTCAATCTCATAGCAAATAGATTTTGGGATGAGAAGGGACTGCATAAGGTATAAAGGAACAATTGTAAGAACGGATTTGCAAAGAGTAATTCTCCCTCCAAGAGATAAGGTTTTCCATTTCTAATTGGAAAATTTTTATTGCATGTTTTCCATGATATAGTTATAGGTCTTTTTAATGATTCCTTGATGCAAAACAGGAACACCAAATAACTTCCTAAGGTTATTAGTTTTGGAGAAAACACTAGCATGATTAATTTGTCATGATAAACTGGCTAAGACATTCTTTGAGAAAAATATCTTAGTATTCACATTGTTCACTTTCTAACCAGAAGCCTCATAGAAAATATTCAAACAGAATAGTATTTGACTAAGTTTCCTTTTATTAGCCTCGACAAACAACAATATATCATCAACTAAACAAATATGGGAAATAGAAGGACCTTCATTGGCAACTTGAAAGGGCTTCTATATTCCTACCTCTATGATCTTAAAAAAAAGTTAATATAGTTTTTTAAAACATGACACAAAAATACAAAGGGACAAAGGATATCCCTAACGAATTCCTCCCGTAGGTGTAAAACTAGCTGAAAGGCTACCATTCCACAGAGCTCTAAGAGAAGCTGTCTTAATGCATTTCATGATAAAGATCATCATCATCTGAGGGAAACTTGCATCCTGTAAGGAAATTTTAATGAAATCTCATCTTAACTAATCATATGCTTTCTTTAAATCAATTTTGATGGATATATAACCTTGCCTACCTTTCATATTTCTCATAGAGTGGATAGTTTCTTATGCCACTACTTTATTATCTATAATTTATCATTCTGACACAAAACTATTCTGATGCTGCGAGACCAACTTCTACATGAGGCTCTTAAATCTGTTAATGAAAAGTTTAGTGAAGATTTTATAGTTAATATTACACAAACCAATAGGGCAAAATTGGTAAATGAGATCAGGTTTCAGAATTTTAGGGATTAACACAAGATATATCTAATTGATATCAATAACATTGATTGAATCACCTATCAGCTGCCTTATGAAATTACAAACTACTTTCCTAACAATGCTTTATTAAGACTTATAGAAACATGGCTGAAACCTATTTGACCCTAGAGCTTTAAAAGGTTTCATATCAAACAAGGCTTTTTTTAATATCTTTATCTGACATTGAATATAATAAATGGTCTCTATGGCACTGATTAAGCATCAAGAAAACATCTTGAAAAGGAAAGCTTTGAATTGTATCCGTTACTTTAGTGAATAAAACCTTGTAGAAATATACAACCATAAGTTTCAAGGAGTCATCATCCCATACATACTGACCATTGTTATCCTTGGGTGTTTTTATTCTATTCTTATATCTTCTAATCACTATCTTGGTATTAAAGTAAGATGAATTTTTATCTCCGAAAATAATCCATTGGCATCTAGACTTTTAAAGCCAATGCATTTCCTCCTAAGTTAAAATGAAGATTGTATTCCTTCATCAATGTCTTTTATAACTCATGAAAAAGGATTATTCCCTTTAATTATGGCTCTTTAAACTCTTCCTAGTTTATCCAAAAACCTTTTCTTAGAGCAAAAATGCTGCCAAAGACCTATTTATTCCACTCTAGCAGTTTAACTTGCAGGATACTAAGGAAGAAATTAAACTTACTTTATTCGACCAATTAAACTATATGAAATCACTGAATGTATCATGAGAGATCCAACCAGCCTCAAATCTGAATAGACGGTGCATAAATTGTCTCTTGTTATCCAAACTATTTATCTCAAGGGAAATAGGGTGGTGATCAAACTTAACTCAAGGAAAAAAATTTATACAACCATCAAAAAACTAAAATCTTCATGCCTAATTGTTGAGCCTTTATCTAATCTCTCATAGAACTTTCTATATCGTCTGTGAATCTAGGGCTAATATTTCCAAGATCAATCAACCCAAAATCTTGAATCTAATTTTCAAATTAAAGGCATCTCATCATATTTACTAGAGCACCTCCAATTCTTTCTGAATTTGAAATAATCTCATTAATGTCCTTTATTACAATCCAAGAAGTCGAAATGGAATTAGCAAGCAAATTGATCTCTTCAAAGCATTCACATTTTAGTTTCTTCTAAGGGTTTACATACACCACTATACACAGCCATAAAACTCTACCTCCATCATTTATCCTATTCTTTTTTCATAATAAACATAGACCTCGAGATTTACCATTAGCTTCTACCCGAAAACTAGCCTCAAATTTAAATTTTTCCATCACTTTATTTGTCGTTTTACCACTCATCTTTGGTTCAACAATTGACAAGATTGTTGAAAATATATTAATTTCTGGAAATTAGTTAAACTAGTCGATCGGTTGGGAATAAGTTGACCAGTTGAGACAAAAATTAGGTAAAATAAGTTGAAGCAGTTGCTGGTTGAGAAATGGTTGACCAGTTCAGTCACTAGAATATAATTCTTATTCAGATTAGGATTTTCTTGTACTAGTTTAATTTCTTGATTGTCTAGGAGTTTATGCCTATAAAAGGCTTGTAATTCAGCATTATTAAGTGGCATAAAAGAGAGATAGAATAACTAAGAGCGCTTAGAGAGAAACACTTAATAAAAGTATATTTTCCTCTCAATCTTCTTCTTGTTCATAAGTTTTTTACTTTGCATTACTATTTTAATCTCATACCACATCTATCCTTCTTCCAACAAGTTATATCAGAGTTTAAGTTTGATTATTTGACATGGTCAATCCAAACTTCTCACTTTAATGTCATAGGTTGACAAGACGACTATGGAACTTGGTGTATTCGAGTAAAAGCTTGGCTAAGTTTCTAAGATGTATGAGAGATGATTGAAAAAGGCTTTGAGGAGCTTATAAAAGGACCAACATTGACTTTAGCCTAAAGGGAGGTCATACAAAAGGCAATAAGCACTCATAATCATTCGTCAATTTCTGGATGATGCCACTTTTGAAATAGTGGCCAATGTAACCACCGTCAAGGAAGCATGAAAAGTTTTGCAACAATCAAACCAAGGAGCTGACAATGTGAGAAAGGTATGCCTACAAAGGCTACATGGTGACTTTAGAAAGTTACATATGCTTAAATCAGAAAATATTTCAAAATACTTTACAAGAGTATTAGCCATATACAATCAAATGAAAGATGAAAGAGACACGTGTGGTAGAAAAAATCCTACGCTCGCTTCAAAAAAAGTTCCATTAAATAGTGGTCGCGATAAAGGAGTCATAAAATATGGATGTTTTTTCAATAAGATTCAAGAGGATATGGGTGCATAAGTACTTTTGTCAAAGCAAGATGGTTCTAGATATCCCTAAAGGGGTAAAGAATGTGGGCAAAGTAAAGGAAGAGGAAGAAGAAGCAAATTTGAAAAAGAAGGTCATAGTAGCCTTAACAGGTTAACTGGTTAACCGTTTGAAGCAAATTGGTTGCTTGATTTAGTTGACAGTGGCAATTCAAAACCCATGTTTGACAAATTAAAAGTTAAATGCTATAATTTTCAAAAGGTAAGTCATTATACTAGGGATAGCTGGAGTCCAACCAAAAAGGTTGAGGAGGATGCAAATCTAGTAATAAAAGAGAAGAAGGAAGCCACCCTATTACTAATGCATGGTGAGAAAATACAAGACAAAGAGAATATGTGGTATCTAGATAATGGAGCCAGCAACCACATAAATGGAGACACAAATAGGTTCATAGAGCTTGATGAAGCAATTAGAGGTAATGTCACCTTTGCGGATTATTCAAAAGTTGTCATCAAAGGAAAAGTTACTATTTTGATTAAATTAAAAGATGAAAGTCATCAATTTATTGGTGATGTCTATTATATACCAACAATGAAATGCAACATATTGAGCTTAGAATAATTGTTGGAAAAGAAGTATGAGATTAAGATGAAAAATCATACTTTGACATTACTTGACACTAAAGAAGTTATAATTGCAAAGACAATCATAATAAAGAATAGAATATTCTTGTTAAACATAGAGACGATTGTGTTTAAATGCCTAAATGCATGTGTGAATGATGAGATTGGTTTTGGCATATGAGACTTGGGCATGTAAACTTTGATAGCTTGAAGATGATGGCACAAAAGGAGATGTTGAAGGGTCTATCATCCATTATACATCCAAATCAGTTATGTGAATGATGTTTAGTTAAAGGAAATCGCAGAGATACAAGATTTCAGGTCAACTAAGCTGAAAACAAGAGTCACTAAGATGATAAGACTCCACCAAAAAAACAGTTACATAAGAGAAGAGCTGTGAGAATATGGTTCTCCTAGTAATAGCAAAACTAAAGCTCTAGTTGAATTGAATCGCTGAAATACAGAATTTTAGGTCAACTAAACTGAAAACAAGAGTCGTTTAAATTACAGGACTCTGCCAGAAATACAATTGTATAGGAGAAGAGTTGTGAGAATACAGTTCTCCTAATAACTATAAAACCAAAGTTCTAGTTGAAAAGAATTACTGAGATGCAGGATTTCAGGTCAATTGAGCTGAAAACAAGAGTCGTTGAGACGACAAGACTGCTAAAAACAATTGCACATGAGAATAGCTCTAAGAATACGGTTCTTCTAATAACTATAAAACCAGGGTTCTAGTTGAAGGAAATCATTGAAATTCATGATTTCAGGTCGACTGAACTATAAACAAGTGTTGCTAACACAATAGAACTCTTTTCTAAATAGGAATAGTTGAAAACAGGGTTTTAGTTGAAGGGAATTGTTGAGCTTTATAATTTCAGGTCAATTGAACTAAAAATAAAAATTACTAAGATGACATAATTTATCTCCCAATGAAAATAATTGAATCATAATTCTTGTTGAAAGGGATCATTACGAAGACAGAGTTTCAGGCCAAACGAACTAAAGCTTTAAGAAGATCACGTTTGAAGAATAGTTTGTTTGTCTTTACAAACTTACTAAGAAAATCACTTGACAAGTCTTTACAAACATATATAAAAAAATTATAAAGGAGAAAAAAATCATAAAATCATAAAAAGGAAATAAAAAATTGAAAAAATAAAAAAATATATTAGTGGAGAGAACATGAAGAATTCCTATAAAATTGTTAAAGACTAGTTGAGAAGGATCAAAATATACAAGGTTGGAAAACTTCGTAGCCCAATATAGACTGGTGAAAGCCCCTTAAATTAAAAAAATTGAATTTGGGAAGGAAATTCCGAAATTAAATGTTTACAGACTCAATTGGAATTTTTCAAGGTTTTATTGAATTTATTAAGGGCTTAATTGCAAGAACATTGATTTTTTAGTTCAATTTAGACTTTAATTGGAAGACATTAAAGTTTGGGGGTTAAATCGCAAATTTAAAAAGTTAAGTTGGTCAAATGAGGGGCTTAATTGCATAAATATTACAGTTTCATGAGAAATTAGGGATTTGATTGAAGAAATTTAAAACCAAGGATCAAACCGTAAAAGTTGCTAGACTTTAGGAACTGATATTGGTTTTTATCAGGGATTAAATTGAAGAGATTTAGAAGTTTGTTGATCAATTAATGGTTAAAATGCACAAATTGATAACCAAATACTGAATTGGAAAAGGTGTTAAACTTTAGGGTTGTCAATTGAGTTTGGTATGGGTAAAATTGCATGAAATTAAAATTTGTAAGGCAATTATGGATGCAATTAAAAGAAATCAAAAGATCGAGGATTAGATTGAATTTTGGACAAATCTCAAATTTAAACCCTAATTTCTCGGTGGTTAAGCTAGATGAAACATTGTCTAGTTCATGTTCAAAACACACTGTTTGGAATAGAGGGCGAACAACATGTCGTTTGTCAAGTATTCATCTTTTGGTTTAGGTAATTTTAAGCTAATCGAGTTGGCATCTTCAAACAAATGAATATGAAGCTATAAACCTCTAAAATAAGTAAGGTTAGTTCCAAACAAAAGGTGAGAACCTCCTCTACCAACTTCAGATGGTCTTTGATAATGTTTACATCAGAGTTACTACAGCAAAGCCTAGAAATTGGTCAACTCAGTCAACCTTGACTATGACACTTATTTTGCAAAACCACTAGATTTTTTATATGTTCACACCTCAAGCTTTCAATAGGTTCTTGTCGAGGGCTAAACACCTTCCTCTCAAGTTCAGAAGGCCAGAAACGGATGTTTGGTCTCTAAGTTTAGCAAAACCACCAAAATCTTAAAAACCAAGTTTGTTGCAAAACCATCATTGAAAAACCAACAAGATACAAAGCTTTTAGCTATTAAAACATACCCAAAACCCTTCTATTTGGATCAGAAGGTTAAGCATTGATCAATTATGATCAAACCTTGATCAAAATCCTAGCTTGAAACCCTATAAATATCCCCTGAAAAATCAAAGAAAGAAAAGGAAAAAAGGAGAAGGAAATCTTGATAAGAATGCTAAGTGTGAAGGTTTAAGAGCTTAGCATAAAGATTTTTTAAGCTTTAAGTGTGGTAAAGATAAGCTTTGTAAAACAAAAGCATAAAGGGGTAATAGCCATATGTGAGCTTTAAAGATATAAACTTTCTCTAATCTAAAAGGTGATGTCCATAAGGCATACCTTCAGCTCTTCTTTGTATGTTTCAATGATATTTTAGACTTGTTTTGGTGTTATATTGTGTTTGGCTTAGATTTTGATTAATGCAAAAAAATATTTTTTTCTTTGTTCAATCTTTTTTTAAGTTTATATGGTTATATTATTAGATGCTAAGAAGATATGTTTCTGATTGTTTTTTATGGAATGAAGTAGTTTTGGAATCTTTCAAAAATGGCAATAGGCTTTAGAAATTTATTTTGATGCATGCTCTTGTTTTTTCTAGGTTTATGTAAGTTCTATTAACTGTTAAAATGAAAATTTAAATCTTAAATTATTAAATATACTTGTTGTTTAGCTTTGATGGTTTTAGAAATTGAAACCCCATACATGTTTTCTATTATTTATTGTTTTTTATTGTTTATTTTGATTTAAACATGTGTAACTATAGCAACGTGGTTTATAGGAACAAAAAGCCAAAGGTTGAGAGGCCTAAAAGGCCAATTCTTGGTTGAACAACATTTCTAAGCAGATTTTGTGCAATGTTCTTCGTATGAACATTGCCTTAGCTACTTGATTTTTACCATTTTTTCTTTGCTTGTTTGCATCAACATCTTCGCATGAGTTCATGAATCAATAATTTAGGGTTAGTTTGCCTCAATAATCATGATTTTTTAGTTTTAATCCTAGGGTTTTGTTTTTATATCGAAATCTGGATTTGATCAAATCGTGATTATTAGGTGATAATCGTTGATTTTTGATGCTTCATTATTGTTCAGTTATTGATTTCAAATATGTCTATGTCTTTAGTTTATTCATACGTAGTTTGGATTTTGACTTATGTTGTTGGGCATGTTTTTTATGTTCTTCTTCTGTTATTCGTGTTCTTGAGTTTTTTGGGTTTTGATTCATTTGTGAAAAAAAAATTCATGTTTTTTGCAAGTTTGATTTGTTTTGCGTTTTGGTTTTAGTTCTGGTTCGGTTTATGGTCCAACCAAAGATTTCAAGTTAATCTGATTGGGTTAAATTCAGGTCAAATGGGTTAGGCTTTGTTTTGCTTTCAACTTTTTTTATAAAGGATTTTTTTAGCTTAAAGACGTGTTTGACAAACATGCTCATATGCCTACTTTGACAGTTTTATTTAAAGAAAAATAGGTTTTTTTATCAAACAAAGCTTTAAAAAATAATTATAAAAATTTCTTTATAAAATAAATAAATAAACGGTTTTCTTGCATATGGCTAAAAATCATAAAAAACAAATATTTAAGCATGTCTAAAAAATATAAATAAAAAATATAAATAAACGGTTTCCTTGTATATGACCAAAAATCCTACAAAATATATATTTAAGCATGTCTAAAAAATAAAAATAAAAAATATTTTTGCATGTGTAAAAATACACAAAGTATTGCATGGATTCAACAACCAGCTAGTAAAATCCCAAAGAATTCTAGCCTATATTTTAAAATATTAAAAACTTATTTTTGGCAAAGAAATATAATATTCACTTTTGATATAAGGACAAAAAAAAACCTATAAAGGGTAATAAACAATATATTATTAGGAATAATAATTTATTATTCACTTTTAATATAAAGATAAAAAAAACATAAATAGAGATTAATATCCAAAATATTATTAGAAGTAATACAACTCATTCACTTTTAATATATGGATAAAAATTGCAAAGAGTTTTATCTGAAATATTATTTGGAATGACGCAATAGCCAAAATTTTCAAGTTTGTCCTGAAAAAAAAAACCTCAATAATTGGAGATACTTGAACTTGTGTCTCATAGTACAAGAGTTATGGACATCTAAAATACCAAAAGAAATATAAAAAAATCATTGAATCTCTTTGGATTTTTAAATATGGTTTCATTTGAAGTTAATAAGCTATGAATAGACTTATTTTCTTTAAACATCTTTCAGACCAAGTTCTCGACCTAAGAAACTAGAGTTTATTCATCATAGCAATCTCATCTACACTGATAGAAATAGAAACATTATTAGACTATAGCAACCACAAACAAAGAAAAATAACGCAACTTACCTCATGTAAAGTGTACTAGAGGTGCTAATACATTCATTTTACGTAACTAGTCCCTTGCCTAGAATTTATAAAGACCAGTTAAAGTTTCTAGTAACCATAATATTAGATGGCAACTTCTTTTCCAACCAGAGACCTCTCAACCAACCTAGAAAGGGTTGTCACGACGTTGTGCTCTCGCGAAGAGTACGACAGAGCAAGGCTTTAAAAGCAAATTACATCCCTTTATCTTTTAGTTTTTATGTTATTTCACCGCTGTCATCATCTAGAACCTAGTTGCGATAAAATTAAAAATAACAAGAGATTGGTTGATTATTTAGAAATAAAACTTGTGAGAGAGTTTGCTCTTACTATTGGTTTCTCATGGAACTACTCTAACTTATCGAAGAATTAACTAAGTTTCGTGACATTTTATATACTTCTCGTTCGTGTCTCTTTATACATGTTGGGTGGGAGTTCATTTTCTATAGTCTCGGTGCCTTAATACAAGTTTGTTGTATCACGCTCAATTATAAGCCTGAATTTAGCTTTCTTGAAAAAGATTGATTTGACCATGAGTTTTTGAATTTTCATATCCATATGGTTCACATCACTACAGTTATGGGCAACATGGCAAGGATATTTCACTATAGAGGAGTATAAATTACAAATCACTCAATCTCTCTACCATTATCCCAAAACAATACCCAGAAATATACCATTACTCTTGTATTTCAAGAATCTATACAAGAGTTCTCTTTATACTTTTCACTGGTGTTTTTCTTTCCTTTTCACTAGTGATTTTCTCTTTATTAACAATACTCTAAAAGGCGTGTGGAAAATATTGTAGCTTTACCCACGCCTTTTAGACTTTCCCTATTATTAATATATTATTATTATTATTATATTATATTATAACATATACTAAAACGTAAATGAAACGCTGAGTTGTCATTTATTTTTCATTTTTTTCATTTTTTTCTTTTAATAAATTTTTTTTTGTTTAATTTAGTTTGTTAATGTTAAATTTTTTTTATTTAGTTATCAAACTTTCAAGACACGGATTCCAGGTTTGATGGGTTAACCTGGTTTGACAAGTTAACCCATAATGTTTTTTTCTTTTTCATTTTTTTTCTTTTAATGAATTTTTTTTGTTTAATTTATTTTGTTAATATTAATTTTTTTATTTAGTTATCAAATTTTCATGACACGGATCCCGGGTTTGATGGGTTAACCTGGTTTGACAAGTTAACCCGGAAATTTTTTTCTTTTTAATTAATTTTTTTCGTTTAGTTTAGTTCGTTAATGTTAAATTTCTTTCTATTTAATTATCAGACTTTCATGACACGTATCCCGGGCTTGACGGGTTAACTTGGTTTGACGGGTTAACCCAATTAATTCTGGGTAAACCCGTCAATTTTTTTTTTCTATTTAGTTATCAAACTTTCATGACGCGAATCTCAGGTTTGATAGGTTAACCTGGTTTGAAAGGTTAACCCAGTTAATTCAGATTTTTTTTCTTTTTCTTCATTAGTTTTTTTCTTCCTATTGGTTTTTTTCTTTGTTTTTTCTTTTCAATTAAACTATTTAATTATCACACTTTTATGATACGACCTTATAGTCAAATCCACATCCAATGCTTTTGGGTTCGGTGTTGCAGCCAAACTCACTTAAACTTAAGTCATGTAAGTTTAATATCATTATTAATATTATAAATATTACTCTTGGGTTAAGCGTTGCAGCTAGACCCAAGGCTTTTGGGTATATCTTTGCAGAAAGATCTAACACTCTTAGATATTAGCCTTTTTTATATATTTTTTATGCAAGAAAAAAAAATTAACCCATGGCGTGTGCCTTTGTTTTTTTTCCTTTTCCTTTTCCTTTTTAAGCCTTTTACTGTGGACTGCACGGTGCAGTCCACAGTGAAAAGGCTTATGCCTTTAATTTATTTATTTTTGTCTGTAGTTTCTTAATATTAAATTTTTTCTGTTTAATTATCAGGCTTTCATGACACGGATCCCAGGTTTGATGGTTTAACCCGATTGATTCAGATTTTTTTCTTTTTATTCATTAGTTTTTTTCTTCCCGTAGGTTTTTTAATTAATCTTTTTTTTTAATTTAGTTCATTAATATTAAATCTTTTTTCTATTTAGTTATCACACTTTCATGACACGAATCCCAAATTTGATGGGTTAACCTGATGTGGCGGGTTAAACCAGTTGATTCAGATTTTTTTTTCTTTTTCCTCATTAGTTTTTTTTCTTCCGATTTCATCTTTTAATAGTGTATGCAGTTCACAGTGAAAAGGCTGATGTCTTTAATTTTTTTACTTACTTTTGTTTTCTTTTTATGCCTTTCACCGTGGACTGCACAGTACAGTCCACGGTGAAAAAGCTTATGCTTTTTTTTCTTTTTAATTAATTTTTTTATTTAGTTTGTTGATATTAAATGTTTTTTTATTTAGTTATCAAACTTTTATGACACGGATCTTAGGTTTGACGGGTTAACCCAATTAATTTAGATTATTTTTTCTTTTTCTTCATTAGTTTTTTTCTTCTTATAAGTTTTTTTTTCTGTTATTTTTTCTTTTGAATTAATATTTTTTTTATTTAATTTAGTTCATTAATATGAATTTTTTTTCTATTTAGTTATTGATTGATGCCTTTTTTCTATTTAGTTATCTTAGGTTTGGCTAATTAGAGAATTTTTTTTTTGTTTTTGCTTTTTTGCCATTTTTATGCCTTTGATTGTGGACTGCACAGTGCAGTCCACAGTGAAAAGGCTGATGCTTTTTGTTTGTTTTGGTTTTTTTTCTTTTTAATTAATTTTTTTCGTTTAATTTAATTTGTTAATGTTCAATTTTTTTCTATTTAGTTATCAAACTTTCATGACACGGATTCCGGGTTTGACGGGTTAACCTGGTTTGACGGGTTAGCCCAATTAATTCTGGGTAACCCGTCAATTTATTTTTTCTATTTAGTTATCAAACTTTCACGACACGAATCCAATGTTTGATGGGTTAACATGGTTTGAAGGGTTAACCAGTTAATTCAGATTTTTTTTCTTCATTAGTTTTTCTTCTTTCTGTTGGTTTTTTTTCTTTATTTTTATCTTTTTAATTAATCTATTTAATTATCACATTTTTATGACACGACCTTGCAGCCAGACCCACATCCAAAGCTATTGGATCTGGTATTGCAGCCAAACCCTCTTAAACTTGGGTCATGCAAGTTTAATGTTATTATTAATATTATAAATATTACTTTTAGGTCAGGTGTTGCAGTCAAACCCAAGATTCTTGGGTATAACTTTACAGAAAGACTTAACACTTTTAAATCTTAACTTTTTATTATATTTTTTATGTAAAAAAAATTAACCTGCAGCATCACGCGGGCCATGTAACTAATCTCTCTACGAAAACTTGTTGCTCAAAACAATAAATGAGTGCTCTGTAAATAAGAGCTTCACGGACTTGGCACAGGGACGAAATTTATAAATGTACAGATTTGTTGGGTGCAAAAAAAAGGTAGATTTCATGGTTTGTCGCTGCATTAAATGGCGGTGGCTGTTGGCATAACTGATGTTTACATAAAGTCACCTAATTAAATAAATGTGGTCAACGCTAGGAACAAGATTGTAATTTTTAAAAGTCTATGGGCCAAAATGTAATGTTATTCAAAATTTAGAGGGGCTATCGTCTTCCGCTTTCCCTTCAAGGATCCGCCACAGTTCTTTTGACCTTGCTTATTTTAATTTACTAGAGATTTTGGTTAATAATTTACAGCATAAGACAAGTATTTAAACCTTGTTATGCGTATCTTTCACAGATAATGAATGTCGTCCCCTCGTCATCCTGGTCGTCACGTCGGGGCGACTTTTCCGGACAGGATTTGGTGTTTGGCAGTGTGGTAGCGGTTACTTTTCAAATAGTTTTTCGTGCCGAAATACATGTCAATGATGTTTTTTCATTTTTTAAAAATCATTTTTGACATCAGCACATCAAAACGATCCAAAAAGTACAAACCGCACTCAATTTTAGCAAAAAAAAAATTCAAAATTTGATGAAATGCAGTTACAAACACAATGCCAAACAGACCCCAAAGACTTTTTCTTTATTTAAGGTACTGGTTTTCTTCAAAGAATCTAGGTAAAGAATGGGTTATATAAAAGAAATATATTAACATTTTTCATATCCCTTACTTCATATAGGTTACATTGTTTTTTTTTATTATATGGTATGATTCGATGATGTTTATTTCGACTAATTTACTATAACAGGTTTTTTTATGATGAACAAACCATTGTTTTATAAGTTAAGAACTTGATCTAGAAAAGTAAAATATCTTCATTTATCGTTGAGGATTCTTTTAGGGGTAAAACTAGAATTTTTTAAAAATAGACCACAATTCTTTAAAATTTTACAAACTTGTTGTAAAATTCATGTAATTTTTTTAAAAATATGTCAAATAACTTCAGGAATTTTTGCCATATGCAAGAAAAAAAAATTTATTTTTTATATATATTTTTTAAGATTTGTTTGGCAAAGTCCCATTTTTTTTCTTGTAATAAAATTACCTTAAATAAGCCTAATGGGTGTTTGCTAAACACACCCTTAAACTAAAGACACTTTAACAAAAATATTACAAACTAGCAATTAAATTATAAAGGTAGATCAGTTTAACCAGCCCCTTGCCTAGAATTTATAAAGACCAGTTAAAATTCTCAGTAATCATAATACTAGATGGCAACTCCTTATCCAACCAGAGACCTCTCAACCAACCTAGAAAGGGTTGTCACGATGTTGTGCTCTCACGAAGGGTACGACAGAGAGCAAGGCTTTAAAAGCAAATTACATCCCTTTATCTTTTAGTTTTTATGTTATTTCATCGTTGTTATTATCTAGAACTTAATTGCGATAAAATTAAAAATAAATAAGAGATTGGTTGATTATTTAGAAATAAAACTTGTGTGAGAGAGTTTGCTCGTACTATTGGTTTCTCATTGAACTACTCTAACTTATCGAAGAATTAACTAAGCTTCGTGACATTTTATATACTTCTCGTTCGTGTCTCTTTATACATGTTGGGTGGAGGTTCGTTTTCTATAGTCTCAGTGCCTCAATACAAGTTTGTTGTATCAAACTCAATTATAAACCTGAATTTAGTTTTCTTGAAAAAAATTAATTTGACCATGAGTTTCTGAATTTTCATAACCATATGGTTCACATCACTATATTTATGGGTAACATGGCAAGGATATTTTACTATAGAGGAGTAGAAATTACAAATCACTCAATCTCTCTATCATTATCACAAAACAATACCCAGAAATATACCATTACTCTTGTATTTCAAGAATCTATACAAGAGTTCACTTTATACTTTTCACTGGTGTTTTTCTTTCCTTTTCACTAGTGATTTTCTCTTTATTTCTCTACGAAAACTAGTTGCTCAAAACAATAAATGAGTGCTCTGTAAATAAGAGCTTCACGGACTTGGCACAGGGACGAAATTAGGTGCAAAAAAAGGGTGATTTCATGGTTTGCCGCTGCATTAAATGGCGGTGGTTGGTGGCATAACATGGCTCAATTGGGAGCCAGTTCCTAACAAAATTGAATATTATGGATTATGGATTACGACACCCATTCCTTCCTACTCATCCCATATCCTTATCGCTGGAAAAAAAAAAGTTAAAAAAATTTCAATTAAAACACTCAAACAACCTTGAGAATTCTTTTTTCCGATCTGGTCAAAAGTAAGCCATCGTTACATATAATTGAGAATTCAGAAGGCATTAGTTTTCTCTTGCAATGGCGGATCTGACCAGAATCTAGGAAGGCAATGTCAATAATATTGTATTATTATTATTATTATTATTTTTTGTATTATTCATCGTATTGTTCATAGACATAGTATTTTATTTACAAATTGATCATTTTTTAATCAGATCGAAAAGATATTTGATGTGCATTAAGTGTTCTTAAGCAATATATGACTATCATGTTTCCATAAAGTCACCTAATTAAATAAATTTGGTTAACGCTAGGAACAAGATTGTAATTTTTAAAAGTCTATGGGCCAAAATGCAATGTTATTCAAAACACAGAGGGGCTACCGTCTTCCGCTGTCCCTTCAAGGATCCGCCACTGTTCTTTTGACCTTGCTTATTTTAATTTACTAGAGATTTTGGTTAATAATTTACAGCATAAGACTTGCTCTGCGTATCTTTCACAGATAATGAATGTCGTACCCTCGTCACCCTGGTCGTCACGTCGGGGCGACTTTTCCGGACAGGATTTGGAAGGCTTTTTCTTTTATTTAAGGTACTGGTTTTCTTCAAAGAATCTAGGCAAAGAATGGGTTATATAAAAGAAATATATTAACATTTTTCATATCCCTTGCTTCATATAGTTACATCGTTTTTTTTATTATATGGTATGATCCCATTATGTTTATTTCTACTAACCTACTATAAAGGTTTTTTATGATGAACAAACCCTAGTTTTATAAGTCAAGAACTTGATCTGGAAAAGTAAAATATCTTCTTTTATTGTTGAGGATTTTTTGGGGGTAAAATTAGAATTTTTAAAAAATAGACCACAATTCTTTGAAATTTTATAAATTTGTTGTAAAATTCATGCAATTTTTTAAAAAATATGCAAAAATATTTTAAATTTTCTTTGAAAAAAATGCTCAAATAACTTTAGGAATTTCTGACTATATGCAAGAAGAAAGAAAATAATTTTTATTTTTTATATATATTTTTTAAGATTTGTCTGGCAAAATCCCATTTTTTTCTTGTAATAAAATTATCCAAAATAAGCCTGATGGGTGTTTGCTAAACACACCCTTAAACCAAAGACCCTTTAAAAAAAAAACATTGCAAAACAAACAAGGTATTAAAATCCTTGAACCCAGATTTTTTTTGCTAGGTCAACCCGATCGAGTTGACCTAACCAGGTTGACCCGAAAGTTTTTGTTCGACCATAAACCAACCCAAAAATCTTAGTTTGACCCCAAAAAAAACCCAAAAGCAAAACCAAAGTAAAAAAAAACCAAAAATTCTTGAATAAAATGGATCATACAAAAAAAAAATGAAAAACACGAAGAACACTAAATATGAACCCAACAACGTCAGTTGTAAATCAAACCAGATTTGGTCAAAATGAAGGTATATGAATATTGCAAATCATACAAAGATCAATAATCTAGTGTCCAATTACTTTGATTTTCACATACACATCACAATTTTTTACTTGATCTTGAGGGAAGTGTTGTAAACCCTTAATAAGGACACAATGAAACAGCTTTGTGGGCTAGCACGCACAAAATAGATCGGTTTTTACATAATAATTGCATCGACAGGGCTAACTGGGTTGCCCACTTTCGAGGTCTCGTCACAGCACTTCTGACGTCATCGTCGCCTGAGACCACTTGAAATTGGTAGAGGGGATGCACATCTTTTATTTAAATCCAACGTTGCTCAATTTGAAGTTATGTAGCTCTACATTCATGCATTTGAAGTTGTCAACTCGATTAGTCAAAATTATAAAATAAACAAGGGCAGGTCAACTAAACAACGTGTCACTCACCTTCTCTTCTTTAAGCATGAATGACGCGTCGTTTAAGGTTATTGATTTGGGATTGACAAATTTCAATTGAGCCCCTATTCTTTCAACTTCTTTTAATTGAACTCATAATCGCCTCCAAACTTTTTATTTCATTCAATTTCACCAATGACAAACTCATTTATCAGCCTCTAAGTTGGCTGCCTTTTTCATTTTAGTCATTGATCTTGAATTCGTGCATTTTAACCCTGAATTGACCAGCAAACTTTCAATTTTTTCAATTTGACCCCTGATTTGGTCAATTTAAACCCTTATATTCACGCGTCTTTTTCAATTTGGTCCTTGGTTTTGGATTTCTCCAATCAGGTCCCCAATTGCCCATAAAAGTTTGATATTTATGCAATTAAGCCCCTGATTTGACCAAATTAACTCCTAAAAATTACAATTCGACCCCCAAACCTCAACTTCTTCTAATTAAAGCTTAAATTGACTTTAAAAATCAATGTTTCTTGCAATTAAGCCCTCAATAAATTCAAGTAAACCTTGAAAAAATTAATTGAATTTTCCTTCTCAAATTAAATTTTCGTTGTCAATAGGTCCTCATCAATCGAAAATATACTATCAAATCTTTCAATCTTGTATATGTGATGTTCGTCGACTAGTTTTAAGCAATTTTCCAGGTATTCTGGTATATTCTTTTCACTAACATATTTTTTTTATTTTCTTTCAATATCTTTTGATTTTTTTGTACCTTTTCTTTTTATTTTTTCTTTTTATATTTAGAGCTCCAATAACAACAACCATCATGTCACAATTAAACAGTAGGATGGGGTCCGTCAAATAAATGCTATGGTCATGTTTTTGTCTGAGATACAATATTTAAAATGCATGGTACCCAGAGTAAGCACTGCCCGCATCCATTAATTAATGTTGCTAAATCCTTCAGCTCAGGTATGAATTTATGGAAGCCTATTCTTCCATGTTTTGTTGATAATTTCTACTTGAACTAGTCTTTGTTGGGAATAAATAAATAAAGGTTGAGATTCAGGAAGTTGAAGATCTTCCCTTCTCTGTTTCACTTTGATTATTATTATTATTATTTTTGCTGTGGCATCACCTGACATGGTTGCTACTACCTTTTCATTCTAATCTGGCGATTGACGATGTCTAAGACTATTATCCAGTACTCAGAATAAAAGGAAATTGAAAGGTTTTTCTATACTTTTCTTTTATTATTAGAGAAAGAGAGAGCTTGTTTGAGTAGGTAGAAACCAACAAAATTTATATGTGATCAACAATGGTTTGGATGTCTAATCATGCACGCATATTATATATCTAACTTGAAAGGACGCATCATAACTAGAAAAATTCTAATTTTATTTTTTATAAATCATTAATTTAAATTTTATAAACTTTTAAGTTATTGAAAATTTATATAATCGTTAATTTCAGAACTCATGGTATTAGTTAAGTTACACGAAAAAAAAAAAAAACCTGCTTAAACACAAAATTATTATATATTTATAATTGGAATATGTGGGCTATGAAAAGACAAGGAAAAGATTCATCATATTTGTTATTGTTAATCATTTTTTAGCTAGATCAGCGACTTGGTGTGCTCCGGATATCTTTTAGTCCCCGTGGTGCCCATCAAATATACATTCATACCTCCTTAAATTTCTATATACTATCTGTCATGTTTCAATAGGCCACTATGCTAATAATTAAGATCCTTCATTTACAGCAACATTTAATTATTGATTAACCCTAACTGGATCCAAATAGTTTTTTACTCAGCAGTAGAAAGTTTCTTTTAACCTTATAAAATATAAAGGTGTTAAAAAAGTAAAAAATTAGATATATATTGGACAAAATATTTTTAAAATATTTAAATAGTGACAAGTTAGAGAATGTATTCTTCTAAAACAATTTTTATGATTTTTTCAAGAGACAGCAAATAAATCAAGAAGAAGAGAGAAAAAAAAATTTAATTAACATTAAATCAAACTAAATCACTATGCACACGCTACCAAAAAAAAAAAGAATATCTAAACAAATCAAATGATGCAGCGAAAACATAACTTTAACCACCAGAGTCATCCACATATATTGCTCGAATGAGCCAAAGCGGCTCACATAGCTTTTTTTTTAATTTTATTTTTAAAAACATGAAAATACCCCTAGGATTAAATGATAATAACAAAAAAAAACTATTATAAAACTACTAATAAACCCTTTAAGTCAAAGTTAAAGAAAAATGATGGTAAGGTCAATTGAGTCATTACAATATTTATAATAAAATGAAGTTCTATAAAATCCATCGGGTTATTTTTTAACTTTTAAAGACAATTGATTTAATTGTTACAAAAAATTGGAAAAAAAAAGAAGAAGTAAAATTAACATGGTTAAAAAGACTATTTCACCCCTCAAGGCTAATTCATCTTAATTGTTTTTTATTAAAGACAAGATTGTAATTTTATTGTCATAATATCCATTGCAAATCACAGAGGAATATGTACAGTGCCTTTTCCATGCAATTTAAGTTTTTGTAATTAATTACATATGTCAGCATTACTAACCAATCATTAACTAGCAAATTAGTCATGCTCTCCTCTCGAAAGCTTGACTTTAGCAAATTAGTAAATGGCTTTGCTTGTCCTGTTGTGTTGTTATTCAGGATTTGAATTTTAAGTTTGGATTGTTATAAAAATAATTTTCTCCTAATTATATAAATCCAAATGTAAATAATCTGTCTAGCATTAGAGTTGGTTTGGATATATGAAATTTAATTCGAAACTAAAAAAAAAGGTAAACAATCAAAGTTAGAATTCTTGGGTCTGAAAAATCTAATTTTTTTTATATATTTTGATCAAAAACACCTAATAAATATTATTAGCATCTAAATAAATCAATATCTCAATTCAAAAGAACCCTAAATTGCTCCAAAAACACTAAATTAAACATAAAAAAATCTCTCCGATACAAATCTACCTTTTCAAACAAGTGAAAGGTCTAAAAACACCACAAAGAAATTTCTTTATGGAATAAAACCCATTGACACAAAAACTTTTCTTTTTAATGGTTGGATTGTGGTCAAATAACAATTTCCTCTCTTCTCAATCGTTTTTCGATAAATTTCCCTTTCATCTCTCTAACTCATAGCCTGATAAATGAATAAAATAAATTTTTGAATCAAAATAAAAATTCTAAATTTTTTGAGAAATGTCATGAATTTTCTCCATATTTTATGTGTTGGTCCTCTCACTTTAAATTTTGACTTTCTAAGATGAAAACTTTATCTCATTGAATTAGATCTAAAAATAATAAATCAAAAAATAAAATAAAAAAGCCCAAGGATAAATGTTTAAATAAAAAGGTTTAAAAAAAAGGTGTTTCACTATTTATATAAATAGTGAAACACCATAAGAAAACCCAGATAATTTAGTGTTGTAAGAAATGATCAACCTAAGAAATCTAATTAAATAACATTTTCTTGTGGTCTTTTTTTTTCTTCTTATTTTTTTGAATATTCTATGGACTATGATGTCACGTTCTGTTTAAAAATAAATCTACCCTCCAAAGACAACATGCAGCAAATTATAAAGAGTTTAAAGAGAAAAAAATAAATAATTGGAGCTGATGATCGCATCAATTTGCATAGAAACTAGTCGCCATGGACCTGGCAAAACCGCGTCCTGTGCCACAAAGTCCTAGCCAATATCCAAATGAAATCACCAAGCATACAAATTGCTAATACAAGAAATTATACCACGAACTAATTAATCATATGATGTAATTGATGATGTCTTTTTCCTTACAAACCTATGGTCATCAGCCACCTTTTTAATTAATTAATACAGACTTTAGCTAATAATTAATATATATATTTATAGCTATCTAAACTCTTTTTGTCCCATTAAATCTAACTATTTAGATCATGTTTGTTTTTATGTTTTAAAAGCGTTTTTTAAATAATTTAAATAATTTTTATTTTTTTATTTTAAATTAATATTTTTTTGATGTTTTAGATCATTTTGATACGCTGATATTAAAAATAATTTTTTAAAAATAAAAAATATTATTCTAATACTTTTCTAAGTGAAAAGCAACCACAACCATACTTCCAAACAACAACTTATAATATATTAATTTGCATGCTTTGCCTATTCATACAAGCTTTTCCATTAACTAATTGTCTAACTGTTGTAACTACCTTCTAATCATAAATCACTCAACTATAACACGTGCTTATTAATCCAACTAGCTTATGCTATTTACATGATCACGTGATTGATTTATTTGCCAACCACTTCATCTCTTTCATCACCATTTCCAATTGTGACTTTTTCATCCGAACTCGCTGCTGCACAGTTTCCTCCACAGTAGCCATTTTAGGCTGCCATTTTTCGAAGATAACCCAGTTGTAACTCGATCGGCAGATAGGACGAAAATCTAGCTAAGATGTTTGTTCGAAGAAACGTTATGGGCCCACCGATCGATAACGGTGGTCGGACACTATCATGTCTGTTCACTTCGTCGAGTGAGCTTGTGTTCATGTCAGGACAGTGGTTCTAGGTTTGTTGATTTCTACGTATCCTGTGAACTCATCCGTGAGATTTTTTTTAGCATCATTCCTACCATAATGTGACTTGCGATACATATAGGTATAAAACTCGGACCAGCTTGAAAGATTAATTAGTACCTGGCCGATCAAGCTCCTGGTCAAGTTAAGTTTTTTAAAAAAACTTGAAGTTAGCTTGTTTTGACTCATTCAATTCAGTGGGTCAATTTCTATCTTAGCTGAAACTTAGTTTGATTTAAAAAAAAATCAAAATAATATTATTTTTACTTTAAAACAAAATAAAATAGTATTATTTTAATTAATTAATATTATCTCGCTTAACTTGAACTTATCAATATATATATATATAAAAGGAGGATAGAATAGTTCCTGTCTAAAGTTAATTAATAATATTTTAAAAAATTAATTAATAAGGGAAGCCATGTCTAAAGTTAAAGCTCTTTCAAACCGTTATATACGAATGATCAACCAGCCTAATCAAATTAATGAGAGTGAGAAGGCAGGTGATGAAAGCTTCCAAATTAATATCTTTAACCTCTTCCGTCGAGAGTTTGACAAGATAAACAAGACAGAATATATAGTGCTTTATTTTTATTTTGGAAAAAAAAAAGACTAGTGGTTTATCTTTGACAAAATATAGTTTGTGTTTTTTTTCCTCGCAGAAAGAATAATTATGTGTAAAATGTAGAATATGTGAGTGCTAGCTAAATTAAAAATTTAATTGGTAAGTAATTAATATAATATGCATGTATCCTGGCTAAGATTATGCGATCGTATTCACCAGGTTAGACTCTAATCTGTTTGTTTTTGCGTTTTAAAAGCGTTTTTAAAAAAATTTAAATTTTATTTATTTTTTTCTTTGCTTTAAATTAATATTTTTTAGTGTTTTCATATCATTTTGATGTATTGATATCAAAAATAATTTTTTAAAAATAAAAATATATTATTTTGATACATTTCTAAATGAAAAATACTTTGAAAAACAACCGCAATCGCACTCCTAAATACATTAGATCTATACCGGTTGATTTTTCATGGGTAGATTACGGTGGACTTAGCTTTAGTATATTTAATTTAATTCCTTTTTTAACTATTCACATTTAAATAACAGAAATTCTCAAATTATGCCCATGCCCATGCCCATTAAATTATACAAGTGCAGTGTTTTGCAAGGCAACGTAGAAGGTGAAAACGTGCAAGACCAAACCACCAGGCACGGAACCCCATTTGGTATTGCGTTATCATTAAACAGATAGGATAAAATTTGAAAAAAGAAATATTTAAAATTAATTTTTTATATTTTTAGAATGTCTTGATAAACTGAAATTAAAAATATTTTTAAAAAAATAATAAAAATATTATTTTAATGTATTTCCGAATAAAAAATACTTTAAAAAACAACAACTATCATATTCTCAAACACCCTTAAAATCTAAAGTCATACCAAACAAAACATTTTTATTAAAAAAAAATCATCAAAGATTTCCTTAACTACTAGGATTTAAACTATTATATTTGTTTCTTTACTTGATCATCAAGGTGCGCTGACTGTTTACAGATATAATTATATTTTGGGTATAATTAATAAGGATACATGAGAAGGATTTCCATGTAATTAAACCAATGAGTTTAAACTTTATATACTAATTAATCTTGATGTGTGTAAGAAGGAAAATATTTGGAAATAAACAAAAAAAAAAGGATTCATACTGTTCCTCGAGCAAACTTTTAGACACTAGACTAAGATTACAAAGAATTAAATAATGAACAGTGTGTAGATTTAATTATTTTGACCATTAAACAATACGGTGCTTATTTAGATAACAGTGACCCAAGAAAGAAACCACCCATTCCAGCAGCATTCAATCAATATTCGAAACTCTCCACATGCCGACTTGATCTTGTCTCCGTCTCTCCCATGGAGCCCGCCCCCTGTCAACCCAAACCCAAAAAAACAAGAACAAAATTCACAAGTTTTCTCGGTTGTTTTGGATTTTCCAGGAAAGCCATTCCATCTCCCACGAAAAAACCGACCAAGAAGAAACAAACAGGTTTGTTTTCTTGGTCTTGGGTTTGCGTCAAGAACTCAGGCGCCAAAACTGTCCCCATAGACTCTACCGTGCCTGGCAGTGACCGAACCTCTGGTGCCTCGAAGCCAAAGCGTCAAAAACCCTTAACCAAACACGAGACGCCACGTCAAACTCCGGCGAGAGTCAGTTCAGATCGAGCACCCAAAGAGATGCCTGGAGAGGTATGTGAAGAATACTGCTAACAAAAATTAACATTTTTGTTTATAAAGCGTATTTTAGCATAATTGAGCAAACTTTAGCGTATTTTAGCATAATTGAGCAAACTTTGGCGTAAGTTAGCATCACTTGAAGGTAGCTGATTATCGTCCTGTTTCAGACATGGTACAGGTCTTCTGAGCAAGACATCATCCTCGAAAATGGGAAACTCTCGGATCACGTGGAAACTACAAAGGACGCCACGTGTAAGAAACGATTGTCCTTTTGCCGGAAAGTAGACGCTATAAGAACCGGCACTAACCAACCCGGCTCGCCCGAAGTCAAGGAAAAGCCCATTCGAACTGTGTCCATAATAACCCGATCAGAATCCTCCCCCTCACAGCCAGTTGAAAGACCGGCAACAAAAACACCAAACACGGCGGCTCGGTCCCGGTTCACGATTAAGAGGCCTCGTAAAGAAAACGATCATCAAAATGGGAAGAAAAGTGACCACCCCTTCGTTGGTATGTCAATCATTATAATGACCTTGGTTTTAATGCTGGCATGGGGTAAATTATGTGCCATTCTCTGTACTTCTGCTTGGTTCTACTTCGTCCCTCGATTAAGGAGTGAAGACAGTGTGAGCAATGGTTTGATTTCGGCGGAATCATTTTATGATTCGGAGGAATATAAGAAGAAAGTAGTTATGGATGGATTCCTCGAACGAAGCCGCCGCTCTATATCATGAATTTTGATGTCGTCGACGAATTATCGAATTCTAGATAGCCGCATCAATTATGATTGTTCATATCAGTAGTCTTCAGATTCTTCAAATGTTATTAGTTATGGCCATGTTGTTTCTTCTTTATTTTTTTCTTCTTGATGGTGGCATTTTGTGTAAATTATATATAGAATATGTCTAGATTTGGCAAATAATCAGTCAAAGTTCTGGATAGTTTCTCCATTTCGCTGTTTTCTGATTGGCTTTCACAGGTGTCCCGTGATATGATTTTTGTCCGTATGGAGAGCATGGTGGCTAGCTCGCGGCTAATAATAATACATGGCGGTCAGTTCCTGCTGTTTCTTCTTATCGCCAAGCAATTACAAGATGATTTTTGCCGGTGAATGACTCCATTTTAGTCCTTAATTTACAGGTTCCTCTATGATTGATTAGTTAACAAAACGTAGGGCATGGAGATCAGCCCCTGTTTTCCCCTCATCTTTTCTTTACAGGCTCTTAGAACAAACACAAAATCTGAGTACTTTTACGCATCCATATACTTAGACTTGAGATTCTTAAAAGCATAGGACTTGCATGGTAAGGTTTAAAATATGGAGACGAAAGAATAGGTTTCTCAATATTTGCATTATTTTACTGCGTTTGAGCTTTGATAATTATATATATAGAAGACACGAGGCAATGCCTTCTCCGCTATCCCTTTTCATGTCATCTTGATACAGAAATCAAATCAAATGATCAGAGAGGTAAGAAAAAAAGCCTGCTAGACCTTTGAAAGCTAAGCAACGTGACGAGGGAGATGAACAAATTAAGACATGAAATTAAGAAATGCAACATGCGCGTACAGGTGGAGTCTTCTTTTTTTTTTTTTTAATCTTTAGCTGGGATCTTAAGTACCTCTGTGCTCTTTGCTTATAATGATCAAGATATATATAACCTAAGATGGATCTTTTAAAAAAATATTCTTAATCTCGTGCTATCTGAAGTCACTCTCTTGTCTCTTGCATCTCTTGTAAATAAATAAATTCTATGAAAAAAAAAAAAGTTTTCACGTGCAAAAAATTAAATGAAGAAAGAGTCTTCAATTAATCGCTTGTAAAAGAAACGAATACCCTAAACTAATATATCTGGTTCCAGTTTGCAGACAGAGAGAGTGAGAGAGAGAGAGAGAGAGAGAGAGAGAGAAGAGTTTGTCGGTAATATATATATAAATATCATATTTTTTTCTTTTTTTTAAAAAAACAAAACACCATTTTTTCAAGGGAACCAAAAAAACTGAAGTGGTAATAATTTGGCCCAGGCCCAATGGTCCCTCTCAATTCAGGATCCATGATTTGGCCCATACGTTGCAATTTAAAATAGCTCTAAACCCTAATCTGCTCTTTTCATTCACCTCCATTTCCTTTGCAGCCGAAGTCTACCGCTTCTCCGCCAACAATGGTAACCTGCTCCCTCTCTCTGATTCTCTATACTATAACATCTTTTTTGTCGATTTTTACATCTGGGTTTTCTGTTTCTTTCATTTTTGAGGTCGTTTACGGTATAACGATGGAAGCTTTTGTTTTGTTTTGTTATGATTGAAACTGCGATTTATGAAGTTTAGATTCATTGGTTTTAATGTCATCTTCTTTGTTAGAGATTTAGTTTTGTGAATATTTGTTTCTCGATCGTTAACTGTATTGTCTAGTGAGTAGTGCGTGTTGTTAGAGATTTGGTTTTATACACATTTTACTTGAAGATTAGCTGTGTATCTACTGATTTGTGTGTATGAAAGTTCTGATGTTAGTGAAGGTTTGGTTTTAAGATGAATGGAAACTTTTGGGAATGGAGGGCTTGTGGGATTGGAGGTTACGAGTATTATGAGTTGCGTGATTGAGATGAATGGGTGGACGAGAGAGACATAGCCGGTGGTTTTAGCTGACTTTTAATATAGTAAGAGAGAATGAATTTAATGTTTGAGTTCCTGCTTGTTTGATGGAAGCATGTTTCAGTTGCATATTGTATTTGTTATGGTACTTGAGAATTTTTCTGTAAGGTAATTTATTTATTTTCTTTGTTATTTTGATTGATTAATGACACGGGTATTACAGGTGAACGTTCCTAAGACAAAGAAGACCTACTGCAAGAACAAGGAGTGCAAAAAGCACACCTTGCACAAGGTCACTCAGTACAAAAAGGGGAAGGATAGCCTTGCTGCTCAGGGTAAACGTCGTTATGATCGCAAGCAATCTGGTTATGGGGGTCAGACAAAGCCAGTGTTTCACAAGAAGGTTTGTTTTCTTATTCCTTGCATAAACTTGGTATACTTAAAAGTCCCTCGAGGATTTAGATCAATATTTGAATTTTGTTTGTCACTATATTGTAATTTGCATGTATTCGGTGGCTGTAAAAAATACTGCTAAATGTTTGATTGTGAAGTCTTGATAGTGTACATGTTATCACTACCATAGAACATCCTTTTGTGGTTTCAGAGTATATACTCTCAGGAGGCCTATGATGATTAAATTTGCCTACATTGTCTGATCATCTAATGAATGACAGAGACATATAATTAGTTCTGAGGCTTCCTCCTTTCTTTCCTTGTCCTCATGGTTGATATTAAAATGGAAAGCGCTTGCATTGTACTTGTTATACCACCATAAATTATATTTTTGCTATTTCTGAATTCTCTTTTTAGAGGCCTGTGATGATTTGAATTTGCCTACATTGTCTGATTGTCTAACATATGACAGAGACATATAATTAGTTCTGAGGCTTCCTCCTTTCTTTCCTTGTCCTCATGGTTGATATTAAAATGGAAAACGCTTGCATTGTACTTGTTATACCACCATAAATTATATTTTTGCTATTTCTGAATTCTCTCTTTAGAGGCCTATGATGATTTGAATTTGCCTACATTGTCTGATTGTCTAACATATGACAGAGACATATAAACTAGCTCTGAGGCCTCCTCTTTGTTCTTCACCTTGCATGGATATCTAGTCTTCATGCTTAGTTGAATTTTGATATTGATATCTCTTTTGTTAACAGGCAAAGACAACCAAGAAAATTGTGTTGAGGCTGCAATGCCAGTCATGCAAACATGTGTCTCAGCACCCAATCAAGGTTAGCCATGCAAGCCTTTTTCTTGTTGTGATTTTCGTACCATTTGATTTCAAATGTCCTAATGTTTTCTGTTACTGCCAATGATGTCCACAGAGGTGCAAGCACTTTGAGATTGGTGGAGACAAGAAGGGAAAGGGAACATCTCTGTTCTAAGTGCATCATTTTGTTCTTTCAGGATAATTTTTAGGTGTGTACTGTTTCTAGAACTGAGAAGGCATTGTGGGATAATTTTGTTTGATTTGTTCTGTTCAAGATTATGTATTGATGAAGTTTGAAGTCGTTGTGGAAGATTGATTATGATGTTAACCAACGTTGCCCTTGTAGTCTGCCTTTGCTGCTTAATGAAATGGACCCAGTCGTTTCTTGAGTGCTGATTTGGAAAGGTTCCACCTCGAGACCGCTAATCCTTTCAATTCTGCATGTTAATGTGAGTCTTGACAGGTGACCCTGAAGCTTGTTCCTCCCATAAGGAGTTGGTAGAGGAGAGGAGCCACCTGATCTATATATCATTTCTGATAGCAATGTCGTGCCTGTTATTTGTGTAACTGCCGATCTCGTCTGACGGGCTAGCTAAAGCTGCAAGGCTTTGGCAATGCCCCTAGAACTGGGTTTTACACCCTCCTGAGATTTGTATTCACTGACAGTAAAGAAACCGGGCAAATCTGCACTGCTACGAGCACTGCGCTTCCCATCATTTTATCATGGAAATGAAAACCCTGTTCCCAATACCATCTGACAAGGGCCTAAGCGCCCCCCCCCCCCCCCCCCCCCCCCCCTTCCCAATTGCGGGTTCAAATCTGAGCTCTCATTTTCACGAACAAACCAGAATAACCAGCCTCTTATAAGTTAGATTTGCTCCCATTTTTCAAGATAAGCTTCACAGATTTACGAATTCCAAGCATCAACCATGTAGAAGATGAATGCGGTCCCGTAACCCATGAATGCCGAAACAAAAACTTCTTAACCTTGAGGAAACTGATGGCCATGAGTCTAGACTCTCTACTAGGATTATAATTGAACCAGCAATAAATATTACACCGCCGATTATCATCTTGGGCACCATTCTTAAGCATTGTCAACCAATAGAACGGCTAAAAGCCTAATATTATCCCTATTTAGTATAGGATTTTGTCAGTTTTGTAAGCGGATCAATTTAGCCCACAATAATAAATTTATTGGGGTTTTTATTTTTAAGAGTATAAATACTATTTGTAAAGATAAAATATTCAGACTTGATAATACTATTGTTGTTCAATTTATTTAGCTTGTGAAAGAGATTCTTGTATTTTTTTTTCTCTACTGAATTAAATTGACTTATAAAAGATTAACTAACTTCGTGACATCTTCATTACACTTCTCATTCACAAATCGATATTTGTGGGGTGAGGGTTATTATTCCAACAGTGCTAGTGTCTTGAAACATGTTTTTATTGTATCACTCTCTTATTAAACATGTTTCGGCTTTCCAAGATTTGTAGTCAATCTTGTTGTAGGTTACGTGATCACGAGATTTGCATCACAATCAACCTAATTTAACTCATCAAACAAGTGATTCATGTCATGGACTCTAGTAAGTTTAATAAAATTGTTTTTTTAAAACTATTTTTTAATTAATTCATAAAACAAAGATTGATGCTCAAAATCTTAAGCTCTAACCATATATCAAGATGTTTATTTAAAATTATGATAACCTCATAAAAAATACACCAAAACAAATTATGAAGACCAATTCAAATTAACTAAATGTTAAATGATGAAATTGAAAAGAAAAAAAACAGGCTAAAAAATTCAATAAATACTCAATGTTGAAGGAAAAATTTATTAAAAAAATAAAGAAAGACTTGTGCCTTTTAAAAAAGTCATGGCGTATAAACCTTCCACCCTAGACTCATGCTAGTTTTTCTTCCTCATAATTAAATGACTCTTCGTCCTCTACTTTAGTTTTAATAAGCGACATTTCCTATAGTGGTGGTAAGCGATTTGTCACCGCTTGAGCCTTGTAATATCCCACATCGGCGGGTGAGGGAGTGGTAGCTGGCCTTTATAAGAGTGCTGGTTGCCAACTTGTCATACGCGTTTTGGGGCGTCAGACTCAGAAGTGGGCTCGCGTCACTAGTAACAAAACCGTGAGGGCGGTAAGGCCCAAAGCGAACAATATATGACAGGTTGGGCCGTGCTGTTACATATGGTATCAGAGCCGACCTCACTGGCTGTCCGGTTGTGCCGACGAGGTCGTCAGGCTCCTTAAGAGGGGTGGATTGTAATATCCCACATCGGCGAGTGAGGGAGTGGTAGCTGGTCTTATTAAGAGTGCTGGTTGCCAACTTGTCATACGCGTTTTGGGGCGTCAAGCTCAGAAGTGGGCCCATGTCACCAGGAATAAAACAGTAAGGGCGGTAAGGCCCAAAGCGGACAATATATGGCAGGTTGGGTCGGGCTCTTACAAGCCTCCTCTCCAAAATCCATCAACCATTATGGTGATCGAAAAATCAGGAGAAGAAAATCACTAAAAAAAAATAAAAATCAACCACATAAAAAAAATCTAAAAGAACCTTGGTGTACTTTTTAGGCATCTTTATAGGTAAAAATAAACATTATCATCAAACTTCTTTTGTCAAATGTAACCACTTGACACTAAAACCAGTTTTCTTTTCACTATAATATGGACAAATTGACAAAATTCTCTCTTTTTACTATTTTCAAACGACTTTCTCTCCTCTATCAAATCCAAAAATTGTAATGTTAAGGGAAAAAAATTTCAAACCAAGATTAAAATTCCAACAATTACGTGGACTATAGAGGACTAAACAAAATTTTTTTTTCTAAATATGATATTAGTCATAAAATTTCTCTTTATTTATTCTTTGGTCATCTTTTGTTTTTTTTTTCTTAACAAAATTTTAGAAATTGATCATTAATTTGGACATTGAAGGCTACAATTTTTTTAAAAAAAAGTTTGAGGAAAAAATTAAAAAATATAGATATTATGGACTGTTGTAGTAATTTACGTATTTGTTTTAGTATATTTTATAATGGTCATTTTATTTTCTACATTATTATTTTTTATTACATTGAAAAACAAGATTTTTTTTTATATGCTTTTGAAAAGCAAGAAATCTATTTTCATTGCATACGAAGAATGCCCTATAATAATCTTACTTACTTGTATGTATTGAGAATTGTGTTTTTTTTGTATGCATGTCTTCGTGTGTGTGTGTGTGTGTCTAAGAAACTCTAAAACCTGTGGGCATTTTGTTGTAGCTAAAAACACTATGGAGTTTCTCACATTATCACCATTGACTCACTGTTCAATTTTTTAATATTTTTTCATTTTGGTCCTAGAACCTTTTTTTGGGTGATTTCACTCTTTTGTGGTCAAATTGAAGGAAAATTGCTTCAAATCGTTGAGGAAGGGCAAGATTGAAAGAATGAGACCAAAGTGAAAAAGGTACAGAAATAGGTGGTGATTTTAAAATTTGGTTAAGAAGTTTAGTTTGGTCCTCATACTTTTAGAATTATAAATTTTTTATCCCCAAATATTTCTAAAATTCACGTTTGGTTCCAAAAATAATTTTCAATATTTTTCAATTTCTAGTTTAAGAGATGAAAGAGAAAGTGATCAAATTCTAGTTGTAACGTGAAGCTCTCGGTTGACACCGATTTCAGCTATAAAAAATATTTATTTTGGTGTCAATGAGTTTGTTTTGATGAGGGGGTCTATTCTATGTATTCTTTAACCTCCTCCTTGCCTGAAAATGGCATATCTGAGCTTGGAATATTTTTGGGTTTCGGGTTGATTTTAGGTTTTTTAAGCCATAAATAGGTTTATTGATACATTCATATTATTCTATATTTTTTGTACTTTATTCTTAGTCTTTTATAGATATTTAATATTTTATAGTAGCCCATTTAACTAATTTTGTGCTTAATAATGCTATGGAGATAAAGTGTAAAGATGAGCTAAATAAAATAGTTTTAGCATAATTTCAAGTAAAGAACTAGAAAGAGCATGTTAGAACAAGTCATTGGAGCTAAAAAATTCAAATCCTAATTAATTGCATTAGAAATCCAACTTGAACAAGGAATTCTAGTGGGATTATGATTGATCGAACCAAACCTAATAGATTGGAGATATTTGAAGATATAAATGGAATTTTCATTCAATTCTAGTTAGGCAAAAAAATAGACATCTCAAACTTTTTATCTATTTATGATAGACCCGGTAACTCATCTAGATAAGAGAGAACAACATCCTTGAATTCATGCTTGAATTATGAAAGCAAACTAGTATGAGTCTAGCCCATCTTTTTATGTTGGGATGTTAACATGGCAACTTATTAATGGCATGGAAATGATTCCACATGACCAGGAAACCTCTTTGGAAGATCAAAGTAAATGCACAAGTCATTAGGATCAAATTAATATAATAAATCCTTAAAAGTAATATGATTAGAAATTAGTTATTAACGATGAAACTGCTTCACCTCCTCAATTCCATATAACCGATCCTAATCTCTAAATAATAAAGGGAATCACATTTAGGAATAGAAGAATACAATGAAGGATTCTATTGTTTTTAAAATTATCTTTTTTCATCTTTTTATCTTTTCTGAATTTGTAATAAGCTTAGTTTTTATTTTATTTTAAGAGATTAGCACTCTTAGATCTTAAATAATCATGAGGACTTGTGCTTAAAAATATTCTATATATGATTATGATACATGAGCATCTTATGTTTTTCTAGGATTAAACTTAATGATTGATTACCTGAATTTTATATAATGTGTAATATATGTTTTTTGTTTTAAGTTCATTGCTAGTTAATTAGTTTATATTGGATGCTTGACTAATTAACTTAAGTAGGAGGAGTATATAATTTTCAAAACTATTTTTGATTAAATGTTACTTGAAAAACATAAGCTTGATTAAATTAACTCTCCATGTGTTTTAATTATCATGAATCAATCACACTTATCTTGATTTTAGTATTATCATTTAATTAAATCTTGCATGTAATGAAAGTTATTATGTGATTAGAGTTAATTAATGCATGAATGTTAGGTTAACTAAAAAGTAAAGATTGGTAGAAAAACTCGTTGTTTTTCATAGTTGATTTATTTATTATCACAAACAGATTAAAAAACACATATTAACTCAATGATTGATGTTTAATTATCCTTGAGGAATTCTTCTTATGAAAAATATTTTTATTTCTACTTTTGTTTTTACATTTTACTGATTTGCCTCTTATCTTTTAAAATTTATTCCTTTTGTTTTATTAGCCTTTTAAGTTGTTTTAGTTAGTTTAAATCCTAAACAAAACCTCAATTTTAGTTCCTTTCAGAATATATGTGTGTTTAGATTTAAAAATTACATCTTTATTTGGTTTGCTTTAATTTAAACTTAAATAGATTGTCTTAATTGAATAATTAAATTTTAATACTCTTATCTCTATGAGATGACACGTTTACTTTCTATACTACAAATAATTAATTTTAAGGTTTTAAATTTGCATGACTACAACACTCGTTATTTATCATGGTGTATATGGTGTTTTGAATAAAGAATGGTTTGAAAATTGAATTTTTAGAAAAAAAAATCTAATAGAGACCTATGGTGGCTGGAAATTGAGCTAGCAGACAATAGGTCATCTGCATCATTTTTTTTTATAAATTAAAACGTGGATGACATAGCTCTATAATATTTTGAATAAAAGGATGGCTTGCATGCGAGCTATGCCTTTTTTATGGGCCAAACGGGTGGGCAGAGCCACATTCCTAGCCTTTTTTTTTTAATTAATATGTTTTCAACCTTTTAAACTTTTTTTAAAAAAAATTATTTCATCGTTTGGTTGTTTTAAAATATTTTTTTTATTAGACTTGAAAAAAGAGCATCCTTTTGTTATCAAATTTTATAAAAATTAGAGTTTTTTTTTTTAGTCCTATGTGCCACTATTTTTTCATATGAAAAAACATCATTTTTGTTTGATGTTAAAAAAAGTTCAATACACCATCATATTTAATAAAATAAAAAATAATATTGGAAATAAAAAGTTGTTAAATCCATTAGGGTGCGTAACCCAGGTTAACTCGAGTTTTCTTTTCTTTTCTTTTTTGAATTGAATATTTTTATTTTTATTTTTATTTTTATCCTTCAATATTGAGTTGATTGGACATTGTAATTTATCCATGTTTGTTTTTTATATGGTTATTTCTTCTCATGACCCGAGTCACATATTTAACTGATTAACTCGGATTTACCCACATCGATATAATATTTTGTTATCTCAATACTTTTATAAAAAAAAAATATCATCCAATATATGTAAGATTTTGAATTCATGATTATTTCTTTTCTCTTAGAAAAAACATTTATAATGCTTGGATATTCTTTTTTGGAGTTTGAAAAAAAGATTAATCTTACCCTTTTTTTGTGTTTTATTATTATTATTATTATTATTATGCAATTCAAAAAAAAAAAAATTGATTCTAACAAACAAGGTTATTCAACATAATGAGTCCCACACGCAACCTTTATTTTTATTTTTTAAAAATATTGTTTGGTATAAAAAAAAACCTCATGCATATGGTTGGTGTATAATTAAATGAAAAATAATTTAGAAAATAAGAAGTTGTTAAATCCGATAGGGTGCATGACTCGTATTAAGAGTTTAGCAAATTAACCCCGATTAACTAATGTCTTTTTTTGCCATATTTCAAATTGAATATTTTATTTTTATTTTCAATTTCATAATTTAACTTTTTTGCATTTACAATAAAACAACATGTTTAAAGAGCGTGTTTTTTGTTGAAACAATTATTTGGCTCATGGCAAAGCACGAGTCAAATTTCTAGTATTAACAAAATTTAAAAGGCGTGGAGTTTTCACTGAAGGAATCCATAGTGGAAACCCTATTTTGCCCTTCCAAAATAGAACCAATTTACTATTAGGTGTAATTCAATAATTTAACAAGAGTTTATTTATCATTGCCAAATTTAAAATGGACAATTAAGTATTTTCACTTTTAAAATGACTATTCTACCATTGGATTAATTTTAAAAAAAGAGTTGACGTGCATGGGCATTTTTGTATTTTCAATTTCTTAGGAATAATAAAATGACTTAAATGCCCTTAAGGGTTGACTTTTCTTTAGTTTAAATGTCATCCAAGGTTGACTTCTCTTTAGCTTAAATCTAGGGGTATTTTTGCTTGGTTTTTTTGTTATTATCATATTGGTTTAAGAGTAAATTTGTAATTTAAAAAATATAAATTTTATTAAAACAAATGTGACATATTTCAGTGTATCGGCCTTTGCACCTTTCAGGTGGCGTGTATTAGGGGTGTTCAAAATAACCGATTAACCGAGAAAACCGATAAAACCGAAGAAGAATTAACCGAAAAAACCGAACCGAAATGAAAAACCAATTAAACTGATTTTTAAAACCATAAATTTTAGCAGGTCCGGTTCGGTTTCGATTTTGAACCAGAAACCGGACCAAACCGAACCGGACCCATTAAACAATTAACAAAAAATTATGGTATAAATAGTTAACCTAACTCGCTAACCCTTCCTCCCTGTGCATCTCATCTCACAAAAAGCCGCCTCCTTCCCAAATAAATTCACAATCTTCCTCAATTAATTCACAATCTTCCTTTCCCAGTTTCTGCACTTTTCTAGTTTCTGCACTACCATCTGCGTTTAAGCGTTTAACAAGCAAAGCTAAGGCCTCCTCTGTTTGGTTCAACTTGATAATGGATGTATCAGATATGTATATAGAGATA